>NC_056432.1:47756508-48356508 GCF_018296145.1 Oncorhynchus tshawytscha
AAATGTTATTTTTCCATCAGGCATGTTATATCTGACATGTTCTTTAATCGCATAAAAAGCTTGGAAGGAAAACTAGCTAATGAAATGTTTTGTTGTTGTTTGTTGCTCTGTTCTCCAGCCCTTTTGAAATGATACAGTAGTTAAGATGTTAATGTGCAAACTGTCAGCTTTCATTTGAGGGTATTTTCATCCATATCGGGTGAACCATTTAGAAATTACAAATTGTTTTTGTACATATTCATTTTAGGGTACCAAAAGTATAGGGACAAATTCACCTTTGTGTATTGCAGTATTCAAAAGATAGTATTTGGTCCCATATTACTAGCTTTCAACTATTACAAGCTTTTGAGTTATCCTTTTTGGGTGTGGTATGATATTTATGCTTCTGTATATATATGCATGTTCACTTATCATTACTCACGATTCATTCAGGACTACCCGTAATCATGTTAATATCCACATTTATGTAGAAGTGTTTAGAAACATATTATATTATTTAAGAATTAATTTGACTACCCAGTGATAACATTCTCAGATCCCTTCTTTCTTATCTCTCTCTCACACACTATAGCACTCACCGTTGACGGACTGCGTTCTTGATCAGGAAAATCTGGCCTGTGATGGCGAGGAGAAGATGTATCTGCCCTGCGACGTGTGTTCACATTATTCTGTACATCCACCGTTCCACTGTGCGGGTCCACCTGTATTACGAAGAAAAGCATTGGCCTAATTCAATCTGAAAAAAGAGACACTTGAATGACACTTGAATCACTTGAATCCACACAGCTGCAAAACGTAGCCTAAGCATCACTGGTCAATCCACTGCAGGTGCTCTCACCTGTTCCAATGGATCCATCGCTTCTTTAGAGGATCCGATTACATTGGAGTCGAGGCTACGCACAAAACAATGAGAACACATGAAAAGCAAAGCGATCGTAGGTGTCCACATTGTTGACCAAACAAAATGACACATAATATCCAGCCGTTGTAAATAGCAAAATCTCTAATACAGAAGACGAACCCACTTTTCTCTGAGCAGAGCAGGTGTATCCTGGTACTTATAACCCTACACCGGCCCACCCGCACATTGTAAAGCTTCTACTTCTTTCATTGCACACCAAAACCCACACCAATCCCTCCTCCCAACACACAGAGGCTCTTTGAAATGTATTTTTAATAAATAAGAAATATTCTTTGAACAAACCGCATCAGTCGACATGGATGAGAGCTACATCCTGGCCGACCGGAACATATGGTAAGCTGCTCTCTTTAGAACTAGACTAGTTTAGGCTATAGGGGGAAATGTCGTAAAATGAAGAATTGTCAACCGTTTGATGGTCTGAGATCCCTATCTATCACTCCTGTAATAATAATAATTAGGATATTAACTGTCTAAAATAACGTAGTAGGCTATAATAAATGTGTTACCGCCACCTTATTTTGATATTTCCCTATTCTCTAAGTAGGCTACTTGACTCTGAAATGAATTTTAAAAATAAGGGTGTTAAACACCTTCGTCCTGTGCACCTTTTCCTTGCCCAATTGCTTAATCTTTTTTGTTAGATACAGATCAAACATGTCAAAGTGAGGGCAGGTATTTACGAGATCAGAGGACTGATATGAGGGTTGATTCTGTCCATTTTTTACAAATGTTAATGATATATTAGTCTACTTTTCATGATGTTAAATTAATATATTGAATAATCTATATCATCAGGCGATATATTGAATCATATATGACACTGTGACTGCACCCATTGGGAATCTCCTCCCTGCACAAATTGTCTTATTTCAAAGGCTCGAGCTAGAGGGATGCATTTGGGAGCTGCGGGTCCCGAGTCCGACAGAGATCATTGCGGCGCGGTAGGCATTTTTCATGCTGCGGCTGGGAGCGGACGGTCAGACAGATTACTTTGTTTTGTCCCGGAGATTATTTGGAAACGGCCAAATTTTTGGTTTGCGTTAGCTTAGGCCTAACTTTGTCGTATTTTTCACAAACTATCAGAATTCGCTACTTCAAGTGATGTAGCTTACCTCTCCTCTCCTAGTTGGGCGTCTGAGATCAGGTGCGACTAGTATATGTGTGTTCTCAATAAATAGAGTAGGCTGTCTATCTATGCATGTCACGTGGCAGTTATCTTTCCAAGGAAATTAAATGTGATTAGACTATAGTTAACTACAGTCAGTGTCTGTAAATAAATATTGATAATGGAAAGAAGTGTAGAGAGGTGCAATCAAAAAATGACAATCATTGAAAAGGAAAAGGCGCAACGAGCATAGGCAACCATGGTGAGCGAGCATTGCGCATATTCTATTTCAATAAATATTGATTCACCCCTTCATTTCTCTCTGTCTGCATTACAGTGGCGGTTCTAGACCATTTCAACTGGGGGTGCCAAGCTGGGGCCAGTTATACTGTAAGAGGGGCCAGTTACATTAGACGTTATTGTTGTCATATCGAGAGAAAAAAAAGAAAGAAGAAGAAAGAAAGATAGCAAAAATTAGTTATGTAAAAATTATTTCATACTCCACATTTAGGGGGGCCACAAGGGGGTCCAAAATTGTTGTGACAGGGGCACTGCCCCCCCCAGAACCGCTAGTGGTCTGTAAATAGTCCTCCTAAATGTTATCCTTTGTTCTATATGCAAAACATAGCTCAATAGAAATTGCAAGTGTCCGCTGTCATCATTCTTTCTGCTTCAAATTTAGTTGCCATAAGTGCAGGGTCAGGTGTTCATGTGGTCTGACCCCTGGACTTTTTCAAAATGTTGTTAGGTTACAGCCTTATTCTTTTTCACCCCTCATCAATCTACACAATAGCCCATAATGACCAAGCAAAAACAAGTGTATATTAGTATTCAGACTCTTTGCTCTGTACTTTGTTGAAGCACCTTTGACATTGATTACAGTTTCGAGTCTTCTTGGGTATGATGATGCAAGCTTGGCACACCGTATTTGGGGAGTTTCTCCCATTATTCTCTACAGATCCTCTCAAGCTCTGTAAGATTGGATGGGGAGCATCGCTGCACAGCTATTTTTAGGTCTCTCCAGAGATGTTCAATTGGGTTCAAGTCCGGGCTCTGGCTGGGCCTCTCAAGGACATTCATAGACTTGTCCCAAAGCCACTCCTGCGTTGTCTTGGCTATGTCCTTAGGGTCGTTGTCCTGTTGGAAAGTGAACCTTCGCCCAAGTCCGAGGTCCTGAGAACTCGGGAGAAGGTTTTCATCAATGGATCTCTCTGTACTATTTCTCTGTTCATCTTTCCCTCGATCCTGACTAGTCTCCCAGTCCCTACTGCTGAAAAACATTCCCACAGCACGATACTGTTGCCACGATGCTTCACCGTAGGCATGGTGCCAGGTTTCCTCCAGACGTGATGCTTGACATTCAGGCCAAAGAGATCAATCTTGGTTTCATCAGACCAGAGAATCTTGAGAGACCTTAAGGTGTCTTTTGGCAAACGACAATTGGGCTGTCATGTGCCTTTCACTGAGGAGTGGCTTCCGTCTGGCCACTCTACCATAAACGCCTGATTGGTGGAGTGCTGCAGAGATGATTGTCCTTCTGGAAGGTTCTCGCATCTCCACAGAGGAACTCTGGACCAAGGCCCTTCTCCCCTGTTTTCTCTGTTTGGGGCCAGTTCTAGGACGAGTCGTAGTGGTTCAAAACTTCTTCCATTTAAGAATGATGGAGGCCACTGGGTTCTTGGGGACTTTCAATAATGCAGAAATGTTTTGGTACCCTTCCCCAGGTCTGTGCTTTGACACAATCCTGGGACTGAACACCTCTCTCTGCAACTGGATCTGGACTTCTTGATGGGACATCCCCAGGTGGTGAGGGTAGGCAACAACCCCTCTGCCACGCTAACCCTCAACACGGGGGCTCCTAAGGTGTTTGTGCTTAGTCCCCTCCTGTACTTCCTGTTCACCCACAATTGCGTAGCCACACACGACTCCAACACCATCATCAAATTTGCTGACGACTCAACGGTGGTAGGCCTGATCACAGATGGTGTTGAGACAGCCTACAGGGAGGAGTTCAGAGACTTGGCAGTGTGGTGCCAGGACAACAGCCAAGGAGCTGATTGTGGACTGCAGGAAAAAGAGAGAAGAGCACACCCCCATCCACATCGACGGAGCTGTAGTGGAGTGGGTTGAGAGCTTGAAGTTTGTTGGTGTCCACATCACTAAGGACTTAACATGGTCCACACACACCCTCACAGTCATGAAGAAGGCACAACAGCACCTCTTTGACCTCAGGAGGCTGAAAAAATTTGGCGTGGGTCATTGGATACTCAAAATGTTCTACAGCTGAACCATCGAGAACATCTTGACTGGCTGCATCACCGCTTGGTATGGCAATACAACACCATCAACATAAAAGCGCTACAGAGGTTGGTGCGGACAGCCCAGTACATCACTGGGGCCAACCTCCCTGCCATCCAGGTCCTCTATATCAGGAAGGCTTGCATTTATTTGTATTTTTTTATAAAAACTTCAGCCACCCAGCCATAGACTGGAGCATCAGCTCTCGGACCAACAGGCTCAGAGACAGCTTCTACCCCCAAGCCATAAGATTGCTAAATAGTTCATTAAATTGTTGCCCAGACTATCTGCATTGACCCTATCTTGCACTTACTTTATGCACCCTCACAAGACTATATATAAACTATATGTATACTCACTTACACACATTACACTGACACTCTCACACAAACCCCCACACATCAGCCTCCCGAGTGGTGCCACTACAGCCTAGGGTTCAACCCCAGGCTGTGTTACAGCCGGTCGTGCCTTTATGTAAATGTTTACCTCAAATACCTAGTACTCTGCACAGTGATATGGTACTGGTAGTCCATGTATATAGCTTAATTATTGTGCATTTATTTCCTGTTTTGTTAAATTGAATCGTGGGCGGGGGACTGTGGATCTGTCATAAATCATATCAAATCAAATTTTATTAGTCACATGCGCCGAATACAACAGGTGTAGTAGACCTTAGTGAAATTCTTACTTACAAGTCCCTAACCAACAAAGGAGTTAAAAGAAATATGAATAAGAATAAGAAATCAAATGAACAAGTAATTAAAGAGCAGCAGTAAAATAACAGTAGCGAAACTCTGTACAGGGGGTACCGGTACAGAGTCAATGTGCGGGGGCACCGGTTAGTTGAGGTAATTGAGGTAATATGTACATGTAGGTAGAGTTATTAAAGTGACTATGCATAGCTAATAACAGAGAGTAGCAGCGGCGTAAAAGAGGGGGTTAGGGGGGCGCAATGCAAATAGTCTGGGTAGCCATTTTATGAGATGTTCAGGAGTCTTATGGTTTGGGGGTAGAAGCTGTTTAGAAGCCTCTTGCACATAGACTTGGCGCTCCAGTACCATTTGCCGTGCGGTAGTAGAGAGGACAGTCTATGACTAGGGTGGCTGGAGTCTTTGACAATTGTTAGGGCCTTCCTCTGACATCGCCTGGTATAGAGGTCCTGGATGGCAGGAAGCTTGGCCCCAGTGATGCACTGGGCCGTGCGCACTACCCTTTGTAGTGCCTCGAGGTCGGAGGCCAAGCAGTTGCCATACCAGGTAGTGATGCAACCAGCTGTGATGCAGCTGTAGAACCTTTAGAGGATCTGAGGACTCATGCCAAATCTCTTCAGTCTCCTGAGGGGGAATAGGTTTTGTCGTGCCCTCTTCACAACTGTCTTAGTGTGCTAGGACCATGATAGTTTCTTGGGGATGTGGACATCAACTCAACTTGCTCCACTACAGCCCCGTCGATGAGAATGGGGGCGTGCTCGGTCCTCCTTTTCCTGTAGTCCACAATCATCTCCTTAGTCTTGATCACGTTGAGGGAGAGGTTGCTGTCCTTGCACCACATGGCCAGGTCTCTGACTTCCTCCCTATAGGCTATCTCACCATTGTCGGTGTCAGGCCTACCACTGTTGTGTCATCGACAAACTTAATGATGGTGTTGGAGTCGTGCCTGGCCGTGCAGTCATGAGTGAACAGGGAGTACAGGACGGGACTGAGTACGCACCTCTGAGGGGCCCCTGTGTTGAGGATCAGCATGGCGGATGTGTTGTTACCTACCCTTCCCACTTGTGGGTGGTCCGTCAGGTAGTCCAGGATCCAAATGCAGAGGGAGGTGTTTAGTCCCAGGGTCCTTAGCTTGTTGATGAGCTTTGAGGGCACTATGGTGTTGAACGCTGAGCTGTAGTCAATGAACAGCATTCTCACATAGGTGTTCATTTTGTCCAGGTGGGAAAGGGCAGTGTGGAGTGCAATAGAGATTGCATCATCTGTGAATTTGTTAGGGCGGTATGCAAATTGGTATTTTCTGGGATAATGGTGTTGATGTGAGCCATGACCGGCCTTTCAAAGCACTTCATGTCTACAGACGTGAGTGCTACGGGTCGGTAGTCATTTAGGCAGGTTACCTTAGTGTTCTTGGGCACAATGACGTCATTGATGCACTTATTGATGAAGCCAATGACTGATGTGGTGTACTCCTCAATGCCATCGAAAGAATCCCGGAACATATTCCAGTCTGTGCTAGCAAAACTGTCCTGTAGCTTAGCATTTGCTCACATTTCTGTGTGTGGAGTAAATGTGGTCTAGAGTTTTTTCCCTCTTGCACATTTAAGGTGTTGATAGAAATTTGGTTAAACGGATTTAAGTTTCCCTGAATTAAAGTCCTCAGCCATTAGGAGAGCCGCCTCTGGATGAGAGTTTTCCTGTTTGCTTATGGCGGAATACATCTCATTGAGTGCGGTCTTAGTGCCAGCATCAGTCTGTGGTGGTATGTAGACCGCTACGAAAAATACAGATAAAAACACTCTAGGTAAATAATGTAGTCTACAAATTATCATGAGATTATCATGAGATACTCTATCTCAGGTGAGCAAAACCTCTGAGACTTCCTCAGATATTGTGCACCAGCTGTCGTTTACAAATATACATAGTCCGACCCCCCCTTGTCTTACCAGACGATGATGTTGTTTTATCCTGCTGATACAGCGTATAACCTAACCAGCCAGTGTTGATAATTACGTTGTTCAGCCACGACTCTGTGAAGCATAAGATGTTACAGTTTTTAATGTCCCGTTGGTAGTTTAATCTTCCTCGTAGGGCGTCGAGTTTATTTTCCAATGATTGCATGTTAGCTAGTAGAACGGAAGGCAGTGGGTGTTTATTCGATTGCCTACAAATTCTCAGAAGGCATCCCGATCTCTGTCCTCTTTTTCTGCATCTTTTCTTCACGCAAATTATGGGGATTTGGGCCTGTTCCCGGGAAAGCAGTATGTACTTCACGTCGGGCTCGTCGGACTCGTTAATGGAAAAAAAATATTCTGCCAGTTCGTGGTGAGTTATCGCTGTTCTGATGTCCAGAAGTTATTTGCAGTCATAAGAGATGGTGGCAGCAACATGTACAGAATAAGTACAAAAATAAGTTACAAATAATGCAAAAAACGAACAAAAACACATTTGGTTAGGAGCACGTAAAACGTCAGCCATCTTCTCCGGCACATTCTCCGTCCGTTAGTACGTTTGTCACATGAGATATATTAGACAGCACTAGCCTGATTTTGACTCAACTTGGGTGAATGATGTGTCTTGCCATAGAGATCCGGCATTTACAAAATTACACGGATAGGCCAGATGGTGGCGCTATAACAAGCGATTGAAAACTCTAACTTATAAATGTCATGCCCCTCACCCCATTTTACCTAAAGTCATGAAATGTGGTACATTGGTCCTTCTCCTCACAAGGAACACATTTGCTTCAGAGATCCATAAGGTCCGCCATGATGGATTTTTTTGCCATTTTGAATTTTGTGAAAAACACTTAAAATGCTACTCCTCTGGCACTGAATGACTGATCTGCACAAACCTTGATATGTGGCTTATATGGACAAAGGTCTCTCAATGCAATATTTTCCAGACTACTACCTAAAACAACATGATCATTAAGCAATAAACATTCACCGGGGCATGGTCGTGGTCACAATTTGGTACATATGTTGCAAACACGGTCAAGACTCAACATATGCAAGAATATTCCATCAACCACACGGTGGCGCTATAACGGGGACATGTTTTGTTACTTACAGTATAGTCTAGTTTGAATTGTTGTCACTAATTGGTCCAAAGGGGAGGGTGGGGGACAATGTTTACTGTTTTTGCTTACAGTTGCCTTGTTATTTTTAACTCTGCATTGTTGGGAAAGGCTCGTAAGCAAGCATTTCACTGCAAAGTCTACACACGCTGTATTCGGCGCATCTGACAAATCAAATGTGATTTTGATTCAATTTTTCTCTGTCTCTTCTCTCTCTTTACATGATGTGTACACATGCGCACACAGGGAGAGTGAACTTGCGGTAGTCCAGGCAGCCCACCTAGGGCTGTTTGATGCAGGTCTGCCTATTTTAAAACCTACCCTCGAGCTAGTAGGCAATGGCACCTGCTCAGTTCCAGGTGAATTTCAGTTATCAAAATACAGTACTCCCTACCCCACTAAAAACCATGCACACCACTAATTCATTCCATGCTGACAGAAATATAGTAACAGTACATGACTATAATTTAAAGAAAATAATTCAAGCTATAAAGGAGTTATCCCTCTTAGATTCACATGGTACTTTTAAGCCATGTTCACATTGGCAGTTTGAAGTGACTCAAATCCATTTTTTTGCAAATCCGATTAAAATCTGTTATTTTTCCTGAAGTCTATACAGCCCACCACCTTCAAAGGTGCTTTGAAGTCAGATACAAATCTGATTCCTGGCCAGGTGATTTGTGTCTGAATGGTAAAATCTGATTTGCCCTCAAGTGGTTTATTCATTTTTATTTGGCATATACTGTTGCTTGCTAGCTACTCTGTTGAGAGTTTGACAAGACCATATGGTAGCTAATTATCTTGTTAATTGCTTACAAACAAATGAGTGAATGTTATAGGAAGCTAAACAGCTACCTAGCTAGCTAGTTGACTGACTTGGCTGGCCAAAAATGACTCATCTTATCCTTTGGTGCTTTAAAAGTGTTCTTTGAGCATTCACAGCAACTGGGAAACGTCTATGGCAGGAATTGTTGTCATCTTAGCTTGCTACATAACTTCTGAGTGATGGGAAGCACGAGCACCACCACCAATTAGCCAACACCACTGTGCACACTCCTGTCATTACTATGACTAGCATAGCCATGTCAGCAAATTACCAGTCCTATTTGGTCACTTGTAACGTGATATTTGGACAGTAAGTATTTCAAAACGGATTTGATAAACAAAACTGATTTGAGCATTAAGGCCTGCAGTGTGAACAATTCTTTAGAGAGGCGAGTGGTGTGGATTTCAGGAGTTCTCAAAATCCTTCATTTTCTAATTGGACCAATTTTACACTTTGATGATATGATATTTACATATCAACCAGTGAACAAACAGTGGCTCCAGGTTTTCCAGCAGCAGGTTTGGAGGTGTACACAGTGAGAAGTGGATGTGCTGCCTTTTGTTTACAGTTTACAAGACTCTCTTCCTGGTACGCTGGCATCACAGGAACCTGTTGACAGAGCCAATTGGACAAAGGTGCAATGCAAACAGGCCAGGGGAAAAGACCAGGTTGTTCCACAGTTTGAAAAGGGTTAATGTGGCTGAGATGGCAGATAAAGCTTATTGTGAACAACACCAGCCTCAGGTTATACAGCCCCCCTCCCACCCCCACCCCACCCACCCACCCACCCCTCTCAATAAAGAGCAGCAGATGTAGACAATTACTTCCCCCTGTGACGCAGAGTGAGCTCAGGTCATGGAGTGTGTACAGTATGTGTGCGTGCGTGCATGTGTTTGTGAGGGGGCTGTGACTACCCTATGAAAAAAGGGCAGCCACAAGAGGACTTAAATAGAGCAACAGGAGGATGAGATGACCACTTGTATCCGATGTGGATCTGCAGGATGTATCTGAAGGTAAGAGGTCTTGACTCAGGTCGAATTGGACTTAAGGGATCCTCAATACTTTACTATAGACCTAACTGAAATTGATGAAGGATAAGGCTAATCAATTTTCGAAATGTTAATTATAGTTTGTTCTGTAATCATTAAAGGTGCAAATAATGCATGGAATATGACTCAAAATGAATTGTAATGTTATCCATTGGTTTGTTCCCACCAGTTACGCATGGGCTATATGATGTGTCAATATAGTCATTTTACCTTTATTTAACTAGGCAAGTCAGTTAAGAGCTAATTCTAATTTTCAATGACAGCCTAGGAACAGTGGGTTAATTGCCTGTTCAGGGGTAGAACAACAGATTTGTACCTTGTCAACTTAAGGATTTGAACTTGCAACCTTCCGGTTACTAGTCCACCACTCTAACCACTAGGCTACCCTGCCATAAGATGACTGAAGATAAGGGTAAGCTATTTAGATTTCTCTGCAAACCTAATTTGCAGAAATTAATCCATAATCACCTCTGTTACTGAAAGACATCGTGATTTTCATAGAAGATTGGTACTGTGTGTACTGAGCCCTTTGCACATTTGTTCTTGACTAGCATGTGCTAAAACAAGATATGATGGAGCTGTGCGATCAGACGTTTGTTTAACATATGGACCCGTCCTTATTTACAGTATGTGAGCACCACGGCAGGCAGGCAGGCTGCACTTTACCTTGATCAGAACAGAACACAGCAGACAAGGTTCGGAGAGGGCCCTGGAGGAAGTCTAATCCTATTGCTGAGAGAAAAAAATAAATCCTCGGAGCCAAATGTCTCTCCAGAAATACCATGCCTGACCATCCAGAAAGCAGCCACCAGTTCACTCCATTAGCTACCACATCCCAGCTTATTGAATTGAAACGGATGGTGCATGAGTGGTGGCTGCAGGGCAGGGATAGGTAACGTTGGAGGTAGTACACACAGAGAGATGAGACCCCTTCAGATCATTTACGATTACGGTTTTATATTTTCAGATGAAAAGAGTATACCTGGAGTAGGTTATGTGTAGTTAGTTTAGGACTAACTCAAATGTAGTGGTGTAACGATAATGTACAGACACGGTTGTGGGGACATATTCTTGTGACTAAATTGGTAAACAAATGTTGATGTTGTCAAATATGTTTTAATAATCAGCATATCTGTTTCTCATCCGAAAAAGAGAACTGTTCTGTAGCTATTGTCCCAGGGAACGTGGAGAGCTATGCCACTATTCAACCCCTTGGTGTGGGTGCGGGAGTGGCTGCGACAGAGCAGAGGCTCCTCCAGACTGGTGCTGGTGGTCGTGTGTGTTGCCCTGCTACTGGATAACATGCTGCTCACTGTTGTCGGTGAGTCCAGACAACCCACACACACACATACACACAAACACACACTTTCAAAAGTGCACGTGGCGTGTACCTTAGATCGGGCAGTGACATCTCCATTGAAAAAGGGACATCACACATTTCAATATTTAGCTGCAGGGCTAACAGTGCAGCTAGCGTGACCATGGCAATTGCCTTTACCTGGCCTGACTTCTAGAGCACACAGAGAATAACTTGGTGCGACAGAGAGCAGTGCGACCACATTCCCCCTCATGGAGTAGATCCACTGTGCCTCCCCAGTACTGAGACAAAAGGGTTGACCTCTCTTCCTTCCGCCTGCCTTTTAAAGTCCACAGTCTCCCCCAAACCCAAATGTGTCGTCTCTCCTCTCTCGCAGTGCCCATCATCCCAACGTTTTTATATGCCCTTGACCACCCGACACAAGACCCCTTCATCCAGCCAAGCACACAGAGGCCATCTGAGGAGGGCTTCACATTGGTCTCAGTCCACTCCTTCTACGACAACACTTCCTACAGCCTCAGAGGCTCTGAGAGCAACCTGTCTGAGGCCCTCCTCTTCAACATCTCCAGAAACTCCAGCCAGGTGAAAGGCAGCTCATGCCAGGAGGACAGTGCCTTCTTGGACAAGGAGAATGTTCGTGTGGGACTCCTCTTTGCCTCCAAGGCTCTGGTGCAGCTTCTAGTCAACCCCTTCGTGGGTCCCCTGACCAACAGGTACATGTTCCGGCTCCACAGCAAGTGTTTTGTGTGTGTGACAAAATCACAGCTAGCTAGGACAGTGTTCAATATCTAATTTATTGAAAATGAAGAAATACAATACACACTGGTTCTAATCATATCCTTCTCTTTTTCCCAAAGGGTTGGATATCACATACCAATGTTTGCTGGCTTCATCATCATGTTTGTTTCAACAATAAGTATGTGTGTCTGACACTGACACACACTTCTAACTTGTTACACACAGTTGATAATGAGATATAATTGAGGTAGTGATCTCTAATATACATACCATGACTGTTTCACAACTCCAATGCGTCATCTTTAGATTTGATTTTATCTTACCACAGTGCAGTTATGGTAACGGAGGTTGTGTCTGGTGGTTGTCAGTGTTTGCCTTTTCAGGTACATACGCCTTGTTGTTTTTTGCTCGCTCTCTTCAGGGAATTGGTTCCTCTTTCTCCTCTGTGGCAGGTACTGTGTGTGGGTGTTGTGTTTTGTGTTTCACAATAATATCTTAACTCCACAGTGTTGCAATAGAAATGGAACTATTTTGTCCTAGCATCTTAATTTCTAAGTGAAAAGCATGTCTTCTCCTGTAGGGCTGGGAATGTTGGCCAGTGTGTACACAAATGATGAGGAGAGAGGCGTAGCCATGGGGATCGCTCTGGGTGGATTGGCCATGGGAGTCCTCAGTGAGTTACTCCACTTACTCCCCCTTTCTATGACCCTAGTGTTCCAGTGTGACTCAGTTGGTAGAGCAAGACACTTGTAATGCCCAAGTTTTGGGTCCAATTCCCACTGTGGCCACCCATATGAAAATGTATGTATGCACTACCTACTGTAAGTTGCTTTGGATAAAATCATCTGCTAAATAGCAAATGGTTATGGTGAAATGTGTCTTATGCTACAACATGACAAACTTGAAATCATCAAGTGGAATATATGTAAAATCAGGTACTTTTTCTTGAAAATATCTTTGACAGTTGGAGCGCCATTTGGCAGTGTGATGTATGAATTTGTGGGGAAGACTGCTCCTTTCTTAATCTTGGCTTTCCTTGCAGTATTTGATGGAGGTAATCAAATAAAAATATTTACTTATATTTACTTATAATTTACTTATAATATTATATCAAGAACTGATTTAATCTCAGTGCTATGACTGCATTGACTGTTTCAATACCGTTTATCTGTTACACGTTACATTACAGTGACCTTATTACATTGTAATTATTCCTGTAATTACAGTGTAACAAGTATCGTAATCACTCAGTACTTGTACAGTACGGTCTGTACTTACAATGTACTTACGGTTACTTAGGCTTAGGGTCGGTGCTAAGGTTAGGGTTATGCTTAGTTCAGTGTAATATGAGGAATTACTATATTTGTTTTTACACTGTAATTACAGGAGTAGTTACAGAGTAATAAGGGCACTGTAACGTAAAGTGTTACCAGATTATCTCTTGTGGCTAACAATCAGAATGAACAGTTTAGACAGGCAAGCTGTTTGTATTGTTCGGAGAGGACAAGGTATATTCTAGGAATGTTCCTTAATGCCAACTGACTGACTCTCTAAACACACAGCGTTACAACTTCTTATACTTCAGCCATCAAAGATTTCACCAGGAGTGAGTATACTTTTACCATCTCTTTCGAGATAAAAAAAAAATGTAATACACTCTCAAAATGAACATAACTGACTTGATCAATTCCCAATCACTTAAAATAGTGGGGCTTCATCTCAATTTATCATTCCTTGATTCCTCAAATGCTATGTCCAACCTCCCACCTCCACAAACCATTAGAGAAGAAAGCCTGAGGCGAGGGACGTTGGACCTTCTGTTCCAATACTGTAGAGTAGGAGGTGAGGAGCTAGGATGTGAGGAACCTCAAGATGCACCGAACAGAAGCCATCATTGCATTAAGTTACACATGCTGTCTTATTTTAGAATGTTGACGTTTCACAACTCCCTCACATTAGAAAAAAACAGACATTTTTTCTCTTTCTGTCTCCTCCGGCTTAACATTTCACATTAACTTACAGAATGTGGAGGGCACTCCTTTGCTGACCCTACTGAAGGACCCCTACATTCTCATAAGCGCAGGTGAGACTGGGCCTTGACTGTCAGAATAACAAACCAGAGAAGACGGCTAAACACAGAGGAAGTGTCCCTAATGTCACCCTATTCCCTATTAGTGCACTACTTTTGACCAGGCCTTATGGGTGAAGTAGTGCACTAAATAGGGATTACATTGCCATTTGGGAAGCATACATAGTCATAAAACAGAAGTGAGCTGACCTTGGTGCTTTGGTTTCAGGCTCTCTGTGCTTCGCCAACATGGGAGTTGCCATTCTGGAGCCCACACTTCCCATCTGGATGATGCAGACCATGTGCTCTCCCAAATGGCAGCTTGGTACGTTCCTGTGTTGTCTTTTTCTTTACAATTAATATTTTAGATTGCAATACTCCTTCCTGTGACTGACAGTGATTTGCGTTTGATTTATAGGTATGGCTTTCCTACCAGCAAGCATTTCTTACCTTATTGGCACCAATTTATTTGGTTTGTTGGCTAACAAAATGGGAAGGTAGGTTTTCGTTGATCCCTTCCTGTTAGCTTCTATTTGCTCCTACATACAGTACCAGTCAAAAGTTTGGACACACTTACTCATTCAAGGGTTTTTCTTAATTTTTTACAATTTTCTACATTTTAGAATAATAGTGAAGACATCAAAACTATGAAATAACACATATGGAATCATGTACAAAACACCTGTTAAACAAAGCAAAATATATTTTAGATTTTAGATTCTTCAAAGTTGCCACCTTATGACATGTTGACAGATTTGCACACTCTTGGCATTCTCTCAACAAGCTTCACCTGGAATGCTTTTCCAACTGTCTTGAAGGAGTTTCCACAAATGCTGAGCACTTGGTGGTTGCTTTTTCTTCAATCTGTGGTTCAACTTATCCAAAACCATCTCAATTGTGTTGAGGTTGGGTGATTGTGTAGGCCAGGTTATCTGCTGCAGCACTCCATCACTTTTCTTTTTGGTAAAATAGCACTTACAGAGTCTGGAGGTGTGTTGGGTCATTGTCCTGTTGAAAAACAAATGATAGTCCCACTAAGCTCAATCCAGATGGGATGGCGTATCGCTGTAGAATGCTGTGGTAGCCATGCTGGTTAAGTGTGCCTTGAATTCTAAATTAATCACAGACAGTGTCACCAGCGAAGCACCCCCACACCCTCAGACCTCCTCCTCCATTCTTCCCAGTGGGAACCACACATGCGGAGATCATCCATTCACCTACTCAGCATCTCACAAAGACATGGTGGTTGGAACCAAAAATCTTAAATTTGGACTCATCAGACCAAAGGACAGATTTCTACAGGTCTAATGTCCATTGCTTGTGTTTCTTGACCCAAGCTAGTCTCTTCTTATTATTGGTGTCCTTTAGTAGTGGTTTCTTTTTGACCATGATTTGACCATGAAGGCCTGATTCACACAGTCTCTTCTGAACAGTTGATGTTGAGATATGTCTGTTACTTGAACTCTGTGAAGCATTTATTTGGGCTGCAATTTCTGAGGCTGGTAACTCTGGGTTTTCCTTTCCGGTGGCGGTCCTCATGAGAGCTAGTTTCATCATACCGCCTGATGTTTTTTGCGACTGCACTTGAAGAAACTTTCTTGAATTTTTCCTGATTGACTGATTTCATGTCTTAAAGTAATGAAGGACTGTCATTTTTCTTAGCTTAATTGAGCTGTTCTTGCCTTAATATGGACTTTTTTTAACAACTGATTGGCTCAAACGCATTATGAAGGAAATAAATTCCACATTTAAACTTTTAACAAGGCACGCCTGTTAATTGAAATGCGATCCAGGTGACCACCTCATGGAGCTTGTTGCGAGAATGCCAAGAGTGTGCAAAACTGTCATCAAGGCAAAGGGTGGATACTTTGAAGAATATCAAATATAAAATATAGTAATATTTTGTTTAACAAATGTTCAGTTACTACATGATTCCATATCTTTTTATGGCTGCATTATTGGCAGTATTGAGTAGCTTGGATGAAAAGGTGCCCATTGAAACGGCCAGCTCCTCAGTCTCAGTTGCTAATATATGCATATTATTATTAGTATTGAATAGAGAACACTCTAAAGTGTCCACAACTGTCAAAATATTGTCTGTGAGTATAACAGAACTGATATTGCAGGCGAAACCCTGAGGAAAATCAAAACAGGAAGTGGCTTCTAGTTTGAAAACTCCATGTTCCATAGCCTCCCTTTGCTGGATTTAAAGGGAAATAAACCAGATTCCTTTTTATATCGCTTCCTCAAGGTGTCAACAGTCTTCAGACATAGTTTCAGGCTTACATTTTGAAAAATGAGCCAGACGATAACATCGTGTCAAGTGGTCACATGAGTTTTGCTCGCGCAACAGAATTTGGACAGCCATTGTTTTCCCCTCTCCTACTGTGAAAGACATTTGCGGTTGATATATTATCGATTATATATTTTAAAAACAACCTGAGGATTGATTATAAAAAATGTTTGACATGTTTCTGTGGACATTATGGAAACTATTTGGAATTTTCGTCTGCGTTGTCGTGACCGCTCTTTCCTGTGGATTTCTGAACATAACGCGACAAACAAACGGAGGTATTTTGGATCTAAAATAATCTTTATGGAACAAAAGGAAAATTTGTTGTGTAACTGGGAGTCTCGTGAGTGAAAACATCCGAAGATCATCAAAGGCAAATGATTAATTTGATTGCTTTTCTGATTTTCATGACCGAGCTACCTGATGCTAAGTGTACTTAATGTTTTATTGTGCGATCGAGAAACTTACACAAACGCTTGGATTGCTTTCACTGTAAAGCATCATTTCAAAATCTGACACGACAGGTGGATTAACAAAAGGCTAAGCTGTGTTTTCCTATATTGCACTTGTGATTTCACGAATATAAATATTTATAGTAATATTTATTGTATGTAGCGCTATGCTATTCAGTGGTTGTTGATGACACTTATCCCGATATCGGGATTGCAGCCATAACACGTGTTATTTCACAGTTTTGATGTATTCACTACTATTCTACAATGTAGAAAATAGTCAAAATAAAGAAAACCCCTTGAATGAGTAGGTGTGTCGAAACCTTTGACCGGTAATGTATCAATGATCAATATATAAAAGCATTTCACCATCTCTTTAATGCTAATCACTCAGTAAAGGAGATCTCATGTAAGGCTATAGGGGTTGTGTGTGTGTGTGTGTGTGTGTGTGTGTGTGTGTGTGTGTGTGTGTGTGTGTGTGTGTGTGTGTGTGTGTGTGTGTGTGTGTGTGTGTGTGTGTGTGTGTGTGTGTGTGTGTGTGTGTGTGTGTGTGTGTGTGTGTGTGTGTGTGTGTGTGTGTGTGTGTGTGTGTGTGTGTGTGTGTGTGTGTGTGTGTGTGTGTGTGTGCGTGTGTGTGTGTGTGCGTGCGTGCGTGCGATGAAGTTGATGATTCGCAGTCAGGAGAAGGTATTTTCCTCTCCTCAGGTGGCTGTGCTCCATGATTGGGATGTTTATTGTTGGCATCAGCCTCCTTTGCGTGAGTATTATTTCCTATGCACTTTTTTGGCTCTGCAAGATCACAAGGTAGTTCAATGAATAACCATCATATTTCTTGTCCTATAGGTTCCTTTTGCAAAGAACATCTATGGTCTTATTGGTCCAAATGCAGGCCTGGGGTTTGCTATTGGTGGGTGCCAATGTGTTATATAGAAACCCATATGAATGATGGTCTGAATCACCATTACAACTATGATCTGTATACTGTGTGTATTAGGAATGGTGGACTCCTCTATGATGGCCATAATGGGATACCTGGTGGATATTCGCCATGCCTCGGTCTATGGCAGTGTTTACGCCATAGCTGATGTCGCATTGTGCATGGGTTTTGCCATTGGTGAGTGATCATTCCTTTGTTGTCTGCTTCTACACAAATACAGCAAATACAATAAATCACTTGAATTGTATGACCCAGCCAGGGGTCTCAGCGATTCAACTTTTCCTAGCTTGTCTGACCCAGCACCATCCTCTGTCTCCCGTGTTGTTGTGATCCAGGTCCTTCGATAGGGGGCTCCTTGGTCAGGGCCATTGGATTTCCTTACCTCATGGTATTCATTGGCATCATCAACATCTTCTATGCTCCACTGTGCTTCTTCCTGCGTAATCCTGCCATCAGGGAGGAGAAGATGGTGAGTGGTATTTCCTATTTGCTATCCCCTGGCTCCAGTCATAATCCAGACCCACCAGAATGTCTGGACCAACATGTTCTAACACATCCTAGGAGGTGAGGTTTGCAATCCAATGTGTTTGTATCAGTGCCAGCTAACAGAGAATCAGCCCTCACATATAGTGGGAAGGTGTATTAGCCAAAGGTATAATTGTAGAAAAGATAGTGCCTCTTATTGATGTGGGTCTTTACCGAATAATTATGATCATGGTTTTACAGTTGATGGTCATGCACTTCAAAGATACAGTCATAACAGAAAATAAGGAATAAATTATTAGAAATTAATAATAATAATAATAATATTATAAAATCCAATTAATTATTTAATAATACAAATAGGAGTTTAAGAGTCAAATATGAAAATAAAGATTATTTCCTACTCTTGTAAAATAATTGTATGCCCTGAAATCAGGTACGTTCTTACGGCCCATGACAATCTTTAACAAATGTCTTATGTGTCTTGTAGGCCATCATAGACCAGGAATGCCCTCTGTACAGGAAGAGCTACAACACACAGAAGGAGTGTCGAGAGTTCCCTTTGAGTGACGAGAGCGAGGAGGAAACGGAGGAGTAATATGCTCCAACACACACATTTTTTTTTACAGTGAAAGAGCAGAGGCATTGTTCATAATGCCTTTGAATTGACATGATGTCTAGAAAAGGCATTTTGTTAGCACTTATCTGTATTCAAAGTTTCCTAATGACCTCTGACCTTATTGCTGGAAATAACAAACAATGGCACCTGTGTTTTTAATATGGTATGTATAGGGACAGTAGTGTTTGCATTTTATTGTGTGTATGTGTGTGTGTGTGTGTGTGTGTGTGTGTGTGTGTGTGTGTGTGTGTGTGTGTGTGTGTGTGTGTGTGTGTGTGTGTGTGTGTGTGTGTGTGTGTGTGTGTGTGTGTGTGTGTGTGCGTGTGTGCGTGCGTAACTCTCTGTCAGAGTTCTGTTAATAATTTCACTTAATGTACTAAGAGGTGAAAGGAACACTTGTGCAGGCTCAACAAACATTAAAACCTACTATAAGCTTGAAAATTACGTTTTTACATACATTTGGCATTTGATTGTAGCTAGTTTTATGTTCATTTGTTGAGCCTACCATATGAATCAGTAGCTTTCAATGTTTGAAATATGAACATCAAGATATGTTCAGTGTATCCGGATAATTAATTGGTTTAGATCTAGAATAATGCTTATTCCTAGGCCTATTCCTAATTGCTGAATATAACCTATCCATGATCATGAAAGCGGATTATTTCATTCACATCGCTCGACAAGAGAACAACGCTTGTTCAGAGCTCATAACAGCTCAGAGCTTTTAGTTCAAATGCTGTAACATGTAATATCCTCTCTTCTAGTGTGTCTCCCTGCATCAGCCAATCGGCTGCTGTCTGGTATAGTGCAAGAGCTATCTCGCCTCACCTTTAATTTCCTCTTTGGCTGTAGCAAGGCTCTGTCTCTGTCTGACGGCACCCTATTCACTATGTAGTGCACTACTTTGACCAGGACCCATAGGGCTCTTGTCTAAAGTAGGGCACTATATAGGGAATAGCCTAGGGTGCCATTGGGACACAACCTCTGTGTTGGGTTGGTTTACTTCTAACCAAGGAGTGGAAATTATGAACACAAAGAGGCAAAGATGAGATAAAGAGAGCAAGACTGGCATCATTGTGGCTCAAATGCCTCAAATCTTCTTGGCCCACATAAATAACATATTGCCAGTACAAGCGCATGTGATGCGAAGCAAATTGTCAAAGCCAAAGTATATATTTGATTGCACGTTATAAATGCTAAATTAAGTCTTATTAAATATATCTGGAAAACAAAATAAAAAGTAAAGTACAATGGGTCAAGTGGAACATTCCAGCTTTATACTGAAGTTTGAATAAAGGAAAGTTTCACCAGAAGACTCAAGTGAGAGGCTATTTCAAAATGGTGGAAGTTTTATTTGAGACACCACATTTAATTTTCTTTAATTTTACCTTTATTTAACTAGGCAAGTCAGTTAAGAACAAATTCATATTTTCAATGACTGCCCAGGAACAGTGTGTTAACTGCCTTGTTCAGGGGCAGAGCAACAGTTTTATTGACTTTGTCAGCTCGGGGATTCAATCTTGCAACCTTTTGGTTACCAGTCCAATGCTCTAACCACTAGGCTACCTGCCTGTTTATCTGAACAGTATATTATTTTTCACATTATTTCCTCACTCAATCAATATATTTATGTTTTTATATTGTGTTTTCTCATCAATGATGGTCTTTTCCCATCCTTTGGGGCTGTAAGTTTGGCCAACAGGCAACTCCTAGGCTGTTACTCTGAGATGACGGAATAGGAACCTGTCTGGCTTTCCAGATAAATGTGTGTGATAATTAAACAGAACTGCATCATTCATAGACTGGTACAAGAATGGAGATATCACATGTGAAGTAACCTATCCTGGACATCGTCACTCCCCAAATGAGTCAAATCTGTCATTGTCTTTACTTGTGGTCAAACCAATAGAACACAAATAAAAAAAGGCATTGGGATATGAAGATTTCCATTAAATTTACCAGTAGATGCTATGAAAGTCATCATCAATTGCATTGACACATTTTGGAATTATAACCAAACTTAATCATGCATTGCCAGAAGACATTACTTCTCTTAGATTATTTGACAAAGGGATTTTACTGTTGAGTGTAGAATTAAACATAGCTTTGCGGGGGACAAAATGGCGCCGTAGAGAGAACACAGCGAGCTCTCGTGGCATTCGTAAATTTATATTCTTACATTAATCTCCTAGCTTGAAAAAGTGGTAGAATTGGCTAAATAGGTTACCATATAATGAGTCTTGACGACTATTTCGCAAAAATCTCCGACAACATGCCCAATAGAACTACTAAGAAGTCGACCAAAACCACCACCCCTGTGGATGTGCATGAGGAGCTAGCTAACGTTAGCGAAGCTAACACCATTGCGGATACAGGCACAATGGACCTGATGATTCAAAAGATGACTGATAACATTACTAAAGTGATCGATGCTAAGATAAGAACGGTCTTGGAAGCAATAGCAGGCCATTCAGCTGAAATACAGAGGGTTGTGAAACGTGTTGTTGAGGCGGAAGGAAGAATTGCTGCAGTGGAAACTTCAACTACATCTATGGACGCTAAGATAAAAGCACTTGAGAAACAGGTGCGCGAAATGGTGGAGCACATTGACGACTTGGATAATCGAGGACGCGGATGCAATATTCGTGTAGTGGGACTCCCGGAAAATTCTGAAGGGACAAGTTCAGTAAAATTCTTTGAGGAATGGATCCCTGGCTACCTACAAATGGACAGTAAGGCTGGTCGTGTGAAGCTGGACAGAGCCCATCACTCTCAAGCACCGATACCCGGTCCCAATCAGCGCCCACGGCCGGTGGTTATAAAGTTCCACAACTTCACCGACAAGCAGCGCGTCATGGATGCAGCTAGAAACATCGGCTCTGATGGTAGCCAACATAAAGGTCCAAAGGTCTCATACTTCAATGATTATTCCACAGCGGTTGTACGAAGACGCAAAGCGTTTGATGAGGCGAAGGCTCGACTTTAAGCTGCACCTCCACAGCATTGAATAACTTTGTTTATTTTTGGTTGAATCTGATAATGAAACAGTGGTGTGAGTCCTCACGTACTCCGGCTCAGTAATATTCGTATCTTTATTATTTTTCTTGCTAAAGTAATAGCCACTATAGCTCAGGCTGAGATACGTGTGAATCCATATTGGTGCCCAGGCTGCGTTTTAGGTGGAAGAGCCTCAATCTTCTTCTATTGATTTTCTTTTCCATACATATAAAGGATGAGGCTATTGAGCGGCAATGCGGACTTAAGAGTCTACATTGGAGAGTTGAAATCCCCTGCATGTTAGCTAGTGGGAAAACCCCCTTTTGGATCTTTACATGTTTAATTTTTGGGTTTAGTATAGTTCGAGTTCAGGGTTCATATCGTTTGTTTATGCTCAGTGAGATAGAGGAGAGTTCAACACATGGAAAAAGGTACCACCCCACTTTTACAGTAGGATCCAGTCTGGAAATTGAATGGTCAAGATACAATGGCAGGTAACAGACTGCGTGTATGTACATGGAACATTAGAGGGAGCCATAACCCCATTAAAAGGAAGAAGGTACTGTCTTTTTTGAAAAAAGAAAATATTGATATTGCCCTGTTGCAAGAAACTCATTTGGATGATAAGGAGCACCTGAAATTACAACAAGGGGGGTTTGGTCAAGTGTTTTTCATCATTTACATCCAGAAGTAGAGGTGTAGCAATTCTGGTGAAAAAGAACTTACCACTTAAGGTCTTGAATTGTGTGAAAGATACATTTGGTCACTTTGTTATAATTAATGGTACTTTACAAGGGCAGAACATTTCCATATTGAATATTTACTTCCCCCCTGCTCACCCCCCTAATTTCCTCACTAAGGCATTTCTAGACTCTTCAGAATTAAACTCGGACACTGCTGTGGTTGGAGGAGATTTTAACTGCTTGTTGAACCCCCTTATTGATAAGTTTCCCAGCGGTATAGCTTCAGTCTCTCCTCAAGCTAAGTCACTTAAAGCTATTTGTGATGATCTGGGGTATGCGGATGTCTGGAGAGCTTTTCATCCCTCCATCAGAGAGGTCACTTTTTTCTCTGCACCTCATGGATGTCAGACTAGAATAGATAATTTTTTTATGCCCAGGACGTCTTTGCAGTCTGTTTTATCCGCTAGGATAGGAAGCATAGTCATATCTGATCATGCTGAGGTGATCCTGGACATAAAACTCAACGGGGCATTCAATCGGTCAAGACATTGGAGGTTGAACACAACCATTCTTAAAGACCATACATTCACATCATATTTTATTACAGAGTTTAAAGCATTTTTCTCTATTAACTCTCAATCAACAGATAACCCCTCGCTCCTTTGGGAGACCTGTAAAGCGTATGCCAGGGGTCTGATTAGGTCATACACAGCTACTAAGAGACGGAAAAAGCGGGAAAAGCAAAAAATGTTAGAGGGTGAATTAGGAACTAAAGAGAAGGACTACATTAAAATGCCCACTCCTGCCCTATTAAAGGAAATATCAGTCATTAGATCAACATTAGACTCTCTCCTAACACAGGACGCTGAAAAGAAAATGAGATTTGTCAGGCAAAAGCTATATGAACATAGCGATAAGCCAGGAAAGTACTTGGCATACCTAGCTAAAAAGAGGGCTGACTCTCAGTCAATTGCTACTATTACTGATTCTGATGGTAATCATTTATATGAAAATAAATTGATAAGTGACTCATTTAAGAAATTTTATACAAACCTTTATGCCTCAGAACTGCCAAAGGATGCACCCAAATTAATGGAGAACTTATTTTGTAAGATTGAGCTCCCTACTATCTCCGAAGAGCAGAGGTCCCTCCTTAATGCCCCTATTACCAAGGAAGAGATAATGTTCGCAATTAAGAATCTGCAAAATGGTAAGGCCCCAGGACCAGACAGGTTTTGTAGTGAGTTCTATAAAGAGTTCCATGGCCTGATCCTTGAGCCATTGCGTGATATGTTTAACCACTCATTTTCAAATGACCAACTCCCTCAAACGCTGAGAGAAGCCAACATTTCACTTATTCTCAAAAAGGGAAAATGTCCAGAGTCTTGTTCCTCGTACAGACCAATTTCCCTTCTGAATGTGGATAGAAAATTGCTTTCTAAAATTCTAGCCACAAGATTAGAGGACTCACTGCCACTAATTGTGAAAGGAGACCAAACTGGCTTCATTAGGGGCCGTAAGTCATGCAACAATGTCAGGCGGCTTCTTAATGTAATTCAAGCCTACCAACAAAGTGCTGTGGATGGTCTTGTGCTCTCCCTAGATGCTGAGAAAGCATTTGATTGTGTGGAGTGGTCTTACCTATTATTTGCTCTAAATAAATTTGGTCTGGGGGACAACTTTATAAAATGGGTGAAAGTTTTATATGATGATCCTCAGGCTGCTGTCCTTACTAATGGGCTAAGGTCAAATAGCTTCTCTATACACAGAGGTACCAGACAGGGCTGCCCTTTATCCCCCCTCCTCTTTGCACTCGTTATGGAACCACTGGCCGAGGCCATCAGGGTAACGCCTGCTATACAGAGCCTGCTCATTGGAGATGTTCACCATAAAATAAGCTTGTATGCTGATGATGTCCTGATATTCATCTCTAGTCCCGAGACTTCAATTACATCTCTTATTAATATTATTGAATTATTCAGCGAATTCTCAGGCTACAAGATTAACCTTACTAAGTCAGAGGCTATGCCACTTGGTAGCCTACACTCTGTACCTAATACTTCTCCCCCCTTCCCTTTTAAATGGTCTCCCTCAGGTTTCATGTATCTGGGTATATTTGTAACTCATAAATTCCAGCTAATGTACAAAGCCAATTTTGTTCCCTTGTTTGATACAATAATACAGGATCTGGAGCGCTGGAACTCTCTCCCGATTTCTTGGTTGGGTAGAATATCCCTCTTGAAAATGAACATTTTAACTAGACTACTTTACCCAATCCAAATGATCCCAGTATTACTCTCCAATAAGGTAATAAAGGATGTAAATGGATGGCTAAGTTCCTTTATATGGAGTAAACGCAAGCCAAGACTTAAGATGGCAATATTGCAGCTGCCAAGTTCTATGGGCGGTTTGGACCTGCCCAATATCAGGTTCTATCAATGGTGTGCCCACCTTTGTTATATTTCTGACTGGATCACAAATGATGACTCCTCTATTTGGTTAGACATTGAGACTTCTCTTTCAAAATACCCCTTACAGGATCTTTTATTTTTCAGAAGTTTCAAGTCTGTAGAAGATCACTGCAATAATCCCGTTACACTTAACACACTCAAAGTATGGAGGTCAGTTCAACGCTTCCTGGGAAGGTCCAAACTAACCTCTGCTCTTACCCCAATTCTTAACAACCCAGATTTCAGTCCAGGATTGCTGGATGCTGGCTTTAACTTATGGCTTAATAAGGGCGTACGCAGGCTAAATGACTTATTTGCTGATAAGATTTTGTTGTCATTTGAGCAGATGGTCGAGAAATATCGACTCCCAAAGCAGGACCTTTTCCGCTTCCTACAAGTAAGACATTATATTCTGAAGAGCACCACCTTAATTGGTAACCCTGATGTGTCTGTCATTGAAATAATGCTTTTTTTCCCACAAAGGAAAATGTCTGTAAGTCTGTTTTATGATACTTTAAGGTCCTTTTCTGCTGTCAACACACAGAGGGTGAAACAAGTGTGGGAGAAAGAATTGTCTGTTACTATTGACGAAGAGATGTGGGAGGACATTTGGAGATAAGCAAAAACAATATCTATATGTAACCGTACTAGAGCAATCCAATTAAGAATAATACACAGATTGCATATATCCCCAAATCGCAGACATGCTTTTAGCACCACTTCCTCTTCCCCTCAGTGTCTTAAATGCAAAACTGATACAGGCACCCTAACACATTGTTTATGGTCATGTACCAAAATACAAAGATACTGGTCTGGTGTTCTGCAAGAAATTGAAAAGATCCTAGGGGTTGACTTAGAATTGGACCCAGTTTCTTTACTGTTAGGTCTCCCTAGTAGGCATGTTACTTCTGTGGGTAAAAGGAGGCTTTACAACATCCTTACCTTCGCAGCGAGGAAAAACATCCTTTTACAGTGGATTAGTGATAAGGTTCCTTCTATTAAAGATTGGCATAAGATACTATTTGAATGGGTGCCTCTGGAATATCTGACATGTACATTGCATTCTAAAACAGACCAGTTCTACAAAGTATGAGAACCTTATCTAAATTACCTAGAACCTGAGGTATCAGCTATTATGCTGCAAGGATTCTCTTAGAACGGCGGGGATCTATGTATTTCAGAACTACACTGTACGGAACCATGTGTGGAACCTAACCTCTTGGTTTAAACTGAGCTTTTTTGTTTAATTTCTGTTTGTAAGTTTGTTTAAAATGTATGTATTGAGAGACGCAATGATGGTGATGGGGTGAGAGAAGCACCGAGCGGGAAGAGGAAAATGGTGTACGTATGTATGGGTGTGTATGTGTGTGTGTGCGTGCGCGCATGTATGCGTATGTGTGTGTATATGCATGGGTATATGTATGTGTGTGTATGTATGTATGTGTATATATATGCGTGTAGATATGTGTAAGTGGGTGCTGTTTTTCTTGTTTTTGTTCTGTGTGCTTTGTCTCTGTTGTTGTATCTCTTAATATGGGTGAAAATTGTGAAATTC
This sequence comes from Oncorhynchus tshawytscha, assembly GCF_018296145.1. Classification (NCBI taxonomy): domain Eukaryota; kingdom Metazoa; phylum Chordata; class Actinopteri; order Salmoniformes; family Salmonidae; genus Oncorhynchus; species Oncorhynchus tshawytscha. The sequence continues at coordinate 47,783,091 of NC_056432.1, forward strand.
CAATAAAAAATACTGTTACAAAAAAACATAGCTTTGTCTTAAAGGGACTGTCTGTAATTTCAACAGCCTGACCCTGAAATTTTGGTTGGTAAGCTCAAAAAATATATTTGTCACAAGCGCTGAATACAACAGGTGTAAACCTTACCGTGAAATGCTTACTTACAAGCCCTTAGCCAACAATGAGGTTTGAAGAAAAATAAGAGTTAATAAAATATTGGCAAAATAAATTAAAGTAAAAAAATTAAAGAGCAGCAATAAAATAACAATAACGAGGCTATATACACGGTTCACCGGTACCGGGTCAATGTGCAGAGGTGCAGGTTAGTTGAGTTAATATGTACATGTAGGTAGGGGTAAAGTGATTATGCATAGATAATAAAAAGGGGGGGGGGGTTGGGGGCCTCCCGAGTGGCACAGCGGTCTAAGGCACTGCATCACATTTGCAAGCTGTGCCACTACAGATCCTGGTTAGAGTCTAGGCTCTGTCACAGCCGGCTGTGACCGGGAGACCCATGGGCTGGCGCACAATTGGCCCAGCATTGTCCGGGTTAGGAGAGGGTTTGGCCGGCAGGGATGTTCTTGTACCATCGCGCTCTAGCGACTCCTGTGGTGGGCCGGGCTCATGCATGCTCACACGGTCGCCAGGTGTACGGTGTTTCCTCTGACACATTGGGGTGGCTGACTTCCGGGTTAAGCGGTCATTGTGTTAAGAAGCAGTGTGGCTTGGTTGGGTCATTTTTAGGCTTTTAGAATGTTTACAAATGTATTAAAAGCAAAAACAGAAATGCCTTGTTTACATAAGTATTCAGACCTTTTGCTATGAGACTTGAAATTAAGCTCAGGTGCATCCTGTTTCCATTTACTATCCTTGAGTTGTTTCTACAACTTTATTTTTTATTTAACTAGGCAAGTCAGTTAAGAACAAATTCTTATTTACAATGACGGCCTACCCCTAACAACGCTGGGCCAATTGTGAGCCGCCTTATGTGACTCCCAATCACGGTCGGTTGTGATACAGCCTGGAATCGAACCAGGGTCTGTAGTGATGCCTCCAGCAGCTTAGACCGCTGCGCAACTCAGGAGCCTCATTGGAGTCCACCTGTGCTAAATTCAATTGATTGGACATCTATAGGCAAACATCTATATAAGGTCCCACAGTTGACAGTGTATGTCTAAGCAAAACCGAAGCCATGAGGTCGAAGGAATTGCTCCGAGACAGGATTGTGTTGAGGCACAGAACTGGGGAAGGGTACCAAAACATTTCTGCAGCATTGAAGGTCCCCAAGAACACAATGGACTCCATTATTCTTAAATGGAAGAAGTTCGGAACCACCAAGACTCTTCCTGAGCTGGCCGCCCAGCTAAAATGAACCACTGGGGGAGAAGGGCCTTGGTCTGGGAGGTGACCAAGAACCCAGTGGGCACTCTGTCAGAGCTCCAGAGTTCCTCTGTGGAGATGGGATAACCTTCCAGAAGGACAACCATCTCTGCAGCACTCTACCAATCAGGCCTTTATGGTAAAGTGGCCAGACAGAAACCACTCCTCAGCACATGACAGCCCACTTGGAGTTTGCTAAAAGGCACCTAAAGGACTCTCAGACCATGAGAAACAATATTCTCTGGGCTGATAATACCAAGATTGAACTCTTTAGCCTGAATGCCAAGCGTCACGTCTGGAGGAAACATGACACCATCAGCTGCAGGGACTGGGAGACTAGTCAGGATCAAGGGAAAAATTTACGGAGCAAAGTAAAGAGAGATCCTTTATGAAAATCTGCTCCAGAGCACTCAGGACCTCAGACTGGAGCGAAGGTTCACTTTCCAACAAGACAATGACCCTAAGCACACAGGCAAGACAACACAGGAGTGGCTTCGGGACAACTCTGGGTGGCCCAGCCAGAGTCCGGACTTGAATATCTCTGGAGAGACCTGAAAATAGCTATGCAACGATGCTTCCCATCCAACCTGACAGAGCTTGAGAGGATCTGCAGAAAAGAATGGGAGAAACTCCCCAAATACAGGTGTGCCAAGCTTGTAGCGTCATACCCAAGAAGACTCGAGGCTGTAATTGCTGCCAAAGGTGCTTCAACAAAGTACTGAGGAAAGGATCTGAATACTTATGGAAATATGATGTAAGGTTATTTTGCAAAAATTTCTACAAACCTGTTTTTGCTTTGTCATTATGGGGTATTGTGTGTAGATTGATGAGGGGAAAAACACATTTTGATCCATTTTAGAATAAGGCTGTAACTTAACAAAATGTGGAAACAGTCAAGGGGTCTCAATACTTTCCAAATGCATTGTTTTGTTTAAAAACATTTTTTACAAAGAGCTCTATTTTCATGTCATCTGACCAAAGCACTGGTTCCAATCCGAGTGCTAATCACGTTTAGCAAACTCCAGGCGTTAACATTTGTTGGATGACATGAAAATAGAGCTCTTTGGCCAAACACACCAGCGATGTGTTCAGCATCAAAATGAGAATGCATGAGCAGAAAATAACCCCATACCTACCGTAAAATATGGTGGTGACAAGATGCTCAGTAGATACTATACATCAGAAGGTTTGCTATGTGAATAAGGTGATGGAGCTCGCTTTGTGGTGTTTTCCCCATACTTTTGAAACTATGTCCAAAAAACATACAATATATTTATATTTGTATATGTGTAGTAGATGAGAGGTTCCCAAACTGTGGGGCGAGGGGTTGCCAGGGGGGGCACCTGGATCCCACCCAAAAAAAATATTTAAATTGGCAGTGCATCATCAGTTCCTCTTGTCATGTTCATTGCATACCTTAGAGAGCTATTTATAATTCATCAGAAATGTCCAGATCAACCAGCCCATTTTTTATTTTGGTTTTTTCGCCCATTAGATTTAGTTGTAATTGTTTGGTCACCAAAGTTCCAAAAGTCCCAGCCTTTGGAACTTTGGTTTTTCTAGATATGGCTACTATATTATGATCACTACATCTGATGGATTTGGATACTACTTTAGAGTAGATTTCTACAACATTAGTAAAGATGTTATCAATACAGTGGGTGATTTCATTCCTGTGCTGTTTGTAAATACCCTGGTAGGTTGACTGATAACCTGAATCATGTTGCAGGCACTGGTTACAGTTTGAAGGTTTTTATTGAGTGGGCAGATTGAAAGCCAGCTAATATTTATGTCACCCAGAAAACAAACCTCTGTTGATATTACATATATTATCAAGCATTTCACACATATTATCCAACTACCTAATGTTAGCACTTGGTGGTCTATAGCAGCTTCCCACAAGAATGGGCTTTAGGTCAGGCAGGTGAACTTGTAGCCATATTACTTCAACAGCATTTACATGAGATCCTCTCTAAGCTTTACAGGAATATGACTCTGAACATAAATGGCAACACCTCCATCATGATTGAGTATGCATAATGTCTGCCAATTTGAAAAATAAATAGCAAAATGTGTTTGATATTTATTTTCAATGGTCTATCCAGTACAACATTGACACATTTAAAAATGTAATGTAATGACAAATCATTTCTCATGTTTCCATTTAATTTCCTTGTTATGATAGCATGAATTGTGACAAAAATTAAAATAATTCTCAATTGGTAACTGACAATGCTCTTTCAAAACCTGTGTGGTTTTAAGACGGTCAAAATTGAAATGATCAATCAAATTCGATACATCAATCGCAATGCTTAATTTTGCTATTTCGTTTCCTCATTTGCTTTATCGTTTTAGACCCATATTGTTTGTCAATCAAACACTGTTTGCGCGGTTTCGGTAGCTGAGGTAGAAGAGAGGTTGCATGTGCCAAAGATTATGGATATACTGACAAGATATGTCTCTTCACAATGGGAGTCGTTATCCACAAAGCAGCGTGGCGGGCTGTCTAGCACCCGCCTATTCTTTCTTTGGATTGGTGGATAGGATACATCAATATTGTATACTTTTTAAAAATATATTCGATGACACTTGTTGACATCAACCGCCTGTATGAATATCTATAGCCATCTCGAGACAACTCTGATGTAGCTACTGTTTTTTTCTCAAAGTTGCTGGGATGTCACGTGTCCTACTTATAACAATAATCTCTTATATCTCACAATAACTTAAGCATTACAAAACGTTTATTCAATCAAATAAACCTCATGTAACAAATAAGCCATTCATTTTTGTAAAACAAATTCTACACTCTAATTGACATCCTACAAAAACTCCTCGCTTGGTGGGCGAATCAATGAAAAAAAGCCACCTACTTGAAAGAGACAGATTGACCTTAGGACCCTAGGACCGTGAGATGGCAGAAGGAGAAGTGTAATTTGAGGCTGAAAGCACGTCGAGTACAGTTAGCGAGAAAGATGAGTGGAGAACAGTCCAAGAATTGAACAAAAAGGGCTAAAATAGTTGTGGGAAATGAGTCTGATGAATCGGTCCTTGTCGGAGTACGTTTTTTTGGATAAAGATGTTAATTTGGGAAACCCTTTTGAATTCACAACGATGGTAAAAAAAAGGCGATGGAAAAAGTGGAAGCAGTCAAAATAACCATGAGTGGTATGGTGTTGATATCATGTGTACATAAAAGAGCAATATGAGCGTGCATTGTGGCTCGTGAAAATATCGACGCAGAAAGTGAACAGCATTGATTTTCGGAGCAGGACACTTGAAAGTTGTTTTTTCTGGCGTCCCGTTGGACATTGGCAATCAATATCTTCAGCAAAACAATCCCAGGCGTAGTTAATGCACATTGCTTGAAGCATATGCAAAATTGAAAAAGGAGCAAAGTTTATCTGTATTTGTAACGCTCGTCCTCTTCTTCTGATGAGGAGTAAGAGAGATCGGACCAATTTGCAGCGTGGTAAGTGTCCATTTTAATATGTCAAACTGAACACTACAAAATACAAAATAACAAAGTGAAACAAACGAAACAGTCCCGTGTGGTACAAACACTAACACGGAAAATAATCACCCACAACTCAAAAGTGAAACCAGGCTACCTAAGTATGGTTCTCAATCAGGGACAACGATTGACAGCTGCCTCTGATTGAGAATCATACCAGGCCAAACACAGAAATCCCAAAATCATAGAAAAAGGAACATAGACAACCCACCCAACTCACGCCCTGACCATACTAAACAAAGACATAACAAAAGAACTAAAGTCAGAACATGACAGTATTATTGATGTTTGATGAGTATTTACCACCTATGTAAAGTTGGGATATATAAGATATGCCATAAGAGCCTTCGTGCAAAACCCAACGCAATGAAAGAAGTGTAAAACTTTTCGCCATGTATCAAGTGTTTGCAGACAGAAGGAATATGTTATTAGAGAGTCTGTGAATGTAAAATGTTGCAACTGTTGTGGGGATCATATTTCCGAATTCCCTGGGTGCCTTGTTAGGGTGAAAGAGGTTGAGGTGTCAAGAATCAGGGCTGTACAGCAAATTTCATATGTGGAGGCGGTGAATAGCATTGAAGGGGCAAGAGGCCACAGTTCTGAAGACGATATGGCGGTAGATGCACAACAACCAGTTGCAAATGTTATACTTCGATCAAGGGATCTAGATACACTTATTGTGAAAAAGGTGGATTTGTAGCATTTATAGCCAGAGTTATTAATTGTACTGCACAAGTGTCCAAGAGGTCCAAGAAGCTGGACATCATTATATCTGCAGCTGAGAAGTATGGGCCTCCAAGACTTGACGGCAGAAGCACTGCAAGGACTACTGTTCCCAGGAAATGGCCGGCCATCACAGGATCCTTGAGCCTGTGTAGGAACCTGATTAAAAGAGAAAAGTAGGCTGATTACGTTTAATTAAGGGCTTGTCAGTAAGCATTTCACAGTAAGATTGTATTTGGCACATGTGACAAGTACAATTTGATTTGATTTGATTTAACTCTACAACGTGTCGAAAGCATCCAACAGGGATGCTGGCCCATGTTGACTCCAATGCTTCCCACAGTTGTGTCAAGTTGGCTGGATGTCCTTTGGGTGGTGGACCATTTTTGATACACATGTGAAACGGTTGAGTGTGAAAAATCCAGCAGCGTTGCCGTTCTTGACACAAAACGGTGCGCCTGGCACCAACTACCATAACCCGTTCAAATGCACTTAAATAATTTGTCTTGCCCATTCACCCTCTGAATGGCACACATACACATTTCAAGTCTCAATTGTCTCAAGGCTTAGAAATTCTTCTTTAACCTGTCTCCTCCCCTTCATCTACTGTCACGACTTCCGCCAAAGTCGGTTCCTCTCCTTGCTCGGGCGGCGTTCGGCAGTCGACGGTTTTCTAGCCATCGCCGATCCACTTTTAATTTCCCATTTGTTTTGTCTTGTTTTCCTGCACACCTGGTTTACATCTCCTAGTAATTATCATGTGTATTTAACCCTCTGTTCCCTCCATGTCTGTGTGGGGTATTGTTTATTGTCGAGGTTGGCACGCTTCCGGCTGGTCTGTGCCGGGTTTTGCTTTATACCCGTGCTTTGTGGCAGCCGGTACTTTGTGCTTGTTTTTTTGTACTTTTGCTGCCTCACTTGTTCTTTGGGCATTTTGTATTGTGACGCGGTTGCGTTCTGTATTATGATTGCCGAAGTAAAGTGCTTTGTCCATTCATCTCTGCTCTCCTGCACCTGACTTCCATGCACCAGCTACACCCACCTCATGACATCTACACTGATTTAAGTGGATTTAACAAGTGACATCAATAAGGGATCATAGTTTTCACCTATGTTAGGTTCTACATTACAAAGTAAAAAATGACGGACAACTATAAAACTCAAACCAAGTTTATTCATCCAGTGGGTCAGACAGCTGAACAGACAAAGACATGTTCCCACCAGCACAAATACAGTATATATACTCCAATTTAGGGGAACTCCTCCTTACATCATCATTGCTAGGCAGGAAGTTAAGTGATATGGGTAATAAACTGTTCCTTCGATTGCCTTTCCTTTACTCAGTACATTACAAGCCCCTGGCTCATATCCAACCTTAATTGACTACACCATATACATTCGTCCTACAGATAACCATTAACTTCTGGTGTAGCAACCAGACTGTGGCCCTTCCTTTCCATAGGATACCTGATGATGAACAATATTTCAAGTTTAGAAGTGAGAACCCATCACCTGGTTTCACCAGGTCAGTCTACTGTATCTCATGGAAAGAGCAAGGCCGAGATTCACAAAACTGCAATTTGTCTTCGTAACTGCCATTTTTTCCTTAACTGTAGACATATGAAGAAAGTTAAGCAAAGTTGCTGTTCCTCAAAAAGGTTATTGGAAATGTTATTGTGCTATTTCTTATGTTTCTCCTTAAGCAAAAAGTTAAGACGAAATTCGATTCTTGAAAATAAAGTTATTGGATTTGTTCTTAATTCCAAGATGGCTAAACCCTTGTCCTAAACTCTGGGCAGTGAGAGAATAAGATCATGAAAGCAATAGAACATGTTTAATTCACTCATTGATTATTTTAAACCATTAAAATCACTAAGATACTGCTGAGGAATTGCACTTAAGAACTATCTTATTAACTTTTTTTGAAGCTTAAGTTTTTCCATAAAAAGTGTTTTGTGAATTTGGGCCCAGGTGTTCATAATGTTTTGTACACTGTGGATATGTAAACGATACGCTTTACTTTTGGTATACACTATAGAATTTGTTTTACTAGTTATCAGTTTTGAGATAATTAATTGTCATATTTAGTATGTATTTTAACAAATGACAAGAAAATCATATCAAAACTTTTGTGAATAATGCATTGAGAAAAGCAGATACTTAGATGTAATATGTATGCAAATTGTATGAATGATTTGGTGCAGTGAACAAGTGACTTTGTGAATATGTTTGTTGTTTTCAGTCAATTGAAAATATACTTGTTTTTGAAACATGTCCCATTTCGATGATCTGTTGATTTATGTGCTAATAGTTGTGAAGATTTACCACATAATTGCACCAGTGATTGAAGAAAACTGTAATAAAACACCCTGGGAGACCAGGAGCAGGCTTTTGTATGTTACTCAATCCCACTGACATCCTACTACAATATAACTTCTCTATTTGCCTAAATGAATCAGTTTACAGTGTATGGTAACACTCATTTTGATAGTCTGTAGAGCGTTGACAGATGGACAGTAACATTTCAACTAACTGCTAGCCCTTACCCTATCCTTAACCCTTACCATAATCCTTATTCTAAACCTAACTCTAACCATAACAAACAGTTGCTTGTCAACACATAGTTTATTATTAGTATGACTATCTGTAGAGCATCTACCGATGGAAAATCCAGACTAAATAAATGTGACCCAGTGTATTGATTAAAATGATTTAATGAATCAAATACACACTTAACCAGTTCCAGCAGTGCATTGTAAAATACACCATAACTTTCAATTGTGTCTCGTTCCATTGTGCCACATGATTTCTCCATACAGCCGAATGGCTTGCTCCGTTTCAAGCATGGTTTCAAGCCATTCGGCTAATAGCTTTTAATAAAAATATAAAGTGAAATATAACCCCTACCCCTAACTTGAGTATACTGTGGGTAGCCATTTACAGTGTGAAATGCTCAGTCTGAAGCCATTCAGCTATGAGTTTCAGAGCCCTATCATAATAATAAAGGTTTGATTTACAACCTCTGGGGTATAACGTGTTGGGCAAAGTGGTATAGGACCGGCTGACCCATATGATGTGGACCATTGTCATGCTATTTGATATACTGTATAAGCTTCAGTAAAAATAACACCATGGTTGCAATAAGACTTTAAAAAGCGAGTTTATAAATGTGTAGAATGTGTGTGTTTTGGGTCCACGCCGGTAAGTTAACCAACCTTATGTAAATTAGACACAAGGATTTTCTTCTGAATAACTGGTCAGGGCACAAACCTTTCCATTCTGCTTCAGGCAACTTTGATGTAAGGCTTGTATTGACAACTTCTCTCCGTCACGCCCAACCAGTGCAGTTCAGCGTTGCTTATCCTATGTTCACTAGATCTATCAATGTAATTACACCCAACAATGTTTAAAAACATTTATTAAAAAACAATTCATCATGGAAAAGTAATAATGGAGTTCATTGCGACTGCAAGGATGCCTGTTGTATGACTGAAAAAAAAATACAGACAATTACAAAGTGATAAATTGTAAAGTGATAAAGTATGTTCTTCATAAAAGACAAAACAGGTTGACTTGTTGGCTACATTTACAGTACATTTTGAACAAATAACAAACAGATGTGTTTTTAATTTAGTGTCTGCACTTGAAACACCTCATCCATTACGTAGTGTGGTAAATGAGCTCACACAAATTTACCCAATTTCTAATTCTGAAATGACTATTTTCAAAATCAGCAGACACATTGGCCCAAAAGACAACAAGTGGTGGATGGCCATTTATAGCAAAGCCCACCGTTGCCTTTAATGAGAGCAATGGCCACAATGGGTATCTGTTCAAAGGGAATGTCCTGTACATGTGTATGTTGTTTATCTCGAAGACCAAGACATTACAATTCTCCATTGAAACATTGTAGAAAGCATTGCATCTTACTTCTTGTGAACTTGATGCCACGGCCTGCCTCCGAAATGGTAGATAGTTGGTCCATGCCATAGTGGGAGGGCTTTTTTTTAAACTCTATCCGACCTGGCATGCCCTTTACCTTAATGACCACCTTCTTGGCAGCCACAGCCATGTATGGAACTCTGCCAAGTCCACCTGCATCATCTAAACAGAATTAAGGCTTTAGTGAAGGAAGATCAAGTGTACACATTATTTCAAGCTTCTACAAGTGATCCAGAATCAAGAAATCTGCTTATTTGAATATCAACAATGTAAACCAACAAGGCACAGTTACCACACATGTTTTTATAAATCAAATGTCAACCCTTGTATCCAGAACTCTGCCTGACTTTTAGAGGTTACATTTTTTAAGCTTGCTTAAAAGCGGAGCAGGACCGTTATTTAATTGTTGAATCACATACAGTACATTTTAATAGTTACTTAAAATAAAAACATACATACTAGAATTCTGGTTGAATAAGGCTTGTACTCCTTGCATCCTAGCCTTGTCAAACCCCTTTGACTGTGAAGCTGCAGGTTTGCCTAGGTGTAGCAATAAAAGAGGCACAGTACTATATGAGTGTATTTAAAGGCATTATAGATGTACAGATGTAGGATCTTAATTTGAGTCAGTTTGCTACAGCAGGAAAATAATCGTGCAGTAACAGGAAATGTGAATTATAATGAATTGACACATTTTTACGCAAAGGAAAATCAAGTCTGATTGGTTTTTAAAAAATGTGTAGAGAAAACTGACCCTCAATAAATTCCTTTGCCCTCCCAGATGTGGTTGCGCTGACTGGTATGGGGTCATCGGGGTTGTGGACAAGGATTGCTGTTTCGACTCCCATACAATCCAACTCGATAACCTCGCAAAACATTATGTAGAAGACAAAATTAATAAATTATATGAAATGTAAAAACACAATACCTAAAAATCCTAATAGGAAAATAGTTGGTGAAAAGACTGAAATCCTTCCATAAGGAAAATGCCTGTCTGTAACATCTGCTTCCAACACACCCTCAAACACGTAGATCCCCTGAACGCAGCTCACTTTCTAGCCCACTTTCCAGCTCACGCTCTCAAACACCTAGATCCCCTGAATGCAGCTCACTCTCCAGATCCCAATCACCTGTGTCATTATCACACTATTTAGTTCAGTTCTTTAGATGTATGATGTTTTTGCATGCCTCACTAATGACTCATTTGACCTATTCCCTGCCTGTACTTTAGCCTATCGGATTTCCTGTTATCTACCTATTACCTGACCTCCCGGACGATGTTACTCGCCTTTCCCTGCCTGTATTTTTGCCCTTTTGGACCCCCTGTGTATGACCTTCTGCCTGCTCCTGGACCCAGCTACCTGCCTCCTCCTGTGGTCCATTGCAATAAATACCTGCTGCGCCCTGCGCTTGAAACCAGCTCTCTATTGCCCCTTGTGTTCATTACACTCTTCTCTATCTTAAATATGTTTCTCAAATCTTTTTATTTACCCTGGTAGGCTAGTTAAGAACAAGTTCTCATTTACACCTGCAAACTGGCCAAGATAAAACAAAACAGTGCGACAAACAGAGTTACACATGGGATAAACAAACATACAGTCAATAACACAATAGAGAAAAAGTCTATACAGCATGTGCAAATGAGGTAAGATAAGGGAGGTAGGCAATAAATAGGCCAAAGTGGTGAAATAATTACAATTTAGCAATTAAACACTGGAGTGATAGATGTGCAAAAGATGAGATAATGGGGTGCAAAGGAGCGAAACAAATATTTATAAATAATATGGTGATGAGGTAGTTGGATGGGCTATATACAGGTGCAGTGATCTGTGAGCTGCTCTGACAGCTGGTGCTTAAAGTTAGTGAGGGAGTGAGGGAGATATGGGTCACCAGCTTCAGTGATTTTTGCAATTCGTTCCAGTCATTGGCAGCAGAGAACTGGAAGGAAAAGCGGTCAAAGGAGGAATTGGCTTAACAGCGACCAGTGAAATATACCTGCTGGAGCGCAGGGTGGGTGCAGCTATGGTGACCAGTGAGCTGAGATAAGGCGGGGCTTTACCTAGCAAAGACTTAGATGACCTGGAGCCAGTGGGTTTGGCGACGAATATGAAGCGCGGGCCAGCCAACGAGCGCATACAGGTCGCAGTGGTGGGTAGTACATGAGGCTTAGGTGACAAAACGGATGGCACTGTGATAGACTGCATCCAATTTGCTGAGTAGAGTGTATGAGGCTATTTTGTAAATGACATCGCCGAAGTCAAGGATCGGCAGTTTGAGGGTATGTTTGGCAGCATGAGTGAAGGATGCTTTGTTGCGAAATAGGAAGCCGATTCTAGATTTAATGTTGGATTGGAGATGCTTAATGTGAGTTTACAGTCTAACCAGACACCTAGGTATTTGTAGTTGTCCACATATTCTAAGTCAGAACCGCCCAGAGTAGTGATGTTGGACAGGCGGGCAGGTGCAGACAGCGATCGGTTGAAGAGCATGCATTTAGTTTTACTTTCATTTAAGAGCAGTTATAGGCCACGGAGGAGAGTTGTATGGCATTGAAGCTCGTCTGAAGGTTAGTTAACAGTGTCCAAAGAAGGGCCAAAAGTATACAGAATGGTGTCGTCTGCGTAGAGGTGGATTAGAGAATCACCAGCAGCAAGAGCAGCATTATTGATGTATACAGAGAAGAGATTTCACTCCAACTATAAAAATGTCAACATTTCATGACTCGCTATTGTGTCCCTATATATTACCACCATTGATTTCAACCGTCTTAAAGAATATTTGACTTTTAATGCCTTCAGGTTCCCCTTCAACTCCTGAACTCCTGCTTGAGGCAGGTGGTAATGCCTGCCATTTGACCTGTGTACCTGCCATAACTCCTGACATAAAACAATTTCACTGACATTGTCATGTTTTCTGTTGTATCTATAAATTCTATCAAAGCAATACACCAAATGTACTTGTTGAAACAATGTAAGTCAGTAGACTTTAGCATTTTTTTTGTTAGACCCATAAATTTCTGAAGAGAAAGCCCTCTGACAATGAATCTAAAAATAACAATAATTAACCTACATCAAAGACACACCAATTGAGAAATGTATACGGTCCACAATACTTGAATGCTTGCCTGCTCTTGTAATTGCAAACAGGCAAACAGCAGTCTTAAGGCACTGCATCACAGTGCTAGAGGTGTCACTACAGACCTGGGTTCGATCCCAGGCTGTATCACAACCAGCCATGATCAGGAGTCCCATAGGGCGGCGCAAAATTGGCCCAGCTTCATCCAGGTTAGGGGAGGGTTTGGCCGGGGGGGGGGCCCTTTACTTGGCTCATCGCGATCTACCCACGGACCATCCCACATTCTCAAATTCAAATATTGTTTAATTATACAAACTTTTGATGTCCAAGGGTGTCTCTGTGTTCCACAGTTCACATTCCAATCTCGAACACTACAGAGCATAGGGGCAGCATATTTTATGACTGACCCATAAAACAGCCAATTTCCCGCTCTCCCCCTCTACAAGAGAGAGCACGCTGTAGAGTGGACCCACTGTAACCTGATCCTTCAGATCACCACAGGAGTGTAATGACAATAGGAAGCCATCATTTTACTCCTGAAAGACATGAGATCCATGTCACAGCTTATCAGTTCTACCTGCTAGGACAAAGCCATTCTGACTATTTCCTACATTATGCTATCAGACCCTGGTAAAGATACATTTAACGTCTACATGACATTACACTGAATGCGAGCTGTTGTACTTCCGGCGCCGACAGAGATGGCCGCCTCGCTTCGCGTTCCTAGGAAACTATGCAGTTTTTTGTTTTTTTACGTGTTATTTCTTACACTAGTACCCCAGGTCATCTTAGGTTTCTTTACATACAGCCGAGAAGAACTACTGAATATAAGATCAGCGTCAACTCACCATCAGTTCGACCAAGAATATGTTTTTCGCGATGCGGATCCTGTGTTCTGCCTTACAACCAGTGTAACCGAGTGGATCACATGCAGCGACCAAAAAAAAAAACGACTCAGAAAAAGAGGGAAACGAAGCGGTCTTCTGGTCAGACTCCGGAGACGGGCACATCGTGCACCACTCCCTAGCATTCTTCTTGCCAATGTCCAGTCTCTTGACAACAAGGTTGATGAAATCCGAGCAAGGGTAGCATTCCAGAGGGACATCAGAGACTGTAACGTTCTTTGCTTCACGGAAACATGGCTAACTGGAGAGACGCAATCCGAAGCGGTGCAGCCAACGGGTTTCTCCACGCATCGCGCCGACAGAAACAAACATCTTTCTGGTAAGAAGACGGGCGGGGGCGTATGTCTTATGGCCAACGTGACATGGTGTGATGAAAGAAACATACAGGAACTCAAATCCTTCTGTTCACCTGATTTAGAATTCCTCACAATCAAATGTAGACCGCATTATCTACCAAGAGAATTCTCTTCGATTATAATCACAGCCGTATATATCCCCCCAAGCAGACACATCGATGGCTCTGAACGAACTTTATTTAACTCTCTGCAAACTGGAAACGATTTATCCGGAGGCTGCATTCATTGTAGCTGGGGATTTTAACAAGGCTAATCTGAAAACAAGACTCCCTAAATTTTATCAGCATATCGATTGCGCAACCAGGGGTGGAAAGACCCTGGATCATTGTTACTCTAACTTCCGCGACGCATATAAGGCCCTGCCCCGCCCCCTTTCGGAAAAGCTGACCACGACTCCATTTTGTTGATCCCTGCCTACAGACAGAAACTAAAACAAGAAGCTCCCACGCTGAGGTCTGTCCAACGCTGGTCCGACCAAGCTGACTCCACACTCCAAGACTGCTTCCATCACGTGGACTGGGAGATGTTTCGTATTGCGTCAGACAACAACATTGACGAATACGCTGATACGGTGTGCGAGTTCATTAGAACGTGCGTTGAAGATGTCGTTCCCATAGCAACGATTAAAACATTCCCTAACCAGAAACCGTGGATTGATGGCAGCATTCGTGTGAAACTAAAGGCACGAACCACTGCTTTTAATCAGGGCAAGGTGTCTGGTAACATGACTGAATACAAACAGTGCAGCTATTCCCTCCGCAAGGCTATCAAACAAGCTAAGCGCCAGTACAGAGACAAAGTAGAATCTCAATTCAACGGCTCAGACACAAGAGGTATGTGGCAGGGTCTACAGTCAATCACGGACTACAGGAAGAAACCCAGCCCAGTCACGGACCAGGATGTCTTGCTCCCAGGCAGACTAAATAACTTTTTTGCCCGCTTTGAGGACAATACAGTGCCACTGACACGGCCTGCAACGGAAACATGCGGTCTCTCCTTCACTGCAGCCGAAGTGAGTAAGACATTTAAACGTGTTAACCCTCGCAAGGCTGCAGGCCCAGACGGCATCCCCAGCCGCGCCCTCAGAGCATGCGCAGACCAGCTGGCCGGTGTGTTTACGGACATATTCAATCAATCCCTATACCAGTCTGCTGTTCCCACATGCTTCAAGAGGGCCACCATTGTTCCTGTTCCCAAGAAAGCTAAGGTAACTGAGCTAAACGACTACCGCCCGTAGCACTCACATCCGTCATCATGAAGTGCTTTGAGAGACTAGTCAAGGACCATATCACCTCCACCCTACCTGACACCCTTGACCCACTCCAATTTGCTTACCGCCCAAATAGGTCCACAGACGATGCAATCTCAACCACACTGCACACTGCCCTAACCCATCTGGACAAGAGGAATACCTATGTGAGAATGCTGTTCATCGACTACAGCTCGGCATTCAACACCATAGTACCCTCCAAGCTCGTCATCAAGCTCGAGACCCTGGGTCTCGACCCCGCCCTGTGCAACTGGGTACTGGACTTCCTGACGGGCCGCCCCAGGTGGTGAGGGTAGGCAACAACATCTCCTCCCCGCTGATCCTCAACACTGGGGCCCCACAAGGGTGCGTTCTGAGCCCTCTCCTGTACTCCCTGTTCACCCACGACTGCGTGGCCACGCACGCCTCCAACTCAATCATCAAGTTTGCGGACGACACAACAGTGGTAGGCTTGATTACCAACAACGACGAGACGGCCTACAGGGAGGAGGTGAGGGCCCTCGGAGTGTGGTGTCAGGAAAATAACCTCACACTCAACGTCAACAAAACTAAGGAGATGATTGTGGACTTCAGGAAACAGCAGAGGGAACACCCCCATCCACATCGATGGAACAGTAGTGGAGAGGGTAGCAAGTTTTAAGTTCCTCGGCATACACATCACAGACAAACTGAATTGGTCCACTCACACAGACAGCATCGTGAGGAAGGCGCAGCAGCGCCTCTTCAACCTCAGGAGGCTGAAGAAATTCGGCTTGTCACCAAAAGCACTCACAAACTTCTACAGATGCACAATCGAGAGCATCCTGGCGGGCTGTATCACCGCCTGGTATGGCAACTGCACCGCCCTCAACCGTAAGGCTCTCCAGAGGGTAGTGAGGTCTGCACAACGCATCACCGGGGGCAAACTACCTGCCCTCCAGGACACCTACACCACCCGATGCTACAGGAAGGCCATAAAGATCATCAAGGACATCAACCACCCGAGCCACTGCCTGTTCACCCCGCTGCCATCCAGAAGGCGAGGTCAGTACAGGTGCATCAAAGCTGGGACCGAGAGACTGAAAAACAGCTTCTATCTCAAGGCCATCAGACTGTTAAACAGCCACCACTAACATTGAGTGGCTACTGCCAACACACTGTCAATGACACTGACTCTACTCCAGCCACTTTAATCATGGGAATTGATGGGAAATGATGTAAATATATCACTAGCCACTTTAAACAATGCTACCTTATATAATGTTACTTACCCTACATTGTTCATCTCATATGCATACGTTGATACTGTACTCTATATCATCGACTGCATCCTTATGTAATACATGTATCACTAGCCACTTTAACTATGCCACTTGGTTTACATACTTATCTCATATGTATATACTGTACTCGATATCATCTACTGTATCTTGCCTATGCTGCTCTGTACCATCACTCATTCATATATCCTTATGTACATATTCTTTATCCCCTTACACTGTGTATGACAGTAGTTTTTTTTGGAATTGTTAGTTAGATTACTTGCTCGTTATTACTACATTGTCGGAACTAGAAGCACAAGCATTTCGCTACACTCGCATTAACATCTGCTAACCATGTGTATGTGACAAATAAAATTTGATTTGATTTGATTTGATGATGTATTCAAATAAAAAATTGTACTGGTTGCATACAAATATTTAGCAGATGTTATTGCGAGTGTAGCAGAATGCTTGTGTTCCTAGCGCCTACGGTGCAGTAGTATCTAACAATTCACACAAATCAAAAAGTAAGAGTAGAATTATGAAATATATAAATATTAGGATGAGCAATGTCAGAGTAGCATTGACTTGAATATAGTATAATGAGTAAATACAGTACGTAATCATCATTAAAGTGACCAGTGATTTCATGTCTATGTACATAGGGCAGCAGCCTCTAAGGTCCAGGGTTGAGTAACCAGGTGGTCGACGACTAGTGAAAGTGAGTAAGTTCAGGGCAGGGTACTGGCTAGTGATGGCTATTTAACAGTCTGATGGCCTTGAGATAAATGCAATTCACACTGTGCCTTAATATGTTCTGCTAATAAATTCAAACTATAACCTTTGGAGAGATTTTGTCTGTCATGCTGTACCAAAAGCAATTCCCACCGACTGATTGTGTGGCAAAAAGGAGTCTTGCTGTGACCAGTGAAACAGACCAATCTAAAGACACTACACACAGATGAAATGGGAGACCACGACCAGTTTGTCACATCATTCCTTTTGATCTTTCCCGTGAGCAGTGGCAGTCTTTCTGAATTCATAAACTAGGATCTGGGTCGGTCATCAGTCAACGACCAATGCATGAGACTGCTCTCTACAGAAAAACAAAACTAAAGCTATAGAAGTGCAAATGAGCCATCGTGTGGCATTGTGCCCACAATAGCCTGGGACTTGGTTGGAGGCAGTACAGAGTTGAATTCAATAGGCACCAAACATAAGGAAAATGGACTGAAACTGCAAGGGACTACCTGAACTTGTCCTATAAGAAATGCTTGTTTTCAGTTTCATTGAAAAAGGGAATTCTGCTACTTACATAAGTTACAACAGATATACCTAACCCTCTTCCTGGAGATCTACCATCCTGTGGGTATTCAGTCCAACCCTAACCTAAAATACCTGATTCAGCTAATTGATGGTCATGTTCCAGGCACTGACCAAATTGCAGATAATGCATTGCATCAAGGAATAGTTGCATGCTACATCATCAACTGAGCTGTCAGGCATTAGATTGCTATACCGCTCTGCTATATCATATGGGTGGCATTCCTGCCTGACTACATTGCAGACGCCTGCCAGATCTTGCTAAGCTTGGATAGGTGTTTAATACATCAGCTAACCACATATGATATAGCAATGTAATGTCCGACAGTCGATGAATTGGGTCAACATTGGTTGATGCAATGCAATGTCTGCAATGTAATCAGGCAGGAACACCACCAGTATGTGGTTAGGTGATATGTTCAACACTAGCCTCGCATGGCTACTCTTCCAAATGTTGTCTTCGAAGTCTGGAGGAATCCAGTATAGGATTCTGGGTTTGAATGTGTAGGTTTTTGTGCAAAACGTTATCTAGCGCACCTAACTAACTGGTTGATAAATTGAATCATGTTAGCTACTACTGGGTTTGGAGTGAAAACCTACAGGATGGTAGCTCTACAGGAACATATTTGGTCAGCCCAGCAATAGTGTGTCGGGATTTATATAAATTAAATACAAGTAGAGGCCAATAAGTCATAAAATAATCAGAAACAATTATGCTAATCTGTTACATTAACTATCCTTTGTAATACACCCAGAAATTATGAAGCAATGAAGACCACATGGAACGCACCCGTGTAGACATGTGACATGTCTGCGGGCTAGCAACCGCAACCGAGCAATGAACGCACCTGTGTCGACCTGCAACGCGCCCGTGGGCTAGCAATGCGACTACGAGCTAGCAATGTCAGTAAAGCTAGCCAGCTGGGCCACGAGTTGGCGGAGTTTCTTTAGAAGTGACGTTTAAAACTGTTTTGATTAATTTAGGAACTGCAAATACAATACTCACGTCTTATTTATTCATTCCAATTTTGCTTCCTATGGTGGGCAACGGAGGTCTGGTTGTCGGCCATGCTGGACATGTGATCTCGCGTTATTGTGTCATTGTCAATATAGTACATCTATACCACGATATGAAACGTTGATTTGAACCTTTTGACCAACTGTGGTCAGGCGGCTACCCACTGTCTGATTCATATCGCTTGATTTCTGATAGTGTGGGAGAAAGATGTACATATAGGGAGGAACATAATACTGTAACATAAGAGAAAGATACACTTAGAGTGCATTTGCCATTCTGGTAAAATGTATTGTCTATTGTATAGGACAGGAGGCCAGAGTAAGGCCATGAGAGTATAGGACAGCTGAACATTAAAAACAGACCACACGAAGAGAAGGCGACACATAGGCGCCTAGGACAACTGGACACACAAGATAGAGGAGACACATAGTCTGCTGATCCTAGATAACACACATACATAAGAACGCATTAAGCTAAGTGCAGGGCCAAAGCAAGCCTATAGAATAGAGGAATGTATAGTATTTTTAGTATAGCTGGACACGCTAAAAACAGAGGAGACACATAGTCTGCTGATCCTAGATAACACACATACAAAAGAACGCATTAAGCTAAGTGCAGGGACAAAGCAAGCCTATAGAATAGAGGAATGTATATTATTTTTAGGACAAAGCAAGGGTCTTGCCACCATTATAATCTGACGAAAAGCAGATATGGGCGTTATTGGGCGTGAACAAGCAGGAAGCCTGAACTAAAAAGATAATGGTAGGCAGAAGAATTAGGGGAAGTATGCTTATCTGCATATGGGTTGGACCCATATGCTATATGTGTATAAATACAGGAGCCAGGGCTCTGGGAAGCGGTGTGTGTTCCGCGGACCACTCCGGCTTGCTTTACGTTGTATTAAAAGCCTATTTAATTTCACAAGTTCTTCCAAGTGTCATATTTGAACCGATTTTCTACGACAATAGTTGTAGATTATATCTACTGATTGCAATTGCATGGGGTGGA
Source organism: Oncorhynchus tshawytscha (assembly GCF_018296145.1). Taxonomy (NCBI): domain Eukaryota; kingdom Metazoa; phylum Chordata; class Actinopteri; order Salmoniformes; family Salmonidae; genus Oncorhynchus; species Oncorhynchus tshawytscha. The sequence goes on from NC_056432.1 coordinate 47,802,844, forward strand.
TAGAACTATGGCTGCGTTTCAAATTCAAAAAAAGTAGACAGCACCTCGGCCCTAAACCCTCAGCCCTTGGGGGAATCTAAGCGGCCATATTTGTCGTCGGTCCAAAAGATTAGCCAAGCAAGGGAAGTTTGCAATGTAAGCCCCTCAGCCATAATTTTTTAGTGGAGTTTGCGAGTGTACACTTATGCTCACTTCAGGACCTGAAACGCCCATAATTCAATTCGCAATGTTTGTACGTCCTCTAAGAAAACTTTTGTTGGCGGCAGGGAAGTTAGGCGCAGGAGAACGAACTTGGTATAATCGGAGTCGTTTAATGAGTGCTGACCAAAAACCAAAATATACAAAAATAACAACGTGGGTACAAAACCCGTCGCACACCAACACATACTAGCACAATCACATACAATAAAACAATCTTAAAGTAAACACCACAAACTCATGCCGGGAAAAGAAAAAAGGCGAATCTAATCTACGCCCGTTCTGATAAAAACCTTAGGGCATCTAGCCTCGGGGGATGCCTTGCTTGACCACACCCTCCTTCCTTGCTCCTGCCCTGCCTCTTCCACCAAGCCTATTGTTTCTTATAGACAGAAAAAAAGCAGAGGCTCTGAGCTGTCCGATCAGGTCCATTGTCTACTGAGCGGCGTACATATGAGGAGAAACAGAGGGTTAAATACACAACATGTAATTGATGGGATTGGAACTAGGTGTGAAGGAAGACAAGACCAAACCAATGGAAAATGAAAAATTGATCAGTGACGGCTAGAAGATCGGTGAAGTCGACCGCCGAACACCACCCGAACAAGGAGAGGGACCGACTTCGGAGGAAGTCGTGACAGGATATCCCCAAAAATATAGTTAACTGACAAATTCCAAGAATCCTTAAATAATGTGAAGTCAACTTGGAAAATCATCAATCAACTGTTGAATAAGAAAAAGGCATCTACAACTAGTAGGCATCTACAACTATTTATGTTATTTCACGTGAATTCAATAACTTTTTTGTGAATGTGGGGTCCTCTCTGTCAAAGAAAATGTTGGAAACTGATGGAAATCCCTTGGACTACATTAATGGACATTTCCATTCTCTTCTTCAGTTTGATCCTCCTGTTGTAATAGAGGTGATGGAGGTAATTGCTAACTTAAAGAGCAGGTCATGATGAGATTGGTGCCTCTTTGGGGAAATCAGTGTTTTCCTCGATTACTGAGCCTTTAAAATACAGTACCAGTCAAAAGTTTGAGCATACCTACTCATTGCAGGGTTTTTCTTTATTTGTACTAATTTCAACATTGTAGGATAATAGTGAAGACATCACAACTATGAAATAACATATATGGAATCAAAATATATTTTATATTTGAGATTCTTCAAAGTAGCCAACCTTTGCCTTGATGACAACTTTGCACACTCTTGGCATTCTCTCAACCAGCTTCATGAGGTAGTCACCTGGAATACATTTCAATTAACAGGTGTGCCTTGTTAAAAAAATAATTTGTGGAATTTCTTTCCTTCTTAATGCATTTGAGCCAATCAGTTGTTTTGTGACATGGTAGGGGTGGTATACAGAAGCAAGAACAGCTTAAATAAGCAAAGAAAAACGACCATCCATCATTACTTTAAGACATGAAGGTCAGTCAATACGGATTTTGAAAGTTTCTTCAAGTGCAGTCGCAAAAAAGTGCTATGATGAAACTGGCTCTCATGAGGACCGCCACAGGAAAGGAAGACCCACAGTTACCTCTGCTGCAGAGGATAAGTTCATTAGAGTTAACTGCACCTCAAATTGCAGACCAAATAGAGTTCAAGTAACAGACACATCTTAACATCAACTGTTCAGAGGAGACTACGTGAATCAGGGCTTCATGGTCGAATTGCTGCAAAGAAACCACTACTAAAGGACACCAATAATAAGAGACTTGCTTGGGTCAAGAAACACAAGCAATGGACATTAGACTGGTGGAAATCTGTCCTTAGCTCTGATGAGTCCAAATGTGAGATTTTTGGTTCCAACCACTGTGTCTTTGTGAGACGCAGAGTAGGTAAATGGATGATCTCCGCATGTGTGGTTCCCACCGTGAAGCATGGAGGAGGAGGTGTGATGGTGCTTTGCTGGTGACACTGTCAGGGATTTATTTAGAATTGAAGCCACACTTAACCAGCATGGCTACCACAACATTCTGCAGTGATACGCCATCCCATCTGGTTTTGCACTTAGTGGGACTATCATTTGTTTTTCAACAGGACAATGAACCAAACACACCTCCAGGCTGTGTAAGGGCTATTTGACCAAGAAGGAGTGATGTAGTGCTGCATTAGATGATCTGGCCTCCACAATCACCCAACCTCAACTCAATTGAGATGGTTTGGGATGCGTTTGACCACAGAGTGAAGGAAAAGCAGCCAACAAGTGATCAGCATATGTGGGAACTCCTTCAAGACTGTTGGAAAAGCATTCCAGATGACGCTGTTTAGAGAATGCCAAGAGTTTAAAAAATTGTTTAACACTTTTTTGGTTACTACATGATTACATATGTGTTATTTAATAGTTTTGATGTCTTCAGTATTATTCTACAGTGTAGAAAATAGTACAAATAAAGAAAAACCCTTGAATGAGTAGGTGTCCAAACTTTTGACTGGTACTGTATATTTATACATTTTTTTAGGTCAAGACCCTTCACTGAGATGGTTTCTGACCATTTGTGCAGAAAATCTTCGGTTGTGCAAAACCCCAGCTTCATCAGCTGTCCGGGTGACTGGTCCCAGACGGTCCCGCAAGTGAACAAGCCGGACGTGGAGGCCCTGGGCTGCCATGGTTACACGTGGTCTACGGTTGTGAGACCAGTTGGACGTACTGCCAAATTCTCTAAAAACTACATTGGAGGTGGCTTATGGTAGAGAAATGAACATAAAATTATATATTTGACCCCTTTTTTGTGAAATCCATTGTGCATTGTGTTGTGTTGGCATTGTGTTGGCATTGTGTTGTGTGACCAAACTGCACATTTTAGAGTGGCCTTTTATTGTCTCCAGCACAAGGTGCACCTGTGTAATGATCATGCTGTTTAATCAGCTTCTTGATATGCCACACCTGTCAGGTGGATGGATTATCTTGTAAAAGAAGAAATGCGTAAACAAATGTGTGCACAACATTTGAGAGAAATAAGCTTTTTGTGCATATGGAACATTTCTGTTATCTTTTATTTCAGCTCATGAAACCAACACTTTACATGTTGCGTTTATATTTTTGTTCAGAGAAGAAAATGCTTTTCTTCCAAAAATACCTTTGGTACCATTCAACAGAAACTCTTGAGAATCAGACTGGTTCCAGGCCATGTCATATCATCTGACCCCTTACATAGTCTCTGGTACTGTCCTCTGTCAGTGGCACTTCTGTTCAGTACATCTGCACTTGTATTCATGAATGAATACAGGAAAAGTATTTAGACTGGCACTTGTATTCTGTTTGGGTTATCATTTTCCACTGTTGTTTTCAAATAATAGTATATGGTGTTGTCATCCATATTGAGTGCAGTTGACCCATCCAAATATACAACCTTCATTGTGCATTGTATCTTAGTAGTTTCTATGTTCACTTGCAGACATGGCCACCTGCTTGGAGGAACAAACAGAGTGTGCTGCTCCTGACTAACAGCCTGTGCCCAATGACAATGATGAGGGTGAATTGTACTTCTAAGCAGTTCACACTGACATTATTTTGACAGTGACACATTTTATGTGATATATTACGTGACTTTTACATTGCACAAAAAACATCTTTGTTTATTTTACAGATTCTGAATTATCACCAACTGACCTGGTTGCTGGAATGCTGGATGACTTAAATAGGCTGAGTATCGATGACAACTTCAGTGAGGCACTGGAGGCAATGGCGAAGCAATTTAATGTAATTAAAGGCAACCCATCAAGTCTTGTGTCTGCCATCCATTGCTTTGGGAAGTCTCACATCAGCCCAGCAGCCAACAGAGCAGCAGCACTCCGAAAAGCTGCCAGATGACCAGGCACTATGATTCCCTGTCAGCCTACAGTTGTTGCCTGTTGTTCCACCAAGGCTGGTACAAAAGGCCAGAACAGTGGCTTTAAGCACCCATACTGTTCACATGCTAAAAGGAAAAGGCCATCAGAAATTAGACATCACAAGTTGTCTGACTCAGTGTATGCAAATAGTTCTCACCCAAAGTGAATAAAACACATGTGAAGTAAAATTATGTTCCCCTTGAAGTTCCTACTGTCTTAATAATATACAAAATGCTCAATGGGAGTGGTTAGCCACTGGCATAGAAAAAAAGATGTATTAAGGATTTAACGAATATGATGTAAAACAACTAAATCAGTAGAATACGCTATGCTACAGACATTGAATGTGTCTGAGCATTAAGGGACGTTAATGGCTAGCTCGGTCCACAACATTATGCTATTATATTTTTCAATCTTGAAATACAAGTGCAAATGTTATTAATCAAGGACTGCATTCCAAACACTTGCCAGACACACCCTCTCCCCTCAAATTAAGTGGACACTTCTGATAAGGATCATAACATCTGCCGAGTTTACACTTGCAGGTGCGATGGAGGAAGGAATGATTTTCAAATGGACCGCGCGGTAGTTTGTGGGTGCTTTATGCGCTACAGCCAATTATGATTACATGTCTACTTATATTAACTATATAATTATTAATATATGATAGTTCTGTATGATATCTAGCAAATTAATTAGCTAACTAACTTTAGCCTGCATAGCTGGAACTTTTAAACAAGAAAAAACATCTAAACATTTCCAAAGGCTAACCAAACAAAAACATCATTACTTTTACGAGACGAGCTACCATACAGTAGGCGTATATTAATAATTATATAGTTAATATAAGTAGACATGCAATCATAATTGACTGTGGCGCATATAAAGCACCCACAAGCTATAGGTGGCTGAAAACACAATGATCGTGGGGTGAACGATCGACGAATTTCCGGGAAAAGGCGTCCATTTAAAAATCATTAAAAAATTTTTTTTTTAAATCCTTCCTCCCTTGCCTTGCAAGTGTTTTCTCGACAGACGTCATGCAACGTCATCAAAAGTGTGCACTTAATTTGAGGGCTGGGGAGATAGGGTGTCTATTTTAACTGTTTGAAATGTAACCGAAAATTCGCACTACGTGATATTCCCTTCCGGTCTTGGAGACTTGCGAGCACTCAAAGCGTCGTAGAAAACCCCTCTGAATAACGGGTCGTGGTTTTGGCTTATCTGCGTTGGAAAAAGAAAGACGCGGAAATGACACCATGTTATGGTTCCCGGGAAATTTAAGCCTGCTCATGCAAAATTGCAAATCCTTTTAAATATATGATATATTCAGATCGAATTGCACTCAATAAATGTTATTCCATAGTATGGCTCATATTAGCGGGCTATCCCGGGGTAAAAACACTTTTTAAATCCATTAGATTAGCTTTGTAAAAAAATTGTTTACAAAATAATGCGATTACGTAAATTTGACGAAGGGAAAGGACGTCAGAAGATCTTTAGGTTTGTTACAGCGTAATAAAAATTATCATTACCGCCACCAACGTATACGGGGTGTAATAACAGCCGTGGTTGATGCTATTTGTCTACTCGCAAATTATGGTATGAAACGTTGATTTGAACCTTCTGACCAACTAGTGGATCAGACAGCGCCCCACTGTCTGATTAATATCGCGTGATTTCTGATGATTGTTGTCGATTATATCGACTGTTTGTTTCTGTATGGGGTGCACCTATCTGTTATAACGTGAGCCAGAGAAGCTCCGCCTACTTCTCTCATTCCAGGAAGTATATTGCCGCGGTTTCCGCCCTTCGTCAAATCATAAGCTGCAAATCAAGAGTCCCTCTGCTATCAATACTAGAGCTATGAATACGAATGTTTATAAAGTATCACTCAACGGTGGCTAGCTTTAGTTTAACGCAGATTTTATAGTATGTCTCGGTAGCGAGCTTGTTAGTCCATGTGGTCCCATCGTAAACGGCTAACTTTAGCTAGCTAGTTGACAGTTTTAACTTTTACGGATAAGCGTGCAATTTTTTTTTTAGATAGCACACATCTACAATAAGGTATGCTTTTGTGCTGGGTCAGAATTGTGAGCTGTGCCATTAATATTGCATGCATGTCTTCTATGTTTTATTGTCACAAAAACAACATAATTCCATCACCAAACAGATATTTCAAAGATGGACTTGTCCCATATGCTGCAAGACCTACAACAATGTAAGGCTCCTGAAGAGGGACATTCCCCAGCAGAACCTGATACGCTGCTCTCCCGTCCAGTGGCTGAGGTCCTGCTTCATGTCCAGGAGAAACTTAAGGCACCAGGACTTACCACAGACCAAAGTGGAGAAATCCTTCATATTGTGGAGCAGCTATTCAGACTGGGGGACAGACATTGGCTTTTTTCTGAGTGTTGCAGCAATCAGAGCACAGACTTGACAAGGGAGTATGTAGACTTTGTGAGCTCCCTGACACTGTATGCTGCTTTGCCATTGTGTGACAATGACAGTGGCACACTACCAGAGAGTTCCTTTGAGGCCATCCCGGCCAGAGCCTGTGTCGTGAGTTCAGTAGTCTTAGCCCTGGTACAAAGACTTGGGAATGGAGGAGAGGTTGTTTCCAGCCACTGCCAAGCCACCTCCTGGGTCTTCCTCACAGGTCCACTTGCCCCCCTCTTGTGTGTGTTTGCGTTGACTCATATGCAAGAGCAGGCATGGACCAGTGAGGCCTCCAGAACAGCTGCATCTAACCTCCTGGACTCAGTGGTTCAGGCAGGGGACTGGGAGACCACCTCACAGCTTCTGTTTGGGAAGAACAACACAGAGCGCCAACCAGGAATCCTTGGCTCCATCTTGGAGATCCTGCAGTCTGATTTAAAAAGGTGAGTTCCATCATAATGACTTACTAGTAAATAGTGCAAGTTGAAATTATTCAGAACATTTCAAACACTTTAACCTCTGTGTTGTTGACCATATTTCATCAACAATCCCAATCTCAAAAATGAACATCCTTTGCATTAGATTTTCAATCAGTGCACCATGCTGTGAATGTTCTAAATGTGTTGTTTATAATGTTTTGCAGGGACAGCTGGAAGCGAAACCAGGCCACTAAGCATGTATTTGCCTGGATCGTCATGCAGGTGGGCCGGCCGTGGCTGACCGACTATCTGGAGAAGGTTTTCCCCCCTTCACTGCTGATGTCAGATGATTACTGCACTGACAACCAAGTGCTGGGAGTACGCTGCCTGAATCACATTGTCCTCAATGTGGTGAGATGTACTATATCTCTCTGAACTTCCAGATAATGCCGTTATCTACAGTAATGGGTTGTAAAACTGTTTGGTGTTTTGTGTATCTGTTCAATTAACGTCTCCCCCTTTCAGCCTGCTGCCGATCTCTGTCAGTACAACAGGGCCCAGGTGCTCTACCATGCCCTCTTCAACCACCTCTACACATCTGAGCCTCAGCTTATTGAGGTAATGCTGTGGCTTTCAATGGCAGTAACAGCTTTTGTATGTACAATGCACCGACCAACATCTCATAATACACTTTGTATGTACTAGTTGAGCTGGTGACCAAGTAGCCTCATTCACATCATGGTATTCTATTGTTCCATATACTGTATCTTCCCCTCTGTGTCTCAGGTGGTCCTTCCATGCCTGATAGACCTTTTGCCTGTGTTGGAGAAAGACCCTGCTTGCACTGGGCTCCCCAGGAAACCTAACCGTTATGACGAGGTGCTGCGGCTGACCCTCACCCATATGGAGACAGAGCATAAACTTGCACTTCGGAGTGTCTATGCCAAGTTTCTGGAACACTTCATTGAAAAGTGCGGTCTATCTCCTCTTGCTAACAATGAACTATTATTACATTGAGTATCTGTGAGAAATTGCATTTGTTGTGATCTGGTAAATGGCACTTTTTAAAATTTAAGACATATCTAGGAAATTTACTTTTGGATTGTACTTTTCTTTTGTCAGGATGGGTATCGTCATTGTTCGCCATCTGAAACGATTGGAAAGAGTAATCATTGGGTATCTAGAGATCTCAGACGGTCCTGAAGAACAGACTAGACTAGCTATCCTGGATGCTTTAGAAAAGACCCTGCTCATCGCCTGGCCAAGGTTGTCATTACCCCCAGCAAATAAATTAGACTAATGGAAATCCCATCTCTGTTTTTGTTGTCATACTGAGTGTTTGTGTCCTCTGGACTTGCAGAATGGAGTGCCGTCTTTCCGCCCTGGTGCAGAGTCTGTTGAGGCTAGTGTGTGACCTGTCCACAGAGTCCATACCCCCAGCAGTGAGAGAGGAGCTTTTCACCAAGGCCACTCATTGTCTGCTGCTGTTGGACAACTGCACCCAGGGCAAGCTCAAGGTAGGCATAAAACAGTATCACTGTACCACTCAGGGTGTTGAGTTGGCTTTTAACCTCCAAGTATATTTCCTGTTGAATACAACTTGGCAATAATCAGAAATTGATTTAGGGCTCGATTCAATGCATTGTGCTGAAGAGCTGCGCTAAAGTGTATTAGGTATATAAAGGCAACGTTTCGGCGCTAGCGGAGACTGCATTCACGGTAAACGCTACATACGTCAGCTCAATCCTAAAATTACCTTTACATTTCAATCAAGCAATAAAGCTGATTTTCAGCGATACGGATTGATTTGAGCCCCTAGAGCAGCCATATTCAACAGATCCGGACCCAGAACGGGGTCAATACGGACCACAAGTCCTGCATATACAGTGCATTCATTAAGTATTCAGACCCCTTTTTCAAAATTCTTATGTTATAGCCTTCTAAAATTGATTACATTGCTTTTTTCCCCCCTTAATGTACACTACCCTATAATGACAAAGCAAAAACTGTTTTATTATTTTTGCAAATTTGTAATAAAAATCAGATCACATTTACGTAGGTATTCAGACCCTTCACTCAGTACTTTGTTGAAGCACCTTTGGCAGCAATTACAGCATCGAGTCTTATTGGGTATGACACTACAAGCTTGGCACACCTGTATTTGGGGAGTTTCTCCCATTCTTTTCTGCAGATCCTCTCAAGCTCTGTCAGGTTGGATGGAGAGCGGCGCTCAGCTTTTTTCAGGTCACTCCACAGATGTTCTGGCTGTGCCACTCAAGGACATTCAGAGACTTGTCCTGAAGCCACTCCTGCGTTGTCTTGACTGTGTGCTTAGGGTCGTTGTTCTGTTGGAAGGTGAACCTTGGCCCCAGTCTGAGGTCCTGAGCCCTCTGGAGTAGGTTTTCATCAAGGATCTCTGTACTTTGCTCCGTTCATCTTTCCTTGATCCTGACTAGTCTCCCAGTCTCTGCCGCTGAAACATATCCCCACAGCACCACTATAGAGATGGTGCTAGGTTTCTTCCCGACGTGACGCTTGGCATTCAGGCCAAAGAGTTCAATCTTGGTTTCATCAGACTAGAGAATCTTGTTTCTCGTGATCTAAGAGTCTTTAGGTGTCTTTTGGCAAACTCCAAGCGGGCTGTCATGTGCCTTTTACTGAGTGACTTCTCCCTTGCCTATCTACCATAAAGGCCTGATTGGTGGAGGGCTGCAGAGATGGTTGTCCTTCTGGAAGGTTATCCCATCTCCACAGAGGAACTCTGTCAGTGACCATTGGGTTCTTGGTCACCTCCCTGACCAAGGCTCTTCTCCCTTGATTGCTCAGTTTGGACGGGCGGCCAGCTCTAGGAAGAGTCTTCCAAATCATGTCCAATCAAGTTGTAGAAACATCTCAAAGATGATCAATGGAAACAGGATGCACCTGAGCTCAATTTCAAGTCTCATAGCTCAGGGATAGCATATTATGTAAATAAGGTATCTTTTATATTTAATAAATTAGCAAACATTTCTACAAACCTGTTTCTGGTTTATCTTTATGGAGTATTGTGTATAGATAATTTTTTTTATTCCATTTTAGAATAAGGCTAACCTAACATGTGGAAAACATTGAGGGGTCTTCATTTTTATCAGTCTGGCTTTTAGCTGCTGTTGTAGTCGTAAAAGGTGCAATTTTGAAATTTGGTAATGCATGGGCAGTTTACCTCGTCATGTCATTTACTGACAGACCTTAGAGCTATTCATAACCTGTCAAATATTCAGTTGATCAACTAGGCCATGTTAGCTAGGTGGGTAAATTAGGCTAACCAGCTATCTTGTAGTTAACATGGTCAGATTACACAGTGTTTGTTCACAGGCCACGACCACAAGGCCCCCCCAATTTGATTTTGTTGAGTCATTCGGATGACACTGTAAAATGTGTAGAATTGCAAGAAATTTGCTTTAAAATGTATACATTGGACCTGGACCTTCTCAAATTGTAGTTAAATACCCCTCTAGCTTAACTAGTAATACATTTATGTATTTCAAGTTGTGTATGATATAAATCTGAGCTCAGAACTTCTGAGATAAAGGGGCAAGTTATTGCCACTTACACTGAACAGAAATGCAACTTATGTGTTGGTCCCATGTTTCATCAGCTGAAATAAACGATCACAAAAAGATAACTTCTCTTATTGTTGTGAACAAATTAGTTTACATCCCTGTTTGTGAGCATTTGTCCTTTACCAAGAGAATCCATCCACCTGACAAGTGTAGCATATCAAGAAGCTGATTGAACAGCATGATCATTACACAGATTCACCTTGTGCTAGTGACAAAACGGTACTCTAAAATGTGTAGTTTTGTCACAACACAATGCCATCTCAAGTTGAGGGAGTGTGAAATTGACATGCTGACCGCAGGAATGTCCACCAGAGCTGTTGCCAGAACATTTCATTTCTGTACCTTAGCCACCTCTGAAGTTTTAGAAAATTTGGCAGTATGTCCAACCAGTCTTACCACTTGATGGCAACAGAGTGCCCCATGGTGGCGGTGAGATTATGATATACGCTGACAAGGAACACAATTGTATTTTGCCGATGGCAATTTGAGTGCTCAGATACTGTGACGAGATCGAGGCCCATTGTTGTGCCGGTCATCCACTGCCATTATCTCACATTTCAGCATGATAATGCGAGGCCCCATGTCGCAAGGATCTGTACACAATTCCTGGAAGCTGAATGTGACAGTCCTTCCATGGGATGCTCTGGGTCAATGTGTGCAACAGTATGTTCCTGTCAATATCCAGCAACTTCTCACAGCCATTGAAGTGTGGGACAACATTCCACAATCAATGTGTTCAACACTATGCGAAGATGTCATGTCAGATACTGACTGGGTTTCTGATACCTTTTTAAAAAGCATGTATGTGACCAGATGAATGTATTCCCAGTCATGTGAAATCCATAGATTAAAGGCCTACTTTATTTCAATTGAGTTCATAAGAAAATGTCAAAGTTTGAAATAGTTGTATTTTTGTTCAGTATATTAATGGTAACTTTTTTTCTTTCTTCAGATGCTTCTAAAGGATGTCGACAGCAGCTGCACCAGCACCTATGTGCTGAGATGCATAGAGACAGTCACAATGGCCCGAAGATGACATATCTAGTGTTCATTCCTCCATTGGAAATGAAGCCCACATCTATGGATATCTGGAACAGTGATATGATCAAGATGAATGTGGTTAATTGAGCAGGACTGACAGAACCTGGATCATCATCTATGTAGTCTGGCAAAGACTGACCCAAGTGCTATGATACAGTAAACTGACATGTTCCATTCTGTGTGTCATGGATCCACTGTATTTATTAAAATGTCACTGGCTGGGGAGATTTGGTAAGTCATTCTTTATCAAACAGAAACTCTTTCAGCCAGGTTTAAGACATTACACTATTGTCAGGCTACTCGGGATTGAGATTTATTCATTTGAACAAATGGGCAGAAGAGGACCTGAATGTGGAAAAACTGAATTTAAGACAGCAAATAATTTGAAATGGCGTTAATGGTGGGTCTAAATTCGCTTATTTCAGATTTGTGCAAATTGAACGGGGTCAAGTCTGATCACAGGATTACGCCCCATCCTCATAATCCACCCAGGAGTGATACATTGACAAATTACTGGAAGTACAGTCCCATTAGGCAAAACATTCTTGACAGCTCAAAGAACCAAAAGTCTTGATGCATTCCAGTAGTAATCGTTCCAGGCAACATAACCAGGTTAACCTTACAAACTAAGAAAGGCCTAGAGTCCATGTCAGAGGAAGTCTGACTATGTTGCCTTGCTTTTGGGGACAGGTTCCATCTCCTGTTCATACTCAATCTCCACATAGGCCCTTTTCTTCCTGAATACAGCGCCTTTGAGGGGCATCTTTCCTTTGGAGCCTGAGGCCTCAGGCTCCTCTTCCATCTCTTCTTCAGACTCATCCTCTTCACTGGATTCTTCATGTTCATCGCTGCCTGCCTTCAGATTGTCCATGTCCTTCCAAATGAGACATGTTTAGTCTTAAAGCATATCAAGCAATATCACACCCTATCAAAATGTGAGTGATCTTTAGATGTGATTATGCTATATATTTAAGTTACCTCAAAGTCACTGAGATCACTCTCTTCTATTTCATCCTCAGCAACAAATTCTTTCTTTCCAACATCCTGCAAACACATTCACTTGATTAAAATACATCAGATGGCATTGGGCCTCCTACTTGGGTTTCATTTTGATCAGTGCCAATGTCCTGCACCAGACCCTGCCCAATAAACAAGAGGTATCTTATTGGTTGTGCTGATAGGAACACTTGCAGTCCAAGGACCAGTCTAAACTTAAGCTCATAACATAGTTCTTAAGTGCAATTACTCAATATCTTAAGATTGAACCACTTTCTTATGTCCTAACTATCTTAAGATGTTTGTTGCTAGTCAACCTATCTAGCAAGCAATGGCAATCATGTTAGAACAGTAATCTCAGTATGAAATATGCTAAAACATGTTCTTGGGTTTGAAATAATCAATACTGAAACTTTCAGATGAAGTTTGAGTGAATTAAACATGTTCAATTGCTTTCATGAGCTTATTCTCTCACTGCCCTGAGTTTAAGACAAGGTTTATCTACCTTGGAATTAAGAACATATCCAATAACTTTTCAAGAAACATTTCTTAACTTGTTGCTTAAAGAAAAACATAAGAAATAACGCAATATTTCCAAGAACCTTTTGAGGAATAGCAATTTTGCTTAACTTTCTTCAGAAGTCTATAGCTAAAGGAACAAATGGCAGTTAAGAAGACATCTCTTAAGATTTTGTGAATCTGGGCCCTGCTCAATAGAAACTCGATTAAGGAGCCGTTTTCACCTCATCATCCTCCTCCTCCTCCTCCTCTGAGTCAGTCTCACTCTCCTCATCCTGGTGCTCCAGTGCCTTATCAAAAGCATGGATGGGGAAGTTGTAGATGTCGCCATACTGAAAGAAATAGAACATTAATACTCAATCTCCTGTTATGAACATACCATATTTGACTCATGCAGTTTTACTTTGTCTGAAAGTATTCTTCAGGTGGTGACAAATTGTGGAGTGATTGACACTGTACATAATCATGTATTTACCGTTCCTTGTTTCAGTCTCTCCAGCAGTTCTTTCTCTATTGCATTATCAAGCTGTGCAGCAATCAGGGCCTTTTCCTGTAAAACAATAGAATATGAATCTCATGCTTAGATCACATGACATTTTTGTAAATCATACCCTTTGACAGGAACTCTTGAGTCGCCAATGCCTTACGGTCTATTCACCAACACTCCTTGGAGCAGAACAGTTGAATGCCAGGGACAAAAACACTACTGAACAGTTTAACCAAGTACGTACCTCTTTCCTTTTCTCTCTTGCCTCCACCTTTCTGCTAAGTGGGACCAGTTTCCTCCTGAAAGATCATACATTTACAGTTCACATGTCATTTAAATAAAATTTAAAAAAAAAACATTAAATAACAAAAAAAATACAATTAGACCTTTACAAGTTAAAGGAAACCAAACTCATTTCTGCAAAGATCAGTTTGAGTGTGTGAAAGGAATGGTGTATATAGGTTGGATGCTTACTGTCGTTTGAGTGTGAGCTTGCGGATACGGATGAGGTACTGTGTGATTTTGGTGAAGCGCTGTTTACATTTGTGTCTGATGAAACGGGGCCAATAGATCAAGTTCTGGTCAATCTGTTCCAGAGCCTTCTCATAGTTCTTACTAAGTTTCACCTACGAGACAAAGTTGAAGTTAAAGAAAAAACATCAAATATAAAACAATGTCTATTAACAGACAGTTCTTTAGTTCTATTGTCACTTACCTTCTCCCACATTCGGGCAGGGAAGGCTGCCCTCTCAATAACCTTCATATATAAGAAACATTGACCTAAGAAAAAAGGTAAGCAGATACATTAAACCTCAATTTGCATTGTAATCTCAATACCTTTAACTACTAAAAACATACTTCCTACGTGTAGCTAAATATTTCTGATACTTATTTCACAGGAGACAACGTACCTTTCTCCTCTCTTATAGTTGCATACTGACTGTTTGCTAGTGGGCAAGATGACCTATTACAAAGCCCAGTTATATTGTATTCATTCCGGCAGAAGTTCTGAACCTTTGTCCTGTTAAAAGACCAACAGAAACAGTATTTTGTAAGTTAACCACCTTATCATCTTGATAGCTACAACAAATGAGCTGGCGTTAAAAGCACTGAATGGGTTCCACATCCACACACTTGTAACAAGATGAAACTTCAACAGTGGGTAACTTACTTGACTTTGAAGGAACAGAACGCTCTGTTTCCTATGACATCCCAGATAACCTAGAAATTAAGTGTTCGATTAGTTACCTGGTCACTTTCCTCCAAAACCATCTACCAAATATCTAACTTGGGGCAATTCTACGGTAACAGTGATGCTTAGACTGATTCTTCACTTAAAAATGTAGTTTGTGCCATCATTTGCATGTCCTGTTACGCAGGTAAATATATTTTTGCAAAATGTTCAGTGGATTTTCTTCACAGCAGTCCTTGTGTATAGTTTGCAAAGTAAAACAATCTTCGGTTTTTGCTTGAAAATAATCTTGAGTCTCAGCATCACTCAATCACCCTGGAATTGACCCAGCTAGCAAATTTAGCCTGGTTGCTAGGTATATGGCAGAATACACATTGATCAAGCTAACTGGCAAACCAACCAACAAGCTGACATTTTATGTATTATTGTTAGTCATTGAAAGATGAGATAATCTATGTGAATGCATAATCACAAGTCAATATTGTAGCTAGAAGTGTAAAATAAACTGATGTCCAGAACTCGCTAGATAGCGCGTGGCGTCGACAAAATCGTGTCGGAAATCAGCTAGCTGGTATCTCTTCACTTACATCGTCGTGCTGCATTTTTAGTTCCCCACGCGAGTGTTGTGAATTCTCCGATTGTTTAAAATATATATTTTTTTTTATCAAATCCAAATAGTACAACTTTACAGGCAAGGTGTAGTTACGTTTTATCTCAGTACAACCACATGGAACAATAGGAAACGGACGTTAATTCTTCTTTTTTTTACATTTGTATTGCTGGATCGCAAACGTGAAGTGCATACACCGCCACCTGCTGTACTGGAGTGTGAGGACATTCACCGGGTGGTGGGCCGAAGCCTTAAAACGTGAAGTTGATCGATCTCCGTCAATGGAGGAGCTGATTTTTTTGTGTGACATTAACATATTTTTACTATAAAATATGTTGGCACCTTCAATTATTGAAATGTATGTTTATAAAAAAGTATATTTCAACACTCGGACGCTCAGGCAAATTTGCCGAACGTCTAAACATGGAACCAATCAGAACTCCCGTACCAATCCCTCATGATGAAGTCAACCAATGGCCTGCTTATATCCACGATGTAAACACATCCTCTTGTGAAAACGTGAGCTGCTGTCTGATGAAGGACAACAGATATTGCTAGCTAGCTCCCAGAATGAAGTACGACACGTATCTGTTTTCGAATGCACTAGAAATATGTCGCATGCAATACTAATTGTCTTGATTGTATGAAGAGGTAACTCCGTTGACCATTTAGCCAATTTATGAAAAGCTAGCCAATGTTAGACTAGCCCGCTACTTTAAATGCCAATTTCTGTTTCAGTAGCGATCTCTGTCAGTAAATTCAATTGCTGAATCATGTTTTGGCATGATTATTTTTGTCTCATTTCAAGTACCTCGCTGCAGGCTTAAATGAACATTCAATCATATACTTAGCATAGAAACCCAAATAAAAGCATGTAGATAGACAGATGTGTCATGTATGCCAGAATGGAAGTTTAAAAACGACAACTGCATATGCATATTAGCCAATAGATATGGCATAGCCTACACATATAGCATTGTTCTCTGCAATAAGATAACCAGTTTGATTTCTAAATCAGATGAGTTCTCAAATAGCAGCCTGTAGGCTGTATAAAGGCTATTTGACCAAGAAGGAGAGTAATAGAGTGCTGCATCAGATTACCTGGCCTCCATAATGACCTGACCTCAACCCAATTGAGATGGTTTGGGATGAGATGGACAGCTGAGTAAAGGAATGAAAAAGCAAGTAAAACAAGTGTTCAGCATACAGTGGGGCAAAAAAGTATTTAGTCAGCCACCAATTGTGCAAGTTCTCCCACTTAAAAAGATGAGAGAGGCCTGTAATTTTCATCATAGGTACCCTTCAACTATGACAGACAAAATGAGGGGGAAAAAATCCAGAAAATCATATTGTAGGATTTTTATTTATTTATTTGCAAATTATGGTGGAAAATAAGTATTTGGTCAGGTATTATACCTTAATAGAAAATAACTCAAGTGAAAGTCACCCAGACAGATTATTTCATTTATAATTCACTGTATCACAATTCCAGTGGGTCAGACGTTTACATACACTAACTTCACTGTGCCTTTAAACAGCTTGGAAAATTCCAGAAAATTATGTCATGGCTTTGGAAGCTTCTGATAGGCTATTTGACATCCTTTGAGTCAATTGGAGGTGTACCTGTGGATGTATTTCAAGGCCTACCTTCAAACTCAGTGCCTCTTATCTTGACATCATGGGAAAATTAAAAGAAATCAGCCAAGTCCTCAGAAAAAAAATTGTAGACCTCCACAAGTCTGGTTCATCCTTGGGAGCAATTTCCAAATGCCTGAAGGTACCACGTTCACCTGTACAAACAATAGTATGCAAGTATAAAAACCATGCGACCACGCAGCCGTCATACCACTCTGGAAGGAGACGCGTTCTGTCTCCTAGAGATGAACGTACTTTGGTGTGAAAAGTGCAAATCAATCACAGAACAACAGCAAAGGACCTTGTGAAGATGCTGGAGGAAACAGGTACAAAAGTATCTACAGTGGGGCAAAAAAGTATTTAGTCAGCCACCAATTGTGCAAGTTCTCCTACTTAAAAAGATGAGAGAGGCCTGTAATTTTCATCATAGGTACACTTCAACTATGACAGACAAAATGAGAAGAAAAAAAATCCAGAAAATCATATTGTAGGATTTTTAATGAATTAATTTGCAAATTATGGTGGAAAATATGTATTTGGTCACCTACAAACAAGCAAGATGTATGGCTCTCACAGACCTGTAACTTCTTCTTTAAGAGGCTCCTCTGTCCTCCACTCGTTACCTGTATTAATGGCACCTGTTTGAACTTGTTATCAGTATAAAAGACACCTGTCCACAACCTCAAACAGTCACACTCCAAACTCCACTATGGCCAAGACCATAGAGCTGTCAAAGGACATCAGAAACAAAATGGTAGACCTGCACCAGGCTGGGAAGACTGAATCTGCAATAGGTAAGCAGCTTGGTTTGAAGAAATCAACTGTGGGAGCAATTATTAGGAAATGGAAGACATACAAGACCACTGATAATCTGCCTCGATCTGGGGCTCCACGCAAGATCTCACCCTGTGGGTTCAAAATGATCACAAGAACGGTGAGCAAAAATCCCAGAACCACACGGGGGGACCTAGTGAATGACCTGCAGAGAGCTGGGACCAAAGTAACAAAGCCTACCATCAGTAACACACTACGCCGCCAGGGACTCAAATCCTGCAGTGCCAGACGTGTCCCCCTGCTTAAGCCAGTACATGTCCAGGCCCTTCTGAAGTTTGCTAGAGAGCATTTGGATGATCCAGAAGAAGATTAGGAGAATGTCATATGGTGAGATGAACCCAAAATAGAAAATTTTGGTAAAAACTCAACTCGTCGTGTTTGGAGGACAAAGAATGCTGAGTTGTATCCAAAGAACACCATACCTACTGTGAAGTATGGGGGTGGAAACATCATGCTTTGGGGCTGTTTTTCTGCAAAGGGACCAGGACGACTGATCCGTACGGGTAAATGAAAGAATGAATGGGGCCATGTATCGTGAGATTTTGAGTGAAAACCTCCTTCCATCAGCAAGGGCATTGAAGATGAAACGTGGCTGGGTCTTTCAGCATGACAATGATCCCAAACACACCGCCCGGGCAACGAAGGAGTGGCTTCGTAAGAAGCATTTCAAGGTCCTGGAGTGGCCTAGCCAGTCTCCAGATCTCAACCCCATAGAGAATCTTTGGAGGGAGTTGAAAGTCCGTGTTACCCAGCAACAGCCCCAAAACATCACTGCTCCAGAGGAGATCTGCATGGAGGAATGGGCCAAAATACCAGCAACAGTGTGTGAAAACCTTGTGAAGACTTACAGAAAACGTTTGACCTCTGTCATTGCCAACAAAGGGTATATAACAAAGTATTGAGATAAACTTTTGTTATTGACCAAATACTTATTTTCCACCGTAATTTGCAAATAAATTCATTAAAAATCATACAATGTGATTTTCTGGATTTTCTTCCCTCATTTTGTCTGTCATAGTTGAAGTGTACCTATGATGAAAATTACAGGCCTATCTCATCTTTTTAAGTGGGAGAACTTGCACAATTGGTGGCTGGCTAAATACTTTTTTGCCCCTTTGTATATCCACAGTAAAACGGGTCCTATATCAACATAACCTGAAAGGCCGCTCAGTAAGGAAGAAGCCACTGCTCCAAAACCGCCATAAAAAAGCCAGACTACGGTTTGCAACTGCACATGGGGACAAAGATTGTACTTTTTGGAGAAATGTCTTCTGGTCTGATGAAACAAAAATAGAACTGTTTGGCCATCATGACCATCGTTATGTTTTGAGGAAAAAGGGGGAGGCTGGCAACCCGAAGAACAAGCTAAAGAACACCATCCCAACCGTGAAGCACGACAGTGGCAGCGTCATGTTGTGGGGATGCTTTGCTGCAGGAGGGACTGGTGCACTTCACAAAATAGATGATATCATGAGGGAGGAAAATTATGTGAATATATTGAAGCAACATCTCAAGACATCAGTCAGGAAGTTAAAGCTTGGTTGCAAAGGGTTCTTCCAAATGGACAGTGACCCCAAGCATCTTTCCAAAGTTGTGGCAAAATGGCTTAAGGACAACAAAGGCAAGGTATTGGAGTGGCCATCACAAAGCCCTGACCTCATTCTCATAGAAGATTTGTGGGCAGAACTGAAAAAGCATGTGCGAGCAAGGAAGCCAACAAACCCGACTCAGTTACTCCAGCTCTGTCAGGCGGAATGAGCCAAAATTTTTTGACCCAAGTTAAACAATTTAAAGGCAATGCTACCAAATACTAATTGAGTGTATGTAAACCACTGGGAATGTGATTGAGTGTATGTAAACCACTGGGAATGTGATGAAAGAAATAAAAGCTGAAATAAATCATTCTCTCTACTATTATTCTGACATTTCACATTCTTAAAATAAAGTGGTGATCCTAACTGACCTAAGACAGGGAATTTTTACTAGGATTAAATATCAGGAATAGTGAAAAACTGAGTTTAAATGTATTTGGCTAAGGTGTATGTAAACTTCCGATTTCAATTGTATGTTCAACCTAGCATATAGGCCCTACATCATTCGGGATTGGGTCGTGGGAGGGGTTCAAGTGCGTCGTAGGTTGACATTTTTTGGCATATAAAAAATTAATCCATTATAAGAGTGTCAGTCAGCCCCTTAAAACTGACCAGATTTTAAGATCTTTATAAAGTTAGATGTTCTGAAGCAGAGGTTTTATTTTGTACTTATTATTTGGTCCATGTTTTTACACCGCTATTCTCTATTGGGTTACAACTCAGGCACGCTGTTTTAGTAGTTCACGAAGCCAAAAACGCTTGGAAAGCCTCAGCTGTATTTACCCTTCAGCGAAACCTGCTTGTGTGCAGAGGTTAACCAAAAATCTAACCTTTCAATGTTTCGAATATCGGGCACATTTTTTTAACCTTTTAATGAAACCCTGGTTCATGGTCAGACGGCTGAGGTGCATTGCGTAACAATGAGGTCACACCTGTCACAGAAACACTATGACGCTCCCGATCATCACATTAATGAACCGAAGGATCAACGTTGGCAAAGGTTCCAAAAGTATTAGAGGTATGCTCATAGTCTTTTATAAACTGGTTTGGAAACAAAGTCCATGTTTTCATGTATAATTACATTCAACGATCAGTACAAAAATATAATTACAATTTCTCAACATGAAATAAGCTAAAATGTTTGTGAATTTCCAATAAAGTACAGCAAACCGTCAGTAGTTCGCATTATAATATATTCATAAATGATGCATTCTGGGACATTGGATATAGTTAGCAGAGAGGAAAAGGCGAAGCGAGAGCGAAAAAATCTTTCTCCAGCAGGTGCCGTTTTTTAGTTTTTGTATGGAGGTCAATGAAAGTGAATTTGGTTAACAACACATGTAATGGCTTATTTGCTATGTGTGGCTTATTTGATCAAATATATGTTTCGTAATGATTAGGATGTTTAGAGTTTACTGATAAATCTGGGACTCGTAAACTTTGAGGAAAAACATTTATCGGAGTTGTGCCTCGTCGTCATTAGTTACCACAGTCATAAAGTCATACACCTCGCCTATTTTCACAATTTATCTTCTTAAATTGTGATTTGAAACCTTAACCTCACTGTTAACCTTATGCCTAACACTAACCTCAAATAAAAATCACATTTTCGTTTTTATGAATTTTACAGACTATTTTGACTTTGGCTGTAGTAACTAATGGGCACCGTTGAGCCTGTTTTTCACGCGAGTATATGCTCTCTCATTGGCTAGAATGTGCCCACCTGATCTTGCCTCCTCCCGACTGCCTCTATTTTTTTAAGACATGTATTTTCATTGTTAGAGTGGCTAGTAGAGTATCTGGTCAATATAATGGATAATATGTGTAGTTGCTCTGTCCTTTGACATCCAAATCGACCAATAGCCCCTCCTCCCTAGATCTAAAGGGTTTAGAGAGGTGTAAAATCAGTGACACGTCTTCTTTACATTATAAGACCTCATGCTATGGAAGAAAGAGGTTTCTTATTTACTTGTTTTTATGCTCGTTCATAACCAAGCGGGAAGGGGTTAATTACAATTGGGAAGTTGTAAATACCAGTTGGATGCATTCACATGCTCTGAAGTCGTTGAGAAACGCTGATTGGCTAATGGCCAACAACCTAGTGTCAACCATAACCAAAAGTACAACTATCATGCTTGTAAAGAAATTATGGTGCTAAAAAAAACGAATTAATAGATTACTTTTCATAAATAAAGTTTTGTTGTAATTTCATAGTAGGTGACATGGTCAGCATGTGGGAGAAGTCAGTGCTCAGTGTTGGCAGATGAGTTTCCCACTAGTAATTACCAGTTGGAGGGGCGTTCAAGTGTTTTCCCCCCAGTCGTATGTGGTAAAGACCACTTTCTCACTTTGTTATGAATGCAGCACTAGTGCCTAAGAAAACTCAAGTGAGACAAGATTAGGATCTGAAAAACAAGAAACATGACATCCTTCCTCTCAGCCTTACCCTACGATGGCACACGTAAAAGTGACAAGTGGCAGAACCGGATCTGAGGGCCTAGTTCCTTGACTATATTGTTTTCGCTCATGATGTGCTAAAGTATTGATAAAGTAATCATCTAATAAATTATACAAGTTTGACAATATCTTGCAGCTAAATACACAGCAATCCTATAATTCATATTCTATATGTAATTCTATTGCTAAGTATTTCTCAGAGTTAGCATGACAGAGGGAATGGCTAGCTAGTATTTGTGTTTTGCAACACTCAATGTTATGAGAGCTTTTCCATGGACCCCATTTGGACTACTACACCCAGCTACACAAACAATCGACAATCTTCCAAGGTTATGTTAAAATTAAACATAACATTCTTAAATAACATTAAAACATATGACATACTTGTTTTAATATTCAGAGTAGTCTTTAATTATAAAATGTCCTTACAGAATTATGTAACGTTAAAGTGTTTGTGCCAAATGACAAACTGTAACCATTTTCATTATTCAAAAATAATGCATTAGGTATATTAACTGAATGTAGAACACACAATGCCTTTAAGAACACATTTTACCTCTATATTGATGTATTAACAGGACTTCACTACTGGTCCCTTAGCTAGATCTAAATTCTCTTCCATTTCAACTCAAAATATGTTAGTCCTATTTTGACATACAACCACTGTGACTGAATATGTACACACAAGCTCCATCCTTACATGCACACACATTTCTCCCAATCAAATAAGGCAAGCTCTTTGTTGATACATACAAATAAGCCATGTTTTTGTGGAAAAAACAAAAACAAAAAACAGAGAACTGATTTATTTAGAAATGTTACCCATTAAATGCTGTACAACACTGGCACCATTAGTTGGCACTCACTTAGCATTACCAGTCAACTGGTTTCTGTAATGCATGGTACAAAAACAACAAAATAAATGTCACAGTTTACATAAGCTCATAACCTTGAAAAGAACAAACTGACATGCAACTCACATCAACTTACATTTAGCTATAAACATGAAAACACAAGTCTGCTTTTCAGAAGTGGAACTGACATTGCACACAATACAGCACAACAGTAATGTAAAATGTTAAATGCCCTGATGCCTCCCACAGCCATTGGCAGCATATGATGATTTCCACACCTCGGAAATCATGAAGGGGCCATCAAGGATCTAGCATTTTGACCAAAGTATATCCAGGTGCACATGGTTCAGAGACCCGTTGCAGACCGTCAAGATGTCTTATCAATAATACTACATTGAGGTTAGGCAGGAGCTGATCTTTGTACACAAGAGTGACTGTAGTAGCGGTAAGTAAACCTGCAGCAGCATCAGAAGAGCTGCATAGGACAACAGTGACGTAGGCTTCAGTAACACAAGGTGAACAATTGAATCATGTGTTAACAATACAACAATTCTCTCGTAAAAGAACCATGACATGGTTCTTTTTAGGTGAGAATTAGTTAAAATTCAAAATGCTGCAAGCAGGGTTCTAAGGTATGCAACTAAATATTTTGCTGTGCGACCTGGAGTTTTAATTTGGGAGCACTGTGCGAAATAATTATAATCCAATATATATATATATTTTTAATAATTGCTGTAATGATAAAGTGTCACTGTAACATTGTTTCCAGAGTGCAGATTAGTTAGCGTCATGCTTGCACCATTAATACAGTGAAAACTAAAGTTAAAGATCTGACCCATATTACCAGCGCAATGATTTTTTTCTTCCCGCATTTTACATTCATAAACCATGTCGCACATGGCATCTGGCCCAATTGAACAGTGTAAATGTTCAGACATGCCGAAATCTGCTGAGGTCTCCCTTCTTTTAGAAACAGAGTGGACTTGAAACAAAGTACACTAAAAGATTTCGCATTGGAAGCATTGACACAGGAAACGACAAGTTCCACATTTGCAGCCTGTGAAGGAATTGTCCATTTTGAATGGAAATGTATGTTGTTTCAAAGAAACGTCAGAACATTTGCCAAGGTCTGTGGATCAATGATTTTCTCAATGCCTATGCCCTAAGACGTTTTTACTAAATCGTAGACGTAGATGTGAAAGTCGTCATCAAACTTGATGAAATAAACAGAGGGTTTGGCTTCAACCTGATGGATAACCATGCCAGTCCTTTTGCCGCCATCCTCTTTGGCATACTCCACTTGTTTGCCAACAAGGCTATCCACCACTTCTCCAGGCTCTCTCTCTGCTGGAGGCGAGTCATCTGCAAAAGCATAGAATATTACCAGCTTTAGTGAGATAATTGGTTGACTACATCTATGTAGTATGATTGTATCTACAGTAAAACAATTTAGAATGACATGTTGTTTTTTAAAAGAGATAGAGACATTAAACAATGAGCACGGTTACATGCACACAATAATGTGATTATTGTGGATAGGTTAATATAATAGTTTGTTTAAAATGTTTACATGCTTTGCAAGAAGAACGATTTCCCTAATAATCCTGTTTACATATGTACACATCTGAAATCAGGCTACTGATAGGCCTTTTGATAAGTGCAGAAAAATCTGCAATAAAAATATATTTGATTCTGTGTTCAGACAAAAGTTTGTATGTGAAAACTATTTATAAGACGCATACTTTCAGAACTCACTTCACTCCCACTACCTGGTGCTGGCACAGGCGCAGATCAAATACACCACCGGAACACCGATTAAGCTGTTTACATGTCCTAATAATTCAAAAGATTGCTCAGAAAACTGTGTTCTAATCTGTGTATGCTTACTTCAATTTTGAGCTTATACTGATTAAAATAAGCAGTGTAAGGTGTTTACATGACTATTGCATAATCTGCCTGCTGCCATAATCAGTTTAATACCAAACTATTACTGTGCATGTAAATGTACTCAATGTCTACATTTTAAACACTGAAGATCATTTCTGATGGACTCTCACTTGAATCAGGCATTATCCGGAGATCCCCCTCTTTGTAGTCATCCAAGAGTTGGTACATGTACAAAACAGGGTCCTTTTCGTAAGTGATGTAGAACCATGTGTTCATAATGGGAGCCTGTGCTAGCACCATGCCCCTCCACTCCTCCTTTGGTCCTTCATCTTGCTCAAACATGTGCTCCACTGCTTTACCTATCATGGTTTCTGCTAGCTGGGAATCGCTGACACGAGCTGGAGCTACAATACAGAGAGCACTTTCAAATGGACAGCTAATATGGCTATGAAAAGACATATTTACTAATCTGTGATATAAGGTATGCATGATCAAACACACATCAAGCACATAAGTACATTGGTTATACCATACTGAACAGACATAAGAGTAATATGCTTTTTATGGCAGAGCAAAGCAGATTTTTGTCATGTCTTCACAACACATACCAACTCGGTCTGGTAAAACCTCCAGGCCTTGCACCCGCTCATCTTTGTGAAGCTCAAGTCCATAGATGCAGTCAAATCCATCATACTTGATTAGGTAGAGAGAGGGGTTAACAGGGACTTGGTCGAGAACTGTTCCTTTCCACTGGGAAACCTTGGAGTCTTCCTTCCACTGGTGTGTTATCCTGCAACCCACTATGTTTCGTCTGGGTTGGGCAATAGGCTTGCTTGGACCAACATTATTCTTTTGCTTCCTATAGAGATCCCAATTTGAGAGTCAAGGACAGCAATATGTAAATGAATGTCAAATCAATCTATGTAGTATCAGTTTGTAAGCCAACCTGCTTTTGGTCTTATGCTGTGTCTACACAATGAGAGAACTTACTTGTGGGAATTTTTCTTCTTCATCATATTTGCAGATACCCCAATATTCCCTAAAAGGACAAAACAAATGTGTGCATGAAATCTCTCCAATCAGTATTTATTACTGTATCATATTTATATCTTCAAAATTACAGCCATATAGTGTAGCAGGCTATATGTAATGTGTAACATTCCTGCATTCCCTGTGTCTCACCCCCATCAGCTCTGGGGCGCTGGCCTGGCCTCTTCCCAAATGGGGTCTTCATTGATATACATGTAGGTAAGCAGCCAGGCTGCCAGACTAGGGTGACAATGTCTCTACTAGGTAATCAGGAGAAAGAAGGACAGTGTGCAGGTGGTGGCCCCAGGTGGGAGGATCACTCCCCTCCAGGGCAGGAACACTTAATGTGGCAGTTCAAACTGTTGAAAAATGAGCATGTGTTAAACATGGCAACATTATGATGAAGAATGACTTTGGGGTAGAAAATGTCCTAACTAGCAAGTATCTCATTGCAAATGTAACTGTTATGAACCTATTCAGTCATGCTGACTCGTGTGCTATAGACCTGCCTTTTATACAATCATATATAGCACCAGTAGCTGCCTAAAAACAATTGCAGAACAATATATAATTTTTTGTTTTTGCAGGGTGGCTTAGTCTTGCACACCATGTTCAACGAGTCATAATTACAGTAGAGACCAAGTAGGCCTACCAACACAGGTCAATCAGACTCAATTTACTATTAGTGGTCCATAGAGAAAGTAGGCCCATCTTGGCTCAATTTGTCACAATTCTGATGTCATTTCTACAACGTTAGGTGTAATAGAATAATGTATACTTATGAAAATAGACAGCATAGGCTGTATTTCCTGAAAATGTATAAACAATAGGGATTTACACCCCCCCGGTTTTTTTTCTATCCAGACAGCAGAAATTATTTTTTAGTAGACTAGGATTAGACCCGCCCCCTTCAGACATGTTTTTTCAAACATTACTTACCTACAGGTAACATTGAAATAACGTTCGTCTCATTGCCTCGAACTCACTGTTGTATACTTTTATTTAACAGAAATGGCAAGCAGTTCAAGCTAAGTAAAACTACTCAAGATGCTCTAGAGTGACCCAAGAAAGTATAGGATTGTCATTTAGTTTACAATGAATAAAGTCAAAGGGAGGAAATATGTTGCTTGACGTTGCATACATGTGCATCCTGAAGCACCGATTCGCTTGATTGTCAAATAGGCGGATTGACTGGATTTTAACTGAGGAGGTATGGTACCTCAATGTCAGCCATGTTGCACCAGTATATACAAACCCCGCATCAAAACCAGCGCAAGCGAACAAAGGAGGGGAAGGTTTGGGTCTGTCTGACATGCATTTGAAATGCAAACAACAAAGCAGGTTTATACACAAATTGCTCATGCACATGCATACCTCCCAATGAACTAGTGTAGTTAGTGGTCGTCTGAATCAATGCATTTGATTACCAATCGAGTGATTAGTTTGAGGGTTGCTTACCCGATGAATTGTACATCTAAATTGATCCCATCTCGCTTTTCCTCTGGCTCCGTTTGCATACAACCCAAATCCTATGGCCGAGTCCCACCTATCCCGCTTTCTACCAAATAGTGATCTGGAAATGTGGATGGGGACGCGGGAAGCTCCGTCTTCCTGCCAAATAGTGGGTTCTTCGACCGCAAATTGCGCATGCGCGGACAATACAACACCATTCGTAGAAGCCTACACGTATTTGAAAACATCTGTATTTCTGTTTAATACAAGCAACTGTGATTGGCTACCACTTGCAACGTTGTGATGAACATGAAATATGAATACAGGTACATGAATATAAACAAGTAAACAGTTGTTATTACTTATTGTAGTACCGATATTGAAAAATACCTCACTTTACTTTAGAATAATTGCTACATTACTTACTATAGAATAGAGTAGTAAACTGTAGTATGGTATACTACACACTGTAGTACCCCTTGATTGTGTAGTGCTTACTTTAGAATGTTGTAGTATATTGTGGAATAATATACTACACACTGCAGTATCCCTCGATCATGTGTAGTACTTACTATAGAATGTTGTAGTATACTGTAGAATACTATAGTAAATACTACAGTATTATCTATTAAAAAAAACAATGTAGTAAATATTACAGTAATGTCCGCAAAAACACTACAGTCCACAAAAACACTACAATGAAACTATAGTAAATATTACAGTATTTAATTTGCATATACCCTGCCCATTCCCCCATATCACAATTTGTGCCACTCAGAAGTGAGAAACCTATATGCTAAGTACATACCATTTATTGTGTTCCCTACAGTTCTAGAAGGAAAATGGTCCCTTAAGAAGGCACAAACACGAGGTATGTCAGGAGAAGTGCAGTGTTATCATAAGAAGCTGTATACTTGGAATACGGAGGAGGCAGAGGAGGTCAAAAAGAGCGAAGGAGGAAGAGGGTGAGCTTGAATCAGTTAAAAATGGCTTCTATAAAGAAGAATGTCAGAAAGTGTAAGCAGAGTGAGCTGTACGCTGGATCGAAGACAGGAGGAGGGCGAAGTATTGGAGGGTTAGGTGTGGTGAAGTTCTCAGAGCCCTAGGCACGAAGGGTCAGGATAAATATCAGTCTGTGACGGTAGGACTGACATTTTTGGAAAAAGTGGACCCTTGCCTTTTGGCTGATCCATTTGTGGTTTCAGGGTAGGTGAAAACAGAGTTGGGTGCAGTGGAATCGGTGAGGGTTACCAGAAGTGGTCTTGTGATAATTGTTTATATTTCTGCAGGTCAGAGGGAGCAGGCGTTCCGGGTTAAATAAATGGGGACAAGCGATGTGAATTGTTTTGCTCTCAAGAAAAGGGCGCCATTGAAAGGAGTGATTACTGGGGTAGTGATACATGTGAAAGTTGATCAACTGAAAGGGAAGATTCCCGGTGTTTGTGATGCTCGTCGTTTGGTGCGACGCAGACAGGGTGGCGTGAGTGGTGAAACAGAAGAGTCGTCTGTTCTTTTGAGTTGTGATGTTGCCTTTTCCTGACAAAGTGATGTTATTGTATTTATGTTGTCCTGTACAAGCTTTTGTGCCGAATACATTACGTTGTTACAGCTGTCAAGCTTATGGGCATGTGGCAGCACTGTGTAGGAGGGAGGTTCCTAGCTGTGATAAGTGTGCAGAAGTCATGAGACAAAGGGATGTATAGCATTGGGGAAAGTGGTATGTGTTAGTTATAGGGGTGCCCATGGGCTGTGGATCAGAAATGTCTGGTGTGAGCGAGGCAGGTTGAGGTTTCCAGGGTGAGAGCAGTGCAGAAGTCGATGTATTCCGAGGCAGTGAAGAAAGTCGATGAAGATGGGTCAACGGGGAGGGATCCTGAGAGGAGTGGTGTGAGTAGTATATCTGTACCAGTACAGAGGGATAGGCCAACAAGTGATATATGCTTCAGCAAGATTGGATTTTTAGCGTTTATAGCAATGGTTATCTACTGTACTGCAGCAATGGAACGTAAGTCATAAAAAATGTAGGTTGTGGTGGCAGCTGCAGAGAGGTATTTGGGTATACAAGACTTGACGTCAGAAGAGTTACAGGGTTGTGTTGTCCTAGCCTTTCAGATTGTTAGCCTGAGGTAGGACTAAATAGATTTAAATAGTGGAGTAGGGTGGTGGGTATTTAGTTAGTGTAGTGTTAAATTGTAGGTTATTTGTTGAGTTATTTTAATTTTCAAGCAAAGTACAGGAGGTTGGGGTAATGCAACATATATTGGATGCCAACCGCCATTAAACCTCATCGAAGAAGAAGTACAGTTATTTTAATTGAACCTTTATTTAACTAGGCAAATCAGTTAAGAACAAATTCTTATTTACAATGACGGCCTAGGAAAAGTGGGTTAACTGCCTTGTTCAGGGGCAGAACGAGGGATTTTTACCTTGTCAGCTCAGGGATTCGATCTTGCAACCTTTCGGTTACTGGCCCAACGCTCTAACCAAATCAAATCAAATCAAAGTTTATTTGTCACGTGCGCTGCATACAACAAGTGTAGACCTTACAATGAAATGCTTACTTACAGGCTCTAACCAACAGCGCAATTTCTTTAAAAAAGGTATTAGGTGACAATAGTTCAGTAAAGAAATAAAAACAACATTAAAAAGACAGTGAAAAATAACAGTAGCGAGGCTATATACAGTAGCGAGGCTATATACAGTAGCGAGGCTATAACAGTAGCGAGGCTATATACAGGCACCGGTTAGTTGGGCTGATTTAGGTAGTATGTACATGTAGATATGGTTAAAGTGACTATGCATATATGATAAACAGAGAGTAGCAGTAGCGTAAAAGAGGGGTTAGCGGGTGGTGGGTGGTGGGTGGCGGGACACAATGCAGGTAGCCCCATTAGCCAATGTGCGGGGCACTGGTTGGTCGGGCTAATTGAGGTAGTTTGTACATGAATGTATAGTTAAAGTGACTATGCATATATGATAAACAAAGAGTAGCAGCAGCGTAAAAGAGGGGTTGGGGGGTGGCACACAATGCAAAAAGCCCGGATAGCAATTTGATACATTTTCAGGAGTCTTATGGCTTGGGGATAAAAATAGTTGAGAAGCCTTTTTGTCCAGACTTGGCACTCCTGTACCGCTTGCCATGCGATAGTAGAGAGAACAGTCTATGACTGGAGTGGCTGGGTTCTTTGACAATTTTTAGGGACTTCCTCTGACACCGCCTGGTGTAGAGGTGCTGGATGGCAGGCAGCTTAGCCCCAGTGGCCACCATTTGGCTACCTGCCGCCCCAAAGTTATAGAACAGATCAGAAGCTCTGAACTATCTAGTCAGGCCCCAGTCTGACATACCTACAGGATATGGAAAACTTGCTCTATTAGTTTTTCTCCCGTAGGTTTCCTGAAGGAGAAAGCTTCCACTTCTATGTCAAAGATAAT
The DNA here is from genome assembly GCF_018296145.1 of Oncorhynchus tshawytscha. Lineage (NCBI taxonomy): Eukaryota > Metazoa > Chordata > Actinopteri > Salmoniformes > Salmonidae > Oncorhynchus > Oncorhynchus tshawytscha. Next base: position 47,833,357 of record NC_056432.1, read on the forward strand.
AAAACAAAAACAATATAGTAAATACTACAGTAAAGTCTGCAAAAACACTGCAGTAAATAATAGTGTACTTCAAGCCGCAAAAACACATTTAATTACTATAGTGTATACTGTAGTTATTTTACTACAGTCTTTATACTAAAGTTAACTGTACATACTACAGTATACTACAGTAAATACTACACAAATTATTACAGTATACAACAGTAAAATCAGCAAAAACACTAAAGTGAATACTATAGTATTTATACAATAGTATACTGTAGTATACCTTCCCCCAAATGACAGTGTATAATGTAGCGACCTGAGTACAACACAACAACCTAGTTGGACTGTTGGACTGACAGTCGCAGACATTCAGACCACTTGGTGTATTGGTGTATGTTGGACTGACAGTCGCAGGGGCTGAGTTAAGAGTTATGTTCTGGCTACTCTGCTATATATTTTCAAAGTCAACAAAGATTTTCTAAATATAATATTGTAGGCCTCTCATTTCCACTACAAGACATTAGATGGCATATGCACATTTTGAAATCAATTATTTGAACCAATGAGGAAGATCCCAATGCCCCAGGGCAGTGATTGGGGACACTGCCCTGTGTAGGGTGCCGTCTTTCGGATGGGACGTGGGTGGAAATGGGTGTCCTGACTCTCTTGAGGTCATTAAAGATCCCATGGCACTTATCGTAAGAGTAGGGGTGTTAACCCCGGTGTCCTGGCTAAATTCCCAATCTGGCCCTCAAACCATTCACTGTCACCTAATAATCCCCAGTTTACAATTGGCTCATTCATCCCCCTCCTCTCCCCTGTAACTATTCCCCAGGCCGTTGCTGTAAATGAGAATGTGTTCTCAGTCAACTTACCTGGTAAAATAACGGAGATTTTTAAAAATATATTATTATTTATTTTTTTTTAAATAAAGAAAGCTGCTTGTAAAAGTAGCTGCTGTTCTAAAGTCAGTTTTTGTTTTTTGTCATTATGCTACCAAGTGTCATCTTTGGAAAATCTCATTTCCATTGCGTTCATGATGGAAGCAGGGGCAAGAGGAAGAAGAATGTCATACTTCTGAGAGGCCAGCAAGAATATGCAAGACCAAGCAAGAATAAGGCCGTGACCTCAACGATTTCTCTTCAAAATAAAAGTCCTGCAAAGAAGATGGTAAAAAAGAATACAAACGTTCGAAATTCGTAACATTTTATTAGGAAATGTTAGAAGACTTAGATTGTTGTTTAACAATATTTTAAAAAATGAATATAGCATTGACAATATTTTTTTACAGAATTAGAAGTAATGATTACTAGATTGTTATTATGGTAGCAACAGTCATCCAAATGACAAAACATTATTTATAATGCAACTGTTAATAATAATAGTAATATCAATATTAATAATAATATTAATATTATAATAATCAACTTTAGAAAACACATTTAAATCCCATTGTTATTTAGTCCATTAGTATTGCATGATGTTCAGTATGCTTTTCATATTGCACCGTACATAATTGCCTGTACATTGTGTCCCAGTAAAAGGGGGTCCATTCTACTCAGGAGCACTTTTACTTTCCAAAAGGGCCAGAGTTGCTGTTCATTTTGCGGCCCTTAAAGTAACAGTCCAGCGGAAATCTCACTTTTAAAAGTTAATCATCTGTTAACTCATACCCAAATAATGTTGTTGACTCATCTTATACTCACATGTGGCCAAAGCATAAATTTGACAGAAAAAAACTGTTTTTAAACCCACCTCAAACTTGAATCAGAACATTTAAAAAAAAGCTTGCTATTTCCTCATAGAGGATGATGTCATCCTCCTGAGGATGATAAGCTGGCCAATCAGTGCTCTGCTCGCACCAGGGAGCTTTTCAAAAGCTTCATAAAAAGGACAGTGATTGATAGATGGGTAACAATAACAAATCAGACATTGAATATCTCATTAAGCATGGTCTAGTTAATAATTATGCTGTGCATTATGTATTAAACCACTCAGACACCTCAAAGATACACTCGTCCTTCTGAACTGAGCTGTAGGACAGGAATGAAACTGCTCAAGGATGTTACTATGAGGCCATTGGTGATTTTAAATCAGCTAAATAGTTTAATGACTGTGATGGGAGAGAACCAGGGTCTGGAACCGATTCAGGGAACAGAACCGAAAACTGCAAAAGTTCATATCAGGAAATCAGTCTATTTAAATAAATTATGCCCAGTCTTGTGAAATCCATAGATAAGGGCATAATTAATGAATCTAAATTGACTGATTTCCTTATATGAACTGTAACTCAGTAACATTTCTGAAGTTGTTTGCATGTTGCGTTCATATTTTTGTTCAGTATATTTTGGACCATTTTCAATGATGTTGACTACTTTAAATGTCTTCTTTTCCAGGACCGCTAGACCGATCGGAACCAAATTAGGTATATAAGCATCTATGAATGTCTTCAAATGCACTATGTTCCAAATCTCTAGCTGAAACAATAGGGACACTATGAGCCAATGAGCTTACAGGTTAGCTAGCCTCATAAGCCTCATATGTGTGCCACATTTCATCACTCTGAGTCAAACAGATCAAGAGATACAAAAATGTGCCTTTTTGCACCACTGTGTGGTCGATCCAGATGTGCTTTGATATGTTGAGCCTTGACAGTGTTTGGAACATGTGTACCAATTTTTGGCACAACACGTGAATGTTCATTGGTCAATAGCAGCCACGCAGATCGGTCAAACGGTGCTAGAGGAGTAGCGTTTTAAGTGTTCTTCACAAAATTCTGAATTGCAGAAAATCCATCATGGCTGACTTCATGGGTTCTTGAGGCAAATTTGTTCCTTGTGAGGAGAGGGACCTAAATCAAATCAAATCAAATCAAATTTTATTTGTCACATACACATGGTTAGCAGATGTTAATGCGAGTGTAGCGAAATGCTTGTGCTTCTAGTTCCGACAATGCAGTAATAACGAACAAGTAATCTAACTAACAATTCCAAAAAAACTACTGTCTTATACACAGTGTAAGGGGATAAAGAATATGTACATAAGGATATATGAATGAGTGATGGTACAGAGCAGCATAGGCAAGATACAGTAGATGATATCGAGTACAGTATATACATATGAGATGAGTATGTAAACCAAGTGGCATAGTTAAAGTGGCTAGTGATACATGTATTACATAAGGATGCAGTCGATGATATAGAGTACAGTATCTACGTATGCATATGAGATGAATAATGTAGGGTAAGTAACATTATATAAGGTAGCATTGTTTAAAGTGGCTAGTGATATATTTACATCATTTCCCATCAATTCCCATTATTAAAGTGGCTGGAGTAGAGTCAGTGTCATTGACAGTGTGTTGGCAGTAGCCACTCAATGTTAGTGGTGGCTGTTTAACAGTCTGATGGCCTTGAGATAGAAGCTGTTTTTCAGTCTCTCGGTCCCAGCTTTGATGCACCTGTACTGACCTCGCCTTCTGGATGACAGCGGGGTGAACAGGCAGTGGCTCGGGTGGTTGATGTCCTTGATGATCTTTATGGCCTTCCTGTAGCATCGGTTGGTGTAGGTGTCCTGGAGGGCAGGTAGTTTGCCCCCGGAGATGCGTTGTGCAGACCTCACTACCCTCTGGAGAGCCTTACGGTTGAGGGCGGTGCAGTTGCCATACCAGGCGGTGATACAGCCCTCCAGGATGCTCTCGATTGTGCATCTGTAGAAGTTTGTGAGTGCTTTTGGTGACAAGCCAAATTTCTTCAGCCTCCTGAGGTTGAAGAGGCGCTGCTGCGCCTTCCTCACGATGCTGTCTGTGTGAGTGGACCAATTCAGTTGGTCTGTGATGTGTATGCCGAGGAACTTAAAACTTGCTACCCTCTCCACTACTGTTCCATCGATGTGGATGGGGGTGTTCCCTCTGCTGTTTCCTGAAGTCCACAATCATCTCCTTAGTTTTGTTGACGTTGAGTGTGAGGTTATTTTCCTGACACCACACTCCGAGGGCCCTCACCTCCTCCCTGTAGGCCGTCTCGTCGTTGTTGGTAATCAAGCCTACAACTGTTGTGTCGTCCGCAAACTTGATGATTGAGTTGGAGGCGTGCATGGCCACGCAGTCGTGGGTGAACAGGGAGTACAGGAGGGGGCTCAGAACGCACCCTTGTGGGGCCCCAGTGTTGAGGATCAGCGGGGAGGAGATGTTGTTGCCTACCCTCACCACCTGGGGGCGGCCCGTCAGGAAGTCCAGTACCCAGTTGCACAGGGCGGGGTCGAGACCCAGGGTCTCGAGCTTGATGACGAGCTTGGAGGGTACTATGGTGTTGAATGCCGAGCTGTAGTCGATGAACAGCATTCTCACATAGGTATTCCTCTTGTCCAGATGGGTTAGGGCAGTGTGCAGTGTGGTTGAGATTGCATCGTCTGTGGACCTATTTGGGCGGTAAGCAAATTGGAGTGGGTCTAGGGTGTCAGGTAGGGTGGAGGTGATATGGTCCTTGACTAGTCTCTCAAAGCACTTCATGATGACGGATGTGAGTGCTACGGGGCGGTAGTCGTTTAGCTCAGTTACCTTAGCTTTCTTGGGAACAGGAACAATGGTGGCCCTCTTGAAGCATGTGGGAACAGCAGACTGGTATAGGGATTGATTGAATATGTCCGTAAACACACCGGCCAGCTGGTCTGCGCATGCTCTGAGGGCGCGGCTGGGGATGCCGTCTGGGCCTGCAGCCTTGCGAGGGTTAACACGTTTAAATGTCTTACTCACTTCGGCTGCAGTGAAGGAGAGACCGCATGTTTTCGTTGCAGGCCGTGTCAGTGGCACTGTATTGTCCTCAAAGCGGGCAAAAAAGTTATTTAGTCTGCCTGGGAGCAAGACATCCTGGTCCGTGACTGGGCTGGGTTTCTTCCTGTAGTCCGTGATTGACTGTAGACCCTGCCACATGCCTCTTGTGTCTGAGCCGTTGAATTGAGATTCTACTTTGTCTCTGTACTGGCGCTTAGCTTGTTTGATAGCCTTGCGGAGGGAATAGCTGCACTGTTTGTATTCAGCCATGTTACCAGACACCTTGCCCTGATTAAAAGCAGTGGTTCGTGCCTTCAGTTTCACACGAATGCTGCCATCAATCCAAGGTTTCTGGTTAGGGAATGTTTTAATCGTTGCTATGGGAACGACATCTTCAACGCACGTTCTAATGAACTCGCACACCGAATCAGCGTGTTCGTCAATGTTGTTGTCTGACGCAATACGAAACATCTCCCAGTCCACGTGATGGAAGCAGTCTTGGAGTGTGGAGTCAGCTTGGTCGGACCAGCGTTGGACAGACCTCAGCGTGGGAGCCTCTTGTTTTAGTTTCTGTCTGTAGGCAGGGATCAACAAAATGGAGTCGTGGTCAGCTTTTCCGAAAGGGGGGCGGGGCAGGGCCTTATATGCGTCGCGGAAGTTAGAGTAACAATGATCCAGGGTCTTTCCACCCCTGGTTGCGCAATCGATATGCTGATAAAATTTAGGGAGTCTTGTTTTCAGATTAGCCTTGTTAAAATCCCCAGCTACAATGAATGCAGCCTCCGGATAAATCGTTTCCAGTTTGCAGAGAGTTAAATAAAGTTCGTTCAGAGCCATCGATGTGTCTGCTTGGGGGGATATATACGGCTGTGATTATAATTGAAGAGAATTCTCTTGGTAGATAATGCGGTCTACATTTGATTGTGAGGAATTCTAAATCAGGTGAACAGAAGGATTTGAGTTCCTGTATGTTTCTGTCATCATACCATGTCACGTTAGTCATAAGGCATACGCCCCGCCCCTCTTCTTACCAGAAAGATGTTTGTTTCTGTCGGCGCGATGCGTGGAGAAACCCGCTGGCTGCACCGCTTCGGATAGCGTCTCTCCGGTTAGCCATGTTTCCGTGAAGCAGAGAACGTTGCAGTCTCTGATGTCCCTCTGGAATGCTACCCTTGCTCGGATTTCATCAACCTTGTTGTCAAGAGACTGGACATTGGCGAGAAGAATGCTAGGGAGTGGTGCACGATGTGCCCGTCTCCGGAGTCTGACCAGAAGACCGCTTCGTTTCCCTCTTTTTCTGAGTCGTTTTTTCGGGTCGCTGCATGTAATCCACTCCGTTACACTGGTTGTAAGGCAGAACACAGGATCCGCATCGCGAAAAACATATTCTTGGTCGTACTGATGGTGAGTTGACGCTGATCTTATATTCAGTAGTTCTTCTCGGCTGTATGTAATGAAACCTAAGATGACCTGGGGTACTAGTGTAAGAAATAACACGTAAAAAAACAAAAAACTGCATAGTTTCCTAGGAACGCGAAGCGAGGCGGCCATCTCTGTCGGCGCCGGAAGTGTATGGAACTAAGTGTAGGAACTAAATTTAATGAGTCTAGGTCAAATGTGGTGCGGGGTCTGACCTTTCAAAGTTGGCATATGCATGCCAACTCGATCATATCATTCTAGAAGCATACTTACACCCCAGTCTCATTGCTTTGCATGAATGATATTTATCAACTTTAAACAATGCAAAATTTTAATACAAACTCAATCGCTTCTTTCTATTCTGTGGTTGTATGAAACGTAACGTGAATTCAGCTTTGTTTACTTAATCTTTGTGGCTCCCTGATGAAACAGTAACATCCATTTCTGTAACCTTCACCCAAATTCAGATAGCTGATGTTCTGAAAGAGCTGCAAAATCTGGACCCCTACAAATCAGCCGGGCTAGACAATCTGGACCATCTCTTTCTAAAATTATCTGCCAAAATTGTTGCAAGCCCTATTACTAGCCTGTTCAACCTCTCTTATGTATCGTCTGAGATTCCCATAGAATGGAAAGCTGCCGCGGTCATCCCCCTCTTCAAAGGGGGAGACACTCTAGACCCAAACTGCTACAGACCTATATCTATTCTACCCTGCCTTTCTAAGGTCTTCGAAAGCCAAGTTAACAAACAGATAACCGACCATATCGAATCACACCGTACCTTCTCCACTATGCAATCTGGTTTCAGAGCTGGTCATGGGTACACCTCAGCCACGCTCAAGGTCCTAAACGATATCATAACCACCATCGATAAGAGACATTACTGTGCAGCCGTCTTCATCAACCTGGCTAAGGCTTTCGACTCTGTCAATCACAGCATTCTTATTGGCAGACTCAACAGCCTTGGTTTCTCAAATGACTGCCTCACCTGGTTCACCAACTACTTATCTGACAGAGTTCAGTATGTGAAATCGGAGGGTCTGTTGTCCGGACCTCTGGCAGTCTCTATGAGGGTGCCACAGGGTTCAATTCTCGGGCCGACTCTCTTCTCTGTATACATCAATGTTGTCACTCTTGCTGCTGGTGATTCTTTGATCCACCTCTACGCAGACGACACCATTCTGTATACCTCTTGCCCTTCTTTGCACACTGTGTTAACTTAATCTCCGAATGAGCTTCAATGCCATACAACTCCCCTTCCGTGGCCTCCAACTGCTCTTAAATGCAAGTAAAACTAAATGCATGCTCTTCAACCGATCGCTGCCCGCACCTGCCCGCCCGTCCAGCATCACTACTCTGGACGGTTCTGTCTTAGAATATGTGGACAACTACAAATACCTAGGTGTCTGGTTAGACTGTAAACTCTCCTTCCAGACTCATATCAAACATCTCCAATCCAAAATTAAATCTAGAATCAGCTTCCTATTTTGCAACAAAGCATCCTTCACTCATGCTGCCAAACATACCCTCATAAAACTGACCATCCTACCGATCCTCAACTTCAGCGATGTCATTTACAAAATAGCCTCCAACACTTTACTCAACAAATTGGATGCAGTCTATCACAGTGCCATCCGTTTGGTCACCAAAGCCCCATATACTACCCAGCCACCCCAGTCATAGACTGTTCTCTCTACTAACGCATGGTAAGCGGTACCGGAGTGCCAAGTCTAGGACAAAAAGGATTCCAGACAGTTTTTATCCCCAAGCCATAAGACTCCTGAACAGGTAATCAAATGGCTACCTGGACTATTTGCAATGTGTGCCCCCCTCCAACCCTTCTTTTTACGCTGCTGCTACTCTCTGTTTATCATATATGCATAGTCACTTTAACTATACATTCATGTACATACTACCTCAATTGGGCTGACCAACCAGTGCTCCCGCACAGTGGATAACCGGGCTGTCTGCATTGTGTCCCACCACCCGCCAACCCCTCTTTTACGCTACTGCTACTCTGTTCATCATATATGCATAGTCACTTTAACCATATCTACATGTACATACTACCTCAATCAGCCTGACTAACCGGTGTCTGTATGTAGCCTCGCTACTTTTATAGCCTCACTACTGTATATAGCCTGTCTTTTTACTGTTGTTTTATTTCTTTACCTACCTATTGTTCACCAAATACCTTTTTTTTTGCACTTTTGTTTAGAGCCTTTAAGTAAGCATTTCACTGTAAGATCTACACCTGTTGTATTCGGAGCATGTGACAAATAAACTTTGATTTGATTTGTAAGCTCTCGTTGGCTGGCCCTCGCTTCATACTCGTCGCATAACCCACTGGCTACAAGTCTCTGCTAGGTAAAGCCCCGCCTTATCTCAGCTCATTGGTCACCATACCACCCGTAGCACGCGCTCCAGCAGGTATATCTCACTGGTCACCCCAAAGCCAATTCTTCCTTTGGCCGCCTCTCCTTTCAGTTCTCTGCTGCCAATGACTGGAACGAACAGTAAAAATCACTAAAGCTGGAGACTCTTACCTCCCTCATTTGTTTTAAGCACAAGCTGTCAGAACAGCTCACAGATCTCTGCACCTGTACATAGCTCACCTGTAATTAGCCCATCCAACCTACCTCATCCCCATACTGTATTTATTTATTTATCTTGCTCCTTTGCACCCCAGTATCTCTACTTGCACATTCATCTTCTGCACATTCTACCATTCCAGTGTTTAATTGCTATATTGTAATTACTTCGCCACCATGGCCTATTTATTGTCTTACCTCTCTTATCCTACCTCATTTGCACATACTGTATATAGATTTTTCTACTGTATTATTGATTGTATGTTTGTTTATTCCATGTGTAACTCTGTGTTGTTGTATGTGTCGAACTGCTTTGCTTTATCTTGGCCAGGTCGCAGTTGCAAATGAGAACTTGTTCTCAACTTGCCTACCTGGTTAAATAAAGGTGAAATAAATAAAAAATAGACCCTGACCCTGTACTCTATGGCTTAGCGATGTGTTGAATAGAATCCACAACCTGGACTTGAGCCAAGGGTGCTTGACTCATTCTCTACACTGTGTGAACCAATGGTTTATATATACACTAGATGACTAACAGGGAGCTCTGTTTTGAAGCCACCTCCATCTTGGCACCCCCATCATTGTAAAAAAATATATATATTTAGGAAGCTACAGAAATACATTTGTTTTTCACCGGTTTATTCTATTACAGACACCTTAATGCATATTATGTTAGCTAAACATACAAATAAAAATGAAAAAATATATCTAAATATTTTCTTTAAAGTAGAATTTTTAGAAGGTTCTCACTTCACTGTCCCCACTACAGTAACACACTTCTTAAACACATGTAATTTTGTCCTTGAAAGATTGAATTGAAATACTGTGGAATTCCATTAATCTCCTATGGAGGACTGCTCCTTCTGGGGAATGCCAATACGGCCAACCGGTGGCTTCAAAGCCTCTCTGTATAAGCTGACCTAAAGAATATACAGTCCACCAAGTCCACACTTACACTCTCATTGGCCAATAGATAGCATCGGCAATCCAATTTATTATTTACTAGCTACAGTGCCTTGCGAAAGCATTCGGCCCCCTTGAACTTTGCAACCTTTTGCTACATTTCAGGCTTCAAACATAAAGATATAAAACTGTATTTTTTTGTGAAGAATCAACAACAAGTGGGACACAATCATGAAGTGGAACGACATTTATTGGATATTTCAAACCTTTTTAACAAATCAAAAACTGAAAAATTGGGCGTGCAAAATTATTCAGCCCCCTTAAGTTAATACTTTGTAGCGCCACCTTTTGCTGCGATTACAGCTGTAAGTCGCTTGGGGTATGTCTCTATCAGTTTTGCACATCGAGAGACTGAAATTTTTTCCCATTCCTCCTTGCAAAACAGCTCGAGCTCAGTGAGGTTGGATGGAGAGCATTTGTGAACAGCAGTTTTCAGTTCTTTCCACAGATTCTTGATTAGATTCAGGTCTGGACTTTGACTTGGCCATTCTAACACCTGGATATGTTTATTTTTGAACCATTCCATTGTAGATTTTGCTTTATGATTTGGATCATTGTCTTGTTGGAAGACAAATCTCCGTCCCAGTCTCAGGTCTTTTGCAGACTCCATCAGGTTTTCTTCAAAGAATGGTCCTGTATTTGGCTCCATCCATCTTCCCATCAATTTTAACCATCTTCCCTGTCCCTGCTGAAGAAAAGCAGGCCCAAACCATGATGCTGCCACCACCATGTTTGACAGTGGGGATGGTGTGTTCAGGGTGATGGGCTGTGTTGCTTTTAAGACAAACATAACGTTTTGCATTGTTGCCAAAAAGTTCAATTTTGGTTTCATCTGACCAGAGCACCTTCTTCCACATGTTTGGTGTGTCTCCCAGGTGGCTTGTGGAAAACTTTAAATGACACTTTTTATGGATATCTTTAAGAAATGGCTTTCTTCTTGCCACTCTTCCATAAAGGCCAGATTTGTGCAATATACGACTGATTGTTGTCCTATGGACAGAGTCTCCCACCTCAGCTGTAGATCTCTGCAGTTCATCCAGAGTGATCATGGGCCTCTTGGCTGCATCTCTGATCAGTCTTCTCCTTGTATGAGCTGAAAGTTTAGAGGGACGGCCAGGTCTTGGTAGATTTGCAGTGGTCTGATACTCCTTCCATGTCAATATTATCGCTTGCACAGTGCTCCTTGGGATGTTTAAAGCTTGGGAAATCTTTTTGTATCCAAATCCGGCTTTAAAGTTCTTCACAACAGTATCTCGGACCTGCCTGGTGTGTTCCTTGTTCTTCATGATGCTCTCTGCGCTTTTAACGGACCTCTGAGACTATCACAGTGCAGGTGCATTTATACGGAGACTTGATTACACACAGGTGGATTGTATTTATCATCATTAGTCATTTAGGTCAACATTGGATCATTCAGAGATCCTCACTGAACTTCTGGAGAGAGTTTGCTGCACTGAAAGTAAAGGGGCTGAATAATTTTGCACGCCCAATTTTTCAGTTTTTGATTTGTTAAAAAGGTTTGAAATATCCAATAAATGTCGTTCCATTTCATGATTGTGTCCCACTTGTTGTTGATTCTTCACAAAAAAATACAGTTTTATATCTTTATGTTTGAAGCCTGAAATGTGGCAAAAGGTTGCAAAGTTCAAGGGGGCCGAATACTTTCGCAAGGCACTGTAACTAAATAATAACAGGATAACATACACACTTAATTCATGAGACAAAGGTCCCTAGCGAACCTTTACAATATTGTGGGTTTTTACACAATGACATTGAGAGGGGGAGAGAGAGAGAGAGAGAGAGAGAGAGGGAGAAAAAGACACATCGTTGATACATTTCAAAACAATTCTCACAGAAAATCATATAGTTTGCACATGGACCGCTGCCCATTTGGAATAAGAAATCATGAATGTTTTTTCGTGTGAGTGCCTTTGTTCGCCATTTATCTCTGTCGGAACCAGCCCACCTTAGGAAGGTTGTTGGCCTTTCAGCGGCAAGCTGTACGGCTCTTATTGTCCGAAAGGGGTCTCCCCTTTCCCGTCTTCTACTGTTGTCTACTCTGGAAGATAGCTAGCGTGGATGGTTTGACGAGTTTGCTTTTCTAGATATTTGACTCAAGACAGCTAATCAGCTGTACCAATGATTGTCTAAGAGGTGAACTTCTGGCGTCTTCCTCCTCGTGTTGATATTCAGGATTCAGACCACTTTGGACATGAGCTGAACCTCTCTGTCTTTCTGTTTTAGTCTGGGAGGTGAGGTATTTTCTCCACCTCGTGTTGAGGTTCAAAGTTCCAACCATTTCAAACGTGTAGCTCCCACCTCACGTTTCCTGGTCTAATGTTTATCTCTGTTGGAAATCCTTTTATGCACTCTGGCCGAAGGGGACGGTTCCATCAGTCTGACACACTCTCTGACCTCACTCGGGGCGGGGCTACTTACCGTGCACAGTTTATAGGAGATAGATTCTCTTATACCTCCTAAAATCACATTTCTATCCTAACAAAAATACTTTCATAATTGTTCATATTTCATATACAACGTTAAGAGGGGAAACTTCATGCCTGAAGTGTAAACACTTTTCAAGTTACAGTATTTCCCCCACAACCCTTTTAATGACATCACAAAATAAAACCCAATATGACATTAGTTTTCTATAGCTTGTCTCTGACAACTCCCCACGTTCTTATGTTAGAAATATTGTTCCACTATTCACTTTAGTGAGAAGACTTCTGTGAAACAAAAGCACATTCCTAATGTGCATTTGAAGAGGGAGGGAGTGAGTCTTCTTCAACCTTAATTTACAATAGGGTGTGAGGTGTCAAAACCCCCACACCAGTTCCCTCCTCCCCTCTGTGGGTGAGAGGGGGTCTGGTGGAAGTTTATTCATTGCAGACCTGATCTGACCATTTGGATCACACCAGGACAGTCATGACACACCTTTGGCAGTGATTACAGCCTCAAGTCACCTTGGGTATGATGCTACAAGCTTCGGAAACCAGTATTTGGGGATTTTCTCAAATTTTTCTCTGCAGACCCTCTCAAGCTCTGTCAGGTTGGATGGGGAGCATCACTCCACAGCTATTTTTAGGTCTCTCCAGAGATGTTCGATTGGGTTCAAGTCTGGACACTGGCTGGGACACTCAAGGACATTCAGAGACTTGTCCCGAAAAGCCAGTCCTGCATTGCCTTGGCTGTGTGCTTAGGGTCGTTGTCTGTTGGAAGGTGAACGTTTGCCCCAGTCTGAAGTCATGAGTGCTCTGGAGCAGGTTTTCATCAAAGATCTCTCTGTACTATGCTCCATTCATCTTTCCCTCAATCCTGACTAGTCTTCCAGTAACTGCCACTAAAAAAATGGATGGTGCCAGGTTTCCTCAAGATGTGATGATGGCTTGGCATTCAGACAAAATAGTTCAATATTGGTTTCATCAGACCAGAGAATCTTGTTTCTCATTGTCTGAGAGTCTTTATGTGCCTTTTGGCAAACTTTTGGCAGGCTGTCATATGCCTTTTACTGAGGAATAGCTTCCACCTGGCCACTCTACCATAAAGGCCTGATTGGTGGAGTGCAGCAGAGATGGTTGTCCTTCTGGAAGGTTATCCCATCTCCACAGAGGAACTCTGCAGCTCTTTCAGAGTGACCATTGGGTTCCTGGTCACCTCCCTGACCAAGGCCCTTCTCCCCCAATTGTTCAGTTTGGCCGCGTGGCCAGATCTAGGAATAGTCTTGGTGGTTCCAAACTTCTTCCATTTAAGAATGATGGAGGCCACTGTGGTCTTGGGAACCTTCAATGCTGCAGACAGTTTTGGTACCCTTCCTCAGATCTGTGCCTCAACACAATCCTGTCTCTGAGCTCTACTGACAATTCCTTTGACCTCATAGCTTGGGTTTTGCTCTGACATGCAATGTCAACTGTGGGACCTTATAAAGACAGGTGTGTGCCTTTCCAAATCATATCCAATCAATTGAATTTACCACAGGTGAACTCCAATAAAGTTGTAGGAACATCTCAAGGATGATCAATGGAAACAGGATGCATGCAAGCTCAATTTTCGAGTCTCATAGCAAAGGGTCTGAATACTTACGTAAATAAGGTATTCATGTTTTTATATATATACAGTGCTTTGCGAAAGTATTCGGCCCCCTTGAACTTTGCGACCTTTTGCCACATTTCAGGCTTCAAACATAAAGATATAAAACTGTATTTTTTTTGTGAAGAATCAACAACAAGTGGGACACAATCATGAAGTGGAACTACATTTATTGGATATTTCAAACTTTTTTAACAAATCAAAAACTGAAAAATTGGGCGTGCAAAATTATTCAGCCCCCTTAAGTTAATACTTTGTAGCGCCACCTTTTGCTGCGATTACAGCTGTAAGTCGCTTGGGGTATGTCTCTATCAGTTTTGCACGTACACATGGGCAAATCATTTTTCTCTGCCAGGAGTACCCCTGAAGTACCCCCTCATGTACATTGTACTAGTAGGCCTGTGGTCTCATGAGTCTTCTCAAGTACCTCCTAGTCCTAGTACCCCTGGTTGGGAATCATTGACGTATAGCACCGCCCACCGGGTGAAATGGCTTGAAAAGAGTGGGCACATTCGAGCAGATTGTTGACCAATGTTGATCACTGCCTTTCAATGTGTGTTGCATTATGGGTATAAAAATTGTCTGACTTGCGGCTACATTCCCTCCGGGGAATCCCTGTTGAAACCGGATGCAGTTTGATTGCCATCTTAAGTGGAGGTCCAATTCACAAATGTTGCCCTCTCGTTCCCTCGATTTAGTTTGAGTGAGCGAGTTAAGAACTTTGATCTCTTGTGGGGTTGATATGACCCACAATTCAATGCCAATTGTAGTCACTTGTCAAGCTCTGTGTAACGGTTTTCTAGTGGTGATGAAGGAGAGTCGGACCAAACTGCAGCGTGTCGATTGCGATCCATGTTTAATACAACAAAGAAACACGAACACTACACAAAACAATAAACGAAACCGAAACAGCCTATCTGGTGCAAACTAACAGAGAGTACACATAGGACACTAAGGACAATCACCTACGACAAACTCAAAGAATATGGCTGCCTAAATATGGTTCCCAATCAGAGACAACGATAAGCACCTGCCTCTGATTGAGAACCACTCCAGACAGCCATAGACTTTGCTAGACAACCCACTAAGCTACAATCCCAATACCACCACCAAAACCCCAAGACAAACACACCACAATTACAAAAACCCCATGCCACACCCTGGCCTGACCAAATACATAAAGATAAACACAAAATACTTTGACCAGGGCGTGACAGAACCCCCCTAAGGTGCGGACTCCCGATCGCACCTCAAAACAATAGGGAGGGTCCGGGTGGGCGTCTGTCCATGGTGGCGGCTCCGGCGCGGGACGTGGACCCCACTCCTTTAATGTCTTAGTCCCCTCTCCCTTCGTCCCTGGATAGTCCACCCTCGCCGCCGACCATGGCCTAGTAGTCCTCACCCAGAACCCCACTGGACTGAGGAGCAGATCGGGACTGAAGGACAGCTCGGGACCGAGGCAGCTCGGGACTGAGGGGAAGCTCGGGAGTGAGAGAAAGCTCAGGAGTGAGAGAAAGCTCAGGAGTGAGAGGAAGCTCAGGAGTGAGAGGAAGCTCAGGAGTGAAGGAGTGAGAGGAAGCTCAGGAGTGAGAGGAAGCTCAGGAGTGAGAGGAAGCTCAGGCAGGTAGATAGATCTACCAGCTCCTGGCTGGCTGGTGGTTCCGGCAGATCCTGGCTGACTGGCACTTCTGGCGGATCCTGGCTGACTGGTGGATCCTGGCAGACTGGCGGATCCTGGCTGACTGGTGGATCCTGGCAGACTGGCGGATCCTGGCAGACTGGCGGATCCTGGCTGAATGGCGGATCTAACTGATCCTGGCAGACTGGCAGATCCTGGCCGACTGGCAGATCCTGGCCGACTGGCAAATCCTGGCCGACTGGCAGTTCTGGCGAATCCTGGCAGACTGGCGGATCCTGGCTGACTGGCACTTCTGGCGGATCCTGGTTGACTGGCAGTTCTGGCAGATCCCGGCTGACTGGCGGATCTGGAAGAGTCTGATTGACTGGCAGATCTGGAAGAGTCTGGTTGACTGGCAGATCTGGAAGAGTCTGGTTGACTGGCAGATCTGGAAGAGTCTGGTTGACTGGCAGATCTGGAAGAGTCTGGTTGACTGGCAGATCTGGAAGAGTCTGGTTGACTGGCAGATCTGGAAGAGTCTGGCTGACTGGCAGATCTGGTGGCGCTGGGCAGACTGGCGACGCTGGGCAGACTGGCGACGCTGGGCAGACTGGCGACGCTGGGCAGACTGGCGATGCTGGGCAGACTGGTGGCGCTGGGCAGACTGGCGACGCTGGGCAGACTGGCGGTGCTGGGCAGACTGGCGGTGCTGGGCAGACTGGGGGCACTGGCGGCGCTGGGCAGACTGGCGGCACTAGCTGCTCCATATAGGCTGACAGCACTGGCGGCTTCTTACTGACTGACAGCTCCGTGCAGACTGACAGCTCCTTGCAGACTGACAGCTCCTTGCAGACTGACAGCTCTATGCAGACTGACAGCTCCTTGCAGACTGGCAGCTCCGTGCAGACTGGCAGCTCCGTGCAGACTGGCAGCTCCGTGCAGACTGGCAGCTCCGTGCAGACTGGCAGCTCCGTGCAGACTGGTAGCTCCGTGCAGACTGACAGCTCCGTGCAGACTGACAGCTCTGGCTGCTCCATGCAGACTGACAGCTCTGGCTGCTCCATGCAGACTGACAGCTCTGGCTGCTTCATGCAGACTGGCAGCTCTGGCTGCGCTGAACAGGCGGGAGACTCCTGCAGCGCTGTGTCGGAGGAAGGCTCTGGCTGCGCTGAACAGGCGGGAGACTCCGGCAGCGCCGGAGATGAGGAAAGCTCTAACAGCGCTAGATAGGCGGGAGACTCCGGCAGCGCAGGAGAGGAGAAAGGCTCCGACAGCGCTGGAGAAGCGAGGCGCACTGTAGGCCTGATGCGTGATGCTGGTACTGGTGGTACTGGACCGAGGACACGCACCGGAAGCCTGGTGCGGGGAGCTGCTACCGGAGGGCTGGGGTGTGGAGGTGGTACTGGATAGACCGGACCGTGCAGGCGCACTGGAGCTCTTGAGCACCGAGCCTGCCCAACCTTACCTGGCTCGATGCCCACTCTAGCCCGGCCGATACGAGGAGCTGGAATATACCGAACCGGGCTGTGCACCCGCACTGGAGACACCGTGCGCTCCACAGCATAACACGGTGCCTGCCCGGTCTCTCCAGCCCCGGTAAGCACAGGGAGTTTGCGCAGGTCTCCTACCTGGCATAGCCATACTCCCTGTGAGCCCCCCAAGAAATTTTTGGGGCTGACTCTCGGGCTTCCATCCGCTCTGCCGTGCTAGCTCCTCATAATGCCGCCTCTCTGCTTTTGCTGCCTCCAGCTCGGCTTTGGGGCGACAATAATCTCCAGGCTGATCCCAGGGTCCTTTACCGTCCAGTACGTCCTCCCATGTCCATTTCTCCAGGTAGTGCAGCCTCTCCCACTGCAGCTGCTGCTCCTGCTGTTGCTGCCTCTGTTGCCTCTGTTGCCTCTGTTCCTGCTGCTCCTTTGGGCGGCTACACTCCCCTGGTTTAGCCCAGGGTCCTCTCCCGTCGAAGATCTCCTCCCATGACCAGAAATCCTTGTTGAGCATCTCCTTTTCGGCTGCTCCTGCCTGTTGACACGCCGCTTGGTCCGTTGGTGGTGGGTAATTCTGTAACGGTTTTCTAGTGGTGATGAAGGAGAGTCGGACCAAACTGCAGCGTGTCGATTGCGATCCATGTTTAATACAACAAAGAAACACGAACACTACACAAAACAATAAACGAAACCGAAACAGCCTATCTGGTGCAAACTAACAGAGAGTACACATAGGACACTAAGGACAATCACCCACGACAAACTCAAAGAATATGGCTGCCTAAATATGGTTCCCAATCAGAGACAACGATAAGCACCTGCCTCTGATTGAGAACCACTCCAGACAGCCATAGACTTTGCTAGACAACCCACTAAGCTACAATCCCAATACCACCACCAAAACCCCAAGACAAACACACCACAATTACAAAAAACCCATGCCACACCCTGGCCTGACCAAATACATAAAGATAAACACAAAATACTTTGACCAGGGCGTGACACTCTGGTGACTGCGAAGTGTGAAATTTAATCAATACGGCTGCATTTTCGGCATGTCAGACAAAATTATGATGCTAGCGTGCTAAAATATATATATTTACAAGTAGATGACATTGATTTTAGCATTGGCAAAGTGGCTTAGTCTTGTAGTGAAGAGCCTGTAAAATGTAGCTAGCTTCATTAACATATTTTTGGGAATTCTGAAATGTATTGGAATAAATGACCAAACTGTAAAACTAGCTAGCCAGCTATGGGTAACTGTAGCTAGTTTCCTGACAGGAGTGCTAGCTAGCTACATTAGCTTGCTAAGTACATTAATAGCTTTAGGTTGGTTGTTTTTAGCGCAACTTCATTGTTTTCTACCAAGAATGCTGCCTCTCCGATCATCACTCTCCCTCGCATGGGCAAGAGACATTTAAGGTACACTTGGATGTGACGATGTAAAACGTCATTCAAGGGCTGAGGGTTTAGGGCCGAGGGCTGTCCACTTTGAGTTTGGACTGCAGCCAATGTTGCCCGTATGACCTTTATAACAAGCATGTGATCAAAGGTCATGAACTTTCGACAGCAGTTGACTGGAAATTTCTGCAGTTGCTTCCACACCAACTGCAACTTGAATTCGGAACCAAAGCATTGTGGGAGACAACCTTTTTATGTTTGTTTTTTTAAACGCAAAAGGCACTACAAGCTAATAAATGGTTGATTTCACCACCTATCATTGGTTATTATCAATGCATGTTTAGTGTTTTGGGTCTATGACTATTTAGAGCTTAAATACATATTTATCCTTACAATCTAATTACATTGGCCTACATATGCTGCAAATTTCTAACATAAATAAATGCAATATCCAGTTTGCAACAACATAGCTAATGTATTTATCTAGATGTTACTGTAATGTTTTGTCCCATGTTATAGCCTACACTTTGTCTTGTCTATAATATTGTTCCACAAACAAATTCAAATTTGTTGATCGTTTATTTTATGTGAATAAAATGTAATACATATTGTAGGCTACATGTGTTATTGTAGTGGATTTCTACACTTGCAATTTTGGAGAATTAATCTGTGTCTGGGGAACTGTCCCTTAATGAGCAAGTACCCCAGACACCAGTTGTGGAGTCAATACCAAGCGTTTTTGACTGCTTAGCATATTGCTTGGAATATTGTTTACCCAGTAACTTATGTGAACTGATGTACATGTATTGTCTAATACTTTTCTGCACAGTGAGTGTTTTGTCCTTGTGATTGAATCAAAAAACAGTTGAGAATTAAAGAAATACACTGCAGGCTGTAGTGATGCTGACATGCAATCAATTACTATACAGTAAGAATCTTTGTGGACTGCATTTAATCACATCTATTACAATTCCATGTTGCACAATCACAAATAATAATGAGGAAGGTACAAGGGCATGAAGTAATGGCAAACAACAGAGCATAGCCCATAGGCTGCAAAACACCTATATGTTCTCGTTCTAGTAGCCTATGTACTAACTACCAGGTTATATTTTGAGAAACCATCACAAAAATACAAAACAAGTCTCGTGAATGTTAGAAAGAGCTTGGACTGGTATATTATTTCCTTATCATCAGGATATTAATTCCTTGGAACATGTTGATAATGTTCTGCTTTGTGTAGGAAAGGTGAATTTTCGATACCCTCAACTTCATCGGCAATAACAAAGACGAATGCCAATGTGTGCCATTTTCGTCTGTCCTAGAAACAGCAGAAGTTGTCTGACTTGCTATCGGGCAGATGTACCTCCCTCCACTTTATTCGTTGACTTCTGTCTACCGTCGGCTACTTTCGCCTTACCACTCAAACGTGTGTCCGTTATTTTGAAGGATTCCAAAAATCTTTGACCCAGACGTGCTTAGTTATTCTTGCCTGCTTCTCAAGGTCGTCACTAGATAACACAGCCACTGTCATAAACCTCACCTTTTTCTACAATTTATATTTTTAAAACCTTAACTACACTGCTAACCTAATAACCTAAAAAGTTAATTTTTGTTTTCATTAATTTTTACGGTATATCCAATGTTTACTTTGTAGCTGTGCTAGCTGATGGAATCTTCTTCACACAGCCAAATCAGGGACGGAAGAGGAAGCGAGACATCCCACTCCCTAAGCTTTTGTGCTGAACCCACTAAGGTGTTTCAGATGCCAAGCTTATGGTCATGTTGCATCAGTGTGTAGGAGGGAGATTCTGAGATGTGACAAGTGTGCAGTAGGGCATGGGACAAAGGAATGTGTAGTATTGGTGGGAAAAACAGTGTCAATTGTGGTGGTGTCCATGTTGCTGGGGATCAGAAGTGCCTGGTGCGAGAGAGTCAGGTTGAGGTTGCCAGGGTCAGAGTAGAACAGAAGGTGTCGTATGCTGAGAAAGTGAAGAGAGTAGAGGATGATGGATCAAGGGTGAGTAGTAGCCCTAAGCCAATACAGAGTGATAGGAATGTGTGCTTTAAGGTTGGCTTCTTAGCATTCATTTCCAACTGTACTGCAGAAATGGAATGTAAAATCAGAGAAAATAGATGTTTTAGTGGCAGCTGCAGAGAAGTACTTAGGTATATGGGGTTTTACTGCAGAAGGGTTACAAGGTGTGCTGAACAAAGAGGCCTGTCCTCCCAGGCAGTAGGCCTGGTGTAGAACTAGTTAAGGTCAAGGTAGTGAAATGGGGTGATACCTTGTTTTTTTGTAGTATTGGTATATACAGTAGGTGTAGGGTTAGTTGGTAGTGTATTATTTTTCTTCCTTTTCCCCCTTTTTTATTTTTGTATCACAAAATGTAACGTGATCGACCACACACGACCGCACAGTAGGTGACCTCATGCGCAAACAAAATGTGCGAACGCCACATAATACCAAAGAAGAAGAACGTCATGACGTAAATTCAGAATCTGACAGAAAAACTCACAACAGTTTACTCAGTCCAGGTAATAGTCATAATCATTAAGACAAACTGGAAGATACGGACGTATCTAAGAATATTACACAGCATGGACTTTATGTAAATATCGTTACAGCAAGATGTGAATTGACCCAGGAGAAAATACCGACTGAGACCAAAGACGACATGTTGGTTCGAAACATGAGAGATGGGACCCCTGTAAGTTAAATTAACGTTACCCACGTTTGGACATCCTTCAAAAATATTTAGCTAGCTACTGTAGTTAGCTAGTAACGCGTTAGGTATGGCTATGCCGGAAGTGTCAATGACGTTATTTATAGCCGAAGTTAGCATGTTATAAACTAGCTACTAGCTAGTACGTTAGCTTTCTAGCTAACGTTAGCTATCTCTTCTGTTTTCGCTAGATAATATCTCTGCCATTTTGACAATCGTATTTTCACGAGGTTTTTGTGTCCATATAGCTACGTATTTTCACATGATTCGATACATACACGTTAGATAGCTTTGTCGCTACATTTTGCGAACTCGTTAGCAATAAAGTTTGCTGTCCGTGCTCTTGAATTCCAATCTGATATGATTAGCTAGGCGAGGGTCGGGGTCATATGAACAGTAAGTGGCTATATCTACCACAATAACATACAGCTGGGTGCCCTAAAATGTCTTTCTCCAACATAACATTGTAGTAAAGCAAAATGTTTGGTCTGGAGCTATGCATGTAACGTTAGCGAACTAGCAAATCCATTACTTGGCTTTATAATTTTTTTAGACTGATAGGACAGCTGAAAATACAACATTTTTGGTTATGGAAAAAATATATTTCACAGGTGTTTAGGTGTTACAATGATATTCTACACTATACTTGCTTGTTTTGTCACATAAACAAATAAATAGGCGAACTATTCGAACTTTAGCAACCAGGAAATGGCGACGCGATTTCTGCATAGGGCATTTTTAATTAATACAATCAAGATGTTTTGGGGCACTGGCCTACACATAATACCCCATAATGTCAAAGTGGGATGATGTTTTTCGAAAATGTTACAAATTAATTAAAAATTACATTGAATATCCCTTTGGGCATGGTAAAGTTAATAATTACACATTGGATGGTGTGTCAATATCAATACAACCAGTCACTACAAAGATACAGGCATCCTTCCTAACGCAGTTTCCATGGAGAGGACATGAAGCCAATGGTGACTTTAAAACAGTTAGAGTTTAATGTCTGTGATGGGAGAAAACTGAGGATGGCTCAACAACACTAGTTACTCCACAATAGTGATTAACACCGGGATCCCGGGACCACTCTTCACATTTCCTGGAAAAATGTAATGACAAGACCTGGGAAATTACAAAATTGTCCCCCAATGTCGCACTCATGCAATTCCAAAAAATACACAACATGCGCAGCAGCAGATTGGCCAAAAGTAAAATGGCACATTATCCAAACAGGTTGTTGCATCGAAGCCTTTAGACTAGCGTATTTCCTTCACACAAAGATGCAATAATTTCAAAGCGCACGCATAATTGACACTGCCGGACTGCACACGAGAACCGAATGCACTTTAGAGTTCTCATCTGAACTGAAAATTAGATCGTGGTCCGACCCATGCCCGGTGAGTTGAAGCCAGAGACCCAGTCCGACATCACAGAAATTAACCCGAAAAAAGCTAGATTTCTAGAAGACAGCAGGCTATTTTGATTGTGTGTTAGAATAAAGTAGACTAATGCAATTGAAGATATGTATCAAATTCTTGCTTATATTGAAACTCCCAAAGTCATATCCAACCGTTAACTAATTTAAAGCAATAGTCGTGTGTGTGTGGTCACCTAGATTATAATTTCAGCACCATTTTGATTGGGACAGCACCATTGCATTGCTTTCAGACAAGCGTGGGGGACATGTATAGATAAATCAATCCAAGTCAGTTTTTTGTTTTCACTAAATCTCCGTTTGAATATTTGGTAACAGACTGGGGAAATGTTAGCTAAATTGAGTTGAGCGCTAATGTTTGCTCATATATTAGTAGAGCAGAATCTTTTGCTAGCACATTATACAAGTCTGCTTGGTCTTCACTCGTGTAGTAGCCTGTCCTACTCCTGACCAAAAGCCTTTGGTTAATTCATCTCTGGCTGGACAAGTGGAAGTGGTAGCTCATTTATTCGTTTACTCATCTATCTACTGATCAGAAACATTTAGCATAATGTAAATCAAGTGTATTATTTATCTATTGACTCATGTATTAGCCTTATATAGCCTTATATAAAGCCTAGGCTATTTTCCCACTGAATCCCGGTGAAAGAGTAGGCAAAAACACATCTGCCACGCTGATCCTTAACACTGGGTCCCCTCAGGGGTGTGTACTTTGTCCCCTCCTGTATTCCCTGTTCACCCATGACTGAGTGGCCTAACACTACTCCAACACCATCATTAAGTTTGCTGACGACCCAACCCTGATCACCGACAGCGATGAGACGGCCCATAGGGAGGAGGTCAGAGAACTGGCAGTGTGGTGCCAGGACAACAATCTCTCCCTCAATGTGAGCAAGACAAAGGAGCTGATCGTGGACTACAGGAAAAGGCGTGCCGAACAGGCCCCCATTAACATTGACGGGGCTGTAGTGCAGCGGGTCGAGAGTTTCAAGTTCCTTGGTGTCCACATCACCAGCGAACTATCATGGTCCAAACATACCAAGACAGTTGTGAAGAGGGCACGACAACACCTTTTCCCCTTCAGAAGACTGAGAAAAGATTTGGCATGGGTCCCCAGAGCCTCAATAGGTTCTACAGCTGCACCATCGAGAGCATTTTGACCGATTGCATCACTGCCTGGTTTGGTAACTGTCCGGCATCTGACCATAAGGCGCTACAATGGTAGTGCGAACGGCCCAGTTACATCACTGGGGCCAAGCTTCCTGCCATCCAGGACCTACTATATAATAGGCGGTGTCAGAGAAAAGCCCATAAAATTGTCAGACTCCAGTCACCCAAGTTATACTCTTTTCTCTGCTACCGCCCGGCAAGCTGTACTAGAGCGCCAAGTCTAGGACCAAAAGGTTCCTCAACAGCTTCTATCCCCAAGCCATTAGACTGCTGAATAGTTCATAAAACTGCCACCGGACAATTTATATTGACCCCCCTTTTTGTATACTGCTGCCACTCGCTGTTTGTTTGTTACCTGTGCATAGTCACTTCGCCCCCACCTACATATACAGATTACCTCAACTAGCCTGTACCCCCGCACACTGACTCGGTACCGGTGCCCCCTGTATATGTGTTACTTTTTATTATAACTTTTTATTTTAGCCTACTTGGTAAATATTTTCTTCTTCTTGTTCTGCACTGTTGGTTAAGGGCTTGTAAGTAAGCATTTCACGGTAAAGTCTACACTTGTTGTATTCGGCGAATGTGGCAAATAAAGTTTGATTTGATTTTGAAACCCAGAATCGCATGAAAATTGATAACTTTATTTTGTAAGCCATAGGTTGCATTATCAAAGCACGTCTCACCTAGTCATGTCAAAATACCGTTATAACATTTACCCCGCTGTCTCTTGTTGCGGCCCATATGAGAGCTTCGGGAGAGAATGTGTGATCAACAGACTGAATGAGAGTAGGTATGGATAGTTTGTTTACAGAGTTGGTCCTTGTTAAGATACCTTGATATTTAAACTATTTCCTCTCTTCATCTCCCTGTTTTATTCATGAGCTGATCTGTTTAATCAACAACTCAATTTAGCCAAATAGGGGATATTCTGTCATTTGTTGGGAGGTTATCTAGCAAGCTTAGCAACGTTGGTAATTTGACTTTTTTTTGACTGTCGTTACAAAGTTTGTATGATTCAAAAACGCTATAGCCTACTCTGGGTGCCTTCTGTGCATCCTGAGCACACTCTGTGGAGATAGCCTAGGCCTACTGCTTAATTGCGCTGAATTAATTGAGGAACATGATAACACTTGGAATGTATGAACAGCCTGTTTCACAATTGTCGATCAAAGTTACTCTATCATTACTAAATATCAGTTTCACTTGCTGTGAAATCTTAACATAGTGGTGTAGCCGGCAATGTGTCGCACCGGCAATGTGTCGCACCGACAATGTAATTTTGGGAGATCCCTGTCATAGTGACCGTATCTTGGTTTTAAACACTTTAAATGGGCACTTCTAATTTTTGCTGTATTTCCCGGGACACTAACCTAACTGACAGAGTGAAAAGAAGGAAGCCTGTACAGAATAAAAATATGCCAAAACATGCATCCTGTTTGCAGCTAAATGGCTCTAAATTAATACAGCAAAAAATGTGGCAAAGCAATTTAACTTTTTGTTCTGAATTCAAAGTGTTACTTTTGGGGTAAATCCAATACAGTACATTACTGACTACCACTCCACATATTTTCAAGCATTGTGGTGGCTGCAGCATGTTATGGGTATGGTTGTAATCGATAAGAACTGCAGAGTTTTTCAAGATAAAAAAGAATGGGAATAGAGCTAAGCAGGCAAAATCCTAGAGGAAAACTTTGTGGAGTCTGCTTTCCACCAGACACTGGGAGATGAATTCACCTTTTAGCAGGACAATAACCGAAAACACAAGGCCAAATATACACTGGAGTTGTGCATTCGGAAAGTATTCAGACCCCTTCTCCTTTTACACATGTTGTTCTGCCTTATTTTAAAATTGCTTAAATACAAATTTCCCCTATTAAATCTACTCACAATACCCCATAATGAAAAAGCAAAAACAGGTTTTTTGACATTTTTGTAAATGTATAAAAAAAACCTAAACAGAAATACCTTATTTACGTAAGTATTCAGACCTTTTGCTATGAGCCTCGAAATTGTGCTCAGGTGCAACCTGTTTCCATTGATCATCCTTGATGTTTCCACAACTTGATTGGAGTCCACCTGGGGTAAATTCAATTGATTGGATATGGTCCCACAGTTGACAATTCAAAGGAATTGTCCGTAGAGCTCAGAGACAGGATTGTGTCAAAGCACAGATCTGGGGAAGGGTACCAAAAAATGTCTGCAGCATTGAAGGTTCCCAAGTGGCCTCCATCATTCTTAAATGGAAGAAGTTTGGAACCACCAAGACTCTTAATAGAGCTGGCCACCTGGCCAAACTGCACAATCAGGGGGAGAAGGGCCTTGGTCAGCAGGTGGCCAAGAAACCCGATGGTGACTAACAGAGCTCCAGAATTCCTCGTCTGAAGGAAACCTGGCACCATACCTACGGTAAAGCGTGGTGGCAGCATCATGCTGTGGGGATGTTTTTCAGCAGCAGAGACTGGGAGACTAGTCAGGATCGAAGAAAAGATGAACGGTGCAAAGTACAGAGAGATCATTGATGAAAACCTGCTCAGGACCTCATACTGGGTTGAAGGTTCACCTTCCAACAGGACAATGACCCTAAACACACAGCCAAGACAACGCATGAATGTCCTTGAATGGCCCAGACAGAGCCCGGACTTGAACCCGATCCAACATCTCTGGAGTGACCTGAAAATGGCTGTGCAGCGATGCTCTCCATCCAACTTGAGAGTCTGCAGAGAAGAATGGAAGAAACTCCTCAAATACAGATGTGCCAAGCTTGTAGTGCCATACCGACAAAGAATTGATGCTGTAATCGCTGCCAAAGGTGCTTCAACAAAGTACTGAGTAAAGGGTCTGAATACTTATGTAAATGTTTTTATTTGCAATAAATTTGCAAAAATTTCTCAATGTATTTTTGCCTCGTCATTATGGGATATAGACCAGGGGAGGACCTTCCTCAGTGAATTTCATAAAAATAATGAAACATTTTTAGATAACGATGCTAAATATATTCACGTCACCAAATAATTTATTAAAACACACTGTTTTGCAATGAAGGTCTACAGTAGCCTTAACAGCACTCTGTAGGGTAACACCATGTTGTAGCCAGAGGACAGATAGTTTCCATCCTCCTCTGGGTACATTGACTTCAATAAAAAACCTAGGAGGCTCGTTGTTCTCATCCACTTCCATTCGGGCTGGGCGATACTGTATATCGGATTAATTTGATTGAATTCAAATTAGTTTTTGAGCGATATTACAAATGTCTGTAGGTTTTGTTGTTTTTCTTTTTTATGAGCGCTTACGTCCACTTGCTCTAATGTTGTATTTTTGGTCTCGTCTCCTTCACTCACTGGGGCGGCAGGTAGTCTAGTGGTTAGAGCGTTGGACTAGTAACCGAAAGGTTGCAAGATCGACTCCCCGAGTTGACATGTTAAAAATCTGTCGTTTTGCTCCTGAACAAGGCAGTTAACCCACTGTTCCTAGGCTGTCATTGAAAATAAGAATTTGTTCTTAACTGACTTGCCTAGTTAAATTAAGATAAAACTCCTGTGCTGTGTGCACCTTCTCATTTACATCAGAGATCTGTATATAATGATGAAAGGCACATCTCTGCCCTAACAATGGGAGTCGTTGTCTCAAATGCAGGAAGGCAGGCGTCAAGCTTAGGTCCAAAATAAGCCCACACTCTAAGCCTCTTCCCCTGCCTCTCACACCAAAGTTGAGAGTTCATATCTTCCTCTTTCACCAGGGTTGCCATGTTCACGTTTTTCCTGCCAAATTGGGATATGTTCAAAATGTATTGGTTGCAGGTTTTTGGGCTACTTCTAAGTTTCACTCCGGCCGCCGTGTGTGTGTGTGTGTGTGTGTGTGTGTGTGTGTGTTGAGAGAGCATGCAGCTTAGTCCACTATTGGCTGAGTCATGTGAGTGAGAGGAGACAAAGCAGCACACATGCTCGGCAACTTTTTACCAGTTGTAGGTAGACTATTTAACTTGTCATTATGCGCAAGTGGAAACTTGAAATGGAAGTTATGGAACTCCCTCGCTTGCTTCTGTTATGGGGAAAAGTCCTCAATTAATATATTTTCATCTGTTGGCCATCAAGTAGCCTACCTGGAGCTGACAAACAGATTGAATAAATAGCCTATAACTTCAGTGTATTCTAGTTGTAGCCTTGTGTTATGCAATTATTAATGGCCACATTTAGTTAATCAAATTGGAAGTTATCAAAGCTGTATCGCAATTGCCAGTCAGTGGTTAGAATGCATTAGATTGATGGTAACAGACAGTCAGTCAGATTTAGGCCCCAGGTAAAAAAAAAATGTTTTAAAAAGAGAATAATAATATTAATAAACACTGGCTGTTGACAAGCATATTCCGTTCATAAACATATTATTAATATTTAATTCAGTGATTGAAATTATGACCCCATTCTCAGTAGCCTATTCCAGCAGGCTATTGGGAAACACAAGCACTTCTTATCTCGAAATCGCCAAACTATTCATGTTCAAATAAATTAGTCTGTAACTTTGAACTAAGCAAGCTGCTAAAATCGTTCAGATGACATCTTGCCTACATTAGGCTACTATAGACTGAAGATGTAGGCCAATCAGGGGCTATAGGCTACTTGCATCTATCTAAGCAAACCATGGCAAAGTTTAAGTACAATCGTAAACCCAGATTTTAGTTTGTAGTCTATGCCTATTGAAATGACAAGTCAGTCTCGCAAATGGGCCATTTATAACTGTTTGTAGTCTTAATAGCTGGCACATAATAACGGCACAGTGGCCAGAAATTAGCCTAACATTTAAAAAAATGTAGTTCATCGAAGTGTTGCTTGCTCAGAGATTGAGATCCTCTGTCCATCTTTTATTACTCAAACTCCCCTGTCAAATTTATCTATAGTTATGCTCATGCGCAAAAGGGATTTACTTATAATTATAAACCGGGTTCGAGCCCTGAATGCTGTTTGGTTGGCATATCAGACCATATACCATGGGAATGACACAATTACTTTTACGTTGGTAACCAGTTTATAATAGCAATAAGGCACCCTGCGGTATGTGGCCAATATACAGTACCATGGCTAACGGCTCTATCCAGTCGGCTTGTTTGTGCCTTATTGCTTAATCATAGCAGTCAAACAAGTTCAATCGAAATCCATTGATGGAAAATTCTGGCGATGTTAAGTGCAAATTCTTTTCTCTTGCGACAATCAACTTAGCTTATTAAGTCAAGTCATAATTTGCAAGGCCACTTGATTTCAACATCTGAACGAAGTGGAAAGGCGAACATGCTTTTCAAGCAGTTGGAGACACACAGAAGGGTGTGTTTAACAATTCAACTGTTCAACCTTGTTAGCTAGTTAATAGATCCAAATAGGCTGAACTTGAAATATAAAGATTAGCTGGCTAATCACTAGCAGGTGGTTTTGACAGATTTTTGATGAGACCTGTGTTCATTTTTAATAGCCTAATGCATGTTACAAGAAGTTTGTCATTTTTAGTGAATGTGCATTATGCATGGTTGTAGTTACATTAACAAAATAATAGAATTTTCGTTGGATAGACTTGAAAGCCAGATTTTTTTTTTTTCCCCCAAAAAGCAGGTTAAACTATTTTAAGAAAATAATTAAATTATTAGTGGGTCTTATGGTTGTGGAAGGCTTATATTTAGCTTAGTTATAACTTCATAAGCCCTGAATTCATTGGATTATTGCTGACTGTTTGAAATGCAGTGTATTTGACCTTTAATTGTAGAACAACACTTATTTAGAGAACATAAAAACCATCAAGATATATATTGTGAATCTCCCATAAGTTTGAAAAAAAATCTGTTGTCCAGCCTTACCTTCCATAGACTTACACAGTAATTATGACATCACCCAGATGATGTCCTCCAACCTATCAGAGCTCTTGCAGCATGAACTGACATGTTGTCCACCCAATCAAACATCCAGAGAATGAATCTAGTACTGAAAGCTTAAGCTACAGCTAGCTATCACTGCAATGGATGAAATGTGGTTGAGTAGTTTACTCAGAAAGTCAATAGTTGAACAGTTTTGAACAAATTAATTTGTTCAAAAATGAAAGAAGCGAGAGAGAGAGCTATATTTTGTATTTTTTTCACTTAGCTTGCGAAGGCTGTTAGCTAGTTTAGCATACTCAAGCAGACTGGGATCTTATGTTAGCTAGCTGGCTATGGCTATCCAACACTAGAACTCTTCCAAGTCAAGGTTTTATAAATGTATTGCCACCGGGGCCCGCCAGTGTAACTGCTAAAATGCTTGCTGACTACACTGTACTGCATGATTGTAGCGGGTTTACTAACACGTTAGTTCTAGTAGATATGTTCACTAAGATGTTAACTAACATGGTGACAACGATGTAGGCAGTGTATAGTGGTTATAACATTAAGATTTGACTTGATAACTTTTCTTCACCTGGTTACACACAGCTGATGTCCACAAACGAAGGGAAAAGATGAGAGTAGGAGGAGAGCGCTTAGATGCGAGAAGGAATTATACAACGATCAAAGGGACCATACCTGTTTGTAGCTACTATGAAAGTGAACTGTGTTTGCGTGTGATCAGGGGTTTATTAATTCTGCCGACTCTGTTGAAAAACGTTTCTTAAACGGAAGCAAGCGGAATGAAACAAGGGTAAACATACCTGAACTGTTGTAACTGTTGGCCTAATGATTACACCCTAGATCAGTTAGATGCAGGCAAGAGTGTGAAGGTGATGTTGAGTGTGTTATTGCCTGTCACCTTGATTGCTCAAATTTCTCTCGACCTGTGCACCTACGTTTTAAACTTTTATTTAGGGCTGTCCCCAACTAAAAAAATATTAGTTGCCCAAGAGTCGTCTGTTCTTTCCACAAATAGATTCATAAAAATTTTAAAATGTATTTTTCCATATTGACATCCTAATGTGTTTTAACCTCTCTGGTACAAGTGGGATGCTAGCGTCC
Organism: Oncorhynchus tshawytscha; assembly: GCF_018296145.1. Classification (NCBI taxonomy): domain Eukaryota; kingdom Metazoa; phylum Chordata; class Actinopteri; order Salmoniformes; family Salmonidae; genus Oncorhynchus; species Oncorhynchus tshawytscha. The sequence goes on from NC_056432.1 coordinate 47,863,979, forward strand.
CCAACCTCAACAACAGCCAGTGAAATTGCAGGGCGCCAAATTCAAAACAGAATCCCATAATTAAAATTCCTCAAACATACAAGTATTTTACACCATTTTAAAGATAAACTTCTTGTAAATCCAGCCACAGTGTCCCATTTTTCAAATAGGCTTTACAGCGAAAGCACACCAACCACGGTCTAGGGCACTGCATCGCAGCGCTAGCTGTGCCACCAGAGACTGGGTTTGCGCCCAGGCTCTGACGCAGCCGGCCGCGACTGGAAGGTCTGTGGGGCGATGCACAATTGGCCTAGCTTCGTCCGGTAGGGATATCCTTGTCTCATCGCGCACCAGCAACTCCTGTGGCGGGCCGGGCGCAGTCCGTGCTAACCAAGGTCGCCAGGTGTTTCCTCCGACACATTGGTGTGGCTGGCTTCCGGGTTGGATGCGCGCTGTGTTAAGAAGCAGTGCGGCTTGGTTGGGTTGTGTTTCGGAGGACGCATGACTTTAGGCCTTCGTCTCTCCCGAGCCCATACGGGAGTTGTAGTGATGAGACAAGATAGTAACTACTAATAATTAGATACTACAAAATTGGGGAGAAAAAGGGGGTAAAAGAAAAAAAGAAAAAATGCATTGTCTCAAACAAACATCTGGTGAAAGTGCAGAGAGCCACATCAAATAACAGAAATACTCATCATAAACATTGATAAAAGATACAAGTGTTAAACATACGAATACAGAAACTTCTCCTTAAGCCTTTATTACAGCAAAGTTAAAAATAATCGCTTTCATTTAATGAACGCAATTTCCGAAATGGAAAGGTTTATTTATTGTTTACTTTAATTATTCAAAAGTCTCTCTAGTTTTATAAGTTTTGCACCTGTGTTCTTACTTAATATTAACATATACCATTTCAGTAGCATATGTCTTGTGATGGACTGTCATCCCCACAGCCTCCATGGTGAATTAGTCCACTCAGAGAGGCGGGAATCAGACTGGTTTCTTGTTCACCATGATAAAAAATATGTACTGTCAAATATCTGGACTCACCTCTACTCATTCAAGGATTTTTCTTTACATTGTAGAATCATAGTGAAGACATCAAAACTATGAAATAACACCAATGGAATCATATAGTTACCAAAAAAAGTATTTAACAAATCTAAATATACTTTATATTTGAGATACTTTGCCTTGACAGCTTTGCACACTCTTGGCTTTCTCTCAACCAGCTTCACCTGGAATGCTTTTCCAACAGTCTTGAAGGAGTTTCCACATATGCTGAGCACTTTTTGACTGCTTTTCCTTCACTCTGCGGTTCAACTCATCCAAACCATCTCAATTGGGTTTAGGTCGGGTGATTGTGGAGGCCAGGTCGTCTGATGCAGCACTCCATCACTCTCCTTCTTGGTCAAATAGCCCTTACGCAGCCTGGAGGTGTGTTGGGTCATTGTCCTGTTGAAAAACAGTCTCACTAAGCTCAAACCATATGGGATGGCATACTGCTGCAGAATGCTGTGGTAGCCATGCTGGTTAATTGTGCCTTAAATTCTAAATACGTTTCTGACAGTGTCACAAGCGAAGCACCCCCACACCATAACACCACCTCCATGCTTCACGGTGGGAACCACACATGCGGAGATCATCCTTTCACCTACTCTACGTCTTACTAAGAAGACACAGCGGTTAGAACCAAACATCTTAAATTTGGACTCATCAGACCAAAGGAAAGATTTCCACCAGTCTAATGTCCATTGGTCGTGTTTGTTGGCACTAGCAAGTATCTTCTTATTATTGGTGTCCTTTAGTAGTCTTTTCTTTGCAGCAATTTGGCCTTATTCACACAGTCTCCTCTGAACAGCTGATGTTGCGATGTGTCTGTTACTTGAACTCTGCGAAGCATTTCCTTGGCTGCAACTTCTGAGGTGCAGTTAACTCTAATGAACTTATCCTCTGCAGCAGAGGTAACTCTGGGTCTTCCTTTCCTGTGGTGGTCCTCATGAGAGACAATTTCATCTTAGCACTTGATGGTTTTTGCCACTGCACTTGAAGAAACTTTCAAAGTTCTTGAATATTTCCGGATTGACTGACCTTCATATCTTAAAGATATGATGCATGGTCGTTTCTCTTTCCTTATTTGAGCTGTTCTTGTCATAATATGAACTTGGTTTAAATAGGGCTATCTTCTGTATACCACCCCTGCCTTGTCACAAAACTGATTGGCTCAAATGTCTTAAGAGAAGGAAAGAAATTCACTTAACAAGGCACACCTGTTAATTGAAATGTATTCCAGGTGACTACATCATGAAGCTGGTTGAGAGCATTTTTATTTAATGTTTTTATTTTGTGTTTAACCTTTTATTTAACTAGGCAAGTCAGTTAAGAACAAGTTCTTATTTACAATGACGGCCTACCAAAAGGAAAAAGGCCTCCTGTGGGGACGGGGGCTGGGATTAAAAATATATGACAAAATGCACATTACGATAAGAGAGACAACACTACATAGAGACCCTAAGACAACAACATAGCAAGGCAACAACACATGACAATACAGAATGCCAAGTGTGTGCAAAGCTGTCATCAAGGCAAAGGGTGGCTACTTTGAAGAATCTCAAATATAAAATGTATTTAGATTTGTTTAACACTTTTTTGTTTTTGTTGGTTACTACATGATTCCATATGTATTATTTCATAGTTTTGTTGCCTTCACTATTATTAGACCAATGTAGACAATAGTACAAATAAAGAAAAACCCTGTATGAGTAGGTGTGTCCAAACTTTTGACTGGTACTGTAGGTGCTGGGCTTATAAAGAATTCTAGTAAAGAACAGTAATTCCCTCACACTGTTAAAGCTCCCAAATCACTGCTTATTGACAAAGTTTAGATCCGGAACGGATCTTCGTCAGGACAAACACACAAACTGGGTGCTCACATCCCAAAATATACACATTTCACCTCACATGACCATTGCAGACATGACGCATGTTGGGTGCAAAAACTATTTGTGTATCTCTAATAATTTGATAACAATGAGATGGGTACATGTAGTAGTTCCAGATAATTACAAAATGTCCAAGTAGGTGACCTGGAAGACGAGACAAATCAAAGTGACATATTCATGTAAAAAATGGTCAGATATTAAACTCTTGGTTCAGACCTCTAGGAGACATGGTACACATGGTGAATCCAATCCATTACATTTCTCTTCTTCAATAATAGATGATCAGTATCTTCCCCCCTCTTAGGAGTCTTAACATGTTCGATGCCAATGTATCTCAAAGAGCTAATGTGGTGACGAGCCTCCATGAAATGATTTAAACACCCAATTCTAATTTTCCCCTTAAAACCAGGGGTGCACATACTTTTTCACACATGGATATTGCATGTTGAATCATTTGTGGATAAATAAATGTTGAAAAAGTATCATGTTTTTGTGTAATTTGTTTAATCTGGTTATCTTTATCTATTATTTAGACATAGATTATGATCTAACATTTTAGGTTTGAAATATGTGAAAATGATAAGGGGTTCACAAACTTTCTCCGCACTGTACATCTAATAGCCAATTAGCTATGTTAGCTAGCTACTAGCTCCCTGTGTCCCCTCCACTGAGATTTATAGTCCCCTCTTGCAAACTCCTCGCGCACATTGTCTGTTTTTCTTCATCTGTGGGGTTTCACACTGGCTGTTGTTGCCTGGACAACTGGCTGGACACTGGCTGTTGTTGCCTAAAAACACGCCACATCGATACAACTATGACTAAAAGTTACTGTTCCCAACAAGCATAGGCAACCTCTTCCGCCTCATGTTACCAAAACCCGCCCACAAGTCAAAACCGATAACCTAAACTAAATTGCAAAATGAAGAATTGCGATTGATTTATTGAATTTGATCATTTGAATTTTGACATTCTTAAACCACACAGAGTATGGAAAAGCATTGTCAATTGCCAGTTGAGAATTCATTAGATTTGTCACAATTCATGTTATCACAACAATGCAATTAAATGGCAAACATGAGAAATGATTTGTCATTTACGCATTTACGTTAGATTTTTAAACGTGTCAGTGTTGTACTGGTTAGTACCATGGGAATTAAATGTCACACATTTTTCTTTTTCAAATTGGTAGACATGCGTACTCAATCATGAAAATGATAATGCAATTTATTTTGCATTTCAATTAGAATTTCGTCACCCATTGAGGAAAAGGAATTGCAATCTTGATATTGATTTATCATTTGTCCATTTGCATTTCCAATTGAGTTTCGGCAGGTAACTCCTTCCATTAATATTCATCAGAATCAAGCAATAGGAAGCTTTAAGAGTCTACGTAACTAACTTACATTAATTTTAATTCTGAGGCCCAGAGTTTCCGACATGACCTGAACGTGGCAGTAGTCCCCCTATTGTAGCATCTCCCCACGTTGACATATTTTCACTTTTAAACAACAAGGAAGGGTGTGGCAAGTTCTTGCTCAATGTTATTACAGATCAGGCACTGCTATTTTGCACCGTGGAATGTCCTAAACAGCCTCTGTCACTATCTTCCCATTGCAGCAAACCACCGGCCGTGCCAAGGTGTCCCATGCAGTTGTGGTCATCTTTCTAGAGTTCTTTGCTTGGGGGCTGCTTACAACACCAATGCTGACTGTAAGTAAACACACCAGACACCCAAGTTTTAAGTTTGATATTTTATTAGTCATTTTAACACAGGAGACAGTTTTATTACTCATCCTTGAGATGTTTCTACCTGTGGTAAATTCAATTGATTGGACATGATTTGGAAAGGCACACACCTGTCTATATAACGTCCAATAGTTGACAGTGCATGTTAGCCAAAACCAAGCCATGAGGTCAAATTAATTTTTTGTGTCAAGGCACAGATCTGTGGAAGGGTACCAAAACATTTCTGCAGCATTGAAGGTCCCCAAGAACACAGTGGCCTCCATCATTCTTAAATGGAATAAGTTTGGAACCACCAAGACTCTTAGAGCTGGCCGCCTGGCCAAACTGAGAAATCGGGGAAGAAGGGCCTTGGTCAAGGAGGTGACCAAGAACCCGATGGTCACTCTGACAGAGCTCCAGAGTTCCTTTGTGGAGATGGGAGAACATTCCAGAAGGACAACCATCTCTGCAGCACTCCCCCAATCAGGCCTTTATGGTAGAGTGGCCAGACTGAAGCCACTCCCTATGACAGCCCACTTGGAGTTTGCCAAGAGTTACCTAAAGGACTTTCAGACCATGAGAAACAAGATTCTCTAGTCTGATGACTTCTCAGGACCGAGGGAAGGATGAATGGAGCAAAGTACAGAGAGATCCTTGATGAAAGCCTGCTCAGGACCTCAGACTGGGGAAGAGGTTCACCTTCCAACAGAACAATGACCCTAAGCACACAGCCAAGCCAAGTCAACACAGGAGTGGCTTCTGGACAAGTCTCAATGTCCTTGAGTGGCCCAGCCAGAGCCCGGACTTGAACCCGAATGAACATCTCCGGAGTGACCTGAAAATAGCTGTGTAGTGACTCTCCCCATCCAACCTGACAGAGCTTGAGAGGATCTGCAGAAAACAATGGGAGAAACTCCCCAAATACAGGTGTGCCAAGCTTTTAACGTCATACCCAAGAAGACTCTAGGCTGTAATCAATGCCAAAGGTGTTTCAACAAAGTACTGACAAAGGCTCTGAATACATATGTACATGTGATATTTCAGTTAAAAAAATGTCTAACAAACTGTTTTGCTTTGACATTATGGGGTATTGTGTAGATTGATAATAAAATATATATTTTTAGAATAAGGCTGTAAATGAAACAAAATCTGGAAAAAGTCAAGGGGTCTGAATACTTTCCGAATGCACTGTAAATAGGTAGGTGCTACCAAATGTCATTATTGGTGAGTTTGGACATTTACATGTGAATGTGAACGAGAGACATTGTGCAAATGAACAGTACTGGCTATGGAGCAGCATGTGTACATGCTGTGTCTGTGTGGAGTCTGGAGTTGTTAGGGCAATGGGCCTGCCTGGAGAAGATGGCAAAAGAGCAGACAGGCCGAGAACGGAGAGGAGAAAAAATGCAAGGAAATCAAAAGACAATTCATCCAAAGGGCTTTGACTTCTCAAACACGACAGAAAGCCAAAACAATATGATGCCCCGTCACCTTATTAATTCAGCCACTTACTTAGATAACTAGAAAGTTAAACTTAAGGGTTGCTTTAATATAGAATTCTTTGTTTTTCACACTGGGAAAAAAAAGTTAAAACGCATAAATATCTTTCTTCTCGGCATCAGACAACTTTGTGCTTTTTTTGCACTTCTCCACTGGGATGAGAATTCAAAAACGGGCATTCTATCAGCAGACAGCGCTCTGACTGATGTGTAGCTACTTTTCTCTGGTACTGTTCAAGGTGTGGCCAGCCAACTTTTCTCCGGTAAAATGCAAGCCGGCTACATTCTTTCTGCGATCAACTGAAATATGATGGCCGTGCATTGATTTAGCAAAAAAATACCTTGCTTTTTCATTGTAAGCTAATTTAGCCTACTTCCAGCCAAATAGCGTTGCACTTCTGTTGTCATCTGATGAAAATGACTATTTTCTGCCAATTGTGTTGCACTAAAGTACTTTCTGTAATGGAAAACTATAGTTGCATGTCCCTGAACAGTCTATTGAAGCAAAAAATAAAAAGACTTTCAATATAAAACGCAACTGCTGTCAATAAACAGCTGTACTCATCTGCTTCCGCTTTCTCCAGTTGTGCTATTTACAAACAAACACGTGACTGGCTCAAATGTTCTGGGGAACTACGGTATGCTTCATAATGTGACAGGTGAAATGGAGAACGCAATCTGCTTTATCTTCTAACATATTGCACAAGTTGACTGCAGGTATTTACTTAAAAAGTAGCTACAAATGTTAAAATGTATAGAAAAACATGTAACAAATAGTTTTACCGGTATTGAAAAACCATCCCGTGGCTATTTTCAAATACCTTGGTATACAGTATACCACCCAAGCCTAGTGTTCACCACTCGCTGGCGGTCGTTAGTGGAGCAATTCCGGTACCAGGCTGCGATGCAACTGGTCAGGATGCTCTCGATGGTGCAGCGGTAGTATTTGGAGAGGACCCGGGGTGGCATGCCACATTTCTTCAGCCTGGAAGTAAATGTGCTGTTGCACCCTCGACGAGTGGTGGTGTTGGTCCATGTCAAGTCCTCTTTGATGTGGATGCTGGCCCACGTGTTAAGAGTCTGTATGGAGGAGGGTCTGTTGCTATTCCTCACAACCTGTGTTCTGCCCATCAGGAATTCCAGCGTCCAGTTTTAGAGAGTAGTGTCCAGAGTCGGGACTCTGACCTTAGAGGGAACAATAGTGTTGAATGCTGAACTGTAGTCAATTAACAGCATTCTCACATAGGTGTTCCTCTTGTTCAGATGTGTTAGGCCCGTATGAGTAATGGTTGTAATGACATCTTCCGTGGATCTGTTGGAGCGGTAGGCAAATTGGAGTGAGTCCAGTGTGCCTGGCATGCTGGCCTTGATGTGGGCCATGACCAGCCTCTTGAAGCACTTCATGATGCGACTGGGCGATAGTCATTTGCGCATGTCAGCTTGTTTTTCTTGGGCACTGCGATGATGGTGGTCTCCTTGAAGCAAGTGGGGGGACTACAGCATGGGACAGGTTGAAGATGGCAGAGAAGACACCCCCTGGTCAGCGCACACTCTGAGGACGTGGCCAGGGATGCCATCTGGGCCGCTGGCTTTGTGTATTCACTCATGAGAGTTCCTCACGTCAGACTCGGAGAGCAAAAACATCTGGTTCCGGAGCAGCGAGAGCCTTCCAGGATTGCTCAGTAATTGTCTGCCTCGAAGAGTGCATAGATTGTGTTAATCTTGTCTGAGAGGGAGGGCACCACACAGCTGTATTTGCCTTTGTAGGCCGTGATAGCCTGTATTCCTTGCCACATGCGTTGCGAGTCTGAGTTGTCAAACATCGATTTAAAATTTGAGTTTGTAGTGTCTTTTTGCATCCCTCAAGGATTTGTAGAGCTCGTTCATGCTTGCCTTGTACGCGTCGCACGCCACCGAATTGTTGGGGTTCGCGCTGCTGACATTGAATGCTGCAGTATGGGCTTTCGGCATGGTACGGATTTCTCTGTTCTTCCAGGGTTTTGGTTTGGGTATGTCCGGATTGTTTTTGCAAGTACATCATCAACACATTTCATAATGAAGCCTGTGACTGACAATGTATATACCTCAATATTGATGGATGAGTCCTGGGTGAATGAATCTTTGAACATATTCCAATTAATATTCTTAAACACTCCTACAGCATTGAGTCTGCCTCTGTCCAGCACTTCACTATTCTTTGTGTTGGTGGCTCCCTCTTGAGTTGCTGCTTCTAGGCAGGGAGTAGGAACAGAGAGACGTGATCTGATTGACCGTTGTGGAGGCGGGGAAGGCTTTATATGCATCACAGATGTTTGTGTACACATGGTCCAGCACGTTGTTTCCTCTTGTGGTCCCGGATACATTTTGGTGATACTTTGAAATAATAAAAAACAAACTTGCTTTGTTAAAATCTCCCCTGTCCATAAAGACTTCTTCCGGGTGAGAGGATTCTTACTGGCCAATTTTCTTGTACAGTTCGCTGAGTGCCGCATGTGAATTCCCTCAGCATATCGTGGGGTACAAATTTTAGCACCAAAAACTCCAGGTAGGGTGAACAGGAGCTTGAAATGTTTTTAACTTCGGTACACCATGAACTGTTGACGAGGAAGCCTATGCCTCCCCCTACTCTTACCAGAAGCCTGCGTTCAATCAATACGGAAAATGTAAAAGTTGTCTGGTTGAATAACAGAGTCAAGTGAATTGTCCATATGCCATGTCTCTGTAAAAACCAAGACTCAGCATTCCCTGATGTCCCTCCTTGATTTGAAGCCTTGCTCTGAGTTCACAAAGTTAATTTTCCAGCGATTGGACATTAGCCATCAGGATGCTAAAAAGAGGAGGCCATGTAGCCTGTCTTTTCAGCTTTGCTTGGAGTCCCCCTTTCGTTCTTCTTCTTCGTCACCGGCATTGCCTTCTGTCGTCTCGGCCAGGAGCAACAGGTAAGCCAGCTGTGCGAGACATTTATTATTCCAGATCTGGGAGGCTGAGCGATAAGTCTGTAGCTTCTGATTCATGATCCAGAAGTTTGTCGCGCGTAGGAAATCATTGCGCAAACAGTCATAATTAATGCAAAAAATACCAATGAATAAAAGCAAAGTCGAGCAGGAAGCGGCAAGACGTGCACCCTCCTCAGTGCCCCAAAGGTCATGAATAAATGACAGCTTTATCTGTAGACTTTGCAAATGACCTAACAAGGGTATTTATATTGTCTCCTTCCTCTGTCCTCCAGGTTCTTCATGAAACATTCCCCCAGCACACATTTCTCATGAATGGTCTAATTCAAGGTGTTAAGGTAAGAGGCATTGCCATTTGGGTTGCTTTTAAGAATCAATGTTTACTATATATTTTTTAATTAGGAACTTTTATTTCAAAGTTGCGATGAGAGGATATTTGGTCACTATGCTCACTTTGAGAGGATGAGAGGTGCAGGGGGGAAAACCTGTTTGTCAAGTTTCTACTAGGCATCTGCTTTGTTCAGATCAGCATTAGTCAATGGTGAAAAGAGCTCAGTATTACAGCATTGTAATATAACTTATTTTCATGTATGACATAGAGATGGTTGTCAGTCAAAATCACAGAGGATTGAGCTTGCCTGGTAACCCAGGTCTGCCTACGGCTTGGTCATGATCGTCTTTGTCCTGCATTTACTACCCACAGCAAGACCCCATGTTACTATACTTCAGTTAGCTATGTCACACTCTCTATGTGCTTAGGTGAGCAATTTTAACACTGGTAATGAGGCTCTTTCACACCTACATGGAGTTGTGTCAAACGCCTTCCCATATAGGTCTCGTGCTTGATGCATTTTTGGCGTAGCATTGTGATGACATTTTACCCACCCCCCTGTGTCGTGTGTAGGGGTTGCTGTCTTTCCTGAGTGCCCCTCTGATAGGTGCCTTATCAGATGTTTGGGGCAGGAAGTCCTTCCTGCTGGTTACAGTGTTCTTCACCTGTGCCCCAATCCCCCTAATGAGGATAAGCCCATGGTAAGAGGCACCGGTAGACATAGCACCCTTTGTGCTCAGTCACATGCTTCTCATGTGAGTGATCTCTACAGCGCTCTCCGTGGCTTCTGACTGCGAACCTGCTGGGAACAAGGGTCGTATGTGCGCAATGGGAAAATCTCAATTGCATACTCCTCGTGTCCTCTCTCTTTGCCTCCTTCTCAAAACCTATTGGATGAGAAAGATAGGTCCCTCCCCTCTGATCTTCTCCTCCAATGGGTTTTGAGAAGGAGGAAAGAAGAGAGGAAGCGTGGAGTATGAAATTGAGATTCTCCCTATGTGTTTTCTGCTGATGCTTACCTTCTCACACTGAGACAAATGTATCTTTGCTGCTGAATTTAAACACAACTTTGTTTTCAACATTGTTTTCAACTATACATTTCTAGCAGTGTTGAATATATGTGACATTTCCTCTGTTTTGAGTAAGATTTTTACTTTTGAATGTTTCTCTACAGGTGGCATTTTGCCATGATATCAGTCTCTGGCGTCTTCGCTGTGACTTTCTCTGTAATATTTGCATATGTGGCTGACATCACTGAAGAACATGAAAGAAGCACCGCATATGGACTGGTAATGGCTCTTGTCTGTCTTAACGCCTTATAAGTCATAAGGGTGGTGGGGGATATGTTAAAGAGGATCAAATAAATTAACACACAAATGTTGAGGATGTTCCACCTTCTGCTTCAGGTGTCAGCAACGTTTGCCGCCAGTTTGGTCACGAGTCCCGCCATCGGTGCCTACCTTTCTGCAAATTACGGCGACAGTTTGGTGGTGCTAGTGGCCACTATCATTGCAGTGGTGGATATCGCCTTTGTCCTTTTGGTCGTGCCAGAATCTCTCCCAGACAAAATGAGACTGATGTCCTGGGGGTCGCCTATCTCCTGGGAGCAAGCTGACCCCTTTGCTGTGAGTGACATTGACATAACCTTACCCAAATTGAATGAACTGTTATACCGTATGTACATATACAATGCAAGAAGGCAATTAGCTCCGTAAAATGGCCATTTTGTGGAGTAAAAAATTGAAGGGCTGCATACTTCTGCGTATTTTGGCTACGCAGGATCGTCATTTTGCATTCTTGCGTATGTTGGTTGGGTACAAATTAGCCTCAAGTCTTACAGCTGTTCAATATGTTTAGAATTTCACTGTGATACTGAATGTTGACCACTTGGTTTTTCTTCCTCCCATGTCATTTGTCCAGTCTCTTAGGCGAGTGGGAAAGGACCCGACAGTGTTGCTTATATGTGTCACAGTGTTCCTGTCCTACTTGCCAGAGGCAGGCCAGTACTCCAGTTTCTTCCTCTACCTGCGACAGGTGCGACTGGTTATAAGTCAATTATACGCATCCTGGGAAGTCTTAAGTCATTCTAGCATTGTTATCAATCATTATGTAATGTTATCTAACCAGTGTTGCCAACAATTTTGCGGTGAGTTTCGCTATTGGCTCCTTGATTTGTCGCTAGAAGTCTCTAGATGTTTTGCCATTTCTGTGACGACGTCACAGCACAAATTTGGCTTGCTGCGGCATAGCTGCAGTCCCCGTTTTCGCACCCTCTCTCGCCGCACATCCTCTCCCCGTGTGCTTCTCAGCCGGTGTGTGTGTCGTTGCTGTGAATCCAACTCTTGTTTGCGGCAGAATTTAGTGTGCAAAGCCCTCGTGTCAAAACTTCCCAAAGGCACCCTGAAAAGTAGCTGAATTTGTCACTAGAACCAATAAAAGTCACTGGAGTGGTCTGAACTTGCATAGGATTAGCAACAAAGTCACTCAATTGGCAACATTGCATCTGCCTTGTCTAAATTAATTGGATATGGGGAGGGTGACGTGTATACTTCACTTTTATCCACGCTGTGTAATATGAGATGTGCTTTGCGTTCCTTTTCAGGTTATTGAATTCTCGCCTGCGACAATTGCTGCTTTTATAGCAATGGTCGGGATCCTCTCTATTATCGCTCAGGTATTTTGTTGCTATATTAGTATTTCCTCTATTCATCAACTGTGAAAAGTGTCACTATTTGCGATGTTCCACCTCAATATTTACCTCAGTAAACTATTAAAAGATAATGAAGAATACAATATTTTGGATTTACTGTAATTTTTCCTCTCCCCTTTTCTTTTAACAGACATTGCTCTTAACATATTTTATGAGAACTATCGGGAATAAAAACACAGTGTTACTTGGACTGGGGTTTCAGCTGTTCCAGTTAGCCTGGTATGGCTTTGGATCAGAACCATGGTAAGTTTGTGTTTGATCCACAGCCAAAATGATATCTCATACGTGCTAGAATACATAGGGTTGGTCTTTTAGTCTTTAGTGTTGTCCAGCTGTCCAAGTGTTGGCACCGCGTGAGTGTGGAGGGGATTTGTCCATTGTCCGTGTGAAATAGCTCTAACCCCACTGTGGGACCTCCTGACTTTCAGGATGATGTGGGCTGCGGGTACAGTCGCAGCCATGTCCAGTATCACCTTCCCTGCAGTCAGTGCTTTGGTGTCCCGGATAGCAGCCTCTGATCAGCAAGGTAAGACAACACCAGTCTCCTCTCTGTGGCTCTACCTTTTCCCCTCCACACATTGCCCTTACACGGAGCTGCAGAGGTCACTGCCACTGACCAACTAAAGAGCAACAGCTGACATGTGACAACTGATTCAAGCCTTGGTCTATGTAATCTCTACCTTGTTCTCTCTTTCACCATAACAGGCATTATGCTTTTTATACCCTTTCTACCTGAGGTGTCTGAAAGGAGGTGAATTGTGAGTTTATCTGTGCCGTCAGAGTAAAATCTGGTTTTGTTACGCTTACAGGATGTGTCCAGGGAATGATTACGGGTATCAGAGGCCTATGCAATGGGCTGGGTCCAGCTCTGTACGGCTTCATATTCTTCCTGTTCAACGTGGAGCTGAACGAGCTTGACCCTATGACAGGAAGAAACAAAAGCACATCTCAGGAGCCCAGCGAGGTACAGAGCCCAGAATACGCTTACATCTTTAATTTCATGGCTGTGTAACTCTGAGATCATATGAGTACAGCTGTGATGGTGAATGTGATAGTCAGTTTGCTTTAGGCCCTTAGAGCACAAAAAACCCTTCTGTTGGCTAAGAAACAGTAGTTTTATTTTATGGAGTTGGATTAGAAAAACAAAAAGTTATCCCATTAAGAGAAGCTTTTTCTACTTTTTGATGATGGTTAAAATAATCATTATCAAAGTAAAACCTATCATCAATACATACACTGCATTACAAAAGTATTCAGACCCCTTCCCCTTTTCCATATTTGGTTATGTAAAAGCCTTATTCTAGAATGGATTAAATAAATAAAAAATCCTGATCAATCTACACACACTACCCCATAATGAAAAAGCAAAAGCAGAAATACCTTATTTACATAAGTATTCAAACCCTTTGCTATGAGACTTGAAGTTGAGCTCAGGTGCATCTTGTTTCTATTGATCATCCTTGATGTCCACCTGTGGCAAATTCAATTGATTGGACATGATTTGGAAAGGAACACGCATGTCTATATACGGTCCCAAAGTTGACAGTGCATGTCAGAGCAAAAACCAAGCCATAAGGTCAAAGGAATTGTCCATAGAGCTCCAAGAGGATTGTGTCAGCACAGATCTAGGGAAGGGTACCAACACATTTCTGTAGCATTGAAGGTCCCCAAGAACACAGTGGTCCCCATAATTCTTAAATGGAAGAAGTTTGGAACCACCAAGACTATTCCTAGAGCTGGCTGCCCGGCCAAACTGGGCAGAGAGGTGACCAAGAACCCAACGGTCACTCTGACAGAGCTCCAGCGTTTCTCTGTGGAAATGTTTGTCCTTCTGGAAGGTTATCCCATCTCTGCAGCACTGCACCAATCAGGCCTTTATGGTTGAGTGGCCAGACGGAAGCCACTCCTCAGTGAAAGATGCATGACAAGCCCGCTTGGAGTTTGCCAAAAGGCATCTAAAGACTCTGACCATGAGAAACAAGATTCTCTGGTCAGATGAAACCAAGATTGAACTCTTTGACCTGAATGCCAAGCGTCACGTCTGGAGGAAACCTGGCACCATCCCTACGGTGAAGCATGGTGGTGGCAGCATCATGCTGTGAAGATGTTTTTCAGCGGCAGGCGCTGGGAGACTAGTCAGGATTGAGGCAAAGTACAGAGAGATCCTTGAAAACCTGCTGCAGAGCGCTCAGGATCTCAGACTGGCTTGAAAGTTCACCTTCCAACAGGACAACGATCCTAAGCACACAGCCAAGACAACGCAGGAGTGGCTAGAGGACAAGTCTATGAATGTCCTTGAGTGGCCCAGCCAGAGCCCGGACTTGAACTCAATCGAACATCTCTGGAGCGACCTGAAAATATCTATGCAGCGATGCTCCCCATCCAACCTGACAGAGCTTGAGAGGAGGATCTGCAGGGAAGAATGGGAGAAAGTCCCCAAATACAGGTGTGCCAAGCTAGTTACGTCATACCCAAGAAGACTCGAAGCTGTAATCGCTGCCAAAGGTTCTTCAACAAAGTACTGAGTAAAGGGTCTGAATACTTATGTAAAAGTGTAAGTTTTATTTGATACATTTGCAAAAAATATAATCCTGTTTTTGCTTTGTCATTATGGGGTATTGTGTGTTGATTGATGAGGGGGGGAAACAATTTAATCCATTTTAGAATAACACTGTAACGTAACACAATGTGGAAAAGGTCAAGGGGTCTGAATACTTAACGACAGCATTGTACATGCAAGCGGTTCATTTTGGTAACAGTTATTGTGAATTTTCTTTCAGAAACAGACCATTCCCGGTCCGCCCTTCCTGTTCGGAGCCTGTTTAGTGTTGCTGGCTCTCCTTGTGGCCATCTTCATCCCTGACCACCACAGTATGGCAGTGAAGACCTACACGGACACGCGCAAAATCAGCACCAGCAACAACCTCCAGAGTTTAAACCCCTGCCTGCCAGCGAAGAGGACATAGAGCCTCTCCTGCAGGACAGCAGCATGTGACTGAAAGAGACTCCAACATGAGCCCCCCTAATGGCCCCTAAACTACAACCTCAACCAGCAGCAGCCGACATGGAGCCATGCAGGGTATATCCTTCAACCACGTTGAACACAGTTCTGTTTCTACGATTAGGGATCGGTCTTTTGTCCAGCGAGATGGTTTTATCGTTTACTGTGATTTTACATTGCGACAAGGACAGAAACACTTCTTAATGCACCGGGTTGAGTGACAATGTGTTTTGGTGTCAAACATTGGCCTAGACAGTGTTTGTGGAGTTGAAGAGATGACCGTAAGCTCTGCTGGTTTCTCATATGCTTAAAGAACCCCCCTCCTATTAATGGGTTTAAAATGCCAATCAATGCCCACTCCAGCTTTATGTTAATAAAATATTGACCTGTATCTCATCAAAGTTACTGTGCAATCTAGATTGTAAACGGATTGGTGTATAGTTAGGTAAATACACTACATGACAAAGTATGTGGACACCTGCTCTTAGACCATCTCATTCCAAAATCATGGGCATTAATGTGGAGTTGCCCCCCCCCCTCCCCTCCTTTGCTGCTTATAACAACCTCCACTCTTCTGGGAAGGCTTTCTACTAGATGTTGGAACATTGCTGCGGGGACTTGCTTCCATTCACCCACAAGAGCATTAGTGAGGTAGGGCACTGATTCATCCCAAAGGTGTTAAAACAAATTTTATTTGTCACATACATGTGTTTAGCAGATGTTATTGCGGGTGTAGCGAAATGCTTGTGTTTCTAGCTCCAACAGTGCAGGTGTTCGATGGGGTGAGGTCAGGGCTCTGTGCAGGCCAGTCAAGTTCTTCCACACCGATCTCGACAAACCATTTCTGTATGGACCTCACTTTGTGCACGGGGGCGTTGTCATGTTGAGTCGTTGTTGCTCCAAGACGTTTCCACTTCACAATAACAGCACATAGTTGACCGGGGCAGCTCTAGCAGGGCAGAAAGGTGGCATCCTATGACTGTGCCATGTTGAAAGTCACTGAGCTCTTCAGTAAGGACATTCTACAGCCAATGTTTGTCTATGGAGATTGCATGGCGGTGTGCTTGATTGTATACACCTATCAGCAACGGGTGTGGCTGAAATAGTCGAATCCACTAATTTGAAGGGGTGTCCACATGCTTTTGTGTATATATAGTGTATGTACCTTAAAGGTGATGCAATTTATTATAAATGCTGTGCCATATATTATTTTTTATTTTTGCCTTTTGTCATGCATTGTTGAATCAGCCGAGTGAGACTTGACTTGGACTTGAATGTTACAGAAATAGTTGCTGAAAGAGTTGAACATGACATTCCAAATATGCCTATCCACCCTACAAATCCCAACCGGAGTATATTGTCAGCTACCTCAAATTTTTACCTCTTCATAAGATGTAAATTAAAGACAAATCTTGGCCCCCTGATTTGGTATAGCTTCTCATAACCTTTAAAAACTAAATCATCACTTTTACAGGAACTGTTACCTTTTACATCTGAGTGTTGCATAAAGGTCTGATGGGATTGTGGCTACCCGTGACGTATTAATGGATTAACTTGAGACCCACAGTACAGTTGTACTCCTCAGTTTTTAACTTGAGACTTTAACATTTTAACTGCCAATCCTGAATTGAAATTAAAACCGTGATAATGGCATATTGTGGTACTTTAAAAATGTATTTTCAGAGTACAGTTGTTTGGCCTCAACTATTGCAACTAGTTGGAAAGTGCTTTTTTGTGGTATCGTACAGGTAACTGTCAAAATAAAGGATACACTTGAGTAAATGAGGGTTCTGGCCATTCTGTTATGGTGCATTTTCCTGGTATGGTTTAGTTCCACTCGACCCCTTTTAGAGGACAAGGTAAACACCAATGAATACACAGCCATTGAGTGATCACCTTCAACCTATGGTGAATCCTTTCTGTCCTGATGGAAGTGGTCTCTTCTAGGATGACAATGCCCCCATCCACAGGGCACGAATGGTCACTGAATTTTTTGCTGAGCAAGAAAACGATTTAAACCATATACCATGGCCGTCTGTTACCAGATCTCAACCCAAATTAACACTTATGGGAGATTCTGGAGCGGAGCGTGAGACCACGTTTTCCACCACCAACAAAGCACCAAATTATGGATTTTCTCGTGGAAGACTGGTGTCGCATGTAGTTCCAGACAGTTGTAGAATATATTGTATGCCAAGGTGCATTGAAGCTGTTCTGGCATGGTGACCCAATGACCTATTAAGACACTTTGTTGGTGTTTCCTTTATTTTAGCAGTTTCCTGTATCTATTATGACCCCAGACTGAATGGAGACCAAGATGTTGCTCTGTCAGATTTTTTTAAATGTTGCTCTCTCAAAGATAGTTGGTGTAAAAAAACACAATACAACCTATATTTTTGCATACAATCATAACTAACCTGTAAAAGTGGAATTTAGTGTTACATTTTCCATGTTGTGTACTGTATTAATTTTGCCAGCAGGTTTGAATCTAACTTATGACATATCTCATGTTGATGAAACGGTATGAATCTGTTCAATAACTTATGTAAGACCCAAGTCTTGGACTTTCGTAATGCAGCACTTTGTATATTTTAAGAACAAGGTTAATATATTTAGCCATTGTTATTGCTAAAGAAAACGATTCAATTATGCAGTTAAAATACTTATTTCTACATGGATGAGTCATTTACTCAACTCTTGCAGTGTAAATTATGCATTCATTTGCTGAGTATTGCACCTTAATTTCAATGAATATGTGTGCCTAAAAATATATATACATGTTTAATATACTGAACAAAAATATAAGCGCAACTTGCAACAATTTCAAAGATTTTACTGAGTTACAGTTCATGTCAGGAAATTAGTCAATGGAAATGAATTCATTCGTCCCTAATCTATGGATTTCATATGACTGGGCAGCGGTGCAGTCATGGATGGGCCTTGGAGGGGATAGGCCCACCCAATGGGGAACTAGGCACAGGCAATCAGAATGACTTTTTCTCCACAAAATGGTTTTATTACAGACTGTAATATTTCTAACCCCCTACGGTTTTGAGGCCGGTTGGACGCACTTCCAAATTCCCCTAAAACGACGTTGGAGGCAGCTTATGGTAGAGAAAGTAACATTCAATTATCTGGCAACAGCTCTGGTGGACATTGCTGTAGTCAGCATGCTCCCAACAAACTT
Source organism: Oncorhynchus tshawytscha (assembly GCF_018296145.1). Classification (NCBI taxonomy): domain Eukaryota; kingdom Metazoa; phylum Chordata; class Actinopteri; order Salmoniformes; family Salmonidae; genus Oncorhynchus; species Oncorhynchus tshawytscha. The sequence continues at coordinate 47,882,307 of NC_056432.1, forward strand.
GAGACATCTGTGGCATTGTGTTGTGGGACAAAACTGCACATTTTAAAGTGGCCTTTTAGTGTCCCCACCACAAGTTGCACCTGTGTAATGATCATGCTGTTTAATCAGCTTCTTGATATGCCACACCTGTCAGGTGGATGGATTATTTTAGCAAAGGAGAAATGCTCAATTACAGGGATGTAAACAAATTTGTGCACAAAATTTGAGAGAAATACGCTTTGTGCGTATGGAACTTTTTGGGGATTTTTTAAATTTCAACTCATGAAACATGGGACCAACACTTTACATGTTGAGCAAAAATATAAAACGCAATCTATTTTGAGGTCTTTTAAAAAAAATTATGTTGAATTATTTCTTCATGGGTTGTGCATTTGTAATAGCTTTGTTTTCTCTTAAATCATAATTCTGAATAATATCTACAATAATAAAGACATGTATAGCCATTGTTGGATGTCTGCATTACATCATTTATACTAGTATGTATGGATTTTATAATCCACACATTTTGACCACCATTATGTGGGTGTTATATCAAATTTGATTATGTGAAAAGGATTCCTCATATTTGCTCTTGGTATCAGAGTGCAGACTTCGAAAGTGTTTAATCATACAGCATTGTCTATAACAAATCATACAAACTGCTCACTTGCAAAACACTCAGCATCCCAGACACTCATTCAGTAAACTTGATTGACAATTGTTGTCTTTGAGAAAAAAAGTTAGAAAAATATAATATAAACCTACATTCAGGCCTTTAACTATTGCAATGCAACAAGTGTTTGGTCACATCAGAACACATATACCATATTACAACTACCGTATTGTCTCCCATAACATGTGAGAGACCTTTTCGTAAATATTGAAGCTAGTGCTAGCCCAATCTGCACAAATTCTACACCTAACAAATGTATATAGATATGGTCATGTCATTTACAAACCTTATTGATCATGGATTAAAAAGTGGGGGACCATGCTTTCCTTTGCAAAATGCAAAGTCCCCAAAAGGCATTTGATATGTCAAGTAAAAATCACACAGCATACTACACTGCTCAAAACAATAAAGAAACACTTAAACAACACAATGTAACTCCAAGTCAATCACACTTCTGTGAAATCAAACTGTCCACTTAGGAAGCAACACTGATTGACAATAAATTTCACATGCTGTTGTGCAAATGGAATAGACAACAGGTGGAAATGATAGGCAATTAGCAAGACAGCCCCAATAAAGGAGTGGTTCTGCAGGTGGTGACCACAGACCACTTCTCAGTTCCAATGCTTCCTGGCTGATGTTTTGGTCACTTTTGAATGCTGGCGGTACTTTCACTCTAGTGGTAGTATGAGACGGAGTCTACAACCCACACAAGTGGCTCAGGTAGTGCAGCTCATCCAGGATGACACATCAATGCGAGCTGTGGCAAGAAGGTTTGCTGTGTCTGTCAGCGTAGTGTCCAGAGCATGGAGGCGCTACCAGGAGACAGGCCAGTACATCAGGAGATGTGGAGGAGGCCGTAGGAGGGCAACAACCCAGCAGCAGGACCGCTACCTCTGCCTTTGTGCAAGGAGGAGCAGGAGGAGCACTGCCAGAGCCCTGCAAAATGACTTCCAGCAGGCCACAAATGTGCATGTGTCTGCTCAAACGGTCAGAAACAGACTCCATGAAGGTGATATATGAGGGCCCGACGTCCACAGGTGTGGGTTGTGCTTACAGCTCAACACCGTGCAGGACGTTTGGCATTTGCCAGAGAACACCAAGATTGGCAAATTCGCCACTGGCGCCCTGTGCTCTTCACAGATGAAAGCAGGTTCACACTGAGCATATGTGACAGACGTGACAGAGTCTGGAGACCGTGGAGAACGCCGTGGAGAACGTTCTGCTGCCTGCAGCATCCTCCAGCATGACCGGTTTGGCGGTGGGTCAGTCATGGTGTGGGGTGGCATTTCTTTGGGAGGCTGCACAGCCCTCCATGTGCTCGCCAGAGGTAGCCTGACTGCCATTAGGTACCGAGATGAGATCCTCAGACCCCTTGTGAGACCATATGCTGGTGCGGTTGGCCCTGGGTGCCTCCTGGGTTCCTCCTAATGCAAGACAATGCTAGACCTCATGTGTCTGGAGTGTGTCAGCAGTTCCTGCAAGAGGAAGGCATTGATGATATGGACTGGCCCCCCCGTTCCCCAGACTTGAATCCAATTGAGCACTTCTGGGACATCATCTCTCGCTCCATCCACCAACGCCACGTTGCACCACAGACTGTCCAGGAGTTGGCGGATGCTTTAGTCCAGGTCTGGGAGGAGATACCTCAGGAGACCATCCGCCACCTCATCAGGAGCATGCCCAGGCGTTGTAGGGAGGTCATACAGGCACGTGGAGGCCACACACACTACTGAGCCTCATTTGGACTTGTTTTAAGGACATTACATCAAAGTTGGATCAGCCTGTAGTGTGGTTTTCCACTTTAATTTTGAGTGTGACTCCAAATCCAGACCTCCATGGGTTGATAAATTTGATTTCCATTGATCATTTTTGTGTGATTTTGTTGTCAGCACATTCAACTATGTAAAGAAAAAAGTATTTAATAAGAATATTTCATTCATTCAGATCTATGATGTGTTATTTTAGTGTTCCCTTTATTTTTTTGAGCAGTGTATATTGCAACAATTTAAAATGATATTGCACTCCAGCAGAGACTAGTAATCATGGCACAACATTAACCCATCCATAATCTTGAAAAAACTAACTGAACTGTTCCAGGTCAACTTCATTGCAGTCATTGCATTGCATCAACCAATGGTTGCGTGATATGTCATCGACTGTTTTGGCATCCGATTGCAAAATCATATGATGGAGTTAGTTTATATGTTAAAACAGTGGCATGGGCCAATTTTGTACTTTTGTTTTATTTTTTTTCATGGGGCAAAGAGAAAAATGTGCTGTTTTATAGCTAATCATGTGCTATTCTTTACATTTTGCCATAAGGCTGAGAGAAAATGCTGCAGTTTTAAAGATCATTTCCTGCAATTTTATAGCTAATTAAAGATCAAATGTAGGTGGTTGACTGTGATAAAGGCACTGGAATATGAGCTGTCTTGTTTTCTAAATGAACAAATGAAATAGGCAGTGGCATAGAAGCACAAGGATATAAGCTTCATTGCAGTCATATTTGTGGCTTATTGGGGGTGTGGCTTCCAGTTATATATTTTTGGCAACCCATCCCATGAGAGTGAATGACATTCACTGGACGGTTCTGACCTAGAATATGTGGACAACTACAAATACCTAGGTGTCTGGCTACACTGTAAACTCTCCTTCCAGACTCATATCAAACATCTCCAATCCAAAATCAAATCCAGAATCGGCTTTCTATTTCGCAACAAAGCCTCCTTCACTCACGGCGCCAAACATACCCTCGTAAAACTTGACTATCCTACCGATCCTCGACTTCGGCGATGTCATCTACAAAATAGCTACTCTACTCAGCAAATTTGATGTAGTCGATCACAGTGCCATCTGTTTTGTTACCAAAGCGCCTTATGCCACCCACCACTGCGACCTGTATGCTCTAGTAGGCTGGCCCTCGCTACATATTCGTTGCCAGACCCACTGGCTCCAGGTCATCTATAAGTCTATGCTAGGTAAAGCTCCGCCTTATCTCAGCTCACTGGTCACGATAACAACACCCACCCATAGCACGCGCTCCAGCAGTTACAGTGCCTTGCGAAAGTATTCGGCCCCCTTGAACTTTGCGACCTTTTGCCACATTTCAGGCTTAAAACATAAAGATATAAAACTGTATTTTTTTGTGAAGAATCAACAACAAGTGGAACACAATCATGAAGTGGAACGACATTTATTGGATATTTCAAACTTTTTTAACTAATCAAAAACTGAAAAATTGGGCGTGCAAAATTATTCAGCCCCCTTAAGTTAATACTTTGTAGCGCCACCTTTTGCTGCGATTACAGCTGTAAGTCGCTTGGGGTATGTCTCTATCAGTTTTGCACATCGAGAGAGACTGACATTTTTTCCCATTCCTCCTTGCAAAACAGCTCGAGCTCAGTGAGGTTGGATGGAGAGCATTTGTGAACAGCAGTTTTCAGTTCTTTCCACAGATTCTCGATTGGATTCAGGTCTGGACTTTGACTTGGCCATTCTAACACCTGGATATGTTTATTTTTGAACCATTCCATTGTAGATTTTGCTTTATGTTTTGGATCATTGTCTTGCTGGAAGACAAATCTCCGTCCCAGTCTCAGGTCTTTTGCAGACTCCATCAGGTTTTCTTCCAGAATGGTCCTGTATTTGGCTCCATCCATCTTCCCATCAATTTTAACCATCTTCCCTGTCCCTGCTGAAGAAAAGCAGGCCCAAACCATGATGCTGCCACCACCATGTTTGACAGTGGGGATGGCGTGTTCAGGGTGATGAGCTGTTTTGCTTTTATGCCAAACATAACATTTTGCATTGTTGCCAAAAAGTTCAATTTTGGTTTCATCTGACCAGAGCACCTTCTTCCACATGTTTGGTGTGTCTCCCAGGTGGCTTGTGGCAAACTTTAAACAACACTTTTTATGGATATCTTTAAGAAATGGCTTTCTTCTTGCCACTCTTCCATAAAGGCCAGATTTGTGCAATATACGACTGATTGTTGTCCTATGGACAGAGTCTCCCACCTCAGCTGTAGATCTCTGCAGTTAATCCAGAGTGATCATGGGCCTCTTGGCTGCATCTCTGATCAGTCTTCTCCTTGTATGAGCTGAAAGTTTAGAGGGACGGCCAGGTCTTGGTAGATTTGCAGTGGTCTGATACTCCTTCCATTTCAATATTATCGCTTGAACAGTGCTCCTTGGGATGTTTAAAGCTTGGGAAATCTTTTTGTATCCAAATCCGGCTTTAAACTTCTTCACAACAGTATCTCGGACCTGCCTGGTGTGTTCCTTGTTCTTCATGATGCTCTCTGCGCTTTTAACCGACCTCTGAGACTATCACAGTGCAGGTGCATTTATACGGAGACTTGATTACACACAGGTGGATTGTATTTATCATCATTAGTCATTAAGGTCAACATTGGATCATTCAGAGATCCTCACTGAACTTCTGGAGAGAGTTTGCTGCACTGAAAGTAAAGGGGCTGAATAATTTTGCACGCCCAATTTTTCAGTTTTTGATTTGTTAAAAAAGTTTGAAATATCCAATAAATGTCGTTCCACTTCATGATTGTGTCCCACTTGTTGTTGATTCTTCACAAAAACATACGGTTTTATATCTTTATGTTTGAAGCCTGAAATGTGGCAAAAGGTCGCAAAGTTCAAGGGGGCCGAATACTTTCGCAAGGCACTGTATATCTCACTGGTCATCCCCAAAGCCAACACCTCCTTTGGCTGCCTTTCCTTCCAGTTCTCTGCTGCCAGTGACTGGAACGAATTGCAAAAATCGCTGAAGCTGGAGACTTACATTGCCCTCACTAACTTTAAACATCAGCTATCTGAGCAGCTAACCGATTGCTGCAGCTGTACATAGTCCATCTGTAAATAGCCCACCCAATCTACCTACCTCATCCCCATATTGTTTTTATTTACTTTGCTGGTCTTTTGCACAACAGTATCAGTACTTACACACCATCATCTGCTCATCATCATCTGCTCATCTATCACTCCAGTGTTAATCTTCTAAATTATAATTACTTTGGTACTATGGCCTGTTTATTGCCTTACCTCCTCATGCCATTTGCACACACTGTATATAGACTTTCTTTTTTTCTATTATGTTATTGACTGTACGCTTGTGTAACTCTGTGTTGTTGTTTCTGTCGCACTGCTTTGCTTTATCTTGGCCAGGTCGCAGTTGTAAATGAGAGCTTGTTCTCAACTAGCTTACCTGGTTAAATAAAGGTGAAATACAAAAAATAATTCCAGTTCATCTCTTCTGTTATATTTATTCAAATCTGACTAACCCAATGCACTGCTTGCTATGAATTCTATCGGATGGTGTTTGTATGTTTAGGTAAATAATATCCCATTTGGAACACTGACAAGTAAAGAGCGTTACATGCCTACGCCCCTGTGTTAAACAACTATCCAGGTGATGCGAGTTTTGGCATGCATCGGCAATGTAGTCAGCCTGGAACTCGGCCACTGTTTACAAGTGTTCAGAGGATTGACATGCAATGCATGCACAGCAGCATGGTTGTCCGTTTTCTTCTGGTCATCTGAATCTCCATTACAGACAGCATGAGAATGACACTTTGGTGGTGTATGTTGGGGCAGTTTCTGGAGAGAAATTATACATTACATGTCGAACTCTGCATTTATAGGCTACACAATAATACAGTATTAGACATATGAGTGCCTTGAGTGGTAAAGAAATTGTCTGTGGTGGATGGATCTAATGTCTTGCTAAGTGATTGTTAACTTGTCCAACAGTGAAACAACCCACAAATATGAAAAGCGATGTCTTACCTCTGTCCTTCACTGTGTCAATGTATGTCTGCATAAATTCTTTGTGATGGTCTTGCCTTGTTTCCAATATCTCATCATCCCCCTCCATTATTTCATCAACCATGTTGTCATATAGCTTAATGAATCTGAAAAGAAAAGGCATATCAGATTGCAAAATCATATGATGGAGTTAGTTTATATGTTAAAACGGTGGCATGGGCCAATTTTGTGTTTTTTTTTTTCATGGGGCAAAGAGAAAAATGTGCTGTTTTATAGCTAATCTCATGCTATTCTTTACATTTTGCCATAAGGCTGAGAGAAAATGTTGCTGTTTTAAAGATAATTTCCTGCAATTTTATACCTAAATAAAGATCAAATTTAGGTGGTTGACTGTGATAAAGGCACTGGAATATGAGCTGTCTTGCTTGCTAAATGAACAAATGAAATGGCAGTGGCATAGAAGCACAAGGATATAAGCTTCATTGCAGTCATATTTGTGGCTTATTGGGGGTGTGGCTTCCAGTTAGTTATTTTTGGCAACCCATCCCATTTGCAATCTTTTCAATTTTAATTGAATATTTATCATCTGGACCCAGTTTTTTAATACAGAAAAAATTATCCTGTGTTGTCCCAATCTTGTTCCCCCATTTGATTTAGTTCCCCCTTCATTAGAACAAATGTCATGGGATCATATAACATGATCTTTGTTGTAGTATATGATGTAATATGTTACAGATTTGATTCATTTTGATCTGGGAAAGCTTTCCACTAGATGTTGGAACATTGCTGTGGGGAACTTGCTTCCATTCAACCACAGGAGCATTAGTGAGGTTGGGCGATTAGGCCTGGCTTGCAGTCGGCGTTCCAATTCATCCCAAAAGTATTTGATGGGGTTAAGGTCAGGGCTCTGTACAGGCCAGTCAAGTTCTTCCGCACCGATCTTGACAAACCATTTCTGGATGGAACTCGCTTTGTGCACAGGAACATTCTCATGCTGAAACAGGAAAGGGCCTTCCCCAAACTGTTGCCATAAAGTTGGAAGCACAGAATTGTCTAGATTGTCATTGTATAATGTAGCATTAAGATTTCCCTTCACTACAACTAAGGGACCTAGCCTGAACCATGAAAAACAGCCCCAGACCATTCCTCCTCCACCAAACTTTACAGCTGGCACTATGCATTGGGGCAGGTAGCGTTCTCCTGGCATCCGCCAAACACAGATTAGTCCGTCGGACTGCCAGATGGTGAAGCATGATTCATCACTCCAGAGAACTCGTTTCCATTGCTGCATAGTCCAATGGGGTCGAGCTTTACACCATTCCAGCCGACGCTTGGCATTGCACATGGTGATGTTAGGCTTGTGTGCAGCTGCTCAGCCATTTTGTGAAGCTCCCGATGAACAGTTATTGTGCTGACGTTGCTTTCAGAGGCAGTTTGGAACTCGGTAGTGAGTGTTGCAACCGAGAACAGACGATTTTTATGCGCTACGCGTTTCAGCACTCGGCAGTCCCGTTCTGTGAGATTCTGTGGCCTGCAACTTTGTGTCTGAGCCGTTGCTGCTCCTAGACGTTTCCACTTTACAATAACAGCACTTACGTTTGACTGAGACGGCTCTATCAGTACAGAAATTTGATGAACTGACTTGTTGGCACTAAGGGGGTCGATTAAAAAAATGGTGCCGATAGAGAGGGCAGCCATGCTTCTAGCCCCTAGGCAACGTTGCAGCATTTTGTTTTGATTATGTGTTATTTCTTACATTATTAGGCCAGAATAATTTTTGTGTTATTACATACAGCCGGGAAGAACTTTTAGGTATCACTGCGGCGATAACTCACCAGCATTACCAGCATTATGACCTGGAATACGATTTTCCTGAATCAAATCCTTTGTTTGTACCCCCCAGGGCAATTGAACTGATTCCAGAGGCTGACCCAAAACATCACCGTCTGACTCAGGAGGCGCGCACAGCACCAACCGCTTCCGAGTATATTACTCACTAATGTTTAATCTCTCAATAATAAAGTTGATGAGCTGAGGATTTCCTTCCAGATATACATCAGGGATTGTAACATACTCTGGTTCACGGAAACAATGCTCTCTTGGGATTTACGGTCTGAGTCCGTACAGCCAGTTGGGTTTTCAGTTCATCGTGCAGCCAGAAATAAATATCTCTCCAGGAAGAAGAAGGTCGGGGTGTATGTTAAATGATTTCCTACTCATTGTGTGATTTTGATATCAAGTCCTGTTCTTCATCTGACCTAGAACACCTCACAATCAAATGCGGGTATAGTCACAGCCGTGTATATTCTCCCTCAAGCCGATACCACGACAGCCCTCAAAGAACTTCACTGGACTTTATGCATACTGGAAACCACATATCCTGAGGCCGCATTTATTGTAGCTGGATTTTTAACAAGGCAAATTTGAGGAAAGTGCTACCAAAATTCTATCAACACATCGACTGTAGTACTCGTGCTGCTAAAACACTTGACCACTGCTACTCCAACTTCCGGGATGCCTGCAAGGCCCTCCCCCGCCCTCTATTCGGCAAATCTGATCATGACTCCATTTTGCTCCGCCCTTCCAATAGCCAGAAACTCAAACAGGAAGTATGGACTATTCAACGCTGGTCTGACCAATCGGAATCCACACTTCAAGATTGTTTTGATCACGCAGACTGGAATATGTTCCGGGTAGCCTCCAAGAATAACATTGATGAATATACTGATACGGTGACTGAGTTTTTCAGGAAGTGTATAGGAGAAGTTGTTTCCACTGTGACTATTAAAACCTACCCTAAAAAGAAACCGTGGCTAGATGGCAGTATTCGCGTAAAACTGAAAGTGCAAACCACTGCATTTAACCATTGAAAGGTGACTGTGAATATGGCAGAATACAAACAATGTAGTTATTCCCTCTGCAAGGCATTCAAACAGGCAAAACGTCAGTATAGAGACAAAGTGGAGTCGCAATTCAACGGCTCAGACTCAAGGGGTATGTGGCAGGGTCTACAGACAATCACGGACTACAAAACACCTTCTTCGCCTGCTTTGAGGATAAGACAGCGCCACCGATGCGGCCCGCTTACCGAGGACTGTGGGCTCTGGCCGACAAGAGTAAAACCTTTAAACGTGTTAACCCTTGAAAGGCTGCCGGCCCAGACGGCATCCCTAGCCATGTCCTCAGAGCATGTGTAGACCAGCTGGCTGGTGTGTTTATGGACATATTCAATCTCTCCCTATCCCAGTCTGCTGTCCTCACATGTTTCAAGATGGCCACCATTGTTCCTGTACCCAAGAAAGCAAAGGTAACTGAACTAAATGACTATCGCCCCATAGCACTCACTTCTCACAAGTGCTTTGAGAGACAAGTCAAGGATCATGTCACCTCTACCTTACCTGACACCCTAGACCCACTTTAATTTGCTTACCGCCCCAATAGATCCGCAGACGATGCAATCGCCATTGCACTGCACACTGCCCTATCCCATCTGGACAAGAGGAATACCTATGTAAGAATGCTGTTCATTGACTATAGTTCAGCATTCAACACCATAGTACCCTCCAAGCTCCACATTAAGCTTGAGGCCCTGGATCTGAACCCAGGCCTGTGCAACTGGGTCCTCGACTTCCTGACGGGCCGCCCCCAGGTGGTGAAGGTAGGAAACAACACCTCCACTCGCTGATCCTCAACACTGGGGCCCCACAAGGGTGTGTGCTCAGCCCCCTTCTGTACTCCCTGTTCACCCATGACTGCGTGGCCACGCACACCTACAACACAATCATCATGTTTCCAGATGACACAACAGTAGTAGGCGTGATTACCAACAGCGACAAAGCCTACAAGGAGGAGGTGAGGGCTCTGGGAGTGTGGTGCCAGGAAATAACCTCTCACTCAATGTCAAAAAATCAAAGGAGATTATTGTGGACTTCAGGAAAGAGCAGAGGGAGCATACCCCTATCCACATCGAAAGGACACATCACTAACAAACTGAAATGGTCCACCCACACAGACAGTGTGGTGAAGAAGGCGCAACAGCGCCTCTTCAACCTCGGGAGGCTGAAGAAATTTGGCTTGGCACCTAAAACCCTCAGAAACTTTTACAGATGCACAATTGAGAGCATCCTGTCAGGCTGTATCACCGCCTGGTATGGAAACTGCACCGACCACAACCTCAGGGTTCACCAGAGGGTGTTGCGGTCTGCCCAATGCATCACTGGGGGCAAACTACCTGCCCTCCAGGACACCTATAGCACCTGATGTCACGGTACGGCCAAAAAGATCACCAGTCTCAGCGTCAACAGTGAAAGGCGACTCCGGGATGCTGGCCTTCTAGGCAGAGTTCCTCTGTCCAGTGTTCTTTTCCCCATCTTAATCTTTTCTTTTTATTGGCCAGTCTGAGATATGGCTTTTTCTTTGCAACTCTGCCTAGAAGGCCAGCATCCCGGAGTCGCCTCTTCACTGTTGACATTGAGACTGGGGTTTTGCAGGTATTATTTATTGATGCTGCCAGTTGAGGACTTGTGAGGCGTCTGTTTCTCAAACTAGACACTCTAATGTACTCGTCCTCTTGCTCATTGTGCACCGGGGCCTCCCACTCCTCTTTCTATTCTGGTTTGAGCCAGTTTGCAGGTTCTGTGAAGGGAGTTGTACACAGCGTTGTACGAGATCTTCAGCTTCTTGGCAATTTCCCGCATGGAATAGCCTTCATTTCTCAGAACAAGAATAGACTGACGAGTTTCAGAAGAAAGTTCTTTGTTTCTGGCCATTTTGAGCCCTTAATCGAACCCACAATTGCTGATGCTCCAGATACTCAACTAGTCTGAAGAAGGCCAGTTGTATTGCTTCTTTAAGCAGCATAACAGTTTTCAGCTGTGCTAACGTAATTGCAAAATGGTTTTCTTATGATAAATTAGCCTTTTAAAATTATAAACCTGGATTAGCTAACACAACGTGCTATTGGAACACAGGTGTGATGGTTTCTGATAATAGGCCTTTGTACGTCTATGTAGATATTCCATTAAAAATCAGCCGTTTCCAGAAACAAAAGTCATTTATAACATTAACTGTATTTCTGATCAATTTGATATAATTTGATGTTATTTTAATTGACAACAAATGTGATTTTCTTTCAAAAACAAGGACATTTCTAAGTGACCCCAAACTTTTGAACGGTAGTTGTACATAGACATGAAATCACTGGCCACTTTAATAAATGAAACACTAGTCACTTTAATAATGTTTACATATTTTGCATTAGTTATCTCATTTGTATATACTGTATTCTATTCTATTGTATCTTAGTCTATGCCGCTTTGACATTGCTCGTCCTTATATTTATATATTCTTAACTCCATTCCTTTACTTATATTTGTGTGTATTGTGTGTATTCTTGTGAAATTGTTTGATGTTACTTGTTAGATAGTTTTGCACTGTTGGAGTTAGAAACACAAGCATTTCGCTACACCCGCAGTAACATCTGCTGAATGTGTACGTGACCAATACAATTTAATGGAATTTTATCCTATGACAGTACCAAGTTGAAAGTCACTGAGCTCTTCAGTAAGGCCTTTCTACTGCCAATGTTTGTCTTTGGAGATTGCATGACTGTATGCTCGATTTTATACACTTGTCAGCAATGGGTGTGTCTGAAATAGCCAAATCCACTAAATTGAACGGGTGTCCACATACTTTTGTATATATAGTGTATATGTGACCACCAGGCGTAGTTATACAGTGATATTATGATACTAATCACTCTCAGTCATCTCGTCAGACTTACTTGATGGCAGGATTTTCTTTAAGCCCTGAAGGCCAGCAGATCAATGTGTCTCCACTAACAACAATCATCTTGAGTGTAGTGATATTTACCAAACACTTTGGCAAATATGACATGTTATTCTTATGAACAAACAAGGATTCCAATTCTTCCAACCTGAATCGGACACAGGAGGTATTGGGAATAGTTAAAGAAGCGGCGGCCAACCCTCCTCCTAGAGAGCTACAAGGTACAGGCTTTTACCTTAACCCAACACATATCTAATTCTGGGGTGTACTCACTAGGAACTAAACCAAAGCAAATGCGACAAAACGTGGAGGGTCCTACCTAAATTTGTCCAAAAATTAACAAGTTTTTCTTGCAGAACATTTTTCGTTGCCAAATACTTTGCTACGATTTGCACTAGCAAATACACCCCAGCTAATCAAGATCCTGATGAGCAGCTGATTAACAGAGCATTCAGCAGGGTTGGAGAAAAAACCTGCACACTCAGTAGCTCTCCAGGCAGAAGGTTGCCCCCACCCAAAGTGGAAACATGTCATCATTATAACCATTTTAGTATAATTTATGAATATGAAACTTTTATCATTAGATGATCATCATGATAATACATTATGGTAATGTGTGAGTGATGAATGATGAAATGGTAATCTGTTATAGCATTAAGGCTATGCTTCACATACCTGTCCATATCCTCAGGCAAATCCGTCAACATGTTGATACTCATATCCAACAATTGTAGGCTTGTCATACGAAGAGCACAGATGGGTATGCTGGCGAATTGGTTTTCTGCTATATCCAGATGTGTGACTTTCTTGAGATTGCTTAACTGAAACAAAGACTCTGATTTATTCTGTGTTTACATAGAAGAGCAGTAGCAAGAAAACAAATCCCTACAATAAAGGCCTTATAAAACATTATCATCACAGAATGAGACCTTTTGCATTTTTGTTAAGTTTTCGCATGGTTGTGGTTCGCCATTGTTGCTTGTTGTACAGTATACACACTGAGTGTACAAACATTAAGAACACCTTCCTAATATCGAGTAGCCCCCCTTTAGGACAGCCTCAATTCATAGGGGTACGGACTTTAAGGTGTCGAAAGCGTTTCACAGGGATGGTGGCCCATGTTGACTACAATGTTTCCCACAACCAAGTTGGCTGGATGTCCTTTGGGTGGACCATTCATGATACACACAGGAAACTGTTGAGCTTGTAAAACCTAGCAGTGTTGCAGTTTTTGACACAAACCAGTGCTCTTGGCACCTAGTACCATACCCCATTCAAAGGCACTTAAATCATTTGTCTTGCCCAATCACCCTTTAAATGGCACACACACAATCCATGTCTCAATTGTCTCAAGGCTTAAAAATCCTTCTTTAACCAGTCTCTTCCCCTTCATCTACACTGATTGAAGTGAATTTAACAAGTGACATCAATAAGGGATAATAGCATTCAACTGCATTCACCCGGTCAGTCTATATCATGGAAAGGGTGTTCTTAATGTTTTTTACACTCAGTGGAAATACCTGGTTCTAAGTTAACTGACAAAATAATGGAAACACTTGAGTAAATGAGGGATATAAAGTATATTGAAAGCAGGTGCTTCCACATAGGTGTGGTTCCTGAGCAATAAACATCCCATCATACTTAGAGTCATATATAAAAATGATGGATAGGCCATTATTTTGGCTACCATGGCTATGCCCCCATAGGATGACAATGCCCCCATCTACAGGGCACTAGTGGTCACAATGGTTTGATAAGCATGAAAATGATGTAAACCATATCCCATGGCAGTCTCAGTCACCAGATCTCAACCCAATTAAAGACTTATGGGAGATTCTAGAGAGGCGCCTGAGACAACATTTTCCACCACCATAAACAAAACACCAAATTATGGAATTTCTCGATAAATAATGGTGTTGCATCCCTCCAATAGAGTTCCAGACACTTTTGGAAAGACCTTGGACACTATAAACATCCAGCTAGAGGTCAGAGATCAGTGGAACAACAGTAATATAGCATGGCTGCTATTCAGAGGATTGTTGCTCTGTAACATAACTTGCAGCGACTGCCGCGCAGTTGGTTGGTGTATATAAATGTGCATATTCACAACAACCTGAGCCCGTTGCAGACTCACAATGATGGGGCTTTCCTTAAAAAATACAGGGTCCCACGAGAGGAGATAATCAGACTGCTTGACCTTGTGTCTCCCTCAATAAGCCGACCAACCCACTGCAACTTTGCCTGAGTGCTGCAACCTGGGCTTAGGGTAGATGTAACATAGTAAACAAAAATCTGGGACACTCTAATTAGTACGATATGTTACGTTTGTATGTATTACTTTGTGGATGTCCATCATCCATTTCGTATGATATGTTACAAATTACAATTAGCATGATATGGTTTGAATTACAATCCGTATATGTCAGAAATTGCAATTCGTACAATATGTTCAATATATGCAATACATGATATTTTATGAATTCCAATTTGTTGTGGCTAATGTTAGCTAGGTGGTGTTAGGAAATGATGATTAATATGACTGAACAAATCATTTTAAATGGAACTGTAACTAAGTAAACTTATACTCTGTTTTATTATATCTGATTAACTATATGAGTTCATAAGGTGGGATTGTGAGACACGGACAAGGAGTAATTAAATTTAATGAACACCATTCCACTAGGAAGAAACTAATGGGTTGGGGACTGTGTAAACAAACAATGTCGTTAACCTAACGTTGAACCTACAGAAACTTAGCTCTGGGGTTTTTAGATAAGGCAGTGAGTGCATTCCTTGGTTTTCTGTTAATTAAAACTGTCAGTTCAGTGGTGATCGATAATGTTGAGGGGTCAAAAGTTATCTGGGAGTGTGTTAGTAAGTTAGAATGAACTTTTCACCTTACTTTGTCCCGGTCGAGAGGAGGGGATTCTGTTAAAGCAATGAAATGACGTCATGATCTGTATATAAACTGCTGCACGTGATTAAGTGGGAGCACGCTCCGAGAATAAATTCTATGACCTATTATTGAAAGACTGGTCTGCGTCTATTTTATGCAAACAAGAAATCTTAGAAATTCTCATAAAATAGATTAAGGGCTTTCAATTGATGAAAGCACATTGGCATAATTAAATTACAGTAACAGGTGGCTAACGCTAACATTAGCTAGGTGGCTAACGTTAGGTAGGCTAGGGGTTAAGGATAAGGTTAGAAGTTAGGTTAAAGAGTTAGGGTTAATTTTGGATTTTCATTTACGATGTTACATTTAGTCTATGAGACCAGAGTGGTATCATACAAATCAGGTTTGAGGAGTTAGTGACGTAACTTTGGTCAACTCTGAGTTCAACTCGGGATAACCAGTCATATGATTATGGCTTACCTTTTAGTCAGGTCAATTTCTATGGCAACAAATACTTCAGATCTAACCTGCTCAGGAGCAGACTAACTCAAGGCTAACTCCATTTATCCTGAATGAAGTGTTTGATCTGCGAGTTGAGGACCAATGAAATCAGAATGCCTCCCTCTTGCAAAGATTGTGTCATCACCCCCTTTGTTTGAGGAAGACAATTTATTAAATATTGTATTATTCAACTGTTTTTGTGTGTAAATACATACAGTACCAGTCAAAAGTTTGGACACCTACACATTCAAGGGTTTTACTTTATTTAGACTATTTTCTACATTGTAGAATATTAGTGAAGGCATCAAAACTATGACATAACACATATGGAATCGTGTAGTAACCAAAAATGTTTGAACCTCTTTGGGCTGGGGGGGGCAGTATTGAGTAGCTTGGATGAATAAGGTGCCCAGAGTAAACTGCCTGCTACTCAGGCCCAGAAGCTGAGATATGCATTTTAGGATGTCTGTGAGTATAACAGAACTCATATGGCAGGCGAAAACCTGAGAAAAATCCAACCAGGAAGTGGGAAATCTGAGGTTTGTAGTTTTTCAAGTGAGTGCCTATCCAATATACAGTGTACATTGAGTCCGATTGCACTTCCTAAGGCTTCCACTAGATGTCAACAGTCTTTAGAACATTGTTTCAGGCTTTTTCTATGAAGGCGGAGGGAATAAAAGCTGTTTGAATCAGGGGTCTGGCAGAAAGCCATTAGTTTAGTCACGCGTGCAGCCGTGAGTACGAGCTGAGCTCCTATTCCTTTTTAAAGACAAAGGAATTATCCGGTTGAAACATTATACAAGATTTATGATAAAAACATCCTAAAGATTGATTCTATACATCATTTGACATCATTTTACAGTTTCTACGAACTGTAATAGAACTTTTTAGACTTTTCGTCGGGACCTAGTGCTCTCGCCTTGTGCATTTTGGATTACTGGACTAAACGAGCTTACAAAAAGGAGGTATTTGGACATAAATCATGGACTTTATCGAACAAAACAAACATTCACTGTGGAACTGGGATTCCTGGGAGTGCATTCCAATGAAGATCATCAAAGGTAAGTGAATATTTATAATGCTATTTCTGACTTTTACTGACTCCACAATATGGCGGGTATCTGTATGGCTTGTTTTTGTAGCTGAGCGCTGTACTTGCAGTAAAGCTTTTTTGAAATCTGACACAGTGGTTGCATTAAGGAGAAGTATATCTTTAATTATATGTGTAACACTTGTATCTTTCATCAATGTTTTCTGATGAGTATTTCTGTAAATTGATGTGGCTCTCTGCAAAATCACTGGATGTTTTGGAAGCAAAACATTACTGAACATAACGCGCCAATGTAAGCTGAGATTTTTGGATATAAATATGAACTTTATCAAACAAAACATATATGTATTGTGTAACATGAAGTCCTATGAGTGCCATCTGATGAAGATCATCAAATGTTAGTGATTAATTTGATCTCTATATCTGCTTCTTGTGACTCCTCTCTCAGGCTGGAAGAATTGCGTTTTTTTGTGACTAGGCGCTGACCTAACATAATCGCATGGAATGCTTTTGTCATAAAGCCTTTTTGAAAACGAACACTGTGGTGGGATTAACAACAGCTTTATCTTTAAAATGGTGTACAATACTTGTATGCTTGAGGAATTTTAATTATGAGATTTCTGTTGTTTGAATTTGGCGCCCTGCACTTTCACTGGCTGTTGTCAAATTGATGACAGCTTTACACACTCTTGACAATCTCTCAACCAGCTTTATGAGGAATGCTTTTCCAACAGTCTTGAAGGAGTTCTCACATATGCTGAGGAGCACTTGTTGGCTGCCTTTCCTTCACTCTGAGGTACAACTCATCCCAAACCATCTCAATTGGGTTGAGGTCAATTGATTGTGGGGGCCAGGTCAACTGATGCACCACTCCATCACTCTCCTTCTTCGTCAAATAACCCTTACACAGCCTGGAGGTGTGTTTTGGGTCATTGTCCTGTTGATAAACAAATGATAGTCCCACTAAATGCAAACCAGATGGGATGGCGTATCGCTGCAGAATGCTGTGGTAGCCATGCTGGTTAAGTGTGCCTTGAATTCTAAATAAATCACAGACAGTGTCACCAGCAAAGCACACCCACACCATCACACCTCCTCCTCTATACTTCACGGAGGGAACCACTCTTGCGGAGATCATCCATTCACCTACTCTGTGTCTCACAAAGACACGGCGGTTGGAACCAAAAATCTCACATTTGGACTCATCAGACAGATTTCCACCAGTCTAATCTCCATTGCCCGTGTTTCTTGGCCCAAGCAAGTCTCTTCTTATTATTGGTGTCCTTTAGTAGCGGTTTCTTCGTAGAAATTTGACCTTGAATGCCTGAATCACGCAGTCTCCCCTGAACAGTTGATGTTGAGATGTGTCTGTTACTTGAACTCTGTGAAGCATTTATTTGGTCTACAATTTCTGAGGTTGGTAACTCTAATGAACTTATCCTCTGCAGCAGAGGTAACTCTGGGTCTTCCTTTTCTGTAGAGGTCCTCATGACAGCCAGTTTCATCATAGTGCTTGATGGTTCTTGTGACTGCACTTGAAGAAACTTTCCAAGTTCTTGAAATTTTCCGTATTGACTGATCTTCATGTAATGATGGACTGTAATTTGTCTTTGCTTATTTGAGCTGTTCTTGCCATATTGTTCTTGCCTTATTTGAGCTGTTCTTACCAACTACCTACCTCCTCCCCTTATTTGAATTTGTTTTTCTGCTATTTTGCACACCAGTATTTCTACTTGCACATCCTCATCTGCACATCTATCACGCCAGTGTTAATTGATAAATTGTATTTACTTCGCCACTATGGCCTATTTATTGCCTTACCTCCTTACTTAATTTGCACACACTGTATACAGATTTTTCTATTGTGTTATTGACTGTGCGTTTGTTTATCACATGTGTGACTCTGTGTTGTTGTTTTTGTCACACGGCTTTGCTTTATCTTTTCCAGGTCGTAGTTGTAAATGAGAACTTGTTCTCAACTGGCCTACCTGGTTAAATAAATGTGAAATAAAAAAATAAAAAAATATGGACTTGGTCTTTTACCAAATAGGGCTATCTTCTAAATACCACCCTTACCTTGTCACAACACAACTGATTGGCTCAAAAGCAATAAGAAGGAAAGAAATTCCACAAATTAACAAAGCACACCTGTTAATTGAAATGCATTCCAGCTGACTACCACATGAAGCTGGTTGAGAGAATGCCAAGAGTGTGCAAAGCTGTCATCAAGGCAAAGGGTGGCAACTTTGAAGAATCTCAAATATAAAATGTATTTTATTTGTTTAACACTTTTTTGGTTACTACATGATTCCATATGGTATTTAATAGTTTTGATGTCACAATTATTCTACAATGTAGAAAATAGTCTAAATAAAGAAAAACCCTTAAATTCGTTTTTTTGTATGACTTAATCAAATTCAAAGACCCACTCCAATTTGCATACCACCCCAAAAGATCCATAGATGACACATTCTCAATTGCTCTCCACACTGCCCTTACCCACCTAGATAAGAGGAATACATACTGTATGTGAGAATGCTGTTCATTGACTACTGCTTGGCATTCAACACCATTGTCCCCTCCAAGCTCTCCACCAAGCTTAAGACTCTGGGTCTGAACACCTCCCTCTGCAACTGGATCCTGGACTTTCTGACGGCCCGAGCCCAGGTGGTGAGGGTAGGCGACGTCACCTCCGGCACCCTGACCCTCAACACAGGGTCCCCACAGGGGTGTGTGCTTAGTCCCTTCCTGTTCTCCCTGTTCACCCACAACTGCGTGGCCACGCACGACTCCAATACCATCATCAAGTTTACTGATGACATGAAGGTGGTAGGCCTGATCACCGGCGATGATGAGTTAGCCTACAGGGAAGAGATCTGTAACCTGACAGTGTGGTGCCAGAACAACAACTTCTCCCTTAATGTCAATAAGACCAAAGAGCTGATCATGGACTACAGGAAACGGGGGAGCGAGCACGCCCCCATCCACCTCGACGGGGCTGCAGTGGTGCAGGTTGAGAGCTTCAAGTTTCCAAATCACTAAAGACCTAAAATGGTCCAAACACGCGAACAGTTGTGAAGAAGGCGCGACAGCTCCTCTTTTCCCCTCTGGAGGTTGAAAAAGTTGGCATTCAAATCCTCAAAAAGTTCTACAGCTGTACCATTGAGAGCATTTTGACTGGCTGCATCACTGCCTGGTATGGCAATAGCATCGCCCTCAATCTCATGGAGCTACAGAGGTTGGTGCGGATAGCCCAGTACATCACTGTGTCCGAGCTCCCTGACATCCAGGACATCTATATCAGGCAGTGTAGTAGGAAGGCCAAGAAATTTTTTAAAGACTCCAACCACCCAAGCCATAGGACTATTCTCTCTGCTTCTGCACGGCAAGCGGTACCGGTGCATCAAGTCTTGCACCAACAGGCTCTTGAACAGCTTCTATCCCCAAGCAATACGACTGATAAATAGATAACAAAATAGCTATTTGAGTTAACCTTGTATCCTTATTGACCTTTTACTTTTTATTCTTGCACTGCACTCTCACAGGGCCCTACACACTCACACACACACTCACTCCATCATCTTCTCAATCACACATAATATGCACACACATTTATACTGACTCTACACACACCCACTCACATACAAGCTGCTACTACTCTGTGTATCTTATATCCTGTTTCCTAGTCACCTTACCCCTATACATATCTACCTCCATCACTCCAGTATCCCTGCACATTGTAAATGTGGTATTGGAACTGACCCTGTATACAGTATGCTTACTTACTTATTGTGTTCTTCATATTTATTTTTATTTCTTGTGTTTTTTTCTTCTAGTTGTACATTGTTATTGATTATTGCATTGTTGGTTTTCGAGTTTGCACGAAAGGCATTTCACTGTATTGCATGTGACTGTCACGACTCCTACCGAAGGTGGCTCCCCCTTCTGATCGGGTGGCGCTCGGCGGTCGTCGTCACCGGCCTACTAGCTGCCACTGATCCCTTTTCCCCCTTTTCTGTTTATTAGTTGCACCTGTGTTTAGTTTAGGATAATTGTTTGGGCTTTATTTACCAGCCGGCCCGCCTGCTTGTTGTGCGGGATTGTTTTCAGTGTACATGTTGTACATGGCTGTCGGTCACGGTTGTCCGTGTATTTTGTATTTTGCTGGACTGTTTAAGTTCCCCGTGTTTGGGGCATTTGTTTGGGTTGGCGTCGTTTCCCCGTTGTGGTGCAAATAAAGTAGCGCTACCCTGAACTCTCTGCTTCCTGACTTCTTCCTCCACTACACCCCGGGCGTTACAGTGACATTAAAACTTCAATCTTGAAAAGAGGTGCTTGTGTATTGATAAGCACACAAAAGACGGCATTAATGATAAGGAAAAAAATAAAGATGACACTTCTAAAAGCCTATTTCACACCATAGCCTGCTTGATTTGATTGATCTCTAGAGAAACTGTGCAATGTGCACATTGAGCTCACAGAAAACAATTAATACCAAAATTCAATTAGCTCAGCACTAGAGCTTAAGCACTGTAGAAAAGAAGACAACAGATTCAAATCTTGAAATCAATGGATTGTTTGTTATTTATTTTTGTCATTTATTTTCATTCTTAAAAACTAATCTGTGAAATGTATTGACATAGCTTACATTTCACATGAAATGTGGGCTATTAGTGGTGTTTGCGATTTCAGCACCAGGGAACTGGATGGGATCACGTGAAAAACCGAACATGGCAATGATGCTCTTAGCTGTCACACTTACAGATTCACTCTGCGTGCTTGTTTGGGAAACACTAAAAAGTAAATAACTTGGGAAGCACCTGCATCTGGTACTATAATCGTAATGCTTAATTTGTGTCACAACTAGGAAACGAGGCCCAGATCTGTCTACAAATGCAAGATATTCAGATCCAATGTGTGCATGACTAACTCCGGAGGTGGGCAAGAAGATCTGATCACAATCAGATCACAATGTGTATTTTGATTGTTTACCCCTGTCAAAAAATATTGTGCACAATCAGAATCTGGATCAAATCAGGAAAATGGATGCATGTTAGAACAAGGTATAAATGGAGCTTTTGAAGATATCATACCACACAAGCCATTTCACACAAATACCCCTTACCTCAAAAGGCAACTGTTCAAGATAATTTCCAGTTAGCTCCAATCTCTCCAGATTCTCACATTCACCAAGTTCTGGAGGAATACTGGACAGCCTATTGTAATTAACTTTCAGCACCCTCAGCTTTGTTAATTGACCTTACAAAAAAACATTGGAAAGACATGTAATGGAATGAAGAAACAGATATGTTCTAAATCGCATTGAAATTAAATTCAAATGAAGGATGTTTAATGAGCTAATGTAACAAATAAAGACAAAGTCATAGGAGAGACTTCAACTTTCATATTTTCAAATAGGAGGACATGCATGATACATAATAATTACCTATTTCAACAGGCAGCTTGTCAATTCCGTTTTGGGGTATATCCAATACGCAGAGGTCCGGAAACTGCACAATCCACTCTGGTAGTTTGCAGATTTTAGTTCTTCTTATGTGCCATTCTCGAAGGTATGTCATATCAAGAAGATTATCAGGAAGTTCCTGCATTGAAAGTAATACAACATGAAAACAACAATAATGTGGATACATACAATGGTAGTGATTTTATCTGAAAACAATCATGATGAAAAAGAATGAGATGGTATGAGCCAATTTACCATCCATTTATCACCATCCAGCTCAAAAATGAATTTGATGCCCTCAATTATGGAATTTGCATCTGTAGGATAAAAAAGTCAGTTAAAGAGTGGAGCATGGCATTGATTGAGAGTGAGAAGAGAGAGAGAGCACAGTAACTATGGCACAAGTACTTATTCAGATAAATATACAATGCATTCGGAAACTATTCCGACCCCTTCCCTTTTTTTCACATTTTGTTACATTACAGCCTACTCTAAAATGGATTAAATTATAACATGTACTCTACACACAATACCCCATATTGACGAAGCAAAAACAGTTTTTTTGCACATTATAACAAATAAAAAACAGAAATACATACAGTAAGTATTCTGACCCTTTGCTTTTGAGACTCGAAATTGAGCTCAGGTGCATCTTGTTTCCATTGATCATCCTTTAGCTGTTTCTACAACTTGATTGGTTTACCTGTGGTAAATTCAATTAATTGGTCATAATTTGGAAAGGCACACACCTGTCTATATAAGGTGCCACAGTTGACAGTGCATGTCAGAGAAAAAGCCAAGCCATGAGGTCAAATGAATTATCCGTAGAGCTCAGAGACAGGATTGTGTCGAGGCACAGATCTGTGAAAGGACACCAAAAAATGTCTGCAGGATTGAAGGTCCCGAAGAAGTTTGGAACCACAAAGAATCTTCCTACAGCTGGCCGTCGGCCAAACTGAGCAATCGGGGGAAAAGGGGCTTGGTCAGAGAGTTGACCAAGAACCCGATGGTCACTCTGACAGAGCTCCAGAGTTCCTCTATGGAGATGGGATAACCTTCCAGAAGGACAACCATCTCTGCAGGACTGCACCGATCAGGCCTTTATGGTAGAGTGGCCAGACTGAGCCGAAGGTTCACCTTCCAACAGGACAACGACCCTAAGAGCACAGCCAAGACAATGCAGGGGTCTCTGAATCGAACACCTCTGGAGCGACCTGAAAATAGCTGTGCAGCGACGCTCCCCATCCAACCTGACAGAGCTTGAGAGGATCTGCAGAGAAGAATTGGAAAAACTCCCCAAATACAGGTGTGCCAAGCTTGTAGCGTCATTCCCAAAAAGACTCAAGGCTGTAATCACTGCCGAAGGTGCTTCAACAAAGTACTGAGTAAAGGGTCTGAATACTTATGTAAATGCATATTTGTTTTATTTTTCTACATTTACAACATTTTCACGGGACATGTTGGATTGCTGTCCTAATGATTTAATTGTTTAGCTGAGCTTGCCTGTGTTTGGTATATCCTGGTGGGGCTGAATTTCATTCAGAGCTGTTCTCGTCAGGTAGTGTTGGAGCACTTCCACCTCGTTGGACTTCAATGTCTTGCATGCTATGCGATACTGCCATTGTTGATTGATCCTTGGGAAAAACATTTAAACGATTTTCTGGAAATGTTGACATTTGCGTAGTAGCATATTTACAAAAGGCATGGTTCGACCCGATCATCACAGCACCATCAATTGTTGAAAATACATTGTCTGGATGAGAGCAACGAGAAAGACACTGCTGTTGGATGTCATTATTATCACATAGCTGAGGTGAATCTAGTTTACCGGGGTACCAGTCTTTTTTTGTGCCATCATGCTACTCGTTTTGTCACACCAAATATTTTGCCGCTCCAAACAAGGAGCACGATGGCACAAACAGACTGGTAATCTAGGTGACTTAAAAGGAAAACTCCACCCAAAAACTATCTTTTGGTATTTGTTTCATTAGAACATTGTTGGTATAGTTCCAAAATGTTTTGCATGCCAGAAATCAAGATATAGATATATAAGATATATAAGAAATCAAGATATATAACTTTCAAAATACAGCAATACAGCTGGTATGATTAATTTTGCATTCAAATAATGCTGCGTTCAAATCAAATGAAATTGTATTGGTCACATGCACATGGTTAGCAGATGTAAAAAGGGCTGAAAATAAATTTGATTGCTGTTTTTGCAAGTGTAGCGAAATGCTTGTGCTTCTAGTTCTGACAGTGCAACAATATCTAACATGTAATCTAATAATTCCATAACAACTAACTAATACGCACACATCTAAGTAAAGGAATGGAATAAGAATATAAACATGCAGTTGAAGACGGAAATTTACATACACCTTAGCCAAATACATTTAAACTAAATTTTTCCCAATTCTTGACATTTAATCCTAGTAAAAATTCCCTGTCACCACTTTATTTTAAGAATGTGAAATGTCAGAATAATAGAAGAGAGAATGATTTCTTTCATCACATTCTCAGTGGGTCAGAAGTTTACATACACTCAATTAGTATTTGGTAGCATTGCCTTTAAATTGTTTAACTTGGGTCAAATGTTTCGGGTAGCCTTCTACAAGCTTCCCACAATAAATTGGGTGAATTTTGGCCCATTCCTCCTGACAGAGCTGGTGTAACTGAGCCAGGTTTGTAGGTCTCCTTGCTCGCACACCCTTTTTCAGTTCTGCCCAAAGAATTTCTATAGCATTGAGGTCAGGGCTTTGTGATGGCCACTCCAATACCTTGACTTTGTTGTCCTTAAGCCATTTTGCCACAAATTTGGAAGTCTGCTTGGGGTCACTGTCTATTTGGGAGACCCATTTGCGACAAAGCTTTAACTTCCTGCTTGATGTTTTGAGATGTTGCTTCAATATATCCACATCATTTGTTTGCCTCATGATGCCATCTATTTTGTGAAATGCACCAGTCCCTCCTGCAGCAAAGCACCCCCACACCATGATGCTGCAACCCCCATGCTTCATGGTTGGGATGGTGTTCTTCGGCTTGCAAGCCTCCCCCTTTTTCCTCCAAACATAACGATGGTCATTATGGCCAAATAGTTACATTTGTGTTTCATCAGACCAGAGGACATTTCTCCAAAAAGTACAATCTTTGTCCCCATGTGCAGTTGCAAACCGTAGTCTGGCTTTTTTATGGCGGTTTTGGAGCAGTGGCTTCTTCCTTGCTGAGCGGCCTTTCAGGTTATGTCAATATAGGACTCGTGTTACTGTGGATATAGATACTTTTGTACCGGTTTCCTCCAGCATCTTCACAAGGTCCTTTGCTGTCATTCTGGGATTGATTTGCACTTTTCGCACCAAAGTACGTTCATCTCCAGGAGACAGACCGTGCCTCTTTCCTGAGCGGTATGACAACTCCTATGGAGTTTATACTTGCATACTATTGCTTGTACAGATGAACGTGGTACCTTCAGGCATTTGGAAATTGCTCCCAATGATGAACCAGACTTGTGGAGGTCTACAATTTATTTCTGAGGTCTTGGCTGATTTTCTTTTGATTTTCCCATGATGTCAAGATAAGAGGCACTGAGTTTGAAGGTAGGCCTTGAAATACATCCACAGGTATACCTCCAATTGACTCAAATTATGTCAATTCGCCTATCAGAAGCTTCTAAAGCCATGACATAATTTTCTTGAATTTTCCAAGCTGTTTAAAGGCACAGTCAACTTAGTGTATGTAAACTTCTGACCCACTGGAATTGTGATATAGTGAATTATAAGTGAAATAATCTGTCTGTAAACAATTGTTGGGAAAATTATTTGTGTCATGCGCAAAGGAGATGTCCTAACCGACTTGCCGAAACTATAGTTTGTTAACATGAAATTTGTGGAGTGGTTGAAAAACAAGTTTTAATTAATGACTCCAACCTAAGTGTATATAAACTTTCGACTTCAACTGTATAAATATATGGATGAGCAATGACGAAGCGGCATAGGCAAGATGCAATAGATCGTATAGAATAGAATACAGTACATACATATGAGATGAGTGATGAAAGATATGTAGACATTATTCAAGTGGCATTATTAAAGTGGACAATGATTTCAAGTCTGTATGTAGGCAGCAGCCTCTCTGTGTTAGTTTTGGCTGTTTAACAGTCTGATGGCCTTGAAATAAAAGCTGTTTTTCAGTTTCTTGGTCCCAGCTTTGATGCACCTGTACTGACCTCGCCTTTTGGATGGTAGGTAGTGGCTCAGGTGGTTGTTGTCCTTGATTACCTTTTTGGCCTTCCTGTGACATTGGGTGCTGTAGGTGTCCTGGCGGTCAGGTAATTTTCCCCCGGTGATGCATTGTGCAGACCACACCACCCTCTGGAGAGCCTTGCGGTTGTGGCGGTGCAGTTGTCATACCAGGTGGTGATACAGCCCGACAGGATGCTCTCAATTGTGCATCTGTGAAAGTTCGTGAGGGTTTTAAGTGACAAGCCTAATTTCTTCAACATCCTGAGTTTGAAGAGGCAATGTTGCACCTTCATCACCACACTGTCATGATAACAACACCCACCCGTAGCACACGTTCCAGCAGGTATATCTCACTGATCATCCCCAAAGCCAACACCTCCTTTGGCTGCCTTTTCTTCCAGTACTCTGCTGCCAGTGACTGGAACGAAATGCAAAAATCGCTGAAGTTGGAGACTTTTATTTCCCTCACCAACTTTAAACATCAACTATCTGAGCAGCTAACCGATCGCTGCAGCTGTACATAGTCCATCTGTAAATAGCCCACCCAATCTACCTACCTATCCCCATACTTGATTTATTTTATTTACTTTTCTGTTCTTTTGCACACCAGTATCTCTACTTGCACATCATGAGAACTTGTTCTCAACTAGCCTACCTGGTTAAATACAGGTGAAAAAAAAATGTCTGTGTGGGTGGACCACTTCAGCTTGTCCATGATGTGTACGCCGAGGAACTTAAAACTTTCCACCTTCTCCACTGCTGTCCCATTGATGTGGATAGGGGGGTGCTCCCTCTACTCTTTCCTGAAGTCTTTATTTTTTCTTGACGTTGAGTGAGAGGTTGTTTTCCTGACACTGTCTCGTCATTGTAGCTAATCAAGCCCACTAATGTTGTGTCATCTGCAAACTTGATGATTGAGCTGGAGATGTGCATGGCCACGCAGTCATGGGTGAACAGGGAGTACAGGAGGGGGCTGAGCACGTACCCTTGTGGGGCCCCAGTGTTGAGGATCAGTGAAGTGGTTTCCTACCTTCACCACTTGGGGACGACCCGTCAGGAAGTCCAAGACCCGATTGCACAGGGTGGGGTTGAGACCCAGGGTCTCAAGCTTAATGATGAGCTTGGAGGGTACTATGGTGTTTAATGCTGAGCTACAATCAATGAACAGCATTCTTACATAGGTATTCCTCTTGTCCAGATGGGATAGGGCAGTGTGCATTGTGATGGCGATAGCATCGTCTGGACATATTGGGGCGGTAAGCAATTTGAAGTGGGTCTAGGGTGACAGATAAGGTGGAGGTGATATGATTGATCCTTGAGTAGTCTCTCAAA
Organism: Oncorhynchus tshawytscha; assembly: GCF_018296145.1. Taxonomy (NCBI): domain Eukaryota; kingdom Metazoa; phylum Chordata; class Actinopteri; order Salmoniformes; family Salmonidae; genus Oncorhynchus; species Oncorhynchus tshawytscha. Next base: position 47,910,014 of record NC_056432.1, read on the forward strand.
GCACTTCGTGATGACAGAAGTGAGTGCTACGGGCGATAGTCATTTAGTTCAGTTACCTTTTCCTACTTGGGTACAGGAACAATGGTGGCCATCTTGACGCATGTGGGGACAGCAGACTGACATAGGGAGAGATTGAATATGTTTGTAAACACACCAGCCAGCTGGTCTGCGCATGCTCTGAGGACGCGGCTAGGGATGCCGCCTGGGCCGGCAGCCTTGTGAGGGTTTAAATGTCGTTTAAATGTCTTACTCACGTCGACCACAGAGAAGGAGAGCCCACAGACCTTGGTAGTGGGCCGTGTCGGTGGCACTGTATTATCCTCAAAGTGGGCAAAGAAGGTGTTTAGTTTGTCTGGAAGCAAGACGTCAGTGTCCGTGATATGGCTGGTTTTCCTTTTGTAGTCTGTGATTGTCTGTAGACCGTGCCACATACGTGTCATGTCTGAGCCATTGAAATGCAACTCCACTTTGTCTCTATACTGACGTTTTGCTTGTTTGTTTGCCTTGCGGAGGGAATAACTACACTGTTTGTTTTCGGCCACATTGCCAGTCACCATTCCATGGTTAAATGTGGTGATTCGTGCTTTCAGTCTTGTGCGAAAGCGGCCATCTATCCATGTTTTCTGGTTAGGATAGGTTTTAATAGCCACAGTAGCTACATCATTTCCAATACACTTACTTATAAACTCACTCTCCGAATCAGCGTATACGTCGATATTATTGTCTGAGACTACCCGGAACATGCCTAATCCACGTGATTAAAACAGTCTTGAAGTGTGGATTCCGATTGGTCAGACTAGCGTTGAATAGCCCTTAGCACGGGTACATCCTGTTTGAGTTTCTGCCTATATAAAGGGCGGAGCAAAATGGAGTCGTGGTCAGATGTTTCGAAAGGAGGGCGGGGAAGGGCCTTGTATGCATTGCAGAAGTTAGAGTAGCAGTGATCCAGTGTTTTATCAGTGTCAGTACTACAGTCAATAAGCTGATTGAATTTAGGTAGCTTTGTTCTCAAATTAGCTTTGTGAAAATCCCCAGGTACAATAAATGCAGCCTCAGGAATGTGGTTTCCAGTTTGCATAAAGTCCCGTGAAGTTCCTTGAGGGCCGTCGTGGTATCGGCTTGAGGAGAATTCCCTTGGGCGATAATATGGTCGGCATTTTATTGTGCATTTTATTGTAGGTCAGGTGTAGGTCAGGTGAACAAAAGGACTGTAATGTTGTTACAATTACACTATGAGACGTTAATCATGAAACATACACCCCCACCCTTCTTCATCCCAGAGAGATGTTTATTCCTGTTGGCACTACTCACAAAGAATCCATTTGGCAGTTCATTAGAACGTGCGTTGAAGATGTCGTTCCCATAGCAACGATTAAAACATTCCCTAACCAGAAACCGTGGATTGATGGCAGCATTCGTGTGAAACTGAAGGCACGAACCACTGCTTTTAATCAGGGCAAGGTGTCTGGTAACATGACTGAATACAAACAGTGCAGCTATTCCCTCCGCAAGGCTATCAAACAAGCTAAGCGCCAGTACAGAGACAAAGTAGAATCTCAATTCAACGGCTCAGACACAAGAGGTATGTGGCAGGGTCTACAATCAATCACGGACTACAGGAAGAAACCCAGCCCAGTCACGGACCAGGATGTCTTGCTCCCAGGCAGACTAAATAACTTTTTGCCCGCTTTGAGGACAATACAGTGCCACTGACACGGCCTGCAACGGAATCATGCGGTCTCTCCTTCACTGCAGCCGAAGTGAGTAAGACATTTAAACGTGTTAACCCTCGCAAGGCTGCAGGCCCAGACGGCATCCCCAGCCGCGCCCTCAGAGCATGCGCAGACCAGCTGGCCGGTGTGTTTACGGACATATTCAACCAATCCCTATACCAGTCTGCTGTTCCCACATGCTTCAAGAGGGCCACCATTGTTCCTGTTCCCAAGAAAGCTAAGGTAACTGAGCTAAACGACTACCGCCCGTAGCACTCACATCCGTCATCATGAAGTGCTTTGAGAGACTAGTCAAGGACCATATCACCTCCACCCTACCTGACACCCTTGACCCACTCCAATTTGCTTACCGCCCAAATAGGTCCACAGACGATGCAATCTCAACCACACTGCACACTGCCCTAACCCATCTGGACAAGAGGAATACCTATGTGAGAATGCTGTTCATCGACTACAGCTCGGCATTCAACACCATAGTACCCTCCAAGCTCGTCATCAAGCTCGAGACCCTGGGTCTCGACCCCGCCCTGTGCAACTGGGTACTGGACTTCCTGACGGGGCCGCCCCAGGTGGTGAGGGTAGGCAACAACATCTCCTCCCCGCTGATCCTCAACACTGGGGCCCCACAAGGGTGCGTTCTGAGCCCCCTCCTGTACTCCCTGTTCACCCACGACTGCGTGGCCATGCACGCCTCCAACTCAATCATCAAGTTTGCGGACGACACAACAGTGGTAGGCTTGATTACCAACAACGACGAGACGGCCTACAGGGAGGAGGTGAGGGCCCTCGGAGTGTGGTGTCAGGAAAATAACCTCACACTCAACGTCAACAAAACTAAGGAGATGATTGTGGACTTCAGGAAACAGCAGAGGGAACACCCCCCATCCACATCGATGGAACAGTAGTGGAGAGGGTAGCAAGTTTTAAGTTCCTCGGCATACACATCACAGACAAACTGAATTGGTCCACTCACACAGACAGCATCGTGAGGAAGGCGCAGCAGCGCCTCTTCAACCTCAGGAGGCTGAAGAAATTCGGCTTGTCACCAAAAGCACTCACAAACTTCTACAGATGCACAATCGAGAGCATCCTGGCGGGCTGTATCACCGCCTGGTATGGCAACTGCACCGCCCTCAACCGTAAGGCTCTCCAGAGGGTAGTGAGGTCTGCACAACGCATCACCGGGGGCAAACTACCTGCCCTCCAGGACACCTACACCACCCGATGCTACAGGAAGGCCATAAAGATCATCAAGGACATCAACCACCCGAGCCACTGCCTGTTCACCCCGCTGTCATCCAGAAGGCGAGGTCAGTACAGGTGCATCAAAGCTGGGACCGAGAGACTGAAAAACAGCTTCTATCTCAAGGCCATCAGACTGTTAAACAGCCACCACTAACATTGAGTGGCTACTGCCAACACACTGTCAATGACACTGACTCTACTCCAGCCACTTTAATCACGGGAATTGATGGGAAATTATGTAAATATATCACTAGAAACTTTAAACAATGCTACCTTATATAATGTTACTTACCCTACATTGTTCATCTCATATGCATACGTTGATACTGTACTCTATATCATCGACTGCATCCTTATGTAATACATGTATCACTAGCCACTTTAACTATGCCACTTGGTTTACATACTTATCTCATATGTATATACTGTACTCGATATCATCTACTGTATCTTGCCTATGCTGCTCTGTACCATCACTCATTCATATATCCTTATGTACATATTCTTTATCCCCTTACACTGTGTATAAGACAGTAGTTTTTTTTTGGAATTGTTAGTTAGATTACTTGCTCGTTATTACTGCATTGTCGGAACTAGAAGCACAAGCATTTCGCTACACTCGCATTAACATCTGCTAACCATGTGTATGTGACAAATAAAATTTGATTTGATTTGATTTGATTTGATTTGGCTGTACCGACTCCAACAGCATATTCCGAGAGAGTCATGTTTCCGTGAAACAGACTATGTAACTATCCCTGATGTCTCCCTGGAAAGCAACCCTTGCCCTAATTTCGTCTACCTTGTTATCTAGAGACTGGACACTAGCGAGTAATATACTCGGGTGGGTGGTGTGCGCGCCTCCGAAGTCTGACCAGAAGACCGCTCCGTCTGCCTCTTCTCCGGAGGCGTTGTTTTGGGTCAGCCTCTGGAATCAGTTCAAATGCCCTGGGTGGTTTGGACAAAGGATCCGCTTCGGGAAAGTCGTATTCCTGGCCGCTCTGATATCCATAGTTCTTCCCGGCTGTATGTAATAACACTTAAGATTTTCTGGGCTAACAATGTAAGAAATAATACATAAAAAATACAAAATACTGCTAAGTTTCCTCAGGACTAGAAGTGAGGCAGCCCTCTCTGTCGGCGCCATATTTTCTCCACAATGCATCATACCAGCAGTACTTCTCTACTTTGAAAGATATGTATCTTAAAAACTTGATTGCTGTCATGCAAAAAAAATGGGACTATATTAACAATGGACTAATGAAACAAATACCTTAAATATAGTTTTGGGGTTTAATTTTCCTTTAAGTTAAAAATTATATGAGAATATATCTAGAATATGGTTGTCAAACCTCTGAGCTTTGATTCATAAACATACTTTGCCAGAGCGCTTTTCTGTACTCGCTCATGTTCCTTCTTCTGCTTGTTTTTGTATTTTTTCTCTCTGCCTTCCCAAATGTTCCTGAGCAGTGAGATGTCATAAACTGGTATATCAACCGTCCTGTCCACCCTCATGTTAATTTCACCTGTGGAAAAATGCATAAATTTAGGGTAAGTAAAAAACATGACATTATAGCCACAAACAAAAAGGTATTTCACCTCAAGCCTCTATCCTTTTGAGAAAATCTGTTATAAAATTATATTTAAAAAAGGATTGGGTTTAGCTAAAAGTTAAGCAGCATCAAGTGGGTAAAATGTTATATCTTGTTAGAAATCAGATGACTATCTTATATAAAACAAGGGCAATCCAAAAACTGTGTCTAGCCGTTTGTCCCACCATCTTACCTCTGGAACTGTTAGGTTGAATCTCACAGTTGATTGTTGATTCCATGTTATGTGTTTTAAACGTGTCTGCCAATATGAATGACACTGTACAAGTTCAGATGTAGAGTTGTAGATCTTTGATTCCATATTGAAATTGGTATCAATTGACACTCCTTTTTTGGGCTCCCGAGTGGAGCAGCGGTCTAAGGCACTGCAGCATCTCAGTGCTAGAGGCATCACTACAGAACCTAGTTCGATTCCAGGCTGTATCACAACCGGCCTTGATTGGGAGTCCGATAGGGCGACACACAACTGCCCCAGCGTCGTCCGGGTTAGGTTTGGCCATTAGGGTAGGCCGCCATTGTAAAAAAGAATTTGTTCTTAACTGACTTGCCTAGTTAAATAAAAATGTATTAATTAATACCATAGTGCAGGAAGTGCCTTTGAAAACAAACATTGATTTTGTGCCCTTTGTCTTTTATGTGTACATTAGATTTTAGTCAATTAGCAGAAACTTTTATCCATAGCGACTTGACATGCATTTTCTAGAGCTTTGGGAGAAAATCTTACACAAATAATTTACTCTACAGTTGTTAAGACAAGTATTAGCATCAGAAGCACAGGCTTCCCCAAGCGAGATTGGACAAGAACAAACATGGTTTACCATGCTTACTTTTCAGTGCGCTGAATAGGAAAAGTCTTGATTTCTCCTGTAAAAAACATTTGATATTGATTAAAAAAAGGATCATGCTATATACAATAAAGGCTTAATTTATTTACTATTTTCCACATTGTAGAATAATAGTGAAGACATCAAAACTATAAAATAACACATATGGAATCATATAGTAACCAGAAAAGTGTTAAACAAATCTAAATATATTTGAGATTCTTCCAAGTAGCCACCCTTTGCCTTGATGACAGCTTTGCGCACTCTTGGCTTTCTCTCAACCAGCTTCAAGAGGTAGTTAACTGGAATGCATTTCAATTATCAGGTGTGCCTTCTTAAAAGTTCATTTGTGGAATTTATTTCCTTCTTAATGCATCTACGCCAATCAGTTGTGCTGTGACAAGGTAGGGGTGGTATACAGAAGATAGCCATATTTGGTAAAAGACCAAGTCCATATTTTGGCAAGAACAGCTCAAATAAGCAAAGACAAATGACAGTCCATCATTACTTTGAGACATGAAGGTCAGTCAATGTGGAAAATTTAAAATCTGAAAGTTTCTTCAAGTGCAGTCACAAAAACCATCAAGCGCTATGATGAAACTGGATCTTATGAGAACCACCACAGGAAAGGAAGACCAATAGTTACCTATGCTGCAGAGGATAAGTTCATTAGAGTTACCAGCCTCAGAAATTGCAGCCCAAATAAATGTTTCACAGAGTTCAAGTAACAGACACATCTCAACATCAACTGTTCAGAGGAGAGTGCGTGAATCAGGCCTTCATGGTTGAATTGTTGCAAAGAAGGCACTACTAAAGGACACCAATAATAAAAATAAGAGACTTGCTAGGGCCAAGAAACATGAGCACGTTCTTTTCATTAAAATAGTTATGTACGCTTATCACGCTTCGCCTTGGTCTCCTCAGTATGACGACCGTGACAGAACAACCCACCATAAAAGGACCAAGCAGCGTGAAAAGGAGGAGCAGCGTTTGATGGAGCAGACAGCAATGACATGGGACGAAATACTGGACGTGGGAGGAAATACTGTCAGGAGAGGATCACCTACCATGGAGGCAGGTGGAGATTGCACTGGAGGAATGGCGACGATATGAGGGTACACGGCTAGCAAGGAAGCCCAAGAGGCAGCCCCAATACATTTTTTTGGGGGTGGCACACGAGGAGATTGCATTAGTCAGGTCAGAGACCTGAGCCTACTCCTCGTGCTTACTGTGGGGAGCGTGTTACTGGTCAGGCACCGTGTTATGCGGTAGAGGACACGGTGTGTCCAGTGCGCTATTCTAGCCCTGTGCGCTCTATTCCAGCTCCTCTCATTTTGGCCGGGCTAGAATGGGCATCCAGCCAGGAAGGAGGGTGCTGGCTCAGCGCTCCTGGTCTCCAGTATACCTCTTTGGACCAGGATATCCTGCTCCGGCTCTGCGTACTGTGTATCTGGTGAGCCTGCACAGCCCAGTGCATCCTGTGCCAGCTCCCTGCATTTGCAGGGCGAAAATAAACAAACATCCAGCCAGGACGGGTTGTGTCAGCTCTACACTCCAGACCTCCAGTGCGCCTCCACGGTCCAGTACGTCATGTGCCTGCTCCCTGCATTCGCCCTGAGGTGCGTGTCCCCAGCCTGGTACCACCAGTTCCAGCACCACGCACAAGGTCTACAGTGCGCCTCCAGGGTCCAGTATGCCCTGTTCCTGCTCCTCGCACCTGCCCTGAGGTGCGTGTCCCCAGCCTGGTCCCACCAGTGCCGGCACCAGGCCTATAGTGCACCTCGGCAGTCCAGTACGCCCTGTTCTTGCTCCTCTCACTCGCCCTGAGGTGCGTGTCCCCAGCCCGGTACAACCAGGGTCGGCACCACGCACCAGGCCTACAGTGCGCCTTGGCAGTCCAGAGCGTCCGGCGACAGTACCCAGTCCGGAACCTCCATCAACGGGCCACAGTCCGTAACCTCAATCGACGGGCCACAGTCCGGGGTCTCCAGCTACGATCCCCAGTCCAGAACATCCGGCGATGATCCACGGGTCAGTGATACAAAAGTGGACTCAGAGTAAAGAAGGGGGGCGGCTTCCAGAACCAAAGCCGGCACCAAGGTTAGATGCCCACCCAGACCCTCCCATATAGGTTTAGGTTTGCGGCTGGGAATCCGCACCTTTGGGGGGGGGTTTCTAGTCTAGGTGTTTATGTCTATGGTTGCCAAGATTGGTTCTGGCAGCTGTTTATCGTTGTCTCTGATTGGGAACCATATTTAGGTAGCCATATTCCTTGGTTATTTTGTGGGTTGTTATTCTATGTTTAGTTGCCTGTTTGCACTTGTCATATAGCTTCACGGTTCGTTTTGTTCAGTGTTTGTTCTTTTCATTAAAAGAGTTATGTACGCTTATCACGCTGCGCCTTGGTCTCCTCATTATGACGACCGTGACAGTTTAACACTTTATTGGTTACTACATGATTCCATTCCATGTAGAAAATAGTCACACAAAAAAATAAAAAATTGAATGAGTAGGTGTGTCCAAACTTTTGACTGGAACTGTATATATTATGTATGCTAAAGGTAACCATGCCCTATATGTGGAGCACATCAATCATCACCACAGCATTTTGATGAGAACAGTCACAGCAGTCAGCTTTGCTAAGCTCACCTCGCTCTCTAATGCCTCTGACCACACTGACACATTTGGTCTCTGATCACAGTCATACCACACTGAAACCTAGAAAACATGTGACTTGACTTTAACCCTGTTGAACAGTCTGAACTGAATATTCATTAATGGGGAATTTCAGGATTGTACAACTTTATTTTAGATGATTTTAAAGAAAAACAAACCATTGGTGATAGTTTCTCCTGGTCCATAGACTACAGGAGGGTGTGGTAGCAAGTCATGGTAGCAAGCACTTGAACCGGCTTGAATGCTTTCATAAATGTATGTCTTCATATATATATTACTTTCAGCTCAAGAGTCGGGTCATTTATCAATCTAACTTGGAAACATATTGGTTTCTCTCTACTTTTAGATCCAAAACAGTTGTTTGCTGTAGTTTGTCTGTACCTTGAATTGCACAACACACATTTATTATTGCGTGAAAATAACCAGATTTCCCCCTAAGCTATAAATCCTGTATGAAAACAATGAAGACATCCATAGGTACGATTAGTGATAAGACAATGTGTACAACAAATACATTTTCTTACCTGTGTAAATTGACCGCTTCTGTGTAACTTCAACTGCTTGTTTAGTTGTTTACAAAGTTGTTAGGCTAAAATACAGATGACTAACAACTGTCTGCCTCTCTGTGACCAAGGTGCTATTTTTACACTGGAGATATGATTCCATGGGTCACATGGAGGCACTCTCATGAGTACCAACATTACAGCATGAGCCCTACCGTCTGTCACCTTATGGAATCTCTTATGGAAAATGTTCTACTAAACTGCTCTCAAGTTTCAGTGGTTAAGAAACTAAAGCTCTCATATTGCAGTGGTTCCAAGTGATTAGAAGTGATACATTGCAAGTTATAAAATGGGTGTTTCGAGCCCTGAATGCTGACTGGCTGACAGCTGTGGTACAGTATATCAGACCGGGTATGACAAAACATGTATTTTTACTGATCTAATTACGTTGGTTACCAGTTTATAATAGAAATAAGGTACCTCGGGGTTTGTGGTATATGGCCAATATACCGAGCCTAAGGGCTGTATCCAGGCACTCTGTATTGTGGTGCGCATAAGAACAGCTCATAGCCATGGTATATTGGCCATATACCACACCCCCTTGTGCCTTATTGCTTAACTATACATTCTACATCAGTAAAGAAAACAGTTGGAATGTTAAACTTACATAGGCATGTGCGTGCGTGCAAATGTGTGTGTGTGCTTGCATGCAAGAATACTCAACCCTCAGGATGCATGCATGAATGGTATTTCACATTGGATGCTGTGACCTCTGTCCTACCTTCTCTGACCTACAGTACCAGTCAAAAGTTTGGACACAGCTACTCATTCAATGGTTTTTCTTTATTTTTAATGTTTTCTACATTGTAGAATAATAGTGAAGACATCAAAACTATGAAATAACACATGGAATCATGGAGTAACCAAAAAAGTGTTACACAAATCAAAATATATTTGAGATTCTTCAAAGTAGCCACCCTTTGCCTTAATGACAGCTTAGCACACTCTTGGTATTCTCTCATAGATAATGAACAGCGAGTAGCAGCAGTGTACAACACAACTATTGGGGGGACGGCAATGCAAATAGTACAGTGGCCATTTGATTATTTGTTCAGCAGTCTTATGGCTTGAGGGTAGAAGCTGTTAAGGAGCCTTTTGGTCCTAGACTTGGCGCTCCGGTACCGCTTGCTGTGCGATAGCAGAGAAAACAGTATGACTTTGGTGACAGGAGTCTCTGACAATTTTATGGGCTATCCTCTGACACCGCCTATTACTTCCTGGATGGCAGGAAGCTCGGCACTAGTGATGTACTGGGCCGTACGCACTACCCTCTGTAGTGCCTTAAGGTTAGATGCCAAGCAGTTGTCATACCAGGCGGTGATGCAACCGGTCAGGATGCTCTCAATGGTGCAGCTGTAGGACTTTTTGAGGATCTTGGGACTCATGCCAAATCTTTTCAGTCTCCTGAGGGGAAATAGGTTTTGTCGTGCCCTCTTCACGACAGTCTTGGTGTGTTTGGACCATGATAGTTCGTTCTCGACTCTCTACCCGCACCACTACAGCCCTGTCGATGTTAATGGGGGCCTGTTCATCCCTCCTTTTCCTGTAGTTCACAATCAGCTCCTTTGTCTTGCTCACATTGAGGGAGAGGTTGTTGTCCTTGCACCACACTGCCAGTTATCTTACCTCCTCCCTATAGGCTGTCTCATCATTGTCGGTGATGAGGCCTACCAAATCAAATCAAATCAAATCAAATGTATTTGTCACATACACATGGTTAGCAGATGTTAATGCGAGTGTAGCGAAATGCTTGTGCTTCTAGCTCCGACAATGCAGTAATAACGAACAAGTAATCTAACTAACAATTCCAAAAAAACTACTGTCTTATACACAGTGTAAGGGGATAAAGAATATGTACATAAGGATATATGAATGAGTGATGGTACAGAGCAGCATAGGCAAGATACAGTAGATGATATCGAGTACAGTATATACATATGAGATGAGTATGTAAACCAAGTGGCATAGTTAAAGTGGCTAGTGATACATGTATTACATAAGGATGCAGTCGATGATATAGAGTACAGTATCTACGTATGCATATGAGATGAATAATGTAGGGTAAGTAACATTATATAAGGTAGCATTGTTTAAAGTGGCTAGTGATATATTTACATCATTTCCCATCAATTCCCATTATTAAAGTGGCTGGAGTAGAGTCAGTGTCATTGACAGTGTGTTGGCAGTAGCCACTCAATGTTAGTGGTGGCTGTTTAACAGTCTGATGGCCTTGAGATAGAAGCTGTTTTTCAGTCTCTCGGTCCCAGCTTTGATGCACCTGTACTGACCTCGCCTTCTGGATGACAGCGGGGTGAACAGGCAGTGGCTCGGGTGGTTGATGTCCTTGATGATCTTTATGGCCTTCCTGTAGCATCGGGTGGTGTAGGTGTCCACCTGTACCACTGTTGTGTCGTCAGCAAACGTAATGATTGTGCTGGAGTCTTGTTTGGCCATGCATTCATGGGTGAACAGGGAGTACAGGAGGGAACTAAGTACACACCCCTGAGGGGCCCCAGTGTTGAGGATCAGCATGGCAGACGTGTTGTTGCCTACCATTACCACCTGTGGGCAGTCCGTCAGGAAGTCCAGGATCCAGTTGCAGAGGGAGGTGTTTAGTCCCAGGGTCCTTAGCTTAGTGATGAGCTTCGTGGGCACTATGGTGTTGAACGCTGAGCTGTAGTCAATGAATAGCATTCTCACATAGGTGTTCCTTATTTCCAGGTGAGAAAGGGCAGTGTGGAGTTCAAGAATGTTCCCTTTGTAGTCATAGCCCTGCCACATCTGACGAGCATCAGAGCCGGTGTAGTAGGATTCGATTTTAATCCTGTACTGACGCTTTGCTTGTTTGATGTTTTGTCTGAGGGCATAGCGGGATTTCTTATAAGCGTCCGGATTACATTGAGGGGTACTTACGTGTAATTATTGTGTACCTACATAGTACATTACCTACATATATAGGTTACCAATGAGCAATTACCATATACAGTACCTACTTACTAATCATTACCAAGTGAAAATACCAACAAACAAAAGATGAGCTTCTAGTTAACTCTATTGCATGTAAAACAACCTTACATATCTTACAAAGTAATAAGGATTGTATTATTGGATTAATCATTTGATTAACTAGATTAAACAAAGATATAGGCTTACTCAATTGCAAAAAATAACTGTTTTAGTGGTGATTCAAATCTGCAGCCTATAGTATGTTGAGTAGCCTAGGTAGCTAGGTAATTCAGAGAAGACAGAAATGTATTCCCCCTTTTACAAGCAACAATAGAAATAACAATGGAAACATCTATGTCTTCATCTGTTTGATTCTTGTAAACATTTTTCCTATCCTGGTGTCACGACCTGACCTTAGATATCTCTGTTTTTCTATATATTTTGGTTAGGTCAGGGTGTGACTAGGGTTGGTAATCTAGTTTTTGTATGTCTAGGGTTTTTGTATGTCTATGTTGGCCTGATATGGTTCCCAATCAGAGACAGCTGTTTATCGTTGTCTCTGATTGGGGATCATATTTAGGTAGCCATGTTCCTCATTTGTGTTGTGGGATCTTGTCTATGTATAGTTGCCTTAGTGCACATCAGTAGCCTCACGATTGGGTCGGTCGGTCGGTTGGTTGTTGTTTTGTTCAGTGAGTTTCGATTTATTAAAATGATGTGGAACTCTACTCACGCTGTGCCTTGGTCCGATCCTTATGACAAACGTGACACCTGGAGTCTGAGAACTTGTGGAAATCTGTGGTAAAATTAGAGAAAAATAATGCATCGTTAGCAAAGACATTTAGCCTACTAGCTAGCTATCATCAGACTCAGAGGCAGTATAGCTAGAAACCTTCCTCTGTAATGATCATTATCATAATTTCTATCATTTAGGGTCTAGTCCGTAGCTTTGCATAGATACCTAGTTGTGTTATTCAACTAGTATTATACTAATAGTGTTTCCATTGAAAAGGACATAGCCTCAGTGGTGAAAAAGTACCCAATTGTCATACTTGAGTAAAAGTAAAGATATCTTAATAGAAAATGACTCAAGTAAAAGTGAAAGTCACCCAGTAAAATCCTACTTGAGTAGAAGTCCAAAAGTATTTGGTTTTAAATGTACTTAAGTATCAAAAGTGAAAGTATAAATAATTTCTAAATCTTTATATTAAGCAAACAAGACTGCACAATTGTCTTTTTTTAAATGTACGTATAGCCCAAGTACTTTTGGGTGTCAGGGAAAATGTATGGAGTAAAAAGCACATAATTCTCTTTAGGAATATAGCGAAATAAAAGTAAAAGTTGTCAAAAAACAAATAGTAAAGATACCCAAGGAGTGTATACATAGGTGTGTTGACACATGTAGCTAGCTACCTAAGGTTAACATGCTGAATGTGCTTCACGTAATACTATTGGGTACAGATACCCTGAGAACAAGGTTCAGGGAAGAACTTGACTGTAGAGCCCAGCTAGCTAGCTATTTGCCAGCTATAGGTAGTTAGCTAGGTAACTAATGTTAGCTGTCAAGGTTAGAAAACTAGCTAGCATGGAAAGTATATTCTGTGGAGATGTTAACTAAGTTAGCTAGCCTCCTGTCTAGCCTAGTTGGTAGGCCTACCAAAAATGGCAGCTAATGTAGCTAGCTAGTTTTTGGTATTCTGCTGGACGATTTAGCATAGATAATGTTAGCTGGCTAGCTAGCAAGCTATCGTTAGCTAGCTAGCCAACACTAGGCTGGCTAGCAGGCAAATGCTAACTAGCTACCTGTGCTAAATCATCCAGCACAATTACTGTATCCAAAAAGCTAAACAAATTTCTTCGAAAATCCTACGTTCTCTCTCACTTCTTCTTCTATGGTATATTGGAGTCAGTACATCTTGAAAGTCTCCAATATAAACTCCTAAGTCCCAAATAAATTGCTGCCGCAGCCACAATAATGTCTAGTTGCTTTGACACTTAAGCCGTACAGTTTATAACTGTGGCATGAACACCACAAAATCCCCCTTAACACACATAGTATCTTTTGACTGGCAGCAAACATTTACTTGGCCTACAGGCAAAGTCACTTGTTTTCTCAACTCTTTTAATCACCTCCGCATAGGAGATTAGATTGACCGCCCAAACTTTTGCCACCTGAATTTCCTTCACCCTTACAGGGTACTCCAGGAACTCGGGATCATGATCCCCACCACTATTGCAACACCGTTGTCCTTCTACACACTGTTCTTCAGTATACTCTGTCCATCTGCACACATTTGAAACATGGCCAAATCCTTCTTCTTCTTTTTTTACACTGCAGTGATTTGGGGATGAAAGCTTTCACAGCTAATCGTACATAAACAAGCTTCACATGCATAGGTAGGTGCTCTTCATTAAAAAAAAGAACAGGACCATGAAATGTTCTTATTTAATTCCATTCAGTTAAGTTAAGATCTCCCTTCACTGAAACTTAAGGGGACTAGCCCGAACCATGAAAAACAGCCCCAGACCAGTATTCCTCCTCCACCAAACTTTACAATATGCACTATGCATTCGGGCAAGTAGCATTCTCCTGGCATCTGCCAAACCGAGTCGGACTGCCAGATGGCGAAGTGTGATTTATAACTCCATAGAGCATGTTTCCACTGTTGCAAAGTCCAATGGCGGCCAGCTTTCCACCACTCGATCCGTCGCTTGGCATTGCACATGGTGATGGAAACAACCTTTCATGAAGCTCCCGACTAACAGTTATTGTGCTGACATTCCTTCCAGAGTCAGTTTGGAACTCGGTTGTGAGTGTTTCAATCGAGGACAGACAAATTGTACGTGCTACGCGCTTCAGCCCTCATCGGTCGTGTTCTCTGAGCTTGTGTGGCCTACCACTTCGTGGCTGAGCCGTTGTTGCCCCTAGACGTTTCCACTTCACAGTAACAGCACTTACAGTTGGCAGCTCTTGCAGGGCAGAAATTTGACGCGCTGACTTGTTGGAAAGGTGCCTTATTGTAGGCAATATCAAGTTGGTGTATGAACGAATGGGTTATAGAGCAAACAAAGCAATTATCATAACATAGGTTGTAATATAGCTTTTTTTTACTGGCTTGGCTTCCCCAGTAATTTTCCCCATGTACCGCTACTGCAACCCTGGCATCCACTTCCGCAATCTTCCCTTTTCCTGCTCAAACACTTGGTTCTTTCGCAGCAATCTCTTATGTCTGGATTTTGCACACAACCTTTGTCTCAATCCCGGTTCTTTGAGTACTTTCATGTCAGTGTCAACACAAATTGTGGGCATGTTTGAGGTCTTCCTTTTTTAGAGCGCGTTGCACAGATGGGCAGATCTTGACATGATGCCTTAATTTCTGTGACATATAAATGTACCAATGCATCTCATCCAAAAATGAGAATGGGCTTCAACCGTGAAACATGATTGAAAAAGAGGTTTTCTTATGACCATTTAAAGTGCATTTATAAACCATTAATCAACCAAGCCTAATAGGCTCACAATTTGGCAAGCATTGAATGACTATCTCTCAATTTGAACCATAACTGTTTATTATGTCTAAAAAATATATTTATAGTTATAGTCCAAGGGCCACCCACCAAAAAAGAAAAGGCATTCAGAAAAGGCATTCTGTGACCCAAGAAACAAAAACAACATCATTATGTGGATAATTTTATTAATATGAACACTGTGGTTGAAAACTTGTGAAAGTTGCACATTAATTAAATATTATAAATCAAAGGTACAATTTCAAAAGTATAGTGCATTTGGGGTAATTTCCCCTAGCAACATTATGAGGTTGCCATGTCACACCTTGGTTTCAATTGTACACACTTTCCGTCCCACTGGGGAAATATTTGTTGAATCAATGTTTCCACATAATTTCAACAAAATTCAATGTGACGATGCTGAATCAACGTGGAAACTGATTCGATTTCAAAAAAGTCAACAACATAAGGGAATTTAGTACTTTTTTTAACCTAAATCCAATGACATCGTGACCTTTTTTGTTGATGTCGTGTTATATTCACGTTAGTTTACAAATGTAAATAAAAACTAGACGTTGAACTGACGTCTGTGCCCAGTGGGGTTGTCCATACTTGCAGAAAGCAACGCATGTACCGGCCTGGAGGAATCCCAAAATAATATGAGATAAGAAGCTGTTGAAAGGTTCATTTTAGGGACTCCCATGGTAGCGATAACAAGTTGAAAGGCCATTGTGGAGTGGATTTACAGTGGTTTAAATAGACACCTAAAATCAGATTTTTTATTTGTCAATAACTCAGCCATCTCTTAACCAATCCCTTAGCTTTTCTCAAACTAAGTTAAGAGATATACCATGGGCCTACATAACCATTGTGGTGTTATTTGAACTTATGGTTCATGAGAATACGTTTTTCAAAGGTTTTCCAAAATTTCCAAGATGGAGGAAAATATATCCTGACAGACCTACAAACAAGGCCCTAGGTCAAACGGGGCAGCGGATATGAGGGGTTATGTGAGACTGCTTATAGGCAGCTATAGGCCAATCGGTGCAATTATTTTTGACCAAGTTACTCATGTCCTCTAGTGTGCCAAAACAAAAAAAATACCAATCTACGCTTGAGTTAATTGACAAGGTCAATCATTTGTTTTTGAATAACAATAGGTTTCACAGTTTACTGTGAACCCCTAATTACACTGTAATAAGGACCCCATAAAATGTGTTACCAATCTTATGCTACACCCAGAGACCCCATTTTGATATTTAAAAATATCTATGTAAAAAAGTGATGTAATCAATGGCCAATGTTTACTCTTTTAATTGAGGCTACGACAGTCTATTACAAATGAGTCTGACAGTACTTTTGACAGTTTTTCAATCTGAAAGAAGTATGGTTTGAAGTGACTGAAATGCATCAGAAAGGTATATATTGTTCAGAAGATCATCAGGCAATAATTATGTATGATCTTATGTATAGAAAAGAACATCAGTAGCTAGGTTTCCATCCAATTGGGAATACATTTTCATGTGAATATTCTGGAATTTGAGCATTTTCCTCCAAACGGACTTGTTTCGGATAAAAATCAGTGCATGATGAGGTAGTGCACACAAAATGTACTTTTTCACTTAAGTTTTCATTTACTGAATAAAATTCTGAAGTTCAATGTGTTTCCATCACATTCCATCACAAAAACTGTCAAATAGCAAATGTGCCTACTCTGGTCCTGGCACCTGCGCTCTAGTCAACAGCTTGCAAATACAGTGCGGGTATGCTGTGAGGGTTGGCTAGTCTACATGATGACATTATTATGGATAAGAGCGAGAATATTTGTATTTCTCAAATGGCAGTCAAGCATGGATCATCATGTCACCAGAAAAAGACCCTCAATATTTATTGGAAAGCAGCATCAAGCTCATCACTGTGTTCACTTTCACCACACTGAAGTTCATCATCATTTATTCCATCAAATGGCAATTTTAGCATGTACATCTTGGTGGGGCAATCTCCCCAAAACATTATTTTGATGTATGCCAGCAAAGCCATTAATCAACACAACACTAAACAATGCATCAATTGCACTTTAACGGTGAAAACGGTGCCTACAAACTGTTAGGACATACAGTTGAAATCGGATGTTTACATACACATTAGCCAAATACATTTAAACTCAGTTTTTCACAATTCCTGACATTTAATCCTAGTAGAAATTCCCTGTTTTACATCAGTTAGGATTACCACTTTATTTTAAGAATGTGAAATGTCAGAATAATAGTTGTTACGGCTTTCCTCCATCGAAAGAGAGTCGGACCAAAATGCAGCGTGGTTAGTACGATACATCTTTAATGAATACGAATACGAACAATACAAAAACAACAAAACGGAATGTGAAAACCTATACAGCCTGTCTGGTGACAACTAACACAGAGACAGGAACAATCACCCACAAACACACAGTGAAACCCAGGCTACCTAAATATGGTTCCCAATCAGAGACAACGAGAATCACCTGACTCTGATTGAGAACCTCAGGCAGCCATAGACTATGCTAGACACCCCTACTCAGCCACAATCCCAATACCTACTAAAACCCCCAATACCACAACACAACACAAAATAACCCCATGTCACATCCTGGCCTGACCAAATAAATATATAAACACAAAATACTAAGACCAGGGCGTGACAGAACCCCCCTCCCAAGGTGCGGACTCCCGGCCGCACACTAAAACCCATAGGGGAGGGTCCGGGTGGGCGTCTGTCCACGGTGGCGGCTCCGGCTCGGGACGTGGACCCCACTCCAACCAAGTCTTAGTCCCCCTGTAACGCGTCCTTTGATTGGCGATCCTCGCCGCCGACCTAGGCCTAATAACCCTCACCAAGGACCCCACTGGACTGAGGGGCAGCTCGGGACTGAGGTAGAAGCTAGGGACTGAGGGGAAGCTCGGGACTGAGGGGAAGCTCGGGACTGAGGGGAAGCCCAGCACTGAGAGGAAACTCAGGCAGGTAGTAGGCTCTGGCAGATCCTGGCTGACTGGCGGATCTGGAAGATCATGGCTGACTGGCGGATCCTGGCTGACTGGCGGATCTGGAAGATCCTGGCTGACTGGTGGATCCTGGCTGACTGGCGGATCCGGTTGCTCCATGCAGACTGGCAGCTCCGGCTGCTCCATGCAGACTGGCAGCTCCATGCAGACTGGCAGCTCCGGCTGCTTCATGCAGACTGGCATCTCCGGCTGCTCCATGCAGACTGGCAGCTCCATGCAGACTGACAGCTCAGGCTGCTCCATGCAGACTGACAGCTCAGGCTGCTCCATGCAGACTGACAGCTCAGGCTGCTCCATGCAGACTGCTCCATGCAGACTGACACTCAGGCTGCTCCATCAGACTGGCTCAGGCTCCATGCAGACTGACATCTCAGGCTGCTCCATGCAGACTGACATCTCAGGCTGCTCCATGCAGAGACACTGACAGCTCAGGCTGCTCCATGCAGACTGACACAGCTCCAGGCTGCTCCATGCAGACTGACAGCTCAGGCTGCTCCATGCAGACTGACATCTCAGGCTGCTCCATGCAGACTGACATCTCAGGCTGCTCCATGCAGACTGACATCTCAGGCTGCTCCATGCAGACTGACATCTCAGGCTGCTCCATGCAGACTGACATCTCAGGCTGCTCCATGCAGACTGACATCTCAGGCTGCTCCATGCAGACTGACATCTCAGGCTGCTCCATGCAGACTGACATCTCAGGCTGCTCCATGCAGACTGACATCTCAGGCTGCTCCATGCAGACTGACAGCTCTGGCTGTTCCATGCAGACTGACAGCTCTGGCTGCGCTGAACAGGCGGGAGGCTCCGGCAGCGCTGTAGAGGAGGAAGGCTCTGGCTGCGCTGAACAGGCGGGAGGCTCCGGCAGCGCTGTAGAGGAGAAAGGCTCTGGCTGCGCTGAACAGGCGGGAGGCTCCGGCAGCGCTAGAGAGGAGGAAGGCTCTGGCTGCGCTAAACAGGCGGGAGACTCCAGCAGCGCTGTAGAGGAGAAAGGCTCTGGCAGCGCTGAACAGACGGGAGACTCCGGCAGCGCGGGAGAGCAGCGCAGGAAGGAAGGCTCTGGCAGCGCTGAACAGACGGGAGACTCCGGCAGCGCAGGAGAGGAGAAAAGCTCTGGCTGCGCTGAACAGGCGGGAGACTCCGGCAGCGCAGGAGAGAAGGAAGGCTCTGGCTGCGCTAAACAGGCGGGAGACTCCGGCAGCGCTGGAGAGGCGAGGCGCACTGTAGGCCTGATGCTGGCACTGGTGGAACTGGATAGAGAACACGCACAGGAAGCCTGGTGCGGGGAACTGCCACCGGAGGACTGGTGTGTAGAGGTGGCTCTGGATAGACCGGACCGTGCAGGCGCACTGGAGCTCTTGAGCACCAAGCCTGCCCAACCTTACCTGGCTCGATGCCCACTCTAGCCCGGCCAATACGAAGAGCTGGTATGAACCGCACCGGGCTATGCACCCGCACTGGAAACACCGTGTGCTCCATAGCATAACACGGTGCCTGCCCGGTCTCTCTAGCCCCCCGGTAAGCACAGGGAGTTTGCGCAGGTCTCCTACCTGGCATAGCCATACTCCCTGTGAGCCCCCCCCAAGAATTTTTTTTGGGCCGACTCTCAGGCTTCCATCCGCGTCGCCGTGCTGCCTCCTCATACCAGCGCCTCTCCGCTTTCTCCGCCTCCAGTTCTTCCTTGGGGCGGCGATATTCTCCAGGCTGAGCCCAGGGTCCTTTACCGTCCAGTTCCTCCTTCCATTGTCCATTTCTCCAGGTGGTGCAACCTCTCCCACTGCAGCTGCTGCTGCTGCTGCTCCTGCTCCTGCTGCTGCTGTTGCCTGTTACCACGCCACTTGGTCCGGGTGTGGTGGGTGATTCTGTTGAGGCTTTCCTCCGTTGAAAGAGAGTCGGATCAAAATGCAGCGTGGTTAGTACGATACATCTTTAATGAATACGAATACGAACAATACAAAAACAACAAAACGGAATGTGAAAACCTATACAGCCTGTCTGGTGACAACTAACACAGAGACAGGAACAATCACCCACAAACACACAGTGAAACCCAGGCTACCTAAATATGGTTCCCAATCAGAGACAACGAGAATCACCTGACTCTGATTGAGAACCTCAGGCAGCCATAGACTATGCTAGACACCCCTACTCAGCCACAATCCCAATACCTACTAAAACCCCCAATACCACAACACAACACAAAATAACCCCATGTCACATCCTGGCCTGACCAAATAAATATATAAACACAAAATACTAAGACCAGGGCGTGACAATAGTAGAGATTTATTTCAGCTTTAATTTCTTTCATCACATTCCCAGTGGGTCAAAAGTTTACATACATTCAATTAGTATTTGGTAGCATTACCTTTAAATTGTTTAACTTGGGTCAAACGTTTAGGGTAGCCGTCCACAAGCTTCCCACAATAAGTTGGGTGAATTTTGGCCCATTCCTCCTGACAGAGCTGGTGTAACTGAGTCGGATTTGTAGGCCTCCTTGCTCGCACATGCTTTTTCAGTTCTGGCCACAAATGTTCTATAGGTTTGAGGTCAGGGCTTTGTGATGGCCACTCCAATACCTTGACTTTGTTGTCATTAAGCCATTTTGCCAAAACTCTGGATGTATGCTTGGGGTAATTGTCCATTTGGAAGACCCATTTGCGACCAAACTTTAACTTCCTGACTGATGTCTTGAGATTTTGCTTTGAAATATCCACATATTTTTTTTGCCTCATGATGCCATTTATTTTGTGAAGTGCACCAGTCCCTCCTGCAGCAATGCACCCCCACAACATGATGCTGCCACCCCTGCTTCACGGTTGGGATGGTGTTATTCGGCTTGCAAGCCTCCCCCTTTTTCCTCCAAACCTAACGATGGTCATTATGGCCAAACAGTTCTATTTTTGTTTCATCAGACCAGAGGACATTTCTCCAAAAAGTACGATCTTTGTCCCCATGTGCAGTTGCAAACTGTGTTTTTTTTATGGTGGTTTTGGAGCAGTGGCTTCTTCCTTGCTGATCGGCCTTTCAGGTTATGTCAATGTAGGACTCGTTTTACTGTGGATAAAGATACTTTGTACCTGTTTCCTCCAGCATCTTCACAAGGTCCCTTGTTGTTCTTGGATTGATTTTCACTTCTCACACCAAAGTACGTTCATGTTTAGGAGACAGAACGCGTAGATGTCCTAACCGACTTGCCAAAGCCATAGTTTGTTTGCAAGAAATTTGTGGAGTGGTTGAAAAACAAGTTTTATTGACTCCAACCTAAGTGTATGTAAACGTCTGACTGCAACTGTACATAAAGCTATCCCAACAGCAGTTCCAACACCTTACCTCTGCTACACCTGGACTGACGTAGTCAATATAACTTTGTTTTCAGATCATGGGCCATTCTTACAGTATTCTCCATGTACACAAAGTCAGAACTGTAGGATAAATAAAGAGGGCATATAAGTGGACAATGAAAGCTCTTACAATATTCGATGATGACATTTCTCTAAAACAGGCTAAAGGCTACATGTGCACCACCAAGACAGAACAGTAGGCAAAGTTATGAGGATAAAAGGGACCACATTTTGAGTGTGAAGCACATGGGCTACTAACAGCTTACTACACAACATACACTTAGTGTTACATCCTTAGCTACAGTATACATATCTCACTGGCATATTACATCATTTATGCAGCAGCATACAAGACATATTTGGACTTGTTGTACTGTGCTTACTTGAACAGGAAGATGGCGCAGCGGTCCTTTGTGGGCAAATTTTCTCATCAAACTTTGTCATTAAATTCTGGCATTCTCTGGATTTATGGTGCTTTCAAGACAACTGGGAATTTGGGAAAAAAAGAAGGTAGAATCATGATGTCCGTGATCTTCAGGTCAGAGTTCCCGTCTTGGAATTCCGAGTTGGATGACCGTTCAAAACGGAAATAGTTTTTTTTCAGTGTTCCCAGTTGTCTTGAACTCACTGAAGTCTGAGTTTTCCAAATTCCGAGTTTCCAGTTATTTTGAACGTGGCAGAAGTCATGCTGGATTGACAACATGGCCAATGTTGAATGTTTATCATTTAAGCTTGGAAAAGAGACCCTTAATAGCAGGAATAGCAGGCAAGTGATTGTTTTGCAATGCTTGCAGTTAGCCACTGATTTCTTCCAAACCATTCATTGTTGAATTTTCGACATCCAACTTGTTGCGTAATGTTAATGTCCAATGGCCAATGAGTACCGATACACTTTATCTATAATTTCTCTTTATGTGACAAGGATTGAAAAATATTTGCCAGTAGATTGTCGACTTGATTCATGATGACTGCTAGCTAAGATTTTGAAAGTATGATGTTGACATGATCAGTCCAATCAAAGCTACGGTAGTTATAATGCAATTTGACAGCATTATATCTGTGTCCAATTACCTTCAGCCTTCTTGGATGGGCACTTCTAATGTAACTCTATGGCAGCACCCAGGGGCTTGAGTTTTCAATCTCTCCCCGTAGATCTTGTGGTGAAGTAGTGTCCCCATGAGTGAGAGAACACTGAGCCAATCAAGGAGCAACAAGAGAACATTACCAACCCCTACGCTCCGTATTTTCCACTGGCTCCAACCACCATAGAAAGCACTGAGCTAGGCTGAAACACCTGCAGTTTGGAGCTGACTTAGTCAAGAAAGCAAAAAAGAGACCATGTTTGTATGCGGCTTTATTAGCTCAATGATTATTCTTTTTTTTTTACATTGTTTGCAAGCTGATGACAAAATAACATGCAAAATAGGCAAGAAAATCAGGTGGGGCTCTGCCCACCTGCCCTGAATGATGGGTCGCCACTGATGGTTCTATTTAGCACCTTCATATCAAAGATAAATACAGTGCATTCGGAAAGTACTCAGAACCCTTGACTTTTTCTACAATTTGTTACGTTACAGCCTTATTTAAAATTGATTAAGTCATTTTTTCCCTTATCAATCTATACACTACCTCATACTGACAAATCAAAAACAGTTTTTTATACATTTTGGCTAATTTATAAAAGTTTTTGCTTTGTCATTATGAGGTATTTTGTGTACCCTTTACTCAGTACTTTGTTGAAGCACCTTTGGCAGTGATTACAGCCTTGAGTCTTCTTGGGTAGGATGCTACAAGCTTGGAATACCTGTATTAGTTTCTCCCATTTTTCTCTGCAGATCATCTCAAGCTCTGTCAGGTTGGATGGGGAGCATCGCTGCAAAGCTAGTTTTTGCTCTCTCCAGCGATGTTCGATCGGGTTCAAGTCTGGGCTCTGGCTGGGCCACTCAAGGATATTCAGAGACTTGTCCTGAAGCCATTCCTGCATTGTCTTGGCTGTGTGCTTAGGGTCGTTGCCCTGTTGGAATGTGAACCTATGCCCAAGTCTGACGTCCTGAGCGATCTGGAGCTGGTTTTCATCAAGGATCTCTCTGTACTTTGCTCCGTTCATCTTTCCCTCGATCCTGACTAGTCTCCCAGTCCCTGCCTCTGAAAAACATCCCCACAGCATGACGCTGCCACCACCATGTTTCACCATAGGGATGGTGCCAGGTTTCCTCCAGACGTGACACTTAGCATTCAGGCCAAAGAGTTCAATCTTGGTTTCATCAGACCAGAGAATCTTGTTTCTCATGGTCTGAGAGTCTTTAGGTGCCTTTTACTGAGGAGTGGCTTCTGTCTGGCCCCTCTACCATAAAGGCCTGATTGATATTTAATCCATTTTAGAATAAGGCTGAAACAAAATGTGAAAGAAGTCAAGGGGTCTGAATATTTTCCGAATGCACTGTATACCAGTTTAATCTTTGGATTCAGTTGCACTTCCTACACTATCTCCACCTTCATATTATGATATTCTGTATAGAACAAAGGAGCAATGAAATGCAAGTTCCTTTTAATGCAGCACTATTATCATTTGGAATTATTTCAAATCATGTTTTTTTCATCAACAAGAAATGTTCTAGCCTTTCACAAAATATTTATCTCTTGTGCTTTTGTTTTAAATGGAAGATGAGTCTGAAGTGTGTGAGTGAATGCTCTCTTCACTCTCAGTCCCAACTAATTCCTTGAGAGTTTGCATATCATTCACATAGCTGGATATCTTCAATATTGATTGATGCCTATATTATTATAACTGTACTTATCATGGTAATTATTGATTGATTACTCTTCAAAATTGTATCCAATGACAACTGAATCAGTATATGGGAATTATAGTGTAATTATAGTACATTAGCAAAGGCTCTGGCTGTGCCCAAAATAGACCACATGACAACCCTTGTTACCTATTTTTAATACTGTTGGCGTACAGTGTGTCACACCCAGAGGAAATGAAATGTCAGACATGTGTTATCACATTTATCATCACAGCTACCCTCTCAAAAAAGTATTCGCTACACTGACCACCAGTGTTAATTGCCTCATGGCCAACATAGATCACTTTCTCGCTCCACACAATGTTCTCTGTGCCCCTTTCACTGATTGGCCGAAGTAAATGTTGTCGTCGTTCTGCCTTGGACATGTCTGGTGCAATACTATGGGAGTGGATTACCAATTGTCTTCATTTTAGACATCATTCAGCATGTGAGTGGTGGCTTGATTGTTGTGGTTGATTTATATGGCAATGATTTATTGAGCTTTTTAGATGTTATAACCTATTCATATTAAAAAGATCCATGTGATGAAAAGTTATTTTGGATTTTATATCCCTGTTTATTAAAAAAAGTTTGTAAGGCCAACATTATGAGGGAAACTGTATCACACATCTGAGACAGGTTAAGTTCACTATACAAAGAAAACAAAAATGTTCTATGGACAAAGAGGAGAAATTATAATAGTAAAATTCAATTAATGAATCAGATTTATTGTGAAATGTATCTATATTGTATACATCAACCAGTCATGTCAAGGTGGCATAGATGACTATATAAAACTTATAGTTTTTAAGCAAAGATAAAATAAATGCAATTAAATTTTAAGAATTTGTAGGGATATCAAAACATTTTCTGTGGGGCACATTTACATTTTTTTAGGCTAAGTGTTGTCTTGCGCAATTGTTTTCAGAGAGATAAAACAAAGGAGTAGTGGCAGTATAACATTTTCAGAACGAATACTATTACCACTCATCTGCAGTCAGTTAACACACAAAAAAACACTTAATATCAATTGTAGCTTCAAACAGTGGCTGAGGTCCAAACACTTAAAATACACCCTCGTCCACTTACCCTTATACCTTATACCTTATCACCTTATACCCTTGGGGGAATCTCAATGATTGGATGGCATTGAGGTAGAGTGAACTGTTGCACTTGCAATATAAAGACACTGGTTGCGGTCCAAACACTAAAAAGACACACCCTATCCCCTCAGTCCTCAAATTAAGTGGACACTTCTGATGACGTGTCATGACGTCTGACGAGAATAAACTTGCAGGGCAATGGGCGAGAGGAAGGAATGATTTTTAAATGGACCACCCTTGGCCGGAAATTCGTCACTCGTTCATCCCGCAATGATTGTGTTTTCAGCCACCGGTAGCTTGTGGGTGCTTTATATGCACCACAGTCAATTATGAGTGCATGTCTACTTATATTAAATATATCATTAATATAAGCCTACTGTATGAAAGCTAGCAAATGAATTAGCTAACTAACATTTGCCTGCCTAGCTGGAACTTCTGAAGAAGGAACATTTTTTATTTCTACAATTTCCAAAAGATAACCAAACAAAAACACATGTACTTTTTACAAGACGTGTTTGTGTCGTCATGTGCATTAGTAGCACAATTTCAATTTGCAAAACTTATTTGCATTTGTTTCTACTAACATTTGTATTTTGACTTCTCCATTGACGTTTTTTAAAAGTTTTCACAGACTTTTCTTAGCGGATGTACTATTGTCGCGAATTGAATTATGGGGAGTTTCAGGCCCCGGAGTGAACATAATTGTACACTTGCAAAGCCGACTAAACACGAGGGCTGAGGGGCTTACGTTGCAAACTTCCCTTGCTTGGCTAATCATTTGGACTGCCCTCCTTTTACCTCAATGCCATCCAATCATTGAGGTTGTCATAAGCAGTCAAGGAGTTGTCAAGAAGATGTCAAGGATTTTCTGGTCATAAATTAGAACCTGATACATTCATCAGTTTTACAAGTAACACGATCCATAGCTACCCAGTCTAGCCTTGCTGCTCTAGCCTCTCAGGGGCCACCGTCTTAAAATTTGGCGCGAGCCATTCAAATTGAATAAAAGGGGATGATATCAAATGACTGATGCGATCTAGCCAGAATGAACAGAACAAGCCAATCCTTCTTTTGGTGCTGGTGTCATTGGAGTAGTGGGGGCGATTAGAATAAGGCCAGTGTGGGAGGCCCCTAATGCTGAGCTGAGCACTACTACAGCTCTGCTATAGGTCCCCTCTAAACATAATGTCATCAGACGTAACAAAGGGAAGTAACGTTATGTTTCCCCCTCCCTTCCAAACTCTTCTCAAAAAGGCCAGATGACACGAAGGTCTTATGTTGTCCCCACTTAAATAAAGCTCAGCAGGGGGCGCGGAAGAGGGGAGACTTTCATCGGCACCACATCCACCACGACAGGACTATACAGTACATCCTGTGACATTGAGGCTCTTTGGGAGAAGAAGATTCATACCCACAGAAGGTTTGTTTTTAATGATCTATGCATGCTGTTCCTCTTATTAGTCCAGCTGTTTGGAACTCATTGTCTCATCACTAATATCTGACTACATATACTGTAGCTACTATCTACTACTATACAAATACATATTCAATATGAAAAATGTATTACTGTCAAGAGTAAACATAATTGACATTGATTTTCTGAGCCATTGAGAAATGTGAGACATTGCGTAGCTTTTTCAAACCAGAATCAAATCTAGAAGAATTTATTTGAGTCCATGTTAACTAATTAGATGTGTATTTTCTTCTAGGAAATGAATGTGGCTCTTATTCATGATAAGCTTTTTATAAAAGATCTCTGGGAACAAAAAATTGCTAAACACGACCAAAGGACAGAAACTGAAGACATGAGGAAGAAAAATAGTTCTCTCACCAAGTAAGAATTGTTGGACATTCTGAAGGGATACACTTTTGTGCTATAAGAATACTGCACAGGATATGAGGAAAGGTTACTCAAGGGAAACAAAGGTCTATTTATTTATGTTTTTGCAGAACTTTTCTTCTTCATAATTGGATTAGGAATACATCCTGCTATGAGTGATAAAACTTCCACAATTTAGGCAATATCACTTTCGACGCACATGCTACATGTAACAGATCATGATTTTGTTACGAGCAAAATGTTAACACTAAGGGCATCTCAGGACAACTTACACTGACAATCATATTAAAGTACTTGGCCATAAGAATCTCTAACCACAAAAGCAAAAGCGCACTCTAATATCTCATAACCCCATGGCTTGTCCGTAGCTAGTCCATGTAATCATGTGTATATCCCCGATCTGAGAAGGACTGGAAAAACTTTAGGGAATCCGATATGATAATCAGAGAGTGTTGAGTGATATTAGGGGATGCCATATTCCTTGCTTAGCTGTCCTACAATAACCTGTGCTGCTTTAAGGTTAGAGGATTATCAGACACAGCAGTGTCACAGCAGCAACAAATGCAATAAGCCAAGTAGATGTGAGGAAGGTGGCAGAGCCATCCTCACAATACTGGGCACAAGAGCATGGTGTCACAAATAATAAACCCATTGGAATTCCTAGAGGAATTGTCGTAGAAATTTTGCCTGGGTGCCCGTTTGTTTCTGCTCTCTTGCTAATGAAGTAGGTAAAAGCACAAACAGATCTGTAACCAGGCTAGAAAACATCCATTGTCCGAACAATACACATACAATTAAGTAGCCTAAAGCAATATTGGAAACATATGGCTTATGGAATGTGTCTGACTTTTAAAAAAGTATAATACTTTGTCTTTACATAGGCTGCGAGACGAATGGCACCGAAGGCTTGAGAATCGAACAAAACATCTGAAGAAATTAAATGACGAACTTCTGAGGAAGAGCAAACTTGCCAAACAGGCAGATGACACATAACGGAGTGTTGCATTTGTCCCCACTGTTCTCGTGAAGAGTGATGTATTTTTTCTGATATCAATAAAAAAACATGTTTTATCATGATCACTCCTGTTTTGTCTCACACTAAGGGAAGATTCACTATTGAGCATACTTTTTAGTCCAGCATTATCTATACTTAGGTTTAAGGCTTACACATAGGCTTAAGTAGGCTTAAGTGAACGAAGTGTACACACTTGCAGTTAAAACAGGTTGAAGAGTGTTGGAAACTGACCCGAGGAGTTCAGTTTTCTCAAGCGTATTCTAGTATCACTGTAAAAGGACTGCAGAAGTCAACTATATAAATTGTGCCATTTCTACATGGAACAATGACACTATTGGTATGAATATAGGAAGTTTTACTGAGATCATGTATAAAAATATCTAAGTAAATGTTAGTTTGGGACAGATTACGTTGGTAAATATGCCAAATGATTTTGTAAGTTGATTTATTTCTGTTGGAAAATACTCAGTATCCTAAGCAGTCGGTGAAGGCGTGTAGGTATTTATCCCTTTATAAACTATAGGCTAGCGGCTATGAGTAGATATTTTTAAATTCTAAGGCCTAAGACACTTATGCTGATATATTTGTGATACCTCCTCAGGAGCAGCCGAAGCATCACCCAGAGGCGGGTGCTACACTGTTGTCGGTGGTGCACTAAGACATTCAGAGGAAGTATGGGGGAATGAAGGTTGGAGATGGCAAGGTGCCTTGAAGAAGAGCCTGTCTGTCAGGCTGACTTTCTCCCGGACCCTAGCTACTGTAACTATCAATACCCTTATCTTCACTCAATCCTGCCTTTCCGAACTGCCTCTACTTCTATCTGAAGTAGGCTAGAGACACCATTTGCGTTACATTTTTTAAATATATCTATAAATTGCTGTGCCTGTTTATTTTTTGCTTTGCAAGTTAAAGGGACTACAATGGAAATAAGTCTCTGACGTTTGTGATATCCTTGTCATGTTTAAAAAAAAAAAATATTTACTGTGTTCTACGTATTAACTGGTAATTAGAAATATATCTATCTACCTCTATTCCAGTGAAATTGTCAGCCACTTGTTTTGGTAGACCTATTAGCCACTCTAAAATATGCAGTTTTGTCACAAAACACAATTCCACAGATGTCTCAAGTTTTGAGGGAGCGTGCAATTGGCATGCTGACTGCAGGAATGTCCACCAGAGATTTTGCCAGAGAATTTAATGTTAATTTCCCTTACCATAAGCTACCTCCAAAATTGTTTTAGAGAATTTGGAAGTACGTCCAACCGGCCTCACAACTACAGACCACGTGTAACCACGCCAGCCCAGGACCTCCACGTCCAGCTTCTTCACCTGCGGGATTGTCTGTAATAAAGCACTTCGGTAGGGAAAAACTCATTCCGATTGGCTGGGCCTAGCTCCCAAGTAGGGCCTAATGAATTTATTAAAATGTTCTGATCTCGTTATATGAACTGTAACTCAGTAAAATCTTTGAAATTGTTGAGTGTTGCATTTATATTTTTGTTCAGTGTAGTTAGAACAAGTTGTCAGAGCACTACCACTGTGACATATTCACACAATGAATAGCCTAAAATATTGGAATATCTCAGCTGTTAGCTATTACTGTACCGACCACTTGTCAGTCTATAGAGTAGTCCTAGCCAATTTTGCATGCTGGTATTATTTTCCAACACCAATGCTAGTTGTCCATCTTTCAACATCACTATATGGAAAATCAACCATTTGTCATGTACAAACATTTTCAATTACAGAATGGTCAAAGAACATAAAACATATAACACAAGAAGATTATTGAAATTAAGCAAATACAGCACAACTAGAGGGCACAAGGCTCCCCAAACGCTTCTGACATGCAGCCATTTGCACCCAACAGGTGGTCTGAAGGGCATTCATTATCATGTCATGTGTACTCTCTGTGGTAGGCAAATATCTGACTGACAGCAGTGGCAAAATGTGTTTACTGCCCTGTCAAACTACAGATGGTATGTCACTGTATCACACTCAAAATATTGATTCCTGGTGCCAGTGCTGAAAGATGTTGTCATGAGCATGATTCACTGCTACTCAGCAATAGCCCAGGTTCTCACCCTGTGTATCTTGTATAGTATGAGAGTCAAAGTCTAGACCCACGTTGACAAAAAAAATTAAATCCCAACTCATTATAGCAAAATAGGTATTATAATAAAGGCAAAGTCAGTTATGCACAAAGTAAACAGCTATATGCGGCCAACTTATCACATCATATCGTCGAGTCTCAGTTTAAAGTAAACCGTAACAGTTGGAGAGTCTGACCTCTATAAAATAATTTAAACCTTAAACATCACCACTCAAAGTACAATTTTATTTATACACTACCGGTCAAAAGTTTTAGGCATTCTCTCAACTAGCTTCACCTGGAATGCTTTTCCAACAGTCTTGAAGGAGTTCCCACAAATACTGAGCACTTGTTGACTGCTTTTCCTTCACTCTGCAGTCCGACTCATCACAAACCATCTCAATTTGGTTGAGGTCGGGGGATTGTGGAGGCCAGGTCATCTGATGCAGCACTCCATCACTCTCCTTCTTAGTAAAATAGCCCTTACACATTCTTGAGGTGTATTGGGTCATTTTCATGTTAAAAAACAAATTATTGTCCCACTAAGCCCAAACCAGATGGAATGGCATATCGCTGCAGAATGCTGTGGTGGCCATGCTGGTTAAGTGTGCCTTCCAAATAAATCACAGACAGTGTCACCAGCAAAGCACCCCCACACCATAACACCTCCTCCTCCATGCTTTACATTGGGAAATACACATGCGGAGATCATCTGTTCACTCACACCACGTCTCTCAAAGACACATCAGGTGGAATCAAAAATATCCAATTTAGATTCCAGACCAAAGGACTAATTTCCACCGGTCTAATGTCCATTGCTCATGTTTCTTGGCCCAAGCAAGTCTCTTCTTCTTATTGCTGTCCTTTAGTAGTGGTTTCTTTGCAGCAATTCGACCATGAAGGCTTGATTCACAGTCTCCTCTGAACAGTTGATGTTGAGATGTGTCTGTAATTTGAACTCTGTGAAGCATTTGTTTGGGCTGCAATTTCTGAGGTTGGTAACTCTAATGAACTCATCCTCTGCAGCAGAGGTGACTCTGAGTCTTTCATTCCTGTGGTGGTCCTCATGAGAGCCAGTTTCATTATAGCGCTTAATGGTTTATGCGACTGCACTTGAAACTTTTAAAGTTCTTGAAATGGTCCGTATTGACTGACCTTCATGTCTTAAAGATATGATGGACTGTCTTTCTCTTTGCTTATTTGAGCTGGTCTTGCCATAATATGGACTTGGTCTTTTACCAAATAGGGCTATCTTCTGTATACCACCCCCACCTTGTCACAGCACAACTGATTGGCTCAAACGCATTAAGAAGGAAAGAAATTACACAAATGAACTTTTAGCAAGGCACACCTATTAATTTAAATGTATTCCAGGTGACTACCTCATGAAGCTGGTTGAGAGAATGCCAAGAGTGTGCAAAGCTGTCATCAAGGTAAAGGGTGGCTATTTGAAGAATCTCAAATATAAAACATATTTAGATTTGTTTAACACTTTTTTGTTGACTACATGATCCCATTTGTGTTATTTCATAGTTTTGATGTCTTCCCTATTATTCTTCAATGTAGAAAATAGTAAAAAATAAAGAAAAACCCTTGAATGAGTAGGTGTTCTAAAACTTTTGACTGATAGTGTACACCAATATACCACCTGGACCCAGGCCCACTCAATCAGTGTTCCAAATCAGACATTATTTGTCTTTTTACCAAAACACAGTATTTGATTTGGGCAGGAGCTCACTGGAATTGAGTACCGGCACCTCAAATTTTCTTCTGCTTGACTTCCTCCACCTCCTATAGAATATTAGCTCAAAAGTATTGAGGAGTTCCTGCACCTGAATAAAAACGCTACCGGCACCCAAAATGAGTACCGGCACCTATTTCAGTCCAAGTCAAGCACTGGCCTAAACAGGCATATGCCATCAGATAGAATTCATAGCAAGAAGTAGGATGGGGTGGGAAAGGGATATATACTGAATAAAAAAATAAACGCAACATGCAACAATTTCAAAGATCTTACTGAGTTACAGTTCATATGATAAAATCTCTCAATTGAAATGAATTAATTAGGCCCTAATCTATGGATTTCACATGGCTGGGCAGGGGTGCAGCCATGGGTGGGTCTGGGAGGACATTTGGTTTGGCCGGTGTAGGCCGTCATTGCAAATAAGAAGTTGTTCTTAACTGACTTGCCTAGTTAAATATATATATATTAAATACTCCCATTCCTCCCCTCCGGCGTTCGACGTTGCCGGTATACTAACCACCAGTCCTGGGATCCATCATTACTCACACCTGGCATCCATCATTATGCACACCTGCAGATCATTTTGATACACACCTGGACTCCATTTCCTTTCTGATTTACCTCCCCTTTATCTGTCACTCCCTTGGGTTCCTTCATCAGTCGGTATTGTTCCTGTGTACATGCATTATCGCCACTGTTGTGGTGTCTCGGTTCATGTTTGTTGTTTTATTAAATGTTGCACCTGCTTCTCGACTCAGAGCGCCTACTTTACAGAATACCGACTCCAACTATGGAAGCAGCAGGAACATTGAATATTTCTGACGGTTGACGAAGAGGGTTACCTTCTACTTCAACACCATAACCAGCTGGCACAACTGGGGATGGCTATGGAGAAGGTTCTTTGCCGTTTGAAATGTCTCGAACACACCCAGGAGGTGTTGCCTTCAACCAACGGATGACACTCTACAACCAGTCGACCCAGCGAGCCAGCACAACAGCCCATTCAGCAACTTGCTCAGGTCAGCTATGGCCATTTATCCCTCCCGGATAAGTATGATAGTACACCATCCACAAGCCGTGGCTTCCTACTTCAGTGCTCCCTCTACTTTACACACCAGATGGGAGCCCCCACCACCAAGAGGTCCAACGTTGCCACGGTTACTTCTCTACTGACTGGCGGGTGTTGGAATGGGCTACGGCCATCTGGGAGACAGGATTCCTGTGAGGGGTTCATGGCTCTGTTTTAAATGTATTTTTGATAATTCCCCAGAGGGTAATGCTCTATTGCAATTACGACAGGGGGACATGACAGCTTCTGAGTATGCGTTCACCTTCCGGACAGTAGCAGCATCCAGTGGATGAAATGAGCCGGTGCTTCGTATGCTATTCAGAAGAGGTTTACTCAAAGAAGTCCAGATGGAACTGGCCTGTCGAGACGACAACCTTACCCTGGACACACTCATTGCGATCGCCGTCCAGATAACCAACTTCAGGAGAGCCGGTACTCATCGCTTCTCTCCTTTCCTCAGTGAACACTCGGGATCAGAGCCTGAACCCATGGAGGTAGATGTCACACACCTCAGAGGACTTAACGAAATCACCACAAAGTATCGGTACAATCTCCCATTGGTGCCTTCGAATACCTCCGCAGGGCCCAGTTCTTTACCAAACTCAACTCAGCGTCTCCGTTACAATTACCAACATAAATTATCACACAATCAATATTAGTCACAAAATAATAACTTAGGTTCCTCAGTAAATGTCCCGTACCTCGGGCATAAAAAAAAGTCAGTGAACCCAAGTGACCTCAGGCACGCAATTGTCCATTCATAAAGATGAAGGCATTAACAAGAACCATGCAAAATTCAGCACCATGCACATTCCCAGCCACACAACAACACAAAGATTCACGATTTACAATGCCTTCAGAAAGTACCCAGACCCCTTGAATTTTCCACATTTTGTTACAGCCTTATTCTAAATAATAACAATGACAAAGCAAAAACACATTTATTAAAATTAAAAACAGAAATACCTTATGTAAATAAGTATTCAGACCCTTTGCTATGAGACTCGAAATTGAGCTCCAGTGCATCCTGCTTCCATTGATCATCCTTGAGATGTTTCTACAACTTGATTACAGTCCACCTGTGGTACATTAAATTGATTGGACATGATTTGGAAAGGCACACACCTGTCTATATACAGTGCCTTGCGAAAGTATTCGGCCCCCTTGAACTTTGCGACCTTTTGACACATTTCAGGCGTCAAACATAAAGATATAAAACTGTATTTTTTTGTGAAGAATCAACAACAAGTGGGACACAATCATGAAGTGGAACGACATTTATTGGATATTGCAAACTTTTTTAACAAATCAAAAACTGAAAAATTGGGCGTGCAAAATTATTCAGCCCCCTTAAGTTAATACTTTGTAGCGCCACCTATTGCTGCGATTACAGCTGTAAGTCGCTTGGGGTATGTCTCTATCAGTTTTGCACATCGAGAGACTGACATTTTTTCCCATTCCTCCTTGCAAAACAGCTCGAGCTCAGTGAGGTTGGATGTAGAGCATTTGTGTACAGCAGTTTTCAGTTCTTTCCACAGATTCTCGATTGGATTCAGGTCTGGACTTTGACTTGGCCATTCTAACACCTGGATATGTTTATTTTTGAACCATTCCATTGTAGATTTTGCTTTATGTTTTGGATTATTGTCTTGTTGGAAGACAAATCTCCGTCCCAGTCTCAGGTCTTTTGCAGACTCCATCAGGTTTTCTTCCAGAATGGTCCTGTATTTGGCTCCATCCATCTTCCCATCAATTTTAACCATCTTCCCTGTCCCTGCTGAAGAAAAGCAGGCCCAAACCATGATGCTGCCACCACCATGTTTGACAGTGGGGATGGTGTGTTCAGGGTGATGAGCTGTGTTGCTTTTACGCCAAACATAACGTTTTGCATTGTTGCCAAAAAGTTCAATTTTGGTTTCATCTGACCAGAGCACCTTCTTCCACATGTTTGGTGTGTCTCCCAGGTGGCTTGTGGCAAACTTTAAACTACACTTTTTATGGATATCTTTAAGAAATGGCTTTCTTCTTGCCACTCTTCCATAAAGGCCAGATTTGTGCAATATACGACTGATTGTTGTCCTATGGACAGAGTCTCCCACCTCAGCTGTAGATCTCTGCAGTTCATCCAGAGTGATCATGGGCCTCTTGGCTGCATCTCTGATCAGTCTTCTCCTTGTATGAGCTGAAAGTTTAGAGGGACGGCCAGGTCTTGGTAGATTTGCAGTGGTCTGATACTCCTTCCATTTCAATATTATCGCTTGCACAGTGCTCCTTGGGATGTTTAAAGCTTGGGAAATCTTTTTGTATCCAAATCCAGCTTTAAACTTCTTCACAACAGTATCTCTGACCTGCTTGGTGTGTTCCTTGTTCTTCATGATGCTCTCTGCGCTTTTAATGGACCTCTGAGACTATCACAGTGCAGGTGCATTTATACGGAGACTTGATTACCCACAGGTGGATTGTATTTATCATCATTAGTCATTTAGGTCAACATCATTCAGAGATCCTCACTGAACTTCTGGAGAGAGTTTGCTGCACTGAAAGTAAAGGGGCTGAATAATTTTGCACGCCCAATTTTTCAGTTTTTGATTTGATAAAAAAGTTTGAAATATCCAATAAATGTCATTCCACTTCATGATTGTGTCCCACTTGTTGTTGATTCTTCACAAAAAATACAGTTTTATATCTTTATGTTTGAAGCCTGAAATGTGGCAAAAGGTCGCAAAGTTCAAGGGGGCCGAATACTTTTGCAAGGCACTGTAAGGTCACACAGTTGACAGTGCATGTCAGAGCAAAAACCAAGCCATGAGGTTGACGGAATTGTCCGTAGAGCTCTGAGGCAGGATTGTGTCGAGGCACAGATCTGTGGAAGGGTACCAAAAAATGTCAGCAGCATTGAAGGTCCCCAAGAACACAGGGGACTCAATCATTCTTAAATGGAAGAAGTTTGGAACCACCAAGACTCTTCCTACAGCTGGCCACCCGACCAAACTGAGCAATCAGGGGAGAAGAGCCTTAGTCACCTCCCTAACCAAGAACCCGATGGTCACTCTGGAGGAAACCTGGCACCATCCCTACGGTGAAGCATGGTGGTGGGAGCATCGTGATGTGTGGATGTTTTTCAGTGGCAGGGACTGGGAGACTAGTCAGAATCAAAGGAAAGATGAACGGCGCAAAGTACAGAGAGATCCTTGATGACAACCTGCTCCAGAGCGATCAGGACCTCAGACTTGGGCGAAGGTTCACCTTCCAACAGGACAACGACCCTAAGCACACAGCCAAGACAACGCAGGAGTGGCTTGGGACAAGTCTCTGAATGTCCTTGATTGGCCCAGCCAGAGCCCAGACATGAACCCGATTGAACATCTCTGGAGAGACCTGAAAATAGCTGTGCAGAGATGCTCCCCATCCAAACCTGACAGAGCTTAAGAGGATCTGCAGAGAAGAATGGAAGAAACTCTCCAAATACAGGTGCGTCAAGCTTGTAGCATCATACCCAAGAACACTTGAGGCTGCCAAAGGTGCTTCAACAAAGTACTGAGTAAAGTGTCTGTATACTTATGTAAATGTAATATTTCAGTGTTTCATATTTTTTATAAATGTGTGGACTCTGTGTGGAATTATAGTGTTTAACATGATTTTGAAGGACTGCCTCATCTCTGTTACCCCACACATACAATTATCTGAAAGGTCCCTGAGTCGAGCAGTGCATTTCAAACACAGATTCAACCATAGACCAGGGAGATTTTCCAATGCCTCGCAAAGAAGGGCACCTATTGGCAGATGGGTAAAACACAATAAAGCAGACATTGAATATCCCTTTGAGCATGATAAAGTTATTAATTACACTTTGGATGGTATATCAATACACCCAGTCACCGCAAAGATACAGACATCCTTCTGTAACTGTTAAGGTTCCAGAGTTTAGTGGTTGTAATAGAAACCTGAGGATGGCTCAACAACATTGTAGTTAATCCACAATATACTAACCTAATTGACAGAGTGAAAAAAAGGAAGTTTGTACAGAAAACAAATATTCCGAAACATGCATCCTGTTTGAAACAAATCACTTTTTGTCCTGAATACAAAGTTTTATGTTTGGGGCAAATCCAACACAACACATTACTGAGTACCACTCTCCTTATATTGAAGCATAGTGGTAGCTACATCATGTTATGGATACTGTGGTGTAAAGTTACAAATTAGACATGCCATGCATTTTGTTACTTAGAGTACTGTCTATTGTTATATGATAGTGTTTTTTCTACTGATACAAACTGTCTTTGAGTAACTTAGTCATGTGGCAAAGGGCCGTTTGGGGGTGACCACAGTAAGTGATACATCCTGTTATTTTGGTATCCACCAAGGGCACAGCTGTGTGGAGATATGCAAGAGAACAGAAACTAGCTGGAGCAGCAGCACCTAAATATCAGCAGAAAATAGTAACAAAACATCACTTGTCTGCACTCTATTCCTCCACCCATTTCTTCACACATCTGCTAACTGCCACATAGACAGAGGTTGTACTTTTCTATAAAAGCTGAAACCCAACTCCGTTTGTTGGGATCCTAACTGCACCATTGAGTGATTTGTTTACCGCTTCAGATTTAAAAGTCTTATAATAAAGTTGATGTTTTAAGAATCTACAGTCTCTCTTCATTTGGGTTAGAATTTCCACAACAATTCTTGGAGACAAGGATGAGATGGCTAATTCCGCTTGCTGATCGTTCCCAGGGACACCAAGGTTAACTGTGCATAGAGGCTAGGTTAGACTTGGCTCAGGGAGCCCACACTTCGATTGAGAGGAGCAGAAGGGAACTGCCTCGGACCCGGCAGGGAGTAAGGCGCCATCCCGAAAATACAGAGTTAAGGGTGAGACTGATTTTCTTAAACACAACCTCCAATTGGGGAAAGTTCTGTTAACTTTTAGAAAATCTTGTTCTGGAAACATATCATGTGTGTTGGAGATACCAGGACAGTCCTGTTGAAAGCGATTCCATGATAAGATCCTGTGGTACTATAGAGATACCAGGACAGGATCCTGATGAAAGTATTCCAGGACAAGGTCCTGAAGTAATATGCCATGGGTTACGATCGTTAGATGTAAATGCATGAGCTATGTGATTCCAGGACAGGGTCATGAGGTAGAAATAAGAAATATTCCTGAAGGTTAAAACATTTTTTATTGTAGAAAATAAGGAATCAATTAAACAGTTGATTATAATTGGGATTTGACTGTGGTGGAAGAAGAGGAGGACCAATGTGCAGCTTGGTAAGTGTCCATATTGATAATTTATTATCATGAACACAAAAACAAAATAACGATAACGAACTAAACAAAACAGTCCTGTCTGGTGTCATACACAAAGACAGAAAACAATCACCCACACCACACAGGTGGGAAAAGGCTACCCAAGTATGATTCTCAATCAGAGACAACTAACGACACCAGCCTCTGATTGAGAACCATACCAGGCCAAACACAAAAACACCACATAGAAAAAGGAACATAGACAACCCACCCAACTCACGCCCTGACCATACTAAAACAAAGACAAAACAAAAGAACTAAGGTCAGAACGTGACAACTTGTACAAAAATTATGACAATTTGTGTAGGATCAACTACCATCTGGGTACAACATGTTAAATTACATAGAGTAATTGAACTTCTTATGACGGTAGCGGTAGCGTCCCACCTGGCCAACATCCAGTGAAATTGCAGAGTGCAAATTTCAAATTAAAGAAATATAAATATTTAACATTCATGAAAATACAAGTATTATACATCAAAATAAAGAGTAACTTCTTGTTAATCCAGCCGCTGTGTCAGATTTCAAAAAGGCTTTACGGCGAAAGCACACCATGCGATTATCTGAGGACAGCGCCCCGCATACAAACACATGAAAAACATTTTTCAACCAGGCAGGTGTGACACGAAAGCCAGAAATAGCGATATAATAAATGCCTTACCTTTGAAGATCTTCTTCTGTTGGCACTCCAAAAGGTCCCAGTTACATCACAAATGGTCCTTTTGTTCGATAAAGTCCTTCTTTATATCCATAAAAACTCAGTTTAGCTGGCGCGCTTCATTCAATAATCCACCGATTTCTCTTCTTCAAAATGCATACAAAATGAATCCCAATAAACTTATCCAAACAAGTCAAACAATGTTTATAACCAAACCTCAGGTACCCTAATACGTAAATAAACACAATTTAAGACGGAGAATAGTATGTTCATTACCAGAGATAAATAACAAAGAACGCGCTTTCACCCACTGACTTGGAAACACTACAGCCAAAATGGGAGCCACTTTGAAAAACTACAACTTCTAGCTTATTTTTCCAAAAACCAGCCTGAAACTCTTTCTGTTGACATCTAGTGGAAGCCCCAGGAACTGCAATCTGGGAGGACTTTGCCTCATAATAAGTATGAAAGCCATTGGAAACAGTGGAAGGCTGTAGTCATTGAATGCTTATAGAGTATCTAATTGGTTAGGACCCAGATTGCAGTTCCTATGGCTTCCACTAGATGTCAACAGTCTTTAGACATTGTTTCAGGCTTGTTTTCTGAAAAATGAAGAAGAATGAGACCTTTCTCTCAGTGGACTGTAGAATCATGCAGTGCTGGTTTTGCACATGACCGAGTGTGCGCCCTTCGTTGTTTATCATTTCTATTGAATACACAATTGTCCGGTTGAAATACTATCAACAATTGACAACCTGAGGATGAATTATAAACATTGTTTGACTTGTTTCGACAAACTTTACTGGTACTATTAGGATGTATTTGTCTGCATGTTTTGACCGCCTTTGAGCCAGTGGATTTGAGCCACTGAACAAAACTGAGTTTTTGGGATATAAAGAGTGACTTTATCGAACAAAACTAACATTTATTGTGTAGCTGGGACTCTTGTGACTGCAACCATATGAAGATCTTCAAAGGTAAGTGATTAATTTTATTGCTATTTCTGACTTTTGTAATTCCTTTACTTGGTTGTAAAATGTTTTATGCTTTTGTAAGCAGGGCACTGTCCTCAGATAATTGCATGGTATGCTTTCGCCATAAAGCCTTTTAAAGCGGCTGGACTAACTTCTCTAGGGTAGGGGGCAGCATTCTGAATTTTGGGTGAAATACGTGCCCAAATTAAATTGCCTTCTACTCAGGCCCAGAAGATAGGATATGCATATAATATATGCATATATGCATATAATTGTTAAAATAGTGTATGTGAGTATAACATAACTGATTTGGCAGGCGAAAACCTGAGAAAAATCCATTCAGGAAGCAGGATTTATTTTTGCTACTGTAGTTTTCTATTCAATGCCATTACATTACAATATCCATTGATTTAGGACTCAAATTGCAGTTCCTATGCCTTCCACTAGATGTCAACTGTCTTTAGAAATTGTTTCAGGCTTGTATTCTGAAAAATGAGGGAATAAGAGCTGTCTGAATGAGTGGACCCTGCAGTGTCACAGAGCTTTTTCATGCGTGCGACCAAGAGTGCCTTTCTTGTTTACCTTTTATATTGACGACGTTATTGTCCAGTTGAAATATTATCGATTATTTAGGCTTAAAACAACCTGAGATTTGAATATAAACATCGTTTGACATGTTTCTATGTTACATGTTACGGATACAATTTGGATTTTTTTGTCTGCCTGTTGTGACTGCGTTTGAATCTGTGGATTACTGAAGAAAACGCGCAAACAAAATGGAGGTTTTTGGATATAAAGAGAGACTTTATCAAACAAAACAAACATTTATTGAGTAAATGAATGTCTTCTGAGTGCAACCATATGAAGATCATCAAAGGTAAGTGATGATGGCGATGGAAATGCATTTGGCAGTTAATCTACTTCAATTCGGTAAATGGCACTGTGTGCTCTTTTCAAAGGATGGATCCCAGTCGGTTATGGGTTATGGGATACAGGGGGTCGAGGGTGGTCTGCTGGGCATTGGGATGACAAACCAACTCGGGATGAGGATGAGGGTGGAATAGTAGGGACCAATTGGAGGTTTACTTAGTAGAAAGGCAAAGATCATGGTACAGCTATATAGACACTCAATCATCATGTTACTTTTTAATGGTACGTTTACAAACATATATTTTGATAAAAATAATTGAAAGTTGTGTCTCTTTATGGTAGGTGGTGAAATAAGTATAGCCAGTTACAATTGTAATGGCCTAGCAGATAATAAGAAAAGACAATCACTATTTACCTGGCTAAAAGAGAAGGAATATAATATATATTGTTTACAGGAAACACATTCAACAGTTTGAGATGAAGTTTTGTGGAAAAAGAACTGAGGGGGCGAAATATACTTCTCCCATGGGTAAAGAAATTCAAAAGGGGTGATGGTTTTAATTAACAATAATTTTGATCCAAATGTGCAAATTGTCCAAACAGATCCTCAAGGTAGATGGATTATTTTGAATATGTTATTGGACAATAAACAGATATGGCTTATTAACCTATACGGTCCGAATAATGATGATCCAAGCTTCTTTGAAAATATATATAAGAATCTATCAACTCTACAAGCAACACTAGACTCTATTATTATGTTGGGAGAATTTAATACGGTCTTAAATACCTCTATGGACCAGAAAAAAATCACTCTAAAAACTATCACCCTCAGGCACTTAAGGAAATCATGAATGTCATGGATATATTGGAATTAGTAGATATATGGAGACTTAAATACCCTGACCTAGTGAGATATACATGGGGGAGGCTTAATCAAGCTAGTCGCCTTGACTACTTTCTTATACCATTCTCACTGGCACCAAAAGTTTAAAAAGTGTTGATAGGGGACAGAATGCGGTCGGATCATCACATAATAGGCATATATATTACTCTTACAGAATTTCCACATGGGCGAGGATATTGGAAATTTAATCAAAGCCTACTAGATGATACATTGTTTAGAACTAGGACAGAAGAATTTATAACTGACTTTTTCAGACATAACATAGGTACAGCAGATCCCCTTACTGTATGGGACACTTTTAAATGTGCCTTTAGAGGCAATGCAATTCAGTACTCATCTATAAAACAAAAGCAATGTAGATCAAGAGTCCATATTAACAAAGGAAATTGAAGGACTAACAGTACAGTTAGATAGCAATAAAAACAGTACTATAGAGGCACAGAATAAGTTAGAGGAAAAACAAAAAGAAATGGAGGAACTTATTCAAGAAACATCTAGTGTAATATATTATAAAAATAAAGCGAACTGGATGGAATATGTGGAAAAATGCAACAAATTATTTTTCAATCTTCAATATAGAAATGCTACCAAAAAAATGTATTAAAACTTGTTACAAATGATGGAGTCACGCATGATTCACCAAATGATATTTTGAAAGAGGAAGTAAAGTACTTTAAGAATATGTTTTAATTTCAGACTCCTCCATCTCCACTAACTGAAACTAATTGTATGGTTTTCTTTCCTAATAATAATGTAAAATTAATATCTGTACAGAAAAACTCATGTGAAGGCCAAATTACAGAGGAGGAACTGCTTGAGGCAATTGGGGCCTTTAAGGATGGGAAAACTCCAGGGCTGGATGGCATACCAGTGGAAGTATACAACACTTTTTTTGTATACTCAAAGGACCATTATTGGCTTGTTTTAACCACTCCTATATAAATGATAGATTATCAGACATGCAACAAGAAGGTCTGATATCATTATTACTGAAACAGGACCCAAGTGGTATATATAAAGATCCAGTCCATTTAAAAAATTGGAGACCTCTTACACTTCAGTGTTGTGATGCAAAAATCCTAGCAAAATGCTTGGCACATAGACTTAAAAAAGAATTGTCAGATATTATTCATCCTAATCAGACAGGTTTTTTACATGGACGAAACATTGGTGATAATATAAGACAAGTACTGGAAACAATAGAACACTATGAAATATCGGCGACACCAGGCCTGGTTTTCATAGCTGATTTTGAAAAAGCTTTTGATAAAGTACGACTGGAGTTTACATATAAATGCCTAGAATATTTCAATTTTGGGGAATCTCTTATAAAATGGGTTAAGGTTATGTATAGTAACCCTAAGTGTAAAAGAGTAAATAATGGCTACATCTCAGAAAGTTTTAAACTATCTAGAGGAGTAAAACA
Organism: Oncorhynchus tshawytscha; assembly: GCF_018296145.1. Lineage (NCBI taxonomy): Eukaryota > Metazoa > Chordata > Actinopteri > Salmoniformes > Salmonidae > Oncorhynchus > Oncorhynchus tshawytscha. The sequence continues at coordinate 47,953,304 of NC_056432.1, forward strand.
AGGTTGTCCACTATCAGCATATCTATTTATTATTGCCATCGAAATGCTGCAAAGATTAGATCAAACAATAATATTAAGGGATTAGACATCCGTGGTTTAAAAACTAAAGTGTCATTGGACGCTGATGATTCATGTTTTCTTTTTAAACCACAATTGGAGTCTCTCCATGGCCTCTTAGAGGATCTACATACTTTTGCTATCCTCTCTGGATTAAGAGCAAATTATGATAAATGTACCATATTACGTATTGGATCACAAAAAAATGCACATTTTACATTACCATGTAGTTTACCAATTAAATGGTCTGACGGAGATGTGGACATACTCGGTATACAAATCCCAAAAGAAAGAAATGATCTCACTCCAATAAATTTTTATAGAAAGTTAGCAAAAATAGATAAGATCTTGCTACCATGGAAAGGAAAATACCTGTCTATTTGTGGAAAAATCACCCTGATTAACTCCTTAGTTATATCACAGTTGACCTATTTGCTTATGGTTTTGCCTACACCTAGTGACCTGCTTTTTAAATTATATGAACAAATACTATTCCATTTTATTTGGAACGGCAAACCAGATCAAATTAAAAGGGCCTATTTATATAACGAATATGAATTCGGTGGGCAGAAATGATTAAATATTAAAGCATTAGACTTCTCGCTAAAGGCATCAGTCATACAAAAGTTATATTTAAATCCAAACTGGTTCTCCAGTAAATTGGTACGAATGTCTCATCCTATATTCAGGAAGGGCCTTTCCCCCTTTATTCAGATTACACCTGCTCAATTTTGGTTGTTTGAAAAGGAAATAATCTCCAAAATCTCTTTATTTTTTAAACAAGCCTTAGAAAGTTGGTTGCAATTTCAGTTAATCCACCTGAAAGGATGGAACAAATAGTACAACAAATATTGTGGTTACATTAAAATATACTAATTGATTAAAAAAACTGTATTTATCGAAGAAAAAAAAGGTATACTTTTAGTGAATGATATCATAAATAGGACTGGTGGAGTTATGTCACACATGCAGCTAACACAGACATATGGAAATGTCTGCTCTACCCAAAATTACAACCAATTTAATTGCAGCATTACCACAAAAATGGAAGAGGCAAGTAGAAGGGGAAAAAAGTAAGGAACTTGTATGTCGGCCCTTTATTAAAGAACATAAATGGTTAAACAAAAGTGTGATAAATAAAAACATATACCAATTTACTTTAAGGACAAAAAACTGACAGCTGTGCCATATAAATTGCTAAATAGTTGGGAAGAGATTTTCGATGTATCCATTCCATGGCACAATGGTTACTGAATTGATACGCAAAACAACGCCGGATTCAAAACTTCAAATTTTTCAATATAAATTGCGATACAAAATTCTTGCAACCAATAGAATGTTATATATATGGGGGATACAATCTTCCCAGCTCTGCAGATTCTGCTGTGAGGAGGCAGAGTCATTAGATCATTTATTTTGGTATTGTCCATATGTAGCTCATTTTTGGTCACAGGTCCAGGAATGGCTGAAGAATTGCAACATTTGCCTAGAACTAACACTACAGATAGCAATACTGGGTGATTTGAAAAGCAATAGTCAATCAATCAATCAATAATATAATAATCATTTTAGCAAAAATGTTTATTTTTCATTTACAATCTGTAGAAGCTATGAGAATAGGAAGGTTCAATTATTTTGTGAAGCATCAAAGCACAGTTGAAAAATATATGGCAAGTAGAAATCCAAAATGGATGATGTTGAGAGACAGATGGGAGGGGTTGAATGGAGCTGAAGGGTGGGACTAATAACAAGATAAACAATGTAAAGCATACGGGATCTGTAAAATGTATATACAGTGCCTTGCGAAAGTATTCGGCCCCCTATAACTTTGCAAACTTTTGCCACATTTCAGGCTTCAAACATAAAGATATAAAACTGTATTTTTTTGTGAAGAATCAACAACAAGTGGGACACAATCATGAAGTGGAACAACATTTATTGGATATTTCAAACTTTTTTAACAAATCAAAAACTGAAAAATTGGGCGTGCAAAATTATTCAGCCCCTTTACATTCAGTGCAGCAAACTCTCTCCAGAAGTTCAGTGAGAATCTCTGAATGATCCAATGTTGACCTAAATGACTAATGATGATAAATACAATCCATCTGTGTGTAATCAAGTCTCCGTATAAATGCACCTGCACTGTGATAGTCTCAGAGGTCCGTTAAAAGCGCAGAGAGCATCATGAAGAACAAGGAACGCACCAGGCAGGTCCGAGATACTGTTGTGAAGAAGTTTAAAGCCGGATTTGGATACAAAAAGATTTCCCAAGCTTTAAACATCCCAAGGAGCACTGTGCAAGCGATAATATTGAAATGGAAGGAGTATCAGACCACTGCAAATCTACCAAGACCTGGCCGTCCCTCTAAACTTTTAGCTCATACAAGGAGAAGACTGATCATAGATGCAGCCAAGAGGCCCATGATCACTCTGGATGAACTGCAGAGATCTACAGCTGAGGTGGGAGACTCTGTCCATAGGACAACAATCAGTCATATATTGCACACTGCCCTTTATGGAAGAGTGGCAAGAAGAAAGACATTTCTTAAAGATATCCATAAAAAGTGTTGTTTAAAGTTTGCCACAAGCCATCTGGGAGACACGCCAAACATGTGGAAGAAGGTGCTCTGGTCAGATGAAACCAAAATTGAACTTTTTGGCAACAATGCAAAACGTTATGTTTGGCGTAAAAGCAACACAGCCCATCACCCTGAACACACCATCCCCACTGTCAAACATGGTGGTGGCAGCATCATGGTTTGGGCCTGCTTTTCCTCAGCAGGGACAGGGAAGATGGTTAAAATTGATGGGAAGATGGATGGAGCCAAATACAGGACCATTCTGGAAGAAAACCTGATGGAGCCTGCAAAAGACCTGAGACTGGGACGGAGATTTGTCTTCCAACAAGACAATGATCCAAAACATAAAGCAAAATCTACAATGGAATGGTTCAAAAATAAACATATCCAGGTGTTAGAATGGCCAAGTCAAAGTCCAGACCTGAATCCAATCGAGAATCTGTGGAAAGAACTGAAAACTGCTGTTCACAAATGCTCTCCATCCAACCTCACTGAGCTCGAGCTGTTTCGCGAGGAATGGGAGTCTCTCAGTCTCTCGATGTGCAAAACTGATAGAGACATACCCCAAGCGACTTACAGCTGTAATCGCAGCAAAAGGTGGCGCTACAAAGTATTAACTTAAGGGGGCTGAATAAGTTTGCACGCCCAATTTTTCAGTTTTTGATTTGTTAAAAAAGTTTGAAACATCCAATAAATGTCGTTCCACTTCATGATTGTGTCCCACTTGTTGTTGATTCTTCACAAAAAAATACAGTTTTATATCTTTATGTTTTAAGCCTGAAATGTGGCAAAAGGTCGCAAAGTTCAAGGGGGCCGAATACTTTCGCAAGGCACTGTAGGTTCGGAACTTTTGTGAAATAGCATAGTTACAAATAGAAATCAAACTGGATGGACATCAGAAATAGAGGAAGGACTAAGAACAAACAAGAGAGAACTATTGTAAAGTAGACTGTGTCTGTAGAATGTGTATAAGATGTATGGATTGAAGGTAGAAGCAGAAGTGTTTATTAGTTTACTTCAATTGGGGGATCGGCGGTAGAGTTTGCGGGGAATAATAATAAAGGTATATTCTTTTAAAAAGTATGTATGTCTATATAGGTATGTGTATATATATGCATGCGTGTTTGGATATATATATTTCCCAAAAAAATATGGGGGATTGGAAATGATGCAGACAATTACATTGGAAGCAACATTCTTTCCGCAATATTAAGCTGATCCACTGTCTAATATATATATATATTTAAAAGGTAAGTGATTAAGTGTATCTCTATTTCTGACTTGTGTAACTCTTCCACTTGGCTGGTTACTGTTTGTAATGATTTGTCTGCTGGGTGATGTTCTAAAATAATCGTAAGGTATGCTTTCGCCGTAAAGCCTTTTTGAAATCCAACACCGAAGTTCATCTTTAAACCTATGTAAAATACTTGTGTTTTTTCTCTATTTTTATAATGAGTATTTTTGTATTTGAATTTTGCGCTCTGCAATTTCACTGGATGTTGGCCAGATGGGACGCTAGCGTCCCACATACCCTAGTGAGGTTAAGACGACCTGCATTAGCTGGGAAACTACAACCCTACAGACGGTCATTGAACACTGTAAACATGCTGAGAGGCAGCAACTGTCTCAAGAAGATATGATGAAACAGAGAATGGAAAAGGAGGGCGTGAGACTACAAGCTGCACAGCTGGCCTTCTATCAAGGACAGGGCCAGCAGCGGCAGGCTCAGGGAGGACTTCAAAATGGTGGACAGAGAGGAAAGGAAGGGGTAGAGGAAGAGGAGGCAGAGGAGACTGCTGAAGGATGGGCTGGACAACGGACGTCGCAAGGTAAAGGTAATAGCTTGACCTGCTAAGGATTTTTTTTTCAAGCCCTTGTGAGGAGCCAATGGTTCTTCTCCTCGTCAATGGTGAGTCTGTTGAATTTCTAGTTGATACTGGGGCTGCAATGTCTGTCATAAATTCTAAAACCATGTCTGACTCTCCTATGTCAAATGAATCAGTCAGCACCGTGGGGGCCTCAGGAACAATGAATGAATTGCTCACAATGATCCTGCTGGTTAAAATAAGTGTTTCACACACCAGTTTATCGCCTCCAAATGGTGCCCTGTCAATTTCTTTGGGAAGAGAACTTCTCTGCAAATTGGGACTTAACTTCTCTGGGATCGTTTGGGACGTGAGCGTCCCACCTCGCCAACAGCCAGTGAAATTGCAGGGCGCCAAATTCAATCAACAGAAATCTCATAATTAAAATTCCTCAAACATACAAGTATTATACATCATTATAAAAGATAAACTTCTTGTTAATTCAGCCACAGTGTCCGATTTCAAAAAGGCTTTATGGCGAAAGCACACCATGCGTTTATATTTGGTCAGCGCCTAGCCACAGAAAACCATACAGCCACACCTCCTTTTTGTTTGTGCGTTTATCCAGTAATCCAAATGCACAAAACGCGGGCACAAAGTCCAGACGAAAAGTAAAAAAAGTTCCATTAAGGTTCGTAGAAACATGTCAAACGATGTATAGAATCAATCTTTAGGATATTTTTATCATAAATCTTCAAAAATATTCCAACCGGACAATTCCGTTGGGAAAGGGAACGACCGTCGCGCTCACGGCCACGTGCAAGACTAAACTAAAAGCTTTCAGCCTGACCACTTTTTGATACAGCTCTTATTCGATCCCCTTTCATAATACAAGCCCGAAACAACTTCTAAAGACTGTTGACATCTACTGGAAGCCTTAGGAAGTGCAATCTGACCCCATAGACGCAGGATATTGGATAGGCAATCACTTAAAAAAACTACAAACCTCAGATTTCCCACTTCCTGGTTGGATTTTTCTCAGGTTTATGCCTGCCATATGAGTTCTGTTATACTCACAGACATTATTTTAACAGTTTGGAAACTAGAGTATTTCTATGCATACCTATGCATATCCTAGCTTCTGGCTTGAGTAACAGGCAATTTACTCTGGGCACGCTTTTCATCCAAACTTCCCAATGCTGCCCCCTATCCCAATGAAGTTAACTTCTCTAAGATAGGGGGCAGCATTTGGAATTTGGATGAAAAGCATGCCCAAATTCAACTGCCTGCTACTCATCCCCAGAAGATAATTAGTAGATTTGGATAGAAAACACTCTGAAACTGTCTGAATCATGTCTGTGAGTATAACACAACTTATGTAGCAGGCGAAACCCCGAGGACAAACCATTCAGATTTTTGGTGTTTCATTGGGAATCCAGATTTCTAAGGGACTTGCTTTCAGTTCCTACCGCTTCCACTGGATGTCACCAGTCTTTAGAAATTGGTTGAGGTTTTTCCTTTGTGTAATGAAGAAGTAGCCCTGTTCAAAACAAGGTACTATTTGATAGAGGCGCGTGACCAGAAAGCTGGCGTCAGTTTGTTTTCTTCCTGTATTGAACACAGATCATCCTGTCTTCAATTTGATCAATTATTTACTTTAAAAAATACCTAAACTTGTATTACAAAAGTAGTTTGAAATGTTTTGGCAAGGTTTACAGGTAACTGTTGAGATATTTTGTAGTCACGTTGCGCAAGTTGGAACCAGTGTTTTTCTGGATCAAACACGCCAAATAAATGGACATTTTGGATATATATGGACGGAATTAATCAAACAAAAGGACCATTGGTGATGTTTATGGGACATATTGGAGTGCCAACAGAAGAAGTTTGTCAAAGGTAAGGCATGATTTATATTTTTATTTCTGCGTTTTGTGTTGCGCCTGCAGGGTTGAAATATCAAATCAAATCAAATCAAATCCAATTTTATTTGTCACATACACATGGTTAGCAGATGTTAGTGCGAGTGTAGCGAAATGCTTGTGCTTCTAGTTCCGACAATGCAGTAATAACCAACAAGTAATCTAGCTAACAATTCCAAAACTACTACCTTATAGACACAAGTGTAAGGGGATAAAGAATATGTACATAAAGATATATGAATGAGTGATGGTACAGAGCGGCATAGGCAAGATACAGTAGATGGTATTGAGTGCAGTATATACATATGAGATGAGTATGTAAACAAAGTGGCATAGTTAAAGTGGCTAGTGATACATGTATTACATAAGGATGCAGTAGATGATATAGAGTACAGTATATACGTATACATATGAGATGAATAATGTAGGGTATGTAAACATTATATTAGGTAGCATTGTTTAAAGTGGCTAGTGATATATTTTACATCATTTCCCATCAATTCCCATTAATAAAGTGGCTGGAGTTGAGTCAGTGTGTTGGCAGCAGCCACTCAATGTTAGTGGTGGCTGTTTAACAGTCTGATGGCTTTGAGATAGAAGCTGTTTTTCAGTCTCTCGGTCCCAGCTTTGATGCACCTGTACTGACCTCGCCTTCTGGATGATAGCGGGGTGAACAGGCAGTGGCTCGGGTGGTTGCTGTCCTTGATGATCTTTATGGCCTTCCTGTGACATCGGGTGGTGTAGGTGTCCTGGAGGGCAGGTAGTTTGCCCCCGGTGATGCGTTGTGCAGACCTCACTACCCTCTGGAGAGCCTTACGGTTGTGGGCGGAGCAGTTGCCGTACCAGGCGGTGATACAGCCCGACAGGATGCTCTCGATTGTGCATCTGTAGAAGTTTGTGAGTGCTTTTGGTGACAAGCCGAATTTCTTCAGCCTCCTGAGGTTGAAGAGGCGCTGCTGCGCCTTCTTCACGATGCTGTCTGTGTGGGTGGACCAATTCAGTTTGTCTGTGATGTGGGGGGTGTTCCCTCTGCTGTTTCCTGAAGTCCACAATCATCTCCTTAGTTTTGTTGACGTTGAGTGTGAGGTTATTTTCCTGACACCACACTCCGAGGGCCCTCACCTCCTCCCTGTAGGCCGTCTCGTCGTTGTTGGTAATCAAGCCTACCACTGTTGTGTCGTCCGCAAACTTGATGATTGAGTTGGAGGCGTGCGTGGCCACGCAGTCGTGGGTGAACAGGGAGTACAGGAGAGGGCTCAGAACGCACCCTTGTGGGGCCCCAGTGTTGAGGATCAGCGGGGTGGAGATGTTGTTGCCTACCCTCACCACCTTGTTGCCTACCCTCACCATATGTTTTCTCTCTTTTGTTTACAGAGGTGCTATCCTCAGATAATAGCATCGTTTGCTTTCGCCGAAAAGCCTTTTTTAAATCTGTCATGTTGGCTGGATTCACAACACGTGTAGCTTTAATTTGGTATCTTACATGTGTGATTTCATGGGCGTTTGATTTTTATAGGAATGTATTTGATTTTGGCGCTCTGGATTTTCTCTGGCTTTTGGCCAAGTGGGACGCTACTGTCCCACATATCCCAAAGAGTTAACATCCTTTGCAAAGACAAGGGCCTCAGTGTTGTACTGCCCCCGGAGAAATGTAATATCGTGATGCTGTCCGACACGGTCTCATTGGCATTAGTTACTGACCATGCGCCCCTCACGTGGATGGCTGGTAAGAGAAACAATAACAACAGAATAGCCAGATGGTTTTTGTCTTTACAACCGTTCTCTTTCCAGGTCATCCACAGGGCCGGATCGAGGAACGGGAATGCAGACGCGCTGTCCCGACGTGAGGCTCCGGTTCGGTCCTGGGGGGGAAGGTATGTGGAAGGCCCACCAGAGGGCAGGCTGGGCTCACGGATAGTAGCCCAACAAGGCATGGGAGACAAGGTAACCAGAGGCAATTGAGCACAGCTGACGGTACTAATGACACATTCTCCTTCCCCTATAAAAGAGAGAGAATGGAACCAGTAGAGAGGGGAGGGGAAAACTATCTCTGGAAGATGGCCACCGAGACAGAGGAGCTATCCAGGAAGAACCACTAAGACGGTGACAATCCTGTGACTTGTTGTAGTTTAAAGATAATCCTATCGCGTTCCTGTTTCATCTGGAGAAGATGTATGTTTTTCTTTGGAAGGTTTTCATTGATTATGTTGGAGTGTTTGTGTTGACCAAATGCCCTCAATAGAGAACTGTGTTCAATCAAGAAAACCCACTCCTGACTCATTTATTCCACCTTCCCGCTTTAGAGCGACGCCCAATTACTTGGTCTGCTCACATTAGTAACAGTAATGCCTCTGATGGACATGTGGATGTGCACATCGTACTACTGGTTTAGCATCTCATGAAATATTCACACGAAGACCCATGAGAATACTAAACACCCCATTCCCACAGAATAGGCTGACACTGATGGACTGTGAGGACCAAATGGTAAGTTACTGTCCTGCACTTAACAATGTTCTGAAATCTATTTTTACCCAGGGTAAAAGCTGCTTTACCTGGACCACTCCACAAACTTCAGCCAGGTGATTGGGTGGTCATCAAGGACCTCTGCAGAAAGACTAGGCACCAACAGCACTGGACTGGTCCATTCCAGGTGCTCCAGACAACAGACAGCGGTGAAGGATGCAGAGGTCTACTTAGGTTCACGTCAGCCACTGCAGGGAGGTTCCCCACAACCCAGGTGACGAATTGTCGTCAGCGACTCGTGGCCATGGGAAGACCAGGACTGGACTCTAAGCATCATTTCGTACACTAGAGTTGAGGAACAATGGGAAAGTAATTCTGCTTTGAAAGTTGATAAACTTAACCTCACTTTTGAAAAAATGGCCCTTGAATGTTTTGGTAAACCTACTGGAGAGCTCTTTGTCTACACCCATTCAGCATCGTTCACACCCTCTTAAGCCTTAACCCGGCTCAACACTTTAAGTATTAACGTGTGAGGCCATGTACTAAACAACCAAAGATTTCAAGAATAGAGGCTGGTTTATACTACGGGTGTGTTTGTAAATTGTTATGGAGATTCACATGGTTAAGGTAATGGTAAGATAATGACTAAATGATTAATACGTTCCAATTAATGCTAAGGCCATAACTAACAGTATTCCACCCTGTCACTGTATAATGGAGTAAAATGTGTTTGAATCATAAGACTAGAATTCTTGATTGTATGTGCATAAAAAAGGGGAACTGTTACCAGACAAGAGACTGTGGCTGACAACTGAAACTGATAACAGGGAAGGAGGTCTCCCCACCCAGGAAGGGGAGAAACCGTTGGGCTTGCAGTAGATTGTGTAACATGTTGCACAATATGATAAGCAAGGTATGTGTTGGAGAAACCTTGTAAACAGCATTGACAGTGTTAGAGGGGCATTTATATTACCAAATGTGAGGTATAAAAGGCTATGTGCATTGTATGGTGTTTAGCGCTCTCGTGAATAAACCTTCTGACTGTTATAAGCTGGGACTCTGTCTGTTTCATTCAACTAGAATCTAACAAATTCTGGGTTGCAGACTGAGCAGTTTAATTGAAGTTCAGTTTATCAACATTGAGAACATAATTCTCGTGACATAAATTCAATCTAGAGTGCGACCTGGGCATTCATAAACTTAGAGCTTGTCAAATTGCCCTTTCGTAATTTCAGAGCATTTCACTCTCGGCGCGTTCAGAGCACACACTGGATGCTCTGGCCGAGGAGTAGGGTTGATCCCAAGCTAACGTTGGCTAGCTTGCTGGCTACTTCCAGACACGTGAGCGAACAGCTCACTCTGACTTTTTTTACCTGCCCTAGCAGAGCTGGTTAGGCTGTTTTTATGTTATGACTGTAACTGCTGCTGGCAACAATTTAATTACACTTTTTTGCCAACATTTACTTAGACCGGCCATATTCAAAGGGTATTGAGCGTTCGCAACTGTCAGTTATTCTGCGCTCTGGCACACTCAGATGAGAGTACTCTGAAATCGGAGTAGATAGTGAGAGCGACTTTACCAGCTACCTTCTGACAAAATTAGAAATGTGTAACATCTGAAAATGTAGCTAGCTCTACTATCTTACCTTATCATGGATAGACACTTCTCCCTCTCTGTCACGGAGGCCATGGTTGCCCTTAGTTTGAAGATGTAATCCAGAGACAGGCGTTTTATACAGCCTTTTGTGTTCTTTTTGTCTCCCTCGGCATATTTGCAATCAAAGGCCAGAATTTTCTCAATCTCATTAGCTATCATATTCAAATTCCACCGGGCCTTTCACTAATTTCAAACCTCAGTCCTCCAGAAAGGGGAGATAACCACTTTGATATCATTAAAAAAAAGCTGCATTAGAAAGGATTACCTACCAGCTCATGTTATAGACAGAAGCGTGCTACATGGCAGACCAATCTGAACTCATCTCTTGGCATGTCCAGCCCATCCATTATCTCAGGTTTGTAATTTAAGGAGTAATTTTATTTGTATTTACAGATGGCATACAAGTTTGTTATTAAGGCACATGAAAGTTCACATGTTCCAGAAGGCAGTTCAGCTCTAAAATGCATTTTGATTAAAACATATTTTAAAGTTCATATGCCTCTCCTGTGAAGTAGTAATGTGCAAAATATCAAATCAAATCAAATCTTATTTGTCACATACACATGGTTAGCAGATGTTAATGCGAGTGTAGTGAAATGCTTGTGCTTCTAGTTCCGACAATGCAGTAATAACCAACAAGTAATCTAACTAACAATTCCAAAACTACTGTCTTATACACAGTGTAAGGAGATAAAGAATATGTACATAAAAAGATATATGAATGAGTGATGGTACAGAGCAGCATAGGCAAGATACAGTAGATGGTATCGAGTACAGTATATACATATGAGATGAGTATGTAAACAAACTGGCATAGTTAAAGTGGCTAGTGATACATGTATTACATAAGGATGCAGTAGATGATAGAGTACAGTATACACGTATACATATGAGATGAATAATGTAGGGTATGTAAACATATTAGGTAGCATTGTTTAAAGTGGCAAGTGATATATTTGCCTAAATATGCCTAGAATCCTGAAACGAGTCACATTTATCAATAACTCTGCCATCTCTTAACTAACCTCTTTTCCCTAACTACACTGAATAAAAATATAAACGCAACAAACATGCAACAATTTAAGATTTCTGAGTTACAGTTCATATAAGGAAATCAATAAATTGAAATTAATTAATTAAAAAGGGTAGGGGTGTGGATCAGAAAACCAGTCAGTATCTGTTGTCAGCACCGTGCAGCACATTTCCTTCGCATAGAGTTGATCAGGCTGTTGATTGTGTCCTGTGGAAGGTTGTCCCACTCCTTTTCAATGGCTGTGCTAAATTGCTGGATATTGGCGGGAACTGAAACATGCAGTCATACACATTGATGCAGAGCATCCCAAACATGCTAATGGGTGACATGTCTGATGAGTATGAAGGCCATGGAATAACTGGGACATTTTCAGCTTCCAGGAATTGGGTACAGATCGCTGCAACATGGGGACGGTCATTGTCATGCTGAAATGTGAGGTGATGGCGGCAGTTGAATGGCACGACATTGGGCCTCAGAATCTCGTCACAGTATCTCTGTACATTAAAATTGAAATCAATAAAATGCAATTGTGTTCATTGTCCATCTTATGCCTGCCCACAACATAACCCCACAGCCACCATGGGGCAATCTATTCACATTGTTGACATTAGCCCGCTGCATACACACTGTCTGCCATCTACCCGGTACAGTTGAAACCAGGCTTCATCTGTGAAGAGCACACTTCTTCAGCGTGCCAGTGGACATCAAAGGTGATCATTTTCCCACCGAAGTTGGTTACGACACCGAACTGCAGTCAGGTACAGACCCTGGTGAGGATGATGAGCACGCGAATGAGCATCCCTAAGACGGATTCAGACAGTTTGTGCAGAAATTATTCAATTGAGCAAACCCATAGTTTCATCAGCTGTCTGTGTGGCTGGTCTCAGATGATCCTGTAGGTGAAGAAGCCAGATGTGAATGTCCTGGGCTGGCGTAGTTACATGTGGTCTGCGGTTGTGAGGCTGGCAGAGACAGCAAGTGCGGTTCATTGCTCCAGAGCCTTTCCGTTCAACACTCCTGGGCCAGACTACACTCAATCATATGACCCTCTGAAGAGATGAGTCTTCAGTAAAGACTTAAAGGTTGAGACCGAGTCTGCGTCTCTCACATGGGTAGGCAGACCATTCCATAAAAATGGAGCTCTACAGAAGAAAGCCCTGCCTTCAGGTGTTTGCTTAGAAATTCTAGGGACAATTAGGAGGCCTGCGTCTTGTGACCGTAGCGTACGTGTAGGTATGTACGGCAGGACCAAATCGGAAAGATAGGTAGGAGCAAGCCCATCTATTGCTTTGCAGGTTAGCAGTAAAACCTTGAAATCAGCCCTTGCCTTAACAGGAAGCCAGTGTAGGGAGGCTAGCACCAATTTATTTAGCACTAACTGAAGTTTATTTAGTGCTTTATCCGGGTAGCCAGAAAGTAGAGCATTGCAGTAGTCTAACCTAGAAGTGACAAAAGCATGGATTAATTTTTCTGCATCATTTTTAGACAGAAAGTTTCTGATTTTTGCAATGCTACGTAGATGGAAAAAAGCTGTCCTTGAAACAGTCTTGATATGTTCGTCAAAAGAGAGATCAGGGTCCAGAGTAACGCCGAGGTCCTTCACAGTTTTGAGACGACTGTACAAGCATCAAGATTCATTGTCAGATTCAACAGAAGATCTCTTTGTTTCTTGGGACCTAGAACAAGCATCTCTGTTTTGTCTAAGTTTAAAAGTAGAAAGTTTGCAGCCATCCACTTCCTTATGTCTGAAACACAGGCCTCTAGCGAGGGCAATTTTGGGGCTTCGCCATGTTTCATTGAAATGTACAGCTGTGTGTCATCTGCATAGCAGTGAAAGTTAACATTATGTTTTTTAATGAGATCCCCAAGAGGTAAAATATATAGTGAAAACAATAGTGGTCCTAAAACGGAACCTTGAGGAACACCGACATTTACAGTTGATTTGTCAGAGGACAAACCATTCACAGAAACAAACATATCTTTCCGACAGTTAAGATCTAAACCAGGCCAGAACTTGTCCATGTAGACCAATTTGGGTTTCCAATCTCTCCAAAAGAATGTGGTGATCGATGGTATCAAAAGCAGCACTAAGGTCTAGGAGCATGAGGACAGATGCAGAGCCTCGGTCTGACATTATTTAATGGTCATTTACCACCTTCACAAGTGCAGTCTCAGTGATATGATGGGGTCTAAAACCAGACTGAAGCATTTCGTATACATTGTTTGTCTACAGGAAGGCAGTGAGTTGCTGCACAACAGCTTTTTCTAAATTTTTTGAGAGGAATGGAAGATTCGATATAGGCCGATAGTTTTAAAAATATTTTCTGGGTCAAGGTTTGGCTTTTTCAAGAGAAGCTTTATTACTGCCACTTTTAGTGAATTTGGTACACATCCGGTGGATAGAGACCCGTTTATTATGTTCAACATAGCACAGGCACAGGAAGCAGGAAGCAGCTCTTTCAGTAGTTTAGTTGGAATAGGGTCCAGTATGCAGCTTGAAGGTTTAGAGGCCATGATTATTTTCATCATTGTGTCAAGAGATATAGTACTAAAACACTTGAGTGTCTCTCTTGATCCTAGGTCCTGGCAGAGTTGTGCAGACTAAGGACAACTGAGCTTTGGAGGAATATACAGATTTAAAGAGGAGTCCATAATTTGCTTTCTAATGATCATGATCTTTTCCTCAAAGAAGTTCATGAATTTATTACTGCTGAAGTGAAAGCCATATTCTCTTGGGGAATGCTGCTTTTTAGTTAGCTTAGCAACGGTATCATTTTTTTTTCTTCGTATTGTTCTTATTTTCCTCAATTAAGTTGGAAAAATAGGATGATCGAGCAGCAGTGAGGGCTCTTCAATTCTGCACGGTACTGTCTTTCCAACTAGTCGGAAGACTTCCAGTTTGGCGTGGCGCCATTTCCGTTCCAATTTTCTGAAAGCTTGCTTCAGAGCTCGGATATTTTCTGTATACCAGGCAGCTAGTTTCTTATGACAAATATTTTTAATTTCTAGGGGTGCAACTGCATCTAGGGTATTACGCAAGGTTAAATTGAGTTCCTCAGTTAGGTGGCTGATTTTTGTCTTCTGACATCCTTGGGTAGGCAGAGGGAGTCTGGAAAGGCATCAAGGAATCTTTGGGTTGTTCGAGAATTTATAGCATGACTTTTGATGCTCCTTGGTTGGGGTCTGAGCAGATTATTTGTTGCGATTACAAACGTAATAAAATGGTGGTCAGATAGTCCAGGATTATGAGGAAAAACATTAAGATCCACAACATTTATTCCACGGGACAAAACTAGGTCCAGAGTATGACTGTGACAGTGAGTAGGTCCAGAAACATGTTGGAAAAAACCCACTGAGTCAATGATGGCTCCGAAAGCCTTTTGGAGTGGGTCTGTGAACTTTTCCATGTGAATATTAAAATCACCAAAAATTAGAATATTATCTGCTATGACTACAAGGTCCGATAGGAATTCAGGGAACACAGTGAGGAACGCTGTTTTTGGCCCAGGAGGCCTGTAAACAGTAGCTATAAAAAGTGATTGAGTAGGCTGCATAGATTTCATGACTAGAAGCTCAAAAGATGAAAACGTCATTTTTTTTGTAAATTGACATTTGCTATCGTAAATGTTAGCAACACCTCCGCCTTTGCAGGATGCAAGGGGGATATGGTCACCAGTGTAACCAGGAGGTGAGGCCTCATTTAACACAGTAAATTCATCAGGCTTAAGGCATGTTTCAGTCAGACCAATCACATCAAGATTATGATCAGTGATTAGTTCATTGACTACAACTGCCTTTGAAGTGAGGGATCTAACATTAAGTAGCCCTATTTTGAGATGTGAGGTATCACAATCTCTTTCAATAATGGCAGGAATGGAGGAGGTCTTTATCCTAGTGAGATTGCTAAGGCGAACATCGCCATGTTTAGTTTTGCCAAACCTAGGTCGAGGCACAGACACAGTCTCAATGGGGATAGCTGAGCTGACTACACTGACTAGTGGCAGACTCCACTAAGCTGGCAGGCTGGCTAACACCCTATTTCAGTGTGAAGCTAGAGGAGTTAGAGCCCTGTCTATGTTGGTAGATAAGATGAGAGCACCCCTCCAGCTAGGATGGAGTCCGTCACTCCTCAGAAGGCCAGGCGTGGTCCTGTTTGTGGGTGAGTCCCAGAAAGAGGGCCAATTATCTACAAATTCTATCTTTTGGGAGGGGTAGAAAATAGTTTTTAACCAGCGATTGAGTTGTGAGACTGCTGTAGAGCTCATCACTCCCCCTAACTGGGAGGGGGACAGAGACAATTACTCAATGCCGACATCTTTTTTCTAGCTGATTTACACGCTGAAGCTATGTTGCGCTTGGTGACCTCTGACTGTTTCATCCTAACATCGTTGGTGCCGAGGTGGATAACAATCTCTCTATACTCTCTACACTCGCCAGATTTAGCTTTAGCCAGCACCATCTTCAGATT
Organism: Oncorhynchus tshawytscha; assembly: GCF_018296145.1. NCBI lineage: Eukaryota > Metazoa > Chordata > Actinopteri > Salmoniformes > Salmonidae > Oncorhynchus > Oncorhynchus tshawytscha. Next base: position 47,969,288 of record NC_056432.1, read on the forward strand.
AGCCTTAACGTCGGTAGCCCTGCCCCCTGGTAAACAGTGTTTGATCGCTGGATGATTCGTTTTAAGTCTAATACGGCGGGTAATGGAGTCACCAATGACTAGGGTTTTCAATTTGTCAGAGCTTATGGTGGGAATCTTCGGCGTCTCAGACCCCGTAATGGGAGGAGTAGAGACCAGAGAAGGCTCGGCCTCAGACTCCGACTTGCTGCTTAATGGGGAAAACCGGTTGAAAGTTTCTGTTGGCTGAATGAGCGACACCGGTTGAGCATTCCTACAGCATTTCCCTGCAGAACCATGAGAAAGTTGTCCGGCTGCGGGGACCGTGCGAGGGGATTTGTACTAAAGTTACTATCTGTACTTACTGGTGGCACAGACGCTGTTTCATCCTTTCCTACACTGAAATTACCCTTGCCTAACGATTGCGTCTGAAGCTGGGCTTGCAGCAGAGCTATCCTCGCCATAAGGCGATCGTTCTCCTGTATATTATGGGTACATCGACTGCAATTAGAAGGCATCATGTTAATGTTACTACTTAGCTTCGGCTGTTGGAAGTCCTGACGAACCATGTCCAGATAAAGCGTCCGGAGTGAAAAAGTTGAATGAAAAAGAAAAAAGTTGAGTGAGGGAAAACTAAAAATATAAACGGTAATTAAAAATTAAAAACCATAAAGTTGTCAGGCAGCAAATAAGGTTGGCAACAAAACGCACAGCGACACGTAAACAAGTCTGCAACCTCAGTCACTCAATTGTCCTCAATAAACAGTGCATGAAACAAACGATCCTTTCTGCTTTAATCCTGGAGTGGTTCTGCCACCAGGGAGTAGTTTGACACAAACCAATGGTACCATCCTGCCATCCCAAGGAACCGTTGAAGGGCATTGAGGGTGGTTGGCACAGGGAAGTCTTGGTCTTTTCAGGATCTACATGGATGCCGTCAAGAGGTCACCATAGGAGCTTCAGGGAGGTTTGGCAGAAGTTACTCTTCTTCATTTTCAATGTCAGACCAGCTTCTCTAAGCTTGTCCAACAATGCCTGAAGATCTTGAAAGGGTTTTTCTCTGGTCTGGGCATAGATAATAACAGTATATATTCCAGGTAGGTGAAACAGATCTTCCCTTTGAGCTCACCTAACGTAGTCTCCATGACTCTTTGGAAGGTGGCAGGCGCATTCTTTAATCCAAAAAGCAGGAATGTTTTGTGCTTCAGGAGTTCGGTGCTTATCAGGCATTAACTGTACCAGAGCAATGGCAGAGAAGACTGCCACACTTGGACCCCAATCATGTAACTGTGTAGCTTCTGCTTGGAAGAAATGCTTCTCGCTCTGATTATGTGGAAATCAGTAGTGCGATGTCCATCTGGACACCACTGAACCACATGAAATCAATTCCCAACACGACAGGAAAAGCAATAACAGAAAGAATCATATAGGAGTGGTTACACAGGCGGATTCCCACCTCACTCCATCCGGGTGGCCTTTTAGCCTCACCGTCAGCCAGATATAATGGACCTATTGTCCATGGCTTCCTGTTCTATTGGGGACCTTTCACAGCTTCTCATTGAGCAGCGTGTAGGATGATCCAGTGTCCAGGATGGCTCTTCCTGTCCAAGGGCCTATGGACAAGGGTAACACCAGCTGGTGCGGTATTTGCTGAAAGGAAGGGGATGCCGATGGGTGGGCGTAGGCAGTGACTCTTGGGGTTTCAGCTCTGGTCAGAGCACCCGGAGTAGAATGGTCATTCTTGTGATGAGAGTTAGGTGTGTTGGCCTGTTGTGACTTGCTGTACAGATTGTGGTTTCTGGATGTGTTTACTTGATGCTGATTTGGACATGTAGCTGGAGAATGTCCCGCTTTGCTACATCTCCAACAGAACACCGGAGGGATCGATGGCATGGCTTGGGTATTTGTTTGGGTGTCTGTTTCTTTCTCTGTTCATATTGCTGATGACATTCACTATCATTCTCGAACAGCTGTCCCTGTCTAACCAGTCCATCTACAGTGGTGACCGAGTTGATAGGCTAGCAGAGGGTTGTTTTTTTCCCTTCAAGATCAACATAATAACCTCTTCCTCCTCAATGCCAGGTTTCGACTCCTGCACAAGGAGTAGTAACTGTATGCAAAGTCACAGATACTCTCACTCTCTTCTTGAACTCGATTCCTGACTCTGTCAGCCAGCTCATCTGTGTAGTCCTCAGACAGAAAGGTAGAAGACGCAGGCCTCTATAACTCTGCCTCTTCCTTTTTCTAGTATCAGAGATTTGGGCCTAGTCCAAGATGAGCAGTATTTCCTTCACCGCCGACTATTTGAAGTAGAAATCCCCATCGAAGGTTAGTGATCACTGTTCTGATGTCAAGAATTTATGTTCGGTCATAGGAAACAACGGCAGAAACATTATCTAAAGAAAAGTTACAATAAGTAGGAAAAAACACAATAGCACAATTGGTCAGGAGCCCCTGATGAAAAATCTGAAAATAAATTTGAAAATGACATAATTCATATGTATTTTGTAATTTCTCATTACTGTAAAACAATACCATTGTTAAATATTATTTGTCATAATCACTTGTGTGATAAACGTGTTTTACATCTGGAGGAAACCTGGCACCATCCCTACGGTGAAGCATGGTGGTGGCGGCATCATGCTGTGGGGATGTTTTTCAGCAGCAGGGACTACTAGACCAGTCAGGATCGAGGGAAAGATGAACAGCGCAAAGTACAGAAAGATCTTGGATGAAAACCTGCTCCAGCGCGCTCAGGACCTCAGAAGGTGAACCTTCACCGCAGTCTAACAGAACAACGACCCTAAGCACACAGCCAAGACAATGCAGGAGTGGCTTCGGGACAAGTCTCTGAATGTCCTTGAATGGCTCAGCCAGAGCCAGGACTTGAACCCGATCAAACATGTTTGAAGAGACCTGAAAATAGCTGTGCAGCGACACTCCCCATCCAATCTGACAGAGTTTGAGAGGATCTGCAGAGAAGAATGGGAGACATTCCCCAAATACAGGTGTGCCAAGCTTGAACCATCCTACCCAAGAAGACTTGAGGCTTTAATCGCTGCCAAAGGTGCTACAAAGTACTGAGTCAAGTGTCTGAATACTTACGTAAAAGGTGATGTTTTTTTGTTTTTATAAATTACATTTTCTAAAAACCTGTTTTTACTTTGCATTATGGGGTAGTGTGTGTAGATTGAGGATTTAAAAAATATATATATTTTAGAATAAGGCTGTAACGTAACAAAATGTGGAAAAAGTCAAGGGGTCTAAATACTTTCCGAATGCGATATACATACATACGTCCTCCATGGAGACCATAAGCATGTAGCCCTCGTCCTCAGTTGCTCAGACAAGCTATGCTCGAAGTGTGACAAAAAAAGTGTTTAGCTCATCGGGTAGGGCAGCTTTATTTTTGTAATCAGAGATTGTTAGAAGCCCTCGTGTTCGACCCGCTCCTCCACTTTGTCCCTATACTTGTGTCTACCATATTGATCAATCTGTGTAGGTCGTATTTGCACTGTTGAAGCATAAAATTGTCCCAATTGGCAAATACATGTAAGTAAAAACAGAACAAATGTAAATTATATTTCATGAATTTGGTGCTTTAATGTTCCCTATGTCATATCAAGTCAGGCATGGCATGAATTACACAAGAAGAAAAAAGATTTAACAGTTGCAAACTAAAGAATTCTAAGTAAAGATTTTCTGATACAGAAAATACAGAATCAAGGAATGACATTTTCTCTCTCTCAGGGACACCAAATACTTCACTGGCCTTTCTATGAGGAAACAGGGTGGTTTATATGCATTCACAACAGGGAATATTAGTAACACAATAACACAACATAAAATAATTAGAGAAACAAATCATCTTTGCACAGGGTTTCTGGGTCAAAAGGAAATAAATAAAACCAAATATATATATATATATATGCATACCAGTCAAAGGTTGACACAGCTACTCATTAAAGGATTTTTATTTTAACTATTTTCTGCATTTTCTGCAAAAAAAAGTGTTAAACAAATCCAAATATTTTATATTTGAGATTCTTCAAAGTAGCAACCCTTTGCCTTGATGACAGCTTTGCAGACTCTTGGCATTCTCTTAACCAGCTTCATGAGGTAGTCACCTGGAATGCATTTCAATGAACATGTGTACCATGTTAAAAAGTACATTTGTGGAATTTCTTTTCATCTTAACGCATTTGAGGCAATCAGTTGTGTTGTGACAAGGTAGGGGTCGTATACAGAAGATAGCCCTATTTGGTAAAAGACCCAAGTCCATATTATGGCAAGAACAGCTCAAATAAAGAGAAACGATAGTCCATCATTATTTTAAGACATGGTCAGTCAATGCGGAAAAAATTCAAGTGCAGTCGCAAAAACCATCAAGCGCTATGATGAAACTGTCTCCCATGAGGACCACCACAGGAAAGGAAGACCCACAGTTACCTCTGCTGCAGAGGGTAAATTCATTAGTCAGATTGTAGCCCAAATTAATGCTTGAAAGAGTTCAAGTAACAGACATCTCAACATCAACTGTTCAGAGGAAACTGTGTGAATCAGGCCTTCATGGTCGAATTGCTGCAAAGAAACCACTACCAAAGGACATCAATAAGAAGACGAGACTTGCTTGGGCCAAGAAATACAAGCAATTACATTAGACTAGACAGGTGGAAATCTGTTCTTTGGTCTGATGAGTCCGTGATTTTTTGTTCTAACCGCCGTGTCTTTGATTGACGCAGAGTAGGTGAACGGATCTCTGTGTGTGGTTCCCATCATGAAGCATGGGAGAGGAGGTGTGATGGTGCTTTGCTGGTGACACTGTCAGTGATTTATTTAGAATTGAAGGCACACTTAACCAGCATGGCAACCACAGCATTCTGCAGCGATACGACATCCCATCTGGTTTGCGCTAAGTGGGAATATCATTTGTTTTTCAACAGGTCAACGACCCAACACACCGCGTGGCTGTGTAAGGGTTATGTGATCATGAAGGAAAGGGCGATACCTAGTCAGTTGTCCAACTGAATGTATTCAACTGAAATGTGTCTTCCACGTTTAACCCAACCCCTCTGAATCAGAGAGGAGCAGGGGGCTGTCTTAAATCGACATCCACATGTTGCTCAGGGGCAGAACAACAGATTTTTAACTTGTCAGTTCAGGGATTCGATCCAACAACCTTCCGGTTACGGGTCCAACACACTAACCAATCTGCCGCCCCTAAAAAGGAGGGTGATGGAGTGCTGCATTAGATGACCTGGTCTCCACAATCACCGACCTCAATCCAATTGAGATAGTTTGGGATGAGTTGGACCGCAGAATGAAGGGAAAGCAGCCAAGTGCTTAGCATATGTGGGAACTCCTTCAAGAATGTTGGAAAAGCATTCCAAGTGAAGCTGGCTGAGAGAATGTCTAGAGTGTGCAAAGCTGTCATCAAGGCAAAGGGTAGCTTCTTTGAAGAATCTAAAATATATTTGAGATTCTTCAAACACTTTTTTGGTTATTACATGATTCCATGTGTTATTTCATAATTTTGATGTCTTCCCTATTATTCTACAGAAAATAGTAAAAATAAAGAATGAGTAGGTGTCCAGATTTTTGACTGGTACTGTGTGTGTTATATATATATATATTTAAATACATTTAAAATTACTCTAATGTGAATGCTTTTAACATTTTACAAAGTGTAAACCAAATAAGTCTTGTGTGTAGAAGTAGAGAATGAAAAATGTCCCACACCATGTCTAGCTAATAGGTAGCCTACATTGATGGCCAATAATCATTTAAAAAAAAAATACAAATATATTTAGGGTACATATTAATTCTGAAGAAGCAGACAGCATTGCATAGCACAACAAAAACTTACACTTGACAGTGTCAGGATGTTGAATGAAGACTTTGGTAATTGAAAGCCAAACATTTCAGTTAAATGCAAACACTGAAAATGCGGTTTCCCAGACACAGATTAAGCCTAGTCCGGGACTAAAAAGCAATTTCAATGGAGACTCTCCATTGACCATGCATTTTAGCCCAGGACCAGGCTTAATCTGTGTCTGAAAAACCGGTCTTAAAATGTCACATGCTGCTTCAAGTCTCTCCTCCTTTTTCAATTAGTAGGCTTGACTACACATACCATGCTCACTCACACATATGTAATCATGGCTATCCAAAGGAAAAAACAAAAAAAACACAAAAAAAGATTAAACGAGGACCATCTCCTGATTTTTGAAAATTTCCAAAATGTCAAACACCTGTACCAATGTTTCCCTTTTTTAATTGATACCATCCTAGGCATTTGCATTTCCAAAGAAATTATCTTGATTGTCCATCATGAAGTCCAAGTCCTCACCATGAGTTACTCACCGCCTCTTCTGTGTGTAAACTGGGTAGGCGAGCGTGACATTTAAAGAATCATTGTGCTGTACGAGTGACGTGTGGTGGTAATGCAGGACTAGTTCTTTTAGGGAGCCATACAGGTTATACGGCTCTGCAAATCCATAGCCCGTATGACTCTTGTTGATAACACAATGCTTCACCTCACCCTCAACACTGCAAAGAAAGACATTTTAAATTAGAATACATCAAGTTCAGAATACATCCAAATTCCATGTATGGACTATTTTACATGGTTCTGAAAATAAAGAATGACCTGGTTTTGTTAAATGTTGTCAACTTGATCATTTAGAAACACACCAAGGTCAACTTTTCCTTCTTCCTTCAGTCTCTCTCAATATGTAGCATGAGGAGAATCAGTTTGTTTATTATGAATATGATCTAGCATTTCAAATCTGATCAATATGCTAATCAAGTTGCCAATATACACTCAATACTAATGCTGCAAATTAACATCATAAAATCTGTCAACACATTAAGACTGAATAATCGGATCTCATTAAATAAGATTGATTAACTCTATGAAACATGAGTGTTTAGGTCTTATATTATCATGACACTAAACTCAAATCATGTGTCTTCATGTGGAATTTTTTTCAGTGTGATTAGGTAGCCTAAAAATCTGTCGCTATTCCCTTGATTAAGGCACTTAACCCTAATTGCAACAGCAGTGCTATACAATAGTGACCCTGGCCCCACTCCTTGCGGGTGTCTCAGGGGGGAGTTGGGATATGCAAAAAAACACATTTCCATTAACAGGACAAATATAGGCACCCCGCAAACTTGTATTATTAGATACATACACAACACTGCAGGCGTAGCAGCCAGCTTTGCTACTGTCCCGGACCAGGAATGTTCCGTCCTTCTTCCCTCGGAGCAGAGCTTCTGCCTGCAGCCGGTTGATGTTGCCTAGCCTCCACGAACGTTCATCATGATGTGGGAGGTCCTCGTCATCTTCAACCATTGAGTACTCACTGCAATACAATAATCACATTAGTTTTATACAGCACTAACTTCTGTTTGAATTACTCCTTTAAAAAGAAACATGCAAAAGGAGACAACTTTGAAGTGGATCTTTAAAAAACAATCCAAAGTAAAAGCGTGGGAAATGGATACTTACTCCTCTGGGTTTTCATTCTTGATACCCAACCATTCATTCAGCTTCTTCTGCCTCACTCCCTTTTGTGTCAGCCACCTACCACGAGAAAATAAAAAAAGGTTGTGTCAGTCATTTAGTAACGGGACATTATAGACAAAATATCTGATAACAGCAAAGACTGGTGCTATACTTACATTAGGTAATGGTCTCTGGTCTTGCGGAGCTGAATCAGATCAGGTTTGATGCTGTTCATCTTCTTATCTATCTCCCTGTAATCCGCTGCTTGCTTTTTCAGATCGTCCTCCAGGTGCCGTTTACTGTCCACAATCTCACTTATTCTCGATTTCAGTTTGTCGTAGTTTCCCATGATTCTAGGAGAAACAATTATTGTTGTCAAAGATATATCACCTATTGTCAATATATGAGACAGCTGTTGTACTTCTATAAGAAAGGCACATTTGGCTTCTCCAACAGTGAAGCAATCTGAGTAGTTGTAGCATCAACAAAACTCCAGTGATTATTCTGTGGGTATACAAACTTCTACTATGCTATTTCCATTAGTGATGCACCGATATGACATTTTTGGCCGATACTCAATATTTTCCTTGCCAAAAAAACAATACCGATAACCGATATTTAAACATTTAGCGGCCTTTTAAGCATTCTAGTACAGTTAAATAGTTACACACACACGGACAAAGCGGTTTAAGGCACTGCATCTCATGGCAAGAGGAGTCACTACAGTTCCTGGTTTGAATCCAGGCTGTATCACATCCGGCTGTGATTGGGAGTCCCATAGGGCTACGCACAATTGGCCAAGCTTCGTCCGGGTTTGGCCATTATTGTAAATAAGAATTTGCTCTGAACTGACTTGCCTGGTTAAATAAAGGTTTTACCCACCACACTGACCAACAAGTTATTTTGTTGGTCCCCATTACCAGTAAAACATAATCAAAAGCTATTTCTTTCACTTACTTGCTGCGCTGTTTCGTTTCATTCTCAACCAGGATTTCTATGGAACGCCATTTGGGCCTTTACGTGTCAAATAAGCTTGTTGACCAATCAGGACCTGAATATGACTGCATGTCACATAATAATTGAACACATTTTATTTTTTTACGTAGTGATTACACTATCATCTGTATTTAATATGTAACAACGATTCATTGCTGGTCATAAAAAAATCTAGCTAGCTCATGGATGCAAGCAATGTTCTTCCCCCAAAATATAGCAAAAAGACAATCTGTTTTGGCTGGCTAACTATATAGCTAGGTGTCACCATCTAAAATAACCCTAATTTATAAGACAGTCCTTATTTGATTAATGGTGGTCGGACTCATCTATGTGAAGATAGCCACAATAGTGTACTTTGCAGTTAGCCTTCAAAATAAAAGAATGTCATTGACAGAGATGCAAATGAATACAAATAGTAGAATAAATCATGCTAAACAAGGTTGGAATGTTATATAAAACCAACAAAAGACTAATTGTTAATTTGACAAAAATCTGAAATCACACAATGTATTTTACTTTAGAATTGCATTGGGAGGGGCATACTTATTCACTGTACAGTATTACCTATGGATTGTGGATCAATGACATGGGGTTTCAGTCTACTCAGTGACACCCAGAGAACATTTAGTGTCGTAGCTCTTATTGCGGGACTCAAAACAACTTGAGCCACATTTATTGTCCACCTATGTGTATTGAACACTATTCCCGAGGAAAAACCATACTTTGTGGATATTTTGGAGTCCGATAACTCTGAGGATGTTGGGAAGAAATAGCTTGGGTATTGAGTAGACTAATACCCCATTTCATTGATCCCCAATCCTTAGGTAAAGCTGTACAATATCAATGTCAATACACACAATAGGCTGACTGGGGAGGTGATTTCACACAGTCAGTCCCACGATAAGAGCTACAACGCTAATATTTGCGTAAACTCTTCAGTTATGTTCTGTGGGTGTCACCGAGTAGACGGATACCCCATTTCATTGCTTCACATTCCAACCTGGTTTAACATTATCTAGTCTAAATATGGAATGATTCCACCAATTGTAACCTTCTGCATCACTTTCAAAGGAGGTACTTTTATTTTGAAGGCAAACCGCAAATTCCCCTATTGTGCCTAGCTTAACAACACATAACCCGGTCCCGTCGAGCCTCACTAGCCAGATGAAGCTAGCTGGCTGTTTATAACGTTAACTTTGGGCAACAGGGTTAAGTAGCTGACTGGCTATTTATTTTCATGAACTGAGGTTCAATTTCAATAGGTGAACAACAAGTGGCTACCTAGCTAATACTTACCAGGATTCCTAAATCATTGCTAAGAATAATGAAAATGACTGAAGTTTCGACTGGTCATTGTTTTCAGGCTGGTTGTATTGGTGCTAGCTAGGTACCACACTAAAGCTAGCTAGCTACCCCAGAAGTTGCGGTTGAACAAATAACGCTTTATTACCAACACAGTGTTTTCTTGTTTGCAGACTTTTTGTACAGCTTTGACAGTGCTACTGATAGTAGTGGTGGCGCTTGGCTTGCACGTGCAAATTCAGAACACACAACATTCTATAGTAGAACTGTCAAATAAAAAAAGCTTATTAAACGCATCAAGTAGTGTTATTGTCAAATAGTGTTATTTGACACGCAAAATACCCAAATGGCGTTCCATAGTATGTTGTGAAGCTAAGTGGAGTGACGCTATTACTGTGTAACTCCGGTAGGGCAACATCTGAAAAATAGAGCACTTGGTAGTGTGTGCCGGTGCTCGACCAGTCGCGAAAGTCAACAACACCCACGACAGAGAACGGTTGATTGTCAAGGGCAATGAATTCCATAATCTTGGTGTTAATGCATTTCGCCTTTGAGTTGTCTCGCTGAAATGTTCTTACTCTTTCAAATGACTGCTCAAATTGAACTTGTTGGAAGCGTGCGCTGAGTATTTTTCTGCTTTTGTTCTGTGTAGCGCTGTATTTTTCATGGCGTCATTACATGATCTACTTATGTTATATATAGGTATGCATGTCAGCTTTGACATCGGTTTTGCACATCGGCATTAAACTAGACATCGGGCCAATGCTGGCATTTTTAGCTAATGTAGGCTGATTCTGATACGCTCACCGATACATCGTGCATCCCTAACAGATATTAACCACTATCATAGAACTGAACTGTGATTAGTGTTAGCTACATCTTTGGTTGAAAAGATAATATAAAAGATAATTTTCATTATTACCTCTGGATTTCTTTATCGTTACCCTCTCTCCTGAACTTTTCAATGTACTCCTTGCTATAGCGCTCTTGGGTTTGGCACTGCTCCTCAAAGATCTTAATGGTTTCATTGAATGCCTCAATGGCCGTTCTCTTCATTTGAATTTCCTGAGGAAAACAAAGAACCGGAGGTTGGATACAGTACAATCAGAAACGATTCAATCACAATTGAATGACAATAGCAATTCACCTGTGATGTTCTTGTATACTCCTCGTACAGACGATCGTACTCTCGGTTCTTCTCCTGGAACTGAAGGTGGTACTCCTGCAGCCTTTTACCGACAGCTTCAATGTTGTCCTCTTTAACAACCTGGTCCTGCAGGAGACAACAAAGCAGTTAGAGGAACATATCTCACTCGGTCATCTGGCAAAAAAAAGCTCTGGGTGACACTCAAATGCCGGATATGAAAATGAAGCACTGACTGTGCTCATAGAATAATCTGACCAAGGGATCTCTTATCTTTGAATACGTGTAGCTTTCATTTGTGTTTGAATTGTGGAGGCACCCTTACCTGCTGGAGCCTTGACACTGGGTACAGCAGTCTCACGTCCAGCTTTGGGTTGTACTGGGCTAAGGACTCGTGTCTGTAGTGATTGATGAGCTCAACCACCGAGTTGAATGTCAGTGGGTCCGAGAAGCCGTATTTCCCATCCCGATGGAATATTTTGATCAGTTTGTTATTCCCTCCTTTCCTATGAGCGAGATCAAAAAGGGAACTTTGAAAATGGCCATGTGTCTTTAGGCCAGGGTTTAATTTTAAATATGCCGGACATTTGAGAAATATACCGGACCCATATGCATTGTGTGATTAGGGCGTCCACCAACGGTGCTCAGAATGACAGAAATCACATTTAGATTATGGTAATTCATTTTAACAGAACATGCAACTCTAGGATGCAACGGTGTGTGTCCTTCTAACCGAATTCTGATGCGCACTTTGAAGACGTTAGAATAACTGCCACTTTTCCTCAGCCAACAAGACGAGTTACAAACACCGAAATCACTAGCCTATGTCAATCTACTATTCTCCATAGTAGAAAAGTTTACCTATTCTCTTGGTCAGTTTGCAGTTCTAGCCTATTCCAAAACAGACTAAGATAGTTGTGGGATCCCTAATTTATATAACCAATTTAGCTACATGAAAATAACGTTAGAAAGCAAAATCAGGCTGATGCAACAGATTTGAACGTTTAGTTTAAAATGTTGATAAACTATTATTTCTTCGCATTATAAGCTCACGAATGCTTGTTCCATAATTTAATTAGCCGGGAAAATACAGTTTCCAAAAGCGCACCGTACATAAGAGCGGCAGAGATCAAAATATCTGTTTGAGATTAAGATAGAGGGAAGATCTCATGATGCAACAACTAGGCTTCTAATATGACTAGGATTGTGTCTTTGGCTACTGGACAATGAAAAAGTGTATTTGAAAACCATTTGAACATGAGAAAAAAAAAAATAGGCTATTGGTTTCAATGGCATATGGAAGTCTTTATAAAGCAATTGTTTCTATGGTCAGATTTTGGCTAGGCTACTTCAAAGCAAGGTAAGACATGCCTCATAATATGAAGCAAAACAATCATGTTTAAAACAATTAAGTTTGTTTTTTAAATGCATACTGCCCCTAGCTCATTGCAAAGTGACACACTGAAGCCTGCCTGCCTACCCCTGCCTGTGCACTTGAATGGCAAAATGGGAAGCGTGCGTCAATGACCAGTTGAAAAATAAGTTTGCTATTTTAAAAAACAGTTTTGATAGCCACGATTTAACATGCGACTGCATTTAAAATTGATGCATTGGAAGTTATAAAAGCATGTTTCACTCCAGCAGAAAGGAACGAGCTGTAGTAGCAGCTCTCGTGCGCATTTTCTGTATGCTTCCAATTGAATTCCACTCAATTATGCAAATTAACCTACAGACCGATAAGCATGACAGGTCAAATGTATTTCCATCGACTGGTATCAATTAATAGGCTAAAAGCATTATTTTGCTATGGGATTTTTTATTTTGTTAAGGACAATTTTATTTATTGGCTTTTCAATTATATGATTTAAAAATCGTCTATTACCAGCTAACAGAAACCCTGCATTAGACAGAGCAGGATATTAAGAGTTCCATATTTAGCAACCATGCGATTCACAACGTACCTCAGAGTCAGTGTGTAGTCTCCATGCATTTTGGTGGATGCATCTCGGACCAGAAACGTACCATCAGCTGTGTCTCTCAGCTTCTCATTCACCTCCTCCCTACAAGAAAACGAAGGGTTATGCTACAGTTTCTTCACAAATCCAATAGGACTCATTATCAAACTGGAAACCAAGAGATTTTCATCACAAGACACTGACCATTAATACATTATTAATTGAATTATCATTAAGATCATAAGGGCTTGCCTTGAGATGTCTCCCCAGTACCACTCCCCGTCTTGCAAGGCCATGTTGTTGTTGAACCCGTTGTTTGGAACTGGGGTAGTGGCCTTTGGTGGTTTCGGGGGCAAAGCTGCGGCAAAAAGAGAGAATGAAGCTGTCAATTTGCAGTCTCACAGCGCATAACTTAAATTTCACAAGTTCAGAAAAGGTAAGTTGACTTGATTAGGTGAGTGAGGAAGATAGTTATCAGCTACCAGAAACGGGCTTAAATTCCTCAAACAATTGCAACGGTTCATAACAATATGAGTGTAATGGCTCAAAACTAAATACCTACATGTAGGCTATTGTTTGGTTTATTTGTGTCAACTACTGCATTACCAGTTAAGTAGCTACACTTCGTTGCATTAACATAATGACCAGAAAAAAAGGGGGGGAAAAGTGGAAATGTGTTATTTGGCCACATTTTAATATTTTAACATTATCAAAATATTATGATGACAGACTAAATAAATAAAAACGGAGAAAATGAGGACTGAATGCAAAGACATTAAATCCCAAAAGAAGTACGTCTCTGTACACCATAACTACTCCTGTGTGAAATAGTAGTACTTCGCTGCAGTTCATCTGCTCTGCCAAGCGATCAATGTAACATAGCCTAATCATCACAATGCACATCCATGTAGAAATACCCACAATGAAAATACGTTATACAACCTAATGGTAACATCTCACAAAAAAAATGATGTAGGAGGATGCCAAAGAAACACATGCAAACCACAGATGGCGAACAGATGTTGCGCTGGAGGGGATGGCTCCCGCTTTATGGGCTCTTAACCAACCATGCTATTCGTTATTTATTTATTTTTCGCATTGTTTGTAAATCATTTTGTACATAATGTTGCTGATACCATCTCTTATGACCGAAAAGAGCTTCTGGACATCAGAACTGCGATTACTCACCTTGAACTGGACAAAAAAATGTTTCTTTGACGAGTTGGATGAGAGGGATTTACTCCAGACAAGGCCCTCATTCCCAACATTCGCAGGAGAAAGAGACATATCGCGGAAGGAGGCCTTGTGAGGATACGGCAGCGAGCGGCTAATCTGCCTTTACCATCTTTACTATTGGCCAACGTACAATCATTGGATAATAAAGTAGGCGAACTACAAGCACCCATATCCAGGTCATTAAAAACTATAATATCTTATGCTTCACCGAGTCGTGGCTGAACGACGACATGAATAACATACAGCTGGCGGGTTATACACTGTATCGGCAGGATAGAACAGCAGCCTCTGGTAAGACAGGGGTGGCGGTCTTTGTATATTTGTAAACAACACCTGGTGCACGATATTTAAGGAAGTCTCAAGGTTTTGCTCACTTGAGGTAGAGTACCTCATGGTAAGCTGTAGACCACACTACCTACCTAGTTATCTATATTCTTCGCAGCTGTCTATTTACCACCACAAACCGATGCTGGCACGAAGACCGCACTCAATGAGCTGTATACGGCCATAAGCAAACAGGAAAACATGACTGCCTGACCAGGCACGACTCCAACACCATCAAATTTGCCGATAACACAACAGTGGTTGACTTGGAGCCTCAACTTGGGACTCGACTGATGACTTGAAATGATCTGGTCAGGTTTTGTAAAGTTGTCACTCATTGTGGCACACAGTCTCCGTGGATTACTGGTGTTCTAAAATGGAAGGGAGGGTGGTGTGGCAGGTGCCGCTTCTCCTATGAATGCTGTTATTTTATCTAAAGCATCAGGTGTACGCCGACCCCAGCTAAGTAACGCATGCAAAGATTTAAAGCTCAATGTGTTTTATCTCCAGTACATTGCCATGATTGTCAGTTATGTAGCTGCTCTACTGATAATCTCAGTGCGTCCTTGCTGGGATGACAATCAATCTACTGGCGAAGAATATCAACACCAAACACATTGGTTCAATGTTCCATTGGAGAGGACAGTACACAGCATACCATAACGTTTTGAATAATGGCCAAGTCTACCTCGCTCCCTATTCCACTGAACCACTTAGGCATAACAAAGACAAGTCTAACATTTATCGGAAACTGTTAAACTACCTGTTCACTACCCTCCTGCTCTCCAGGGATGTGCAACTCAATCCTGGGCCTAACATCACCGAGCCAGCGATACTCACCGGAGTGGAAAGTAGTGGATGGCCTTGTCCACTGATCATCGCCGCTATGGAAGTGGGCGAGTGCTATGATCCCATGGTTTCACTCGACTCCAGGATGGAATTTGACTCTTCAAACATACCCAAGTCACTATATGCAATCCCTGACTCTGCTTCTGGTATGCAAGCTGTTTTAATTAGCTCCCCGCATCTAGTGCAAGCAGGAGGAATAGTTAATTACGCTACCGAACTGCCCCTAATCAAAACGAAACAAAAATGGCCTTAACCCAGCCGTCAGAAAACATAGAAAATGTAACTTTTTTTTCAACGTGTCATTCACTCTCGAGTCATCTGGGACCCACGAGCTAAGCCCAAGGGACTACTAGTGGGGCACTTGAACATTCGTAGTGTCATTCCAAAAAGTGATCAAATTCAACAATGACTTTGACCCTTATTGGAATGTATAGACCACCTTCCACCAAAAGTGTGTTCTTTCAATAAGTTTAATAACATACTTAGGGAATGTGATTTTGGGAAAGAGGTCATCTTAATGGGAGATTTTAACATTAATTACAAAGACAAGTCTTGTAGGAAAACCCTCAAACGGATCACTAATACCTTTGACCTTGCACAGCTGGTTAAAGGGCCAACCAGGGTGGTTCTAAAACACAGATTGATTCAGGCTATCTGATCATAATCTGACACTTATAGCCAGAAAGCTTTCTAAGAACAGGTTTAACCTCTCTATTGTTAGAAGGCTGGATCAACTAAGAATACCTAAGAGTGAATTAAATTATTTTGAAAACGCAATTAAAGGGAATTAACTGGAATGATCGGTCCTATACAGATGTGGAAGCTGAAAGAAAAACCTATCCACAATCCAGACTGACTACAATAAATGGTTTCCTAAATAAAATCTAATCCAAACCTGGATTATGTTGAGAAATAAGGTGATGTAAGAAATCACAGGCCAAGGCAAACTTTTTTATTAACATAATTGGTGAAGCAAAGGGAAATTCTAAATTGATCTGGGAGAATCTAAAAAAGTTAACAGGGAAAGACAATAGCATCACTGCAAAAAGACTAGAAATCATGGTGAATAACAATCTAACACAGGATGCAGTCGAAATAGCAATAACCTTCAATTCCTACTTTATTGACTGTCAGGGTACTGACATAGAACCCCTCTGCTGAAGAGGATAAGTTCATTGGAGTTACCAGCCTCAGAAATTGCAGCCAAATTAAAGGTTCAGAGTTCAAGTAACAGACATCTCAACATCAACTGTTCAGAAGAGACAGCATGAATCAGGCCTTCGTGGTTGAATTGCTGCAAAGAAACCACTACTAAAGGACACCAATAAGAAGAGACTTGCTTGGGCCAAGAAACACGAGCAACGGACATTAGACCAGTGGAAATAAGTCATTTGGTTTAGAGTCCAAATGTGAGATTTTTGGTTCCCCAACCACCGTGTCTTTATGAGACGCGGTATGGGTGAACAGAAGATCTCCGCATGTGTATTACCCAAATCAAATCAAATTTTATTTGTCACATACACATGGTTAGCAGATGTTAATGCGAGTGTAGCGAAATGCTTGTGCTTCTAGTTCCGACAATGCAGTAATAACGAACAAGTAATCTAACTAACAATTCCAAAAAACTACTGTCTTATACACAGTGTAAGGGGATAAAGAATATGTACATAAGGATATATGAATGAGTGATGGTACAGAGCAGCATAGGCAAGATACAGTAGATGATATCGAGTACAGTATATACATATGAGATGAGTATGTAAACCAAGTGGCATAGTTAAAGTGGCTAGTGATACATGTATTACATAAGGATGCAGTCGATGATATAGAGTACAGTAGCTACGTATGCATATGAGATGAATAATGTAGGGTAAGTAACATTATATAAGGTAGCATTGTTTAAAGTGGCTAGTGATATATTTACATCATTTCCCATCAATTCCCATTATTAAAGTGGCTGGAGTAGAGTCAGTGTCATTGACAGTGTGTTGGCAGTAGCCACTCAATGCTAGTGGTGGCTGTTTAACAGTCTGATGGCCTTGAGATAGAAGCTGTTTTTCAGTCTCTCGGTCCCAGCTTTGATGCACCTGTACTGACCTCGCCTTCTGGATGACAGCGGGGTGAACAGGCAGTGGCTCGGGTGGTTGATGTCCTTGATGATCTTTATGGCCTTCCTGTAGCATCGGGTGGTGTAGGTGTCCTGGAGGGCAGGTAGTTTGCCCCCGGTGATGCGTTGTGCAGACCTCACTACCCTCTGGAGAGCCTTACGGTTGTGGGCGGAGCAGTTGCCGTACCAGGCGGTGATACAGCCCGCCAGGATGCTCTCGATTGTGCATCTGTAGAAGTTTGTGAGTGCTTTTGGTGACAAGCCGAATTTCTTCAGCCTCCTGAGGTTGAAGAGGCGCTGCTGCGCCTTCCTCACGATGCTGTCTGTGTGAGTGGACCAATTCAGTTTGTCTGTGATGTGTATGCCGAGGAACTTAAAACTTGCTACCCTCTCCACTACTGTTCCATCGATGTGGATAGGGGGGTGTTCCCTCTGCTGTTTCCTGAAGTCAACAATCATCTCCTTAGTTTTGTTGACGTTGAGTGTGAGGTTATTTTCCTGACACCACACTCCGAGGGCCCTCACCTCCTCCCTGTAGGCCGTCTCGTCGTTGTTGGTAATCAAGCCTACCACTGTTGTGTCGTCCGCAAACTTGATGATTGAGTTGGAGGCGTGCGTGGCCACGCAGTCGTGGGTGAACAGGGAGTACAGGAGAGGGCTCAGAACGCACCCTTGTGGGGCCCCAGTGTTGAGGATCAGCGGGGAGGAGATGTTGTTGCCTACCCTCACCACCTGGGGGCGGCCCGTCAGGAAGTCCAGTACCCAGTTGCACAGGGCGGGGTCGAGACCCAGGGTCTCGAGCTTGATGACGAGCTTGGAGGGTACTATGGTGTTGAATGCCGAGCTGTAGTCGATGAACAGCATTCTCACATAGGTATTCCTCTTGTCCAGATGGGTTAGGGCAGTGTGCAGTGTGGTTGAGATTGCATCGTCTGTGGACCTATTTGGGCGGTAAGCAAATTGGAGTGGGTCTAGGGTGTCAGGTAGGGTGGAGGTGATATGGTCCTTGACTAGTCTCTCAAAGCACTTCATGATGACGAATGTGAGTGCTACGGGGCGGTAGTCGTTTAGCTCAGTTACCTTAGCTTTCTTGGGAACAGGAACAATGGTGGCCCTCTTGAAGCATGTGGGAACAGCAGACTGGTATAGGGATTGATTGAATATGTCCGTAAACACACCGGCCAGCTGGTCTGCGCATGCTCTGAGGGCGCGGCTGGGGATGCCGTCTGGGCCTGCAGCCTTGCGAGGGTTAACACGTTTAAATGTCTTACTCACTTCGGCTGCAGTGAAGGAGAGACCGCATGTTTTCGTTGCAGGCCGTGTCAGTGGCACTGTATTGTCCTCAAAGCGGGCAAAAAGTTATTTAGTCTGCCTGGGAGCAAGACATCCTGGTCCGTGACTGGGCTGGGTTTCTTCCTGTAGTCCGTGATTGACTGTAGACCCTGCCACATGCCTCTTGTGTCTGAGCCGTTGAATTGAGATTCTACTTTGTCTCTGTACTGGCGCTTAGCTTGTTTGATAGCCTTGCGGAGGGAATAGCTGCACTGTTTGTATTCAGTCATGTTACCAGACACCTTGCCCTGATTAAAAGCAGTGGTTCGCGCCTTCAGTTTCACACGAATGCTGCCATCAATCTACGGTTTCTGGTTAGGGAATGTTTTAATCGTTGCTATGGGAACGACATCTTCAACGCACGTTCTAATGAACTCGCACACCGAATCAGCGTATTCGTCAATGTTGTTGTCTGACACAATACGAAACATCTCCCAGTCCACGTGATGGAAGCAGTCTTGGAGTGTGGAGTCAGCTTGGTCGGACCAGTGTTGGACAGACCTCAGCGTGGGAGCCTCTTGTTTTAGTTTCTGTCTGTAGGCAGGGATCAACAAAATGGAGTCGTGGTCAGCTTTTCCGAAAGGGGGGCGGGGCCTTATATGCGTCGCGGAAGTTAGAGTAACAATGATCCAGGGTCTTTCCACCCCTGGTTGCGCAATCGATATGCTGATAAAATTTAGGGAGTCTTGTTTTCAGATTAGCCTTGTTAAAATCCCCAGCTACAATGAATGCAGCCTCCGGATAAATCGTTTCCAGTTTGCAGAGAGTTAAATAAAGTTCGTTCAGAGCCATCGATGTGTCTGCTTGGGGGGGGATATATACGGCTGTGATTATAATCGAAGAGAATTCTCTTGGTAGATAATGCGGTCTACATTTGATTGTGAGGAATTCTAAAATCAGGTGAACAGAAGGATTTGAGTTCCTGTATGTTTCTTTCATCCCACCATGTCACGTTGGCCATGAGGCATACGCCCCGCCCCTCTTCTTACCAGAAAGATGTTTGTTTCTGTCGGCGCAATGCGTGGAGAAACCCGCTGGCTGCACCCCTTCGGATAGCGTCTCTCCAGTTAGCCATGTTTCCGTGAAGCATAGAACGTTACAGTCTCTGATGTCCCTCTGGAATGCTACCCTTGCTCGGATTTCATCAACCTTGTTGTCAAGAGACTGGACATTGGCAAGAAGAATGCTAGGGAGTGGTGCACGGTGTGCCCGTCTCCGGAGTCTGACCAGAAGACCGCTTCGTTTCCCTCTTTTTCTGAGTCGTTTTTTTTGGGTCGCTGCATGTAATCCACTCCGTTGTCCTGGTTGTAAGGCAGAACACAGGATCCGCGTCGCGAAAAACATATTCTTGGTCGTACTGATGGTGAGTTGACGCTGATCTTATATTCAGTAGTTCTTCTCGGCTGTATGTAATGAAACCTAAGATGACCTGGGGTACTAGTGTAAGAAATAACACGTAAAAAAACAAAAAACTGCATAGTTTCCTAGGAACGCGAAGCGAGGCGGCCATCTCTGTCGGCGCCGGCAGTTTACTCCACCATAGTGAGAGAAGAAGTCCGTAAAGCATAGAGGTGGTGGTGTTATGGTTATGGTGTTGGGGTGCAAACCAGATACACCATCTCATCTGGTTTGGGCTTAGTGGGTCTCAGCATTGGTTTTTCAACAGGACAATGACCCAACACCTCCAGGCTGTGTAAGGGCTATTTGATCAAGAAGAAGAGCGATGGAGTGCTGCATCAGATGACCTGGCCTCCACAATCCCCCGACCTCAACCCAATTGAGATGGTTTGGGATGAGTCGGACCGCAGAGCGAAGGAAAAGCAGCCAACAAATGCTCAGCATATGTGGGAACTCCTTCAAGACAAGTTGGAAAAGCCTTCCAGGTGAAGCTGGTTGAGAGAATGCCAAGAGTGTGCAAAGCTGTCATCAAGGCAAAGGGTGGCTATTTGATGAATCTCAAATATATTTTCATTTGTTTAACACTTTTTTGGATACTACATGATTCCACGTGTTATTTCATAGTTTTTATGTCTTCACTATTATTCTACAATGTAGAAAATAGTAAAAATAAAGAAAAACCCTTGAATGATTATATGTTCTAAAACTTTTGACCGGTAGAGGCTGGAAGTAGCACAGGGTCAGCCGCAGAGAAGCTCCACTTGAGCAGGTTAAGTGCCAAGCTGAAGGGCACAAAGGCAGTAGATTGCATCAGAGATTCTGATACAAGCAACCCTTCAGTTGTCGGCTCACTCCAGTTCACAAAGTGAACTCCGGTAACTGAATCCTTCTCAGTACCAAGATGCTTCTATAAAACAATAATCAGCGCCATCAGTCACTATCATCAGTGAGCCATGCTCTTGTAGCCTGGGGCGACAGACTACAATACATTATATTGAGCTTAAAATAGACTACATCTTTACCAAATAGCTACAATACTGTATGGTTACAGTATTTGCTCTCCCTCTCTCGCAAACACAGAACAATCATTCAACCTTAAATTCTCACCAAAAAAAAAGATCCCATAAACGATAGTAATACGCATTAGCATCTCAGAAAACAGTTTGTGTACTTGATAGTTTAATCCAGCACTAGAACATATACTGATACTATTTAGTAATTACTAAAAGAAAAAGTAACCAGCTATGGCCCATGCAAGAGTTTTCTATCTTCAAGATCTATAGTCAGCAATTAGTTCAGCAGACATGAAAATCACATTCAATTCCAAATATGAAACATAAAAGATATGACTTATTACCTGGAGCAGCCTGGGTTTCACTCAATTCACTGTTGACCAAGATCTCTAGAATCTTGATAAGGGAATCCAGGCTGGCCTCACAGCTGAGAGATAGGAAATGGTTACATTTATTATCTGCTGCATCCTTATTTCATTGACCTGTCAAAGGCTTTCGATACTGTTGATCACTCACTGCTAATTCAGAGGCTTTCCTCAATTGGTCTTGACCAGGATGCATGTAAATGGTTTAAACATTACTTGACAGATAGAACTCCATGTATATCTAATGATGGTGTTAAATCAGTCTTGCTGGATATTACGAAAGGTGTGCCGCAGGGGTCAATTCTGGGTCCTGTAGTTTACCGTTTACAATATATTTAACAATATTGACTTGTCTGTAAAAAGTTGTAACCTGTACTTGTATACCGATTATACTGTTGTATATGCTATTGCCCCCACGGTTGACCAGGCACTATCTGAACTACAGTCTTCCTTCATTGTATTACAGAAAAACTTTGAGCTGAAATTAGTTCTGAAAGCAGGTAAAACTAAGTATATGTTGTTTTCTAGAGCGCATAAAAATATGTTTGATGATTTAAGCATATGTACTTTAGATGGTGTCCATATTGATCGTGCCCCTGTTTACAAATATCGGGGCATCTGGAATAATGAAAATCTGTCTTAAAAAGCATATTGATGAGTTAGTTTAGAAGCTGAGTATAAAAACGGGCTTCTTCTATAGAAATGGGTCCTGCCTCTCGCTAAATTGTAGACCGTGTTTTTTCTTTCTTTCTGCTTGCATTTTGTATTTATATTCTGATGTGTGTATTTTCTGTAATTTATGTAATTCATGGCTCATCTGTAAAAGAGACCTTGGTATCAGTATGACTCCTTGATAAAATAAAGGATAAATACATTTGGTATGTGTATTTAAACACACAAAAAAATAATCTGTTCACATTCTACAGTTACTGTGAGTGTTACTGTCTCTATGACATGTTGTTCTTATACTGCCCTCATACATAAAAGCATTCCTGTCAGCATAATTGCCCCTTGTGGGATAAATAAAGTATTTCAATTGTAATTGTATACTGACCTTGCTGGTTGAAGCCTGAAAAGCACAGGGCTAAAGATTTCCGCCAAGTCTCTGACGCAGAGTTGGTTTTTGCTGGTGTTCTGAGAAATCCGGCAGAAATGTTTGATGAGGCAGTAGAACGTGAGGCAGTATTGGGGCGGATGGTTAGATGAGCTGGCTATTCTGCGCAACAACTGGGCACAGTCCTTTGGATCCTTTACCTCTGTGAGCATGAAAAGAGGAAACAGTCACACAAGGTAAAGATTAAATCAATGACAACCACTATTAACATGTACTGCACAGCATTGCCCTGGAAAACTTGCCACAACATACTATAACTTTATTTGTATGGTGAGCCACATATAACTGGCTTGCGGGCCGGATTTGGTCCGTGGGCCGCTTCTTGAGTATACATTTGGTTTGAGGGATTCTATTAGTTTTATAGCCATCAGGTCTTACTTACCCTGTGCTGCATGAATCATCTCACTTTGGAGAGAGGTGGGAACAACTGGATTAGGCAAATCCTGCAGGTATCTCCAAAGGCCATCACATAGCGACTGTAGGTCCAAAGGCTCCAAATCTGTAAATGCATCAATAAACTTAGATGGTAGAGATGAACGCAACAAATTTGACAGTCACAACAGTCACTTGGTTAAGAAAAATATATATATTTCTCAATAACTATTAAAAATGGGAGAAGTAGTATGGTGGAAAAAATGCAAGATTATGTTATAATACTTTTATTGCATCAAATGGCTGTTTTATGCAACAGAAAAGACTATTCTGTTAACTATTGAGTGTGTGTTCTACTGAGGATGGGCCTCTGGGAGATAACACTGACAGGAGATTTACAATGTCTTTTGGGTGATAAAACCTAAAGAGCATTCCAGAGCATGAGTTAAATGTTTCTGTTCTATACGGGGCCAGACACTGGTCTCTATACAATGAAAACTGTTGACACAGCAGATACGGTCTGCTATGTATTATAGAAATCTTCCATACAAATCTTAACCTTGTGACCCATTCTATACATCTGTTGTTCGTCAGGGGCGGCAGCGTAGCCTAGTGGTTAGAGCATTGGGACTCGAATCCCCAAGCTGACAAGGTACAAATCTGTCGTTCTGCCCCTGAACAAGGCAGGTAACCCACTGTTCCTTGGCAGTCATTGAAAATAAGAATTTGTTCTTAACTGACTTGCCTAGTTAAATAAAGGTTAAAAAAATTATAATTTAAATGTAGGTTGGAAGGGGTGTATCTTGGCTATAAAATACCTTTGTACTTTTGTCTCAGGGCTCTCAACTAATCATCTGAGTGTAAATTGTCAACCAGCCATGACCAGCCATCATTATCGTAGAGCACACAATCGATTCACTTTATGTGTGCGCGTTGTATTGACATGCTCCCTTATTAATAAGTGATTAAATATTTAGTTTAAGTATAACTCTGACTTGTGTGATAAGTTTGTCTCGCCTCATTTGATAGTAAAGAAATTAACCACCACATTAGGCACAATCTGCCACTCACTCACCACAGTCAGTGAACTGTCTCATATCCAGCCCACAAGCTGCTGTGAAAGTTCTATAAAGGGTTGGACATTCCAAACCTGCAGGACAGAAAATAGGATCAGGAGGTGGATTTGATTAACCATTTCAATGTAAAAGCAAAACATTCACCATCGTTAACTACTCCCATGCACCAGGCCACGGTCTCTTCTTACCTTTGCCTTCTATTGCCTCCAGAAGCTTGACCAGGATAGGTGATGCAGTCTCTGGAGGAGCAAACTGTTCTGGCAGATCTGGCAACATGAAGCCTGCACAACAGAAAGATGACGTACCTGAAACTTTCTAAACTGCTACCGGACAGTTGATTGTTACCTGATAACAAACACCCATCTTGCTCACCTTTCCTTTATAGGCATTACATTAAAATGAAGATCTTAAGATCTTACACACAGCAATGGTTGTGTCGCACCTAACAAGCCTGCACAGATATTCATTTTTCCTTGCGGAGTCACAGCACTGTTGTAGGTATAGGCCTGCCTTACAGTAAATTATTAGTATCAGATCAGAGTTACACACAAGCATTTGCTGTTTTGCCTCTTAAGCTTCCGTTGTAAAAGCTTATGAAGCACTCTAATCCTCCACATCAGCGTTTTCATAGATCCATATTCAGCACAGCTGCTCTTCCTTGGCTTGCTGCACATCTGCAGCTCAGTGCTTAATACTAGTTGTAACCAACTCAAACTAATGAAACAGCAAGCCAAGGAAGAGCTAAAACAAACTACAGCCTGAAATTCATGTCTATGCACAATAACATTCATAACCAACAGTGCTAAAAGATAGGTCACGGTATTTAAAATCAAATTGGTAGTACAGTACTTTAAAACCGACAAGATAAAAACATCAGCAATGTAACCTGATGTACAACTACTTACCCTCTGATTCTGAATCTGTCCTGGCTAGATCTGATGTGGAAGGAAGAGGCCTAGGTGGCCTTGGTTTTGGTGTTGGTGGTGAAATTATTTTTCTTCCCACAAACTCAACGTAAGTCCCGGGAAAGTCACCTTTTTCATGAGTTGTCTCATTGAATCCTGGCAGCCACCCAATCTCATCTGGTTTTTCTTCAGCCCAATTAGGGCAGCCTAGGGCCAGCAGAGCACCCTTGCTCACCACAAGTATATCGCCTACATGCAAATCAATGTCCTCCTCCCTCTCCTTTTTATAGTCATACAGTGCTCTGTACTGGTATCCTTCCGAAGTCATCTTTATATATATCTTTTTCCCAATACACAATTTAAGACCAATAAGATTTGGCCTGAGGTTAAAAATCGACTATATTCTTTCTAACAACGCATGTTTCCTCCATCTCCATTTTATGCAGATCTTCTTCCCCCAAAAGTATGCAGATTCAGGACCTCCAAATGTTAACATTAAGGTTCTGTCCTGTTTTTCAATACACCCTCATTATGCTTCATGCAATACAATCCCATCAAAGGCATCGGCATCTGTAGTCCCATGAAAGCATCTGTCCAGGACGGAGACAAAATGTATATTCAGAAATCAAAATTAAAGAACTGTGGTAGCTAGATTGTTGAAATCATGTGTTGTTTCACAAGCTAACGTTTCCAATGATTTCAATGACCAACAAAACGGTGATTGTCTATGAATAAGAAACGTTAATATCTAGCTAAAGTTACTGTATACTTGAAGCTATATAAAGTTCCACATTGGATAAAGCAATGTGTCTTTGTTCGTGACAAAGCTAGTTAGCTTGGACATACTGTACTAGCTAGAAACCAATAGTCTTAGCTGGGGATTGGGGAAGTAGCTAACGTTACTAGCTAGCCGGGTAGCTACGTCTATTAAGACACATCCACAAACCCGGTGCACACACACCATCCAAAGGACAAACACAAAAGTAATTTAAAAATACAAATGATAAAAACATTTCGATTAAATAAGCCATGCCATTCGTTGTGTAACTAGTTAGTATGTAACATTATTAGCTAACGTTAGCTAGCATGAACACAGGCCCGAGAAAATGTGGAAATTCCACGGCCTCAGATTTGGCAGATGGCTACTTTAGCTAGCTAACGTTAGTTGAATAGTTACCTTATTGTTATTTTCCTCTGAAAAAATCTTCAGAAAAAACATAGATCAGATTTTCATTGGGAAGTGCAGGATAGACGCGGTCTCCAAACTATAGCTAGCTATGATATCGAAAATGCATCCGGGTGCAGTAACAGCTAGTAGCAAACCGCAGTGCTGCTAGTTAGCCGGTCGTCACTAGTTAAGACAGCCACAAAGTCATGGTTTATGTCCGAGGTAAAAAAGTAGTGGATATTCGGTTCTCTCAGCAATAGCTATTGAACCAAGCATGCCATGACAATAAAGATATTCTGAATAAGGGGAGGATGGTCAAAAATCCACAACTTTTTTTTTGTAGAGACAATTCAGTGTATATTGTATTTCTTGTTGTTGCTTTCAATCTTCCATAGCTCTTACACAAAGCATGGCATGACTATGAAAATTATATATTCTGAAACGGGGAAGGAAGGACAAAAATCCACAGCCCAGCCCCTAGATGCAAGGACTGGCAGTCCCTGATAATGAATTACACTATGAAACATAAATCAAATTAAGTTAAAGGGGGGCTATTAAGGAACCATTCAGCAATTGTGTGATTTTGTTAACAGGACCACTTCACTCGTTCTGCTTCCACTGTCGGATGGAGAACCTGGAGGGCAAAAATATGTTTGATTGGGTAAGCGACTACACAAGTGTATATATTATATTGATGTCATTACATACAGTTAGGAAAGCAACAAATATAATTAATGAATCTTATAGAGAGATACTGTAGTTAAGGATAATGAGTATTATATTGGAAAACAGTAGATAATCTTGCTTATGTACTGAGTTCTCCCCTGCTTGGTACAGAGGGCATCTCTGATTAACCCAGGAAGCACACTAGCTGACCCATACCACAATTTCTCCAGGGACACTAACGTAGCTCATTGCCATTGCATTCTACCATTCTGGTGAACATGGCAACAGGGTTATCTCATCCAGCGATAAAGCCAGTTACGGAAGTCTTTGAATGCAATATAAAGTCAGTTTGATTATCTTGTCTCTATTGTAAACTCAAATACATTTTTGTAGACCTTAAGTGAAATGCTTACCAAAAATATCACCAAAAAAGTAAGAGATAAGAATAACAAATAATTAAAGAGCAGTATTCAATAACAATAGCAGGGCTATACACAAGAAGGTACCGGTACAGAGTACAATGTGCAGGGGAACCGGTGTCGAGGTAATATGTACATGTAGGTACATGGGGGGCAATGCAAATAGTCTGGGTAGTCATTTGATTAGCTGTTCAGGAGTCTTATGGCTTGGGGGTAGAAGCTATTTGGGAGCCTCTTGGACCTAGACTTGGCGCTCTGGTACCGCTTGCTGTGCGGTAGCAGTGAGAACAGTCTATGACTAGGGTGGCTGGAATCTTTGACAATTTTTAGGGCCTTCCTCTGACACTGCCTGGTATAGAGGTCCTGGATGGCAGGAAACTTGGCCCCAGTGATGTACTGGGCCGTACGCACTACCGTCTGTAGTGCCTTGCGGTCGGAGGCCGAGCAGTTGCCATACCAGGCAGTGATGTAAGCTGCAAAAACCTTTGAGTATCTGAGGACCCATGCCAAATCTTTCCAGTCTCCTGAGGGGGAATAGGTTTTGTTGTGCCCTCTTCACCACGGTCTTGGTGTGCTTGGACCATGTTAGTTTGTTGGTGATGTGGACACCAAGGAACTTGAAGCTCTCAACCTGCTCCACTATAGCCCAGTCGATGAGAATGGGGGCGTGCTCGGTCCTCCTTTTCCTCTAGTCCACAATCATCTTCTTTGTCTTGATCACACTGAGGGAGAGGTTGTTGTCCTTGCACCACACAGTCAGGTCTCTGACCTCCTCCCTATAGGCTGTGTCATTGTTGTCGCTGTTGTGTCATCAGCAAAAGTGATGGTGTTGGAGTCGTGCCTGGCCGTGCAGTCATGAGTGAACAGGGAGTACAGGAGTGGACTGAGCACGCACCCCTGAAGGGCCCCTGTGTTGCGGATTAGCTTGGCGGATGTGTTGTTAAATACCCTTACCACCTGGGGGCGGCCCGTCAGGAAGTCCAGGATCCAAATGCAGAGGGAGGTGTTTAGTCCCAGGGTCCTTAGCTTATTGATGAGCTTTGAGGGCACTATGGTGTTGAACTCTGAGCTGTAGTCAATGAATAGCATTCTCACATAGGTGTTCCCTTTGTCCAGGTGGGAAAGGGCAGTGTGGAGTGCAATAGAGATTGCATCATCTGTGGATTTGTTGGGGCGGTATGCAAATTGGAGTGGGTCTAGGGTTTCTGGGATAATGGTGTTGATGTGAGCCATGACCAGCCTTTCAAAGCACTTCATGGCTACAGACGTGAGTGCTACGGGTCGGTAGTCATTTAGGCAGGTTACCTTAGTGTTCTTGGGCACAGGGACTATGGTGGTCTGCTTGAAACATGACAGTATTACAGACTCAGACAGGGAGGTTGAAAATGTAGAAGACACTTGCCAACAAGTAAGTCTATAGGCTACTAGAGGAACTAACCTCTGGCTCTTGTGCCCTTGGGCGGAATTTAATAATTAGAATTCCCTTCTCCCAACTGCCGTGCTCCGAAGCACCTCACACTCACATGGCTCTCTCAGATATCTCAATTCTTATTAGCTAACGGACATCATGCGATGGGGTCCTTTTCAAAGGTATGACACATGACGCAACTGTGCGAGTCCCTCGTATCAAATTCCGAGGTACATATTGAAGACATTCACATTTACTTTGTCAGCCAACAAGATGAGTAGGCCTAACGAACAGCAAAAGCACTAGCCATGTCAAGCTACTATCCCCAATAGTACGAAAGTTGACCTATTCTATTGGTCAACTTGTCCTTCTGTGCAATAAATAAATATTCCAAACATGCTCTGGGACAGTTGTGGGATGCGATAGATCCCAAATTAATACACCCACTCCCATAAAAAAAGGTTTAAAAGCAATGAGGCTGATGCAACAGATCAGAACATTTAGCTTAAAAGGTTAAACTATTAGGCTATTTCTTCACAATATAAGCAAGAATGTGTGAAAATGCAATCAATAAGAAGGAAAACACTGTTCTCAAAAATGACCGCAAATGCCACTATGCATGTAATGCTTTATTATCATTGAGCATTTTTATGGTGAAAATGTTCTTCCCCAAACTTGAAACTGTATGCCAGTAAGGCTCTACACCGGTTATAAAGTAGATTAATGTGCTTATTTGTAAGAAGTTATTTGGCCACTTTAGTTGTGATACAAACCTAATCAAAACATATACAGTGCCTTGCAAAAGTATTCATCCCCCTTCGCGGTTTTCCTATTTTGATGCATTACAACCTGTAATTTAAATGGATTTTTATTTGGATTTCATGTAATGGACATACATTTTAATATTCCAAGTTGGTGAAGTGAAGTAAAAATACATTTTTTTTAAACTCTAAAAAATAAAAACGGAAAAGTGGTGCGTGCATACAGTGGGGCAAAAAAGTATTTAGTCAGCCACCAATTGTGCAAGTTCTCCCACTTAAAAATATGAGAGAGGCCTGTAATTTTCATCATAGGTACACTTCAACTATGACAGACAAAATGAGAAAAAAAGTCCAGAAAATCACATTGTAGGATTTTTAATGAATTTATTTGCAAATTATGGTGGAAAATAAGTATTTGGTCACCTACAAACAAGCAAGATTTCTGGCTCTCACAGACCTGTAACTTCTTCTTTAAGAGGCTCCTCTGTCCTCCACTTGTTACCTGTATCAATGGCACCTGTTTGAACTTGTTATCAGTATAAAAGACACCTGTCCACAACCTCAAACAGTCACACTCCAAACTCCACTATGGCCAAAACCAAAGAGCTGTCAAAGGACACCAGAAACAAAATTGTAGACCTGCACCAGGCTGGGAAGACTGAATCTGCAATAGGTAAGCAGCTTGGTTTGAAGAAATCAACTGTGGGAGCAATTATTAGGAAATGGAAGACATACAAGACCACTAATAATCTCCCTCGATCTGGGGCTCTACGCAAGATCTCACCCCGTGGGGTCAAAATGATCACAAGAATGGTGAGCAAAAATCCCAGAACCACACGGGGGGACCTAGTGAATGACCTGCAGAGAGCTGGGACCAAAGTAACAAAGCCTACCATCAGTAACACACTATGCCGCCAGGGACTCAAATCCTGCAGTGCCAGACGTGTCCCCCTGCTTAAGCCAGTACATGTCCAGGCCCATCTGAAGTTTGCTAGAGAGCATTTGGATGATCCAGAAGAAGATTGGGAGAATGTCATATGGTCAGATGAAACCAAAATATAACTTTTTGGTAAAAACTCAACTCGTCGTGTTTGGAGGACAAAGAATGCTGAGTTGCATCCAAAGAACACCATACCTACTGTGAAGCATGGGGGTGGAAACATCATGCTTTGGGGCTGTTTTTCTGCAAAGGGACCAGGACGACTGATCCATGTAAAGGAAAGAATGAATGGGGCCATGTATCGTGAGATTTTGAGTGAAAACCTCCTTCCATCAGCAAGGGCATTGAAGATGAAACGTGCCTGGGTCTTTCAGCATGACAATGATCCCAAACACACCGCCCGGGCAACGAAGGAGTGGCTTCGTAAGAAGCATTTCAAGGTCCTGGAGTGGCCTAGCAAGTCTCCAGATCTCAACCCCATAGAAAATCTTTGGAGGGATTTGAAAGTCCGTGTTGCCCAGCAACAGCCCCAAAACATCACTGCTCTCGAGGATCTGCATGGAGGAATGGGCCAAAATACCAGCAACAGTGTGTGAAAACCTTGTGAAGACTTACAGAAAACATTTGACCTCTGTCATTGCCAACAAAGGGTATATAACAAAGTATTGAGATAAACTTTTGTTATTGACCAAATACTTATTTTCCACCATAATTTGCAAATAAATTCATTAAAAATCCTACAATGTGATTTTCTGGATTTTTTTCTCTCTCTTTTTTGTCTGTCAGTTGAAGTGTACCTATGATGAAAATTACAGGCCTCTCTCATCTTTTTAAGTGGGAGAACTTGCACAATTGGTGGCTGACCAAATACTTCCCCCCCCACTGTATGCATTATTAGTATTGGATAGAAAACACTCTGAAGTTTCTAAAACTGTTTGAATGATGTCTGTGAGTATAACAGAACTCATATGGCAGGCGAAAACCTGAGAAAAATCCAACCAGGAAGTAGGAAATCTGAGGTTTGTAGTTTTTCAAAGCTTGGCCTACCGAATACACAGTGTATATGGAGTCAAGTTGCACTTCCTACGGCTTCCACTAGATGTCAACCGTCTTCAGAAACTTCTTTCAGGCTTCTGCTGTAAAGGAGGGGCTCATGAGACCTGTTTGAGTCAGTGGTCTGGCAGTGTCTCAGGCTCATGACAGAGCTTTTTGGCCAACAAGAAAAACGCTATGGCGCAAACCCAACACCTGGTCAGAATTGAAGGAATGATGGATGGCGCTAAATAGTGGGATATTCTTGAAAGAAACCTGTTTCAGTCTTCCAGATATTTGAGACTGGGACAGAGGTTCACCTTCTAGCAGGACAATGACCCTAAGCATATTGCTAAAGCAACACTCGAGTGTTTTAAGGGGAAACATTTAAATGCCTTTGAATGGCCTAGTCAAAGCCCAGATCTCAATCCAATTGAGAATCTGTGTTATGACTTAAAGATTGCTGTACACCAGCAGAAACAATCCTACTTGAAGGAGCTGGAGCAGTTTTGCCTTGAAGAATGGGCAAAAATCCCAGTGGCTAGATGTGCCAAGCTTATAGAGACGTACCCCAAGAGACTTGCAGCTGTAATTACTACAAAAGTTGGCTATACAAAGTATTGTGGGGGGAATAGTTATGCATGCTCAAGTTCTGTTTTTTTTGTCTTATTTAATGTTTGTTTCACAAGAAAAACTATTTTGCATCTTCAAAGTGGTATACATGTTGTGTAAACCAATAGATACTAAAAACTATTTTAATTCCAGGTTGTAAGGCAACACAATAGGTAAAATGCCAAGGCGGGTGAATAAGGCACTGTAGGTGCATTTAAGAATCAGCTGTCAGAGCAGCTTACCTGTACACAGACAATCTGTAAATAGAACACCCAACTACCTCATCCCCATATTATTACTTACACTCTTGCTCTTTTGCACCCCAGTATCTCTACTTGCACTTCTATCACTCCAGTATTAATGCTGAATTGTAATTATTTTGACTCTATGGCCTATTTATTGCCTACCTCCCTACTCTTCTACAAGCTGCCAGTCCTCAATGCCTCATTGCCTGCATCCGTAATGGGTCAGCGGTCAAACGACCTCCACTCATCACTGTCAAACGCTCCCTGAAACGCTTCAGCGAGCAGGCCTTTATAATCAACCTGGCCCGGGGTATCCTAGAAGGATATTGATCTCATCCCGTCAGTAGAGAATGCCTGGTTATTTAAAAAAATGCCTTCCTAACCATCTTAAATAAGCATGCCCCATTCAAGAAATGTAGAACCAGGAACAGATATAGCCCTTGGTTCTCCCCAGACCTGACTGCCCTTAACCAACACAAAAACATCCTATGGCATTCTGCATTAGCATTGAACAGCCCCCGTGATATGCAGCTTTTCAAGGAAGCTAGAAACCAATATACACAGGCAGTTAGAAAAGCCAAGGCTAGCTTTTTCAAGCAGAAATTTGCTTCCTGCAATACTAACTCAGAAAAGTTCTGGGGCACTGTAAGAAGAATAAGAACACCTCCTCCCAGCTGCCCACTGCACTGAAGATAGGAAACACTGTCACCACTGATAAATCCACTATAATTGAGAATTTCAATAAGCATTTTTCTACGGCTGGCCATGCTTTCCACCAGGCTACCCCTACCCCGGTCAACAGCACTGCACCCCCCACAGCAACTCGCCCAAGCCTTCCCCATTTCTCCTTCTCCCAAATCCAGTCAGCTGATGTTCTGAAAGAGCTGCAAGATCTGGACCCCTACAAATCAGCCGGGCTAGACAATCTGGACCCTTTCTTTCTAAAATGATCTGCCAAAATTGTTGCCACCCCTATTACTGGCCTGTTCAACCTCTCTTTCGTGTCGTCTGAGATTCCCAAAGATTGGAAAGCAGCTGTGGTCATCCCCCTCTTCAAAGGGGGGGACACTCTTGACCCAAACTGCTACAGACCGATATCTATCCTACCCTGCCTTTCTAAGGTCTTCGAAAGCTAAGTCATTAAACAGATTACCGACCATTTCGAATCTCACCATGCCCTCTCTGCTATGCAATCTGGTTTCAGAGCTGGTCATGGGTGCACCTCAGCCACACTCAAGGTCCTAAACGATATCTTAACCGCCATCGATAAGAAACATTACTGTGCAGCCTTATTCATTGATCTGGCCAAGGCTTTCGACTCTGTCAATCACCACATCCTCATCGGCAGACTCACAGCCTGGGTTTCTCAAATGATTGCCTCGCCTGGTTCACCAACTACTTCTCTGATAAAGTTCAGTGTGTCAAATCGGAGGGTCTGTTGTCCGGACCTCTGGCGGTCTCTATGGGGGTGCCACAGGGTTCAATTGTTGGACCGACACTCTTCTCTGTATACATCAATGATGTCGCTCTTTCTGCTGGTGAGTCTCTGATCCACCTCTACGCAGACGACACCATTCTGTATACTTCTGGCCCTTCTTTGGACACTGTGTTAACAACCCTCCAGGCAAGCTTCAATGCCATACAACTCTCCTTCCGTGGCCTCAAATTGCTCTTAAATACAAGTAAAACTAAATGCATGCTCTTCAACCGATCGCTGCCTGCACCTGCCCGCCTGTCCAACATCATTACTCTCGACGGCTCTGACTTAGAATATGTGGACAACTACAAAAAGCATCCTTAACTCATGCTGCCAAACATACCCTTGTAAAACTGACCATCTTACCAATCCTCTACTTCGGCGATGTCATTTACAAAATAGCCTCCAATACCCTACTCAACAAATTGGATGCAGTCTATCACATTGCCATCCGTTTGGTCACCAAAGCCCCATATACTACCCACCATTGCGACCTGTACGCTCTCGTTGGCTGGCCCTCGCTTCATACTCGTCGCCAAACCCACTGGCTCCATGTCATCTACAAGACCCTGCTAGGTAAAGTCCCCCCTTATCTCAGCTCTCTGGTCACCATAGCATCACCCACCTGTAGCACGCGCTCCAGCAGGTATATCTCTCTGATCACCCCCAAAACCAATTCTTCCTTTGGGCGCCTCTCCTTCCAGTTCTCTGCTGCCAATGACTGGAACGAACTACAAAAATCTCTGAAACTGGAAACACTTATCTCCCTCACTAGCTTTAAGCACCAGCTGTCAGAGCAGCTCACAGATTACTGCACCTGTACATAGCCCATCTATAATTTAGCTCAAACAACTACCTCTTTCCCTACTGTATTTATTTTGCTCCTTTGCACCCCATTATTTAACCGTAGTCTGGCTTTTTTAATGGCGGTTTTGGAGCAGTGGCTTCTTCCTTGTGGAGCGGCATTTCAGGTTATGTCGTTATAGGACTCATTTTACTGTGGATATAGATACTTTTGTACCCGTTTCCTCAAACATCTTCACAAGGTCCTTTGCTGTTGTTCTGGGATTGAGTTGCACTCTTTGCACCTCATCTCTAGGAGACAGAACGCATCTCCTTCCTGAGCAGTATGACGGTTGTGTGGTCCCCTGGTGTTTATACTTGCGTACTATTGCTTGTACAGATGAACGTGGTACCTTCAGGCGTTTGGAAATTGCTCCGAAGGTTGAACCAGACTTGTGGAGGTCTTGGCTGATTTTTTTTTTCTTTTTCACATGATGTCAAGCAAAGAGGCACCGAGTTTGAAAGTAGGCCTTGAAATACATCCACAGGTACACCTCAAACTATGTCAATTAGCCTATCAGAAGCTTCTAAAGCCATGACATAATTTTCTGGAATTTACTAAGCTGTTCAAAGGCAGTCAACTTAGTGTATGTAAACTTCTGACCCACTGGAATTGTGATACAGTGAATTATAAGTGAAATAATCTGTCTGTAAACAATTGTTGGAAAAATTACTTGTGTCATGCACAAAGTAGATGTCCTAACCGACTTGCCAAAACTATAGTTTGTTAACAAGAAATTTATGGAGTGGTTGAAAAACAAGTTAATGACTCCAACCTAAGTGTATGTAAACTTCCGACTTCAACTGTACACACACAAAAGTATCGTGTTGATGAAGAAACACTTTCTTGCAAAAACCTACAGTGGCTAGGTTCCCATCCAATTTGCAGCAGATTTTGATGCATATATTTCTAAAATCTAAATAATACAATATGAGCATATTCCTACCAGATGTTTCCATCTGATTGACTTTGAGGATAAAAGGCTGTGGGTGATGATACTGCACATAAAAATAAACTATTGCTGTTAAATTCTCATGTACAGAATTAAAAATACAAGTTGAATGGGTTTCCATCAAATTTTCAACTCTACTGATGGTTGTGTCGCAAAAACGTTGGTTATATTGCAAATGTGCCCACTCTGGTCTTGGCACATGTGATCTAGCCAACAGTTCACAGATACAGTGTGGCTAGGCTACCTACATTGAGATTATTATGGAAAAGAGTTATATTATTTGCATTTGTCAAAACAGCAGCCAAGCATCGATCATCAGAGTAAGACCTTCGATATTTATTGGAAAGGAGCATCAATTTTTTTAATAGTTGAATTATGTTTATTTTGCAAGATGTAGGCATTTAGAATTCAATTGAGGAGTGGAGCTTTATAGTTATGTGGTGACATCAAGTTCTCTGCATACCTTCCAAATGATTTGGCAATCATCATTTATTCGAAAAAGTTTCCAGCATCATTTTCCGCAATAACAAAAGTTTGACAGAAGAATAATCCACCCCTGTCAAATTGTGAAAAATGTTGATCTTTTAAAAAAATGTCTCCTATCTGCTGTTTCCATTACACACGTCTCATTTTTTTTGCGACATTCCTTTAAAATCGAATACACCTGAGTCAATGGAAACCTGCCTACTACAGTTAACAAAATAGATGGCAGTGACACACAGATCAAATTCTGACAATCACTAATTTCTATAAAGTGAAAATGTCTCCAAGTCTATGAACAAATAAAGTGATCTGTCCAGTGACTTGAAATTCTTCCTTTAAATAATTTCCCACATATTCACAGTATAATACATCGCAGAACACACAGATTTGTGTCAGATCCCTCTGAATGTTGGCATTGCAAGTTGGAAGCATGGCATTCCTGATGGCCCGGTTCAGTCCTCTCCATGTATGTTCTATGTCTCCAGTGACAAAGTTCAGTTTGTCAATAACCCATTTTGCTCTCTGGCGCATGTGAAGTCCGTGCCTCCAAACAACCTTGTGGAATTGTTTGGAGAATGTTTGAGTGTTGTGAATGTATAAACCTCTCTGTGAAAAAACACTCCATGATCTTTTCACTTCCCTCTCACTATGGAGAGTATCTTTATGCTGTGCTGATGTTCCAAACTCAGAGCATGCCTGTACATGCAAGGTGGATCTCCCCAAACTGGTTAGAGCCAAGTTCTGAAAGCTTTCAGCACAGGGATGGGATGTTAGTAATGGCTCAGCAGACTGCAGATGTGTTTGGATATTTTCCAAATCTTCCAGAGAAATTATCGGCGGTGACTTTAAGGGTCTAATTGGCAGCAATTTGTCACTTTCAGGTGGGAACCATGGTGTAAATATAGGCAAACCACGACAGGGGAAGTCCTCCAAGGCCTTTTCTGTTTTGTCCACTAAGATTTTCAAGCTGCCATCAATGCTTTTGTAATGCAACAAGACATCCATAAGGTTTTGCCATCTCATTCCTCACAAGTCCATATCACAGTCCTACAGAAGATTATAAGAGAAGACATGGTTAAAATCAGTATTGAATGACTGTACATCAAAAGTGCTCTTTGTAAAAATTGGGTGTAACAGTCTGTTGGTTTTTTGAAGAACACAGTTTAGAAAAACCTGAAATAGCTCTGTGCTACTTTCATAGCCGACTGGGATCTGTCATCAGCATCTGTTATTATATTGTTGTAATGTAACACAGATATGCTGATAGGGCTGGACGATATAGCCAAAATATAATTTTACCCTATTTTTCAAAAGTTTCACAGAATGATGGTATTTAGTGTTTTTACATAATAAAAAAGGTCTAAATATGCTTTGAGACCTTAATGACCCTAGGGTGGCAAGACATACAGTGCATTCAGCAAGTATTCATACCAGATTACTTTTTCCGCATTTTCTTACTTTACAGCCTTATTCTACAATGGATGAAATCATTTCCCCCCTCAATACCCCATAATGACAAAGCAAAAACTTGTTTAACTTTTATTATTAAGAATTTAAAACTAAAATATCCCATTTACTTAAGTATTCATACCCTTTACTCAGTACTTTGTTGAAGCACCTTTGGCAGAGATTACAGCCTCGAGTCTTCTTGGGTATGCTGCTATATGCTTGGCACACCTGTTTCCCATTCTTTTCTGCAGATCCTCTCAAGCTCTAAGGTTGGATGGGGAACTTCGCTGGACATCTATTTTCAGGTCTCTCCAGAGATATCATAACCGCCATCGATTAAAGACAGTACTGTGCAGCAGTCTTCATCGACCTGGCCAAGGCTTTCGACTCTGTCAATCACCGTATCCTTAATTGCAAAAAAAGGTATATATTTAAAAAATAAATATTATTATTTATTTTTTAATTGCTGAAGCTGGAGACTTACATTTCCCTCACTAGCGTTAAACATCAGCTATCTGAGCAGCTAACCGATCGCTGCAGCTGTACATAGTCCATTTGTAAATAGCCCACCCAATCTACCTACCTCATCCCCATATTGTTTTTATTTACTTTGCTGCTCTTTTGCACACCAGTATCACTACTTATACACCATCTGCTCATCATCATCTGCTTATCTATCACTCCAGTGTTAATCTTCTAAATTGTAAATTACTTTGCTGCTATGGCCTATTTAATGCCTTACCTCCTCATACCATTTGCACACACTGCATATAGACTTTCTTTCCCCCCCTATTGTGTTATTGACTGTACGCTTGTTTATTCCACGTGTAACTGTGTTATTGTCGTCTAATTCGGCTCGTAAGTAAGCATTTCACGGTTAAGTCTACACCTGTTGTATTCGGCACATGTGACCTACACAATTTTATTTGATCTCTGAACTTTCATACCAGAAATCTTTATCACAGGTGCCGGAGTGGATGTCCACTGTTTTATGGGCTACTAACCAACTATGCTATTTTGTTACTCGCACTGAGGCAGGCATCACTGAAGCATGCATGAGAGCACCAGCTGTTCCAGACAACTGTGTGATCATGCTCTCAGTAGTTGATGTGAGCAAGACCTTTAAACAGGTCAACATTCACAAAGCTGCGGGACCAGACGGATTACCAGGACGTGTACTCAAAGCATGCGCAGACCAACTGGCAAGTGTCTTCACTGATATTTTCAACCTCTCCCTGACCAAGTCTGTAATACCTACATGTTTCAAACAGACCACCGTAGTCCCTGTGCCCAAGAAAGTGATGGTAACCTGCCTAAACAATTACCGCCTCGTAGCACTCACGTTAGTAGCCATGAAGTGCTTTGAAAGGCTGGTCATGGCTCACAACACCATCATGGTGGAAATCCTAGACCCACTCCAATTTGCATTCTTCTCCCCACAGATGACGCAATCACACTCTACACTGCCCTTTCCTACCTGGACAAAAGGAACACCTATGTGAGAATTCTGTCCATTGACTACAGCTCAGCTTTCAACACCATTGTGCCCACAAAGCCCATCACTAAGCTAAGGACCCTGGGACTAAACACCTCCCTCTGCAACTGGATCCTGGACTTCCTGTCGGGCAACAACATCTGCCACGCTGATCCTCAACACTGGAGCCCCTCAAGGTTGCATGCTTAGTCCCCTCCTGTACTCCTTGTTCACCCACGACTGAGTGGCCAAACATGACTCCAACACCAAAATTTAGTTTGCTGACGACACAACAGTGGTAGGCCTGATCACCGACAACGAGGAGACGGCCTATAGGGAGAAGGCCAAGCTTCCTGCCATCCAGGACCTCTACCAAGCGGTGTCAGAGTAAGGCTGTAAAGATTGTCAGACTCCAGTCACCCACCCCCCCACATTGACTCGGTACCGGTAACCCCTGTATATAGCCTTGTTATTGTTAGGTAATTTTCTCATGTTACTTTTTGATTAGATTTTATTATTTTTTATTTAGTAAATATTTTCTTAACTCTATTTCTTGAACTGCATTCTTGGTTAAGGGCTTGTAAGTATGCATTTCACCGGTTGTATTCGGCGCATGTGACAAATAAAATTTGCTTAATAAAAATCGAGATTTGGGACATTGCACACCGTACACATGAAATACATTGATGAAAAAATGACAGATGGTAGGCTAGTGTACAAATAGCCAAATAAAACTAAATTGAATTAGCTAACCTGAATTTGATTTAAATATCGTTAAACTACACTGCTCAAAAAAATAAAGGGAACACTTAAACAACACAATGTAACTCCAAGTCAATCCCACTTCTGTGAAATCAAACTGTCCACTTAGGAAGCAACACTGATTGACAATAAATTTCACATGCTGTTGTGCAAATGGAATAGACAACAGGTGGAAATCATAGGCAATTAGCAAGACACCCCCAATAAAGGAGTGGTTCTGCAAGTGGTAACCACAGACCATTTCTCAGTTCCTATGCTTCCTGGCTGATGTTTTGGTCACTTTTGAATGCTGGCGGTGCTTTCACTCTAGTGGTAGCATGAGACGGAGTCTACAACCCACACAAGTGGCTCAGGTAGTGCAGCTCATCCAGGATGGCACATCAATGCGAGCTGTGGCAAGAAGGTTTGCTGTGTCTGTCAGCATAGTGTCCAGAGCATGGAGGCGCTACCAGGAGACAGACCAGCACATCAGGAGACGTGGAGGAGGCCGTAGGAGGGCAACAACCCAGCAGCAGGACCGCTACCTCCGCCTTTGTGCAAGGGGGAGCAGGTGGAGCACTGCCAGAGCCCTGCAAAATGACCTCCAGCAGGCCACAAATGTGCATGTGTCTGCTCAAACGGTCAGAAACAGACTCCATGAGGGTGGTATGAGGGCCCGACGTCCACTGGTGGGGGTTGTGCTTACAACCCAACACCGTGCAGGACGTTTGGCATTTGCCAGAGAACACCAAGATTGGCAAATTCGCCACTGGCGCCCTGTGCTCTTCACAGATGAAAGCAGGTTCACACTGAGCACGTGACAGACGTGACAGTCTGGAATCGCCGTGGAGAACGTTTTGCTGCCTGCAACATCCTCCAGCATGACCGGTTTGGTGGTGGGTCAGTCATGGTGTGGGGTGGCATTTCTTTGGGGGGCCTCACAGCCCTCCATGTGCTCGCCAGAGGTAGACTGACTGCCATTAGGTACCGAGATGAGATCCTCAGACCCCTTGTGAGACCATATGCTGGTGCGGTTGGCCCTGGGTTCCTCCTAATGCAAGACAATGCTAGACCTCATGTGGCTGGAGTGTGTCAGCAGTTGCTGCAAGAGGAAGGCATTAATGCTATGGACTGGCCCGCCCGTTCCCCAGACCTGAATCCAATTGAGCACATCTGGGACATCATGTCTCGCTCCATCCACCAACATCTGTTGCACCACAGACTGTCCAGGAGTTGGCGGATGCTTTAGGCCAGGTCTGGGAGGAGATCCCTCAGGAGACCATCCACCACCTCATCAGGAGCATGCCCAGGCGTTGTAGGGAGGTCATACAGGCACGTGGAGGCCACACACACTACTGAGCCAAATTTTGACTTGTTTTAAGGAAATTACATCAAAGTTGGATCAGCCTGTAGTGTGGTTTTCCACTTTAATTTTGAGTGCGACTCCAAATACAAACCTCCATGGGTTGATAAATTTGATTTCCATTGATAATTTGTGTGATTTTGTTGTCAGCACATTCAACTATGTAAAGAAAAAAGTATTTAATAAGAATTTCATTCCTTC
Organism: Oncorhynchus tshawytscha; assembly: GCF_018296145.1. Classification (NCBI taxonomy): domain Eukaryota; kingdom Metazoa; phylum Chordata; class Actinopteri; order Salmoniformes; family Salmonidae; genus Oncorhynchus; species Oncorhynchus tshawytscha. Next base: position 48,010,518 of record NC_056432.1, read on the forward strand.
AGATCTAGAATGTGTTATTTTAGTGTTCCCTTTATTTTTTGGAGCAGTGTATATTAGGTCTATGTAGCCTATATTGCATTCATTATTAGTCAGCTCAGTTTTTGTTTGAAGCGACTTCATATCATTCTCTTGTTATGCAACGAAATGGGAAACTTTATTTGTAGTCACTGTCACACAGAATTATGAATAGAGGTCTATCAGATTACATTCGTGGGGGGGGTGTAACACAAAGACATAACATTGATCTTGTGTTTAAGGGAAATCTTAGAAAAAAGTGACGCGAAAGGACAAACTACTATCTAATGACCCTCTTAAATGTTCTGCGAATGGTCTGATGCAGTCGTTAAATAACGAGCGTTTTCAAGAACAACTTTAGAAACAGTAAAATGGTTTCGGGAAACAGCTCGGAGATGTAACAATGCTCCAACTAAGGGTCTAACGATGAACGTAGCCTTAAGATGCTTTTGGGAAACCGGACCCTTGCCCAAGACAAGTGCGCTTGCCCTATAACATCAGGGGTTGCAGGTTCAAGCCCTACTACTCATACCTTATTTTATAGTTAAAAAACGATGTACCGGTACTCAATGTTGTTAGCAAGAAAGCAAACTATTAACGTTAGCCATCTAGCAGTGAAACCCATGTTATTTAACCGTCACTCGCGGGGCAATGCCTTCAATTGCAAGTTAACTTAATATAATTTAATAAAATAAGTGTGCTAACAAGCATTATTTTCTCTCTTTGTTTTGGTTAAATAGCTAACGTTATCGTTAGCGATTTAACGTTAAAGCTACAATTAGCTAGCCAAACTGAGTGCAACAACGTTAGTTTAAATGCTAGATTACTATGCATTTTGCTACTTTATGGTGTACATACATTCGGGTTATCAATATTCGATACTAACCGGTAGTTTTAGCTCAATATCCACAATGAGTCAGTAACCAAAGAGTTTAAAAAATTTTTTTTACAAAATCCGCAAGCGTGTACACCCAGTTCACGCCACGGTCTCACGGAGCATTGTTCAAGCACAGAAAATCAGGTGGTCGTCACTAGTTTACAACAGCCAAAAAGTCAGAAGACCCACCTACTCGACCAATCAGATGAGGGAGTGTGATGACGCGTATGCCGATTGGCTAGCCGGGGCAGACGAGAAACGTGCATTTATATTATTTTGTGATCCATCAATGATTTGATTGTTTTTTATTATAGCTAATAAATAATATTTCTGTGGTAATCGGATGTTTTATTCAAACTCAGTTTGCAAGCGTATCATTACGTTTGCCCATATCCATAGTTACTTGTCTTAACCCAAAATAGGTTTACGCCAATATCTGCATTGTTCTTTTAAATGGAATGTAGACAAAATATACTTACTGGAGCAGCTCAAACTGCACATGTTATGTTTCCATGAGACGCCATTTTAACTGACTTCATTATACAAACCACCCTTATAACACCCCATTGCTCTCAAATGATGGCGTCTCATGGAGACGTAACATGCGCAAACAAACTGAGTTTAGGTTCAAATATACTTACTGGAGTAGCTCAAACTGCATATGTTATGTTTCCATGAGACGCTATTTTAACTGACTTCATTATACAAACTGACTTCATTATACAAACCGTTCTTATAATACCTAATTTCTCTCAAATGATGGCGTCTCAAGGAGACATAACATGCGCAGTTTGAGCTTACTCCAAGAGGTAGATTTTGAACTTCGGCTCAGTGCTGCCACCTCTCATTAAATAGCTCCAATTGAAGGCTGACCGTGGTACTGCATGCTGCCAGTAGCAACTACATTATCCTCTACTTTGTGCAATTTTAAAATAATCGGTTCAAGGACATACATCTGATATATTAGAAACAATTATTGGTACCATGATAGCGTAAATATATTTTTATTTACACAAAGATTGACCACAAGATTTACATTTTTCCATTCACTGAATTGGTGGACACAGTTTTCTGTAAACAATGCCTGCAACTATGACCTGCAGTACTGAAGTCACCCTTGAATTTACGTGGCTTCAATGAGAAGGGGCCATTGTTCTTCCCTGGGCTAACCCCATGACCATCTGATTGACTTGTGCTTGTATCAACAAGGCTTGCAAGAACATGATGTGAACTCAATCCACATGTCTACAGCCTTTAACTTTCTGGAAACTGACTGATCTAGCAACTCCTGTTGGATATTTAACAACAATTACCGGTTTGTATCGAATATTGGTTGTACCAGGAAAGTCAGCATATGTTATAATTGGAGTCTTCACATACGAATGAATGGTGTTAGGTGATCAATTACTTTGTCCATTCACATACAGTTGAAGTCGGAAGTTCACATACACTTAGGTTGGAGTCATTAAAACTCGTTTTTCAACCACTCCACAAATTTCTTGTTAACAAACTATAGTTTTCGCAAGTCGGTTAGGACATCTACTTTGCGCATGACACAAGTAATTTTTGCAAGCAACTGTTTACAGGCAGATTATTTCACTTATAATTCACTGTATCACAATTCCAGTGGGTCAGACGTTTACATACACTAAGTTGACTGTGCCTTTAAACAGCTTGGAAAATTCCAGAAAATTATGTCATTGCTTTAAAAGCTTCTGATAGGCAAATTGACATCATTTGAGTCAATTGGAGGTGTACCTGTGGATGTATTTCAAGGCCTACCTTCAAACTCAGTGCCTCTTTGCTTGACATCATGGGAAAATCAAAAGAAATCAGCCAAGACCTCAGAAAACAATTGTAGACCTCCACAAGTCTGGTTCAACCTTGGGAGCAATTTCCAAACACCTGAAGGTACCACGATCACCTGTACAAACAAAAGTATGCAAGTATAAACACCATGGGACCACGCATCTGTCATACCGCTCAGGAAGGAGAAGTGTTCTGTCTCCTAAAGATGAACGTACTTTGCTGCGAAAAGTGTAAATCAATCCCAGAACAACAGCAAAGGACCATGTGAAGATGCTGGAGGAAACAGGTACAAAAGTATCTATATCCACAGTAAAACGAGTCCTATATCGACATAACCTGAAAGGCCGCTCAGCAAGGATGAAGCCACTGCTCCAAAACCACCATAAAAAGCCAGACTACGGTTTGCAACTGCACATGGGGACACAGATCGTACTTTTTGGAGAAATGTCCTCTGGTCTGATGAAACAAAAATAGAACTGTTTGGCCATAATGACCATCGTCATGTTTGGAGGAAAAAGGGGGAGGCTTGCAAGCCGAAGATCACCATCCCAACCGTGAAGCACGAGGGCGGCAGCATTATGTTGTGGGGGTGCATTGCTGCAGGAGGGATTGGTGCACTTCACAAAATAGATGGCCTCATGAGGAAGGGAAATTGTGTGGATATATTGAAGCAACATCTCAAGACAACAGTCAGGAAGTTAAAGCTTGGTCGCAAATGGGTCTTCCAATTGGACAATGTCCCCAAGCATACTTCCAAAGTTGTGGCAAAAAGGAATTGTCCATAGAGCGCTGAAACAGGATTGTACCGAGGAACAGATCTGGGGCAGGGTACCAAAAAATGTCTACAGCATTGAAGGTCCCCAAGAACACTGTGGCCTGCATCATTCTTAAATGGAAGAAGTTCAGAACCACCAAGACTCTTCCTAGATCTGTCCATCTGGCCATACTGAGCAATAGGGGGGAAAAGGGCCTTGGTCAGGGATGTGACCACGAACCCAATGGTCACTAAGAGAGCTCCTCTTTGGAAATGGGAGAACCTTCCAGAAGGACAACCATCTCTGCAGCACTCCACCAGTGAAGCCTTTATGGTAGAATGGCCAGACAGAAGCCACTCCTCAATAAAAGGCACATGACAGCCCACTTGGAGTTTGCCAAAAGGCACCTAAAGGACTCTGTTCTGATGAGACCAAGATTGAACTCTTGGCCTGAATGCCAAGTATTACGTCTGGAGGAAACCTGGCACCATCCCTACGCTGAAGCATGGTGGTGGCAGCAACATGCTGTGGGGATATTTTTAGCAGCAGGGACTGGGAGACTAGTCAGGATCGAGGGAAAGATGAACCGAGTAAAGTACAGAGCGATCCTTGATGATAACCTGCTCCAGAGCGCTCAGGACCTCAGACTGGGAAGGCGGTTCTCCTTCCAAAGGGACAAGAAGCTTTAGCAATTCCGGCTCTCACAGAGCTGTTAGTTTTTCTTTAAGAAACCCTCCTGTTCTCCACTCATTACCTGTATCAACTGCACCTGTTTGAACTCGTTACCTGTATAAATACACCTGTCCACACAGACTCCAACCTCCCCACAATGGACAAGACCAGAGAGCAGTGTAAGGACATCAGGGATAAAATTGTAGACCTGCACAAGGCTGGGATGGGCTACAGGACAATAGGCAAGCAGCTTGGTGAGAAGGCAACAACTGTTGGCACAATTATTAGAAAATGGAAGAAGTTCAAGATGACGGTCAATCACCCTCTGTCTGGGGCTCCATGCAAGATCTCACCTCATGGGGCGTCAATGATGCTCATGAGGAAGGTGAGGGATCAGCCCAGAACTACACGGCAGGACCTGGTCAATGACCTGAAGAGAGCTGGGACCACAGTCTCAAAGAAAACCATTAGTAACACACTACGCATGCAAGGTCCCCCTGCTCAAGCCAGCGCATGTCCAGGCCCGTCTGAAGTTTGCCAATGACCATCTGGATGATCCAGAGGAGGAATGGGAGAAGATCATGTGGTCTGATGAGACAAAAATAGAGCTTTTTGGTCTAAACTCCACTCGCCGTGTTTGGAGAAAGAAGAAGGATGAGTACAACCCCAAGAACACCATCCCAACCGTGAAGCATGGAGGTGGAAACATCAATCTTTGGGGATGCTTTTCTGCAAAGGGGACAGGACGACTGCACCGTATTGATGGGAGGATGGATGGGGCCATATATCGCGAGATCTTGGCCAACTACCTCCTTCCCTCAGTAAGAGCATTGAAGATGGGTCGTGGCTGGGTCTTCCAGCATGACAACGACCCGAAACACACAGCCAGGGCAACTAAGGAGTGGCTCCGTAAGAAGCATCTCAAGGTCCTGGAGTGGCCTAGTCAGTCTCCAGACCTGAACCCAATAGAAAATCTTTGGAGGGAGCTGAAAGTCCGTATTGCCCAGCGACAGCCCCAAAACCTGAAGGATTTGGAGAAGGTCTGTATGGAGGAGTAGGCCAAAATCCCTGCTGCAGTGTGTGCAAACCTGGTCAAGAACTACAGGAAACGTATGATCTCTGTAATTGCAAACAAAGGTTCCTGTACCAAATATTAAGTTCTGCTTTTCTGATGTATCAAATACTTATGTCATGCAATAAAATGCAAATGAATTACTTAAAAATCATACAATGTGATTTTCTGGATTTTTGTTTTAGATTTCGTCTCTCACAGTTGAAGTGTACCTATGATAAAAATTACAGACCTCTACATGCTTTGTAAGTAGGAAAACCTGCAAAATCAGCAGTGTATCAAATACTTGTTCTCCCCACTGTATCTCCAGGTTGGCTAGCTTTCTCACACATGACTTGTGGGCTCAATGTCTTCCCATACAAAATGCACATGGTTTGTACCACAAGTTCATCTGTTGTACATGACTAATCAAAGGACCTGTGAAGTCAGTTATACATGTCAGCAGGGATGGAAATTAAGTTAGCCAGAGTCTAGTACTTTTCAGACTGGGCTAGTAGACAATGTGCCCAAATAGCCTGACACAGCAGTGATTTTTTGCCTTTATAAACATTGCATGCCACAGATTTGGGACCAGAATGTAGAAATCGTGGTCTGTTGACCAGTGCCCAAAATCCTTATGTTTACATCCCTGCATGTCAGTCCCTTTCAGGTGATCCCCCTATCACTGCTGACTCTCCTCAGTGGCCTCATGGCTGAGGGTTTTAACTTTCCTTTTGAGAATTCAAAGTAAAGTCTTATTGCTCATCGTAATTCTCCACCTCTTCGAGCAAATAGCAACCTACACTATCCTGATCATCTAGTTGAGCATTCCAGATAATTACTCCATCTCAGCAGTAATGTCCCATCCTCATAGTATGATTTTAGATGTGCAGATAGACCATAGCCCAGTCTATTTTACTGTTACTATAGTCAAGTCTGTGGGTCATTGTATTTAAATATATGTTACCATTTAGTAATCAACCTAGCTAGCTAGTAAAGTAAAATTTTAAAAAGTGTCTTTCAGGCATTAACCGAAAACACTTGGGTCTGCAGCTGCCATTTTCTGTTGGGAAAGACAAATGTTCCTGTATTTACCAGAAAAGGTAGCTCATCCACCACGGAGGAAGAGGAGGATCCAGACTCATCCACCATGGCAGAAGAGGAAGGTCCAGACAATTCCACCAAGGCAGACGAAGTGTAGGAAGCTGCTGTCTGCACAGTTGCAGTATGTTCTCACTGAGGCATCTTGAGGAAACATTAGCACAGGAGAATCAGCTGTATACCTGCAACAGGTATTCAGCATCACAGCTGTCTGATAAAGTACTTAGGATGGAAACAGGACTTCCAGACAAAGACATGTTCAACATCGTTGTTGAATACTTGGAACGTTACAAGGAATGGGTTGTCTACTTTGCCTTGTGGAGGGTCGAGATGCTGTCATTTGAGGATCAAGTGTTTATGGCGCTTATGAAGTTGCGTCACAGCTACACCAACTTGCAACTATTCCATTGTTGTGCAAGCACTGTCAGCAACGTTACCATCACTTTCATTAACATCACAAAGACTGTTCCAAGTCGGGAGAAGAACGTGCTTGTCTGTGACTTTTCAGGGGTCCAGAAGAAACTGCAGGATGGTCATTGACTGTACTGACATAGAAGTTGCTTCTCCAAGTCCGATAGATCTGCAGAAGCAAACCTACTGTGCAACTAATGTGGTGATAATATACTGCAGTGATCTGTATCCAGGATCTGTGTCGGACAAAGCCATTGACCACAATTCAGGGTTTAAGATCTTCACGTCTGGAGACATGGCAGACCGTCTCTTATGACCGGAAATAACTTCTGGACATCAGAACTGCGATTACTCACCACGAACTGTCCGAATCCTTTTTATCCATTAACGAGTCCGACGTGAATGACATGCTGCTTTCCCAGGAACAGGCCCAGATTCTCGTCATTTGCGTGAAGAGAAGGCGGAGAAAAAGGGTCTGGAGCGCGGGTTGCCTTCTGAGAATTCTCAGGCGATCGAATAAACCCCCACTGCACGTTTGCTAGCAGAATGGAAGGCAATCTTTGGAAAATAAAATAGATGACCTACGTGGAAGATTAAACTACCAACGGGACATTCAAAACGGAAATATCTTATGCTTCACAGAGTCGTTCACGACAACATTATGAACATAGAGCTGGCAGCGTCTGGTAAGACAAGGGGCGGCAGACTATGTATTTTTATAAATAACAGCTCGTGCAAGATATCTAAGGAGGTCTCAATGTTTTGATCGCCTGAGGTAGAGTATCTCATGATAAGCTGTAGTCCACATATCTACCTGGAGCGTTTTAATCTGTATTTTACTTTATTGCAAGGAAACTTAAATCTGTCTAACAAATTTCTATCAGCATGTTAAATGTGCAACTAGAGGAAAAACTCTGGACCACCTTTACTCCACACAGAGATGCATACAAAGCTCTGCCTTGCCCTCCATTTCGCAAATCTGACCACAATTATATCCTCCTTATTCCGGCTTACAAGCAAAAATTAAAGCAGGAAGCACCAGCATCAGCACCAGGAAGCATCAATAAAAAAAAAGGTCAGATGAAGCAAATGCTAAGTCACAGGACTTTTTTGCTAACACAGACTGGAATATGTTCCCGGGATTCCTCCGATGGCATTGAGGAATACACCAGTCATTGGCTTCATCAATAAGTGCATCGACAACATTGTTCCCACAGTGACCGTACGTACATATCCCAACCATGGAAGAAGCCATGGATTACAGGCAAAATCCACACTGAGCTAAAGGCTAGAGCTGCCGCCTTCAAGGAGCGGGACTCTAGCCTGGAAGCTTATAAGAAATCCCGCTATATCCTCCGATGAACCATCAAACAGGCAAAGCATCAATACAGGACTAAGATCGAATCGTACAACACCAGCTCTGACACTCGTCGGATGTGGCAGGGCTTTCAAGTCATTACAGACTACAAAGGGAAGCACAGCCGAGAGCTGCCCAGTGACACAATCCTACCAGACAAGCTAAACTACTTCTATGCTCGTTTCGAGGCAAATAACACTGAAACATGCATGAGAGCACCAGCTGTTCCGGAAGACTGTGTGATCACGTTCTCCGCAGCCGCTGTGAGTAAGACCTTTTAAACAGGTCAACATTCACAGACAGATTACCAGTACGTGTACTGGGAGCATGCGCTGACAAACTTGCAAGTGTCTTCACTGATATTTTCAACCTCTCCCTGTCCGAGTCTATAATACCAACATGTTTTAAGCAGACCACCATAGTCCCTGTGCCCAAGAACACTAAGGTAACCTACCTAAATGACTGCAGACCTGTAGCACTCACGTCTGTAGCCGAAGTGCTTTGAAAGACTGGTCATGGCTCACATCAACACTATTATCCCAGAAACCCTAGACCCACTCCAATTTGCATACCGCCCTAACAGATCCACAGATGATGCAATCTCTATTGCACTCCACACTGCCCTTTCCCACCTGGACAAAAGGAACACCTATGTGAGAATGCTATTCATTGACTACAGCTCAGAGTTCAACACCATTAGTGCCCTCAAAGCTCATCAATAAGCTAAGGACCCTGGGACTAAACACCTCCCTCTGCAACTGGATCCTGGACTTCCTGACAGGCCGCCCCCAGGTGGTAAGGGTAGGTAACAACCCATCCACCACGCTGATCCTTAAAACAGGGGCCCCTCAGGGGTGCGTGCTCAGTCCCCTCCTCTACTCCCTGTTCACTCATGACTGCACGTCCAGGCACGACTCCAACACCATCATTAAGTTTGCCGATGACACAACAGTGGTAGGCCTGACCACCAACAACGATGAGACAGCCTATAGGGAGGAGGTCAGAGACCTGGCCATGTGGTGCCAGGACAACAACCTCTCCCTCAACGTGACCAAGACCAAAGGAGATGATTGTGGACTACAGGAAAAAGAGGACCGAGCACGCCCCCATTCTCATCGATGGGGCTGCAGGTTGAGAGCTTCAAGTTCCTTGTTGTCCACATCACCAACAAACTAACATGGTCCAAGCACACCAAGACAGTCGTGAAAAGGGCACAACAAAACCTATTCCCCCTCAGGAGGCTGAAAAGATTTGGCATGGGTCCTCAGATCCTCAAAAGGTTCTATGGCTGCACCATCGAGAGCATCCTGACTGTTTGCATCACTGCCTAGTATGGCAACTGCTCGGCCTCCGACCGCAAGGCACTACAGAGGGTAGTGCGTACGGCCCAGTACATTACTGTGGCCAAGCTTCCTGCCATCCAGGACCTCTATATACCCGGCGGTGTCAGAGGAAGGACCTAAAAATTGTCAGACTCCAGCCACCCAAGTCATAGACTGTTCTCTCTGCTACCGCACGGCAAGCGGAACCAGAGCACCAAGTCTAGTTCCAAGAGGCTTCTTAACAGCTTCTACCCCCAGGCCATAAGACTCCTGAACATCTAATCACATGGCTACCCAGACTATTTGCATTGCCCCCCCTCTTTTACTCCGCAGCTAATCTGTTGTTTTCTATTCATAGTCACTTTAATAACTCTACCTACATGTACATATTACCTCAACTAACCGGTACCCCCGCACATTCACTCTGTACCTGGTACCACCCTGTATATAGTCTCGCTATTGTTATTTTACTCCTGCTCTTTAATTACTTGTCACTTTTATTTCTTATTTGTATTTTTTTAAACTGCATTGTTGGTTAGGGGCTCGTAAGTAAACATTTCACCTGTTGTAGTCGGTGCATGTGACTAATATTTGATTTTAGAACATGAGGCTCACCCCACGAGAAGCAGTGCGTGATGAACACCACCCTCAGCAAGGAGATCTGCTGGAGGTGATGTCTCTCCCATCCTGCATTTACCAGAAAAGGAAGCTCTACACAACAAAGGGAACAACAAATTATTTAAACATCACATATATAAATTCCCACTGTGCCCATGATAAAATACAATGTGAATTGTGTTGTACTACTGAATGAAACTGAGACCACTCAGACCAGTCTTTGTATGTAAAACTTGTATGTAATATAACCTATTCTGTGAGCCTAGTGTGTGTATGAACTGTGGAATATTTTTGGATCACTGGCTTCCCTGAAAACAGATACAGGAGGCGCAACGAATGGTAATGCAGCCCCCCACACAAAAAATGATTGGAATAAAATCAAGGTAAGAACAAAAACTTATTTGTGCCAAAATACAAGATATTTACAGATGTTCAGTGTTACAGTGCCAATTTTGGGAGTATGTGGTCCTTGAAAACTATTTTAGTCCGCCAGAGGTTGTCACACTGGATGGGGATGGTGATGGAGGCTTTGGTGGTCCACACAATGAAGAAGCAAGTGTGCCTTCCAGTGATGTGGATCTTCCCTTGGACCTGGTGCCAGTAAGGATGGTCTTCAGAGGCTAAGACCCTCCCTCCTCCTGGATATAAAAATCCTTCGACTTCACTGCCTCTTCAATGTTAAGGTCCCTTGCACCATACGGACACTTGACCTCCACCCTCGCTGTGATGCCCACCAGACCATACGGTGAGGCACCCAGGATTCCTGACCCAAAGCCCTGACTCCTGCACATCCATCCCTGTAGCTATAACGAAGAGGACAACATCCATCCCTGTAGCTATAACGAAGAGGACAACACCCCATCCAACGACTGATCTGAGGCCACCTTTTAGCAGCGACAGAGCAACGGGCTTGGCCATTACCACGGCTACAAAATTGTTGGCCATCAACTTCCCTCTGTTCATGGTGTGCCAGTTGGGGTGGCCCTGACCAAAGTTACCCCCCCATTATAGCTGCACTTCTTCACATGGCCAGACTTAGTGGTCTTCTCCCCATTTAATGCTTTTATGCTCATCCTTGAAAATCAAATCAAATCAAATCAAATTTTATTTGTCACATACACATGGTTAGCAGATGTTAATGCGAGTGTAGCGAAATGCTTGTGCTTCTAGTTCTGACAAAGCAGTAATAACGAACAAGTAATCTAACTAACAATTCCAAAAAACTACTGTCTTATACAGTGTAAGGGGATAAAGAATATGTACATAAGGATATATGAATGAGTGATGGTACAGAGCAGCATAGGCAAGATACAGTAGATGATATCGAGTACAGTATATACATATGAGATGAGTATGTAAACCAAGTGGCATAGTTAAAGTGGCTAGTGATACATGTATTACATAAGGATGCAGTCGATGATATAGAGTACAGTATCTACGTATGCATATGAGATGAATAATGTAGGGTAAGTAACATTATATAAGGTAGCATTGTTTAAAGTGGCTAGTGATATATTTACATCATTTCCCATCAATTCCCATTATTAAAGTGGCTGGAGTAGAGTCAGTGTCATTGACAGTGTGTTGGCAGTAGCCACTCAATGTTAGTGGTGGCTGTTTAACAGTCTGATGGCCTTGAGATAGAAGCTGTTTTTCAGTCTCTCGGTCCCAGCTTTGATGCACCTGTACTGACCTCGCCTTCTGGATGACAGCGGGGTGAACAGGCAGTGGCTCGGGTGGTTGATGTCCTTGATGATCTTTATGGCCTTCCTGTAGCATCGGGTGGTGTAGGTGTCCTGGAGGGCAGGTAGTTTGCCCCGGTGATGCGTTGTGCAGACCTCACTACCCTCTGGAGAGCCTTACGGTTGAGGGCGGTGCAGTTGCCATACCAGGCGGTGATACAGCCCGCCAGGATGCTCTCGATTGTGCATCTGTAGAAGTTTGTGAGTGCTTTTGGTGACAAGCCGAATTTCTTCAGCCTCCTGAGGTTGAAGAGGCGCTGCTGCGCCTTCCTCACGATGCTGTCTGTGTGAGTGGACCAATTCAGTTTGTCTGTGATGTGTATGCCGAGGAACTTAAAACTTGCTACCCTCTCCACTACTGTTCCATCGATGTGGATGGGGGTGTTCCCTCTGCTGTTTCCTGAAGTCCACAATCATCTCCTTAGTTTTGTTGACGTTGAGTGTGAGGTTATTTTCCTGACACCACACTCCGAGGGCCCTCACCTCCTCCCTGTAGGCCGTCTCGTCGTTGTTGGTAATCAAGCCTACCACTGTTGTGTCGTCCGCAAACTTGATTGAGTTGGAGGCGTGCGTGGCCACGCAGTCGTGGGTGAACAGGGAGTACAGGAGAGGGCTCAGAACGCACCCTTGTGGGGCCCCAGTGTTGAGGATCAGCGGGGAGGAGATGTTGTTGCCTACCCTCACCACCTGGGGGCGGCCCGTCAGGAAGTCCAGTACCCAGTTGCACAGGGCGGGATCGAGACCCAGGGTCTCGAGCTTGATGACGAGCTTGGAGGGTACTATGGTGTTGAATGCCGAGCTGTAGTCGATGAACAGCATTCTCACATAGGTATTCCTCTTGTCCAGATGGGTTAGGGCAGTGTGCAGTGTGGTTGAGATTGCATCGTCTGTGGACCTATTTGGGCGGTAAGCAAATTGGAGTGGGTCTAGGGTGTCAGGTAGGGTGGAGGTGATATGGTCCTTGACTAGTCTCTCAAAGCACTTCATGATGACGGATATGAGTGCTACGGGGCGGTAGTCGTTTAGCTCAGTTACCTTAGCTTTCTTGGGAACAGGAACAATGGTGGCCCTCTTGAAGCATGTGGGAACAGCAGACTGGTATAGGGATTGATTGAATATGTCCGTAAACACACCTTGAAATGGGTGTGTTTACGGAAAATGCCATATGCTAGTCTGATAAAGGACATTTAAAGGACATAAAGGATAAAGGACATTTTACCACAACCGTGCTCAGGGCTTGCTAGTTCCTGCTAGTGTTTTTTTTATTTCCACTTTTGCTAGCAAGGCACTTGATTGGTACTTATAACCATGGCTATAGCAAAGCCAACTCCTACAATCCTCGATTGCGATAAATGGAGAAAAGGGTATAGCCAAAAAGCAGTGTGGTAACTTGATAGTCAGGAAACAGTATAGGGTCAGCAAAGTTTCAGCCTCCGTGTGAAAAGATATTTTAATTTCATTGTCCTTTTCATCATTTGGTGAAACTTACCCCAGCTCAGTGTGGCTTAATGTAAAAAGCCCTCAAGTACCCTTATTCCAGCCTCATTACTAACTGAAACAGGAAACTGTAAAGCTGACCCGAGTGATAGCTGACAAGAAGAGGACCGTTAAATGTTCATTATCTTTATTCAAATTATAAGGTTGCGGAGATGTTCAGCAGAGCAAGTCATCTTTATGAATGCCACTTGGTCTAAGAAGCCAAATGACTTTTAGGAATCTAAATTTACAATCTAGCAAGAAAAAAACATTTCATACCATAGTCAGTTTGAGTAGCTACAGATAACATTAGCTGGTCTTACAACCAAAGATTGTGCCCATTACAGGAAAACCCCATACAAAACAAGCCCATAGATTTAACTAACCTGTTGGAGATACTTTCTTCGTTCTCAATTAAGTGAAAAAAAGGACCTGCTTCTATAAAAACTAGAGAATTCAGAAAGATATTACATTCATGTTGTGTCAAGTGAGATGTCTCTTGCGTGTGTAGAGCTTTGTTTTAGTCACATTTTAGAAACTAGTTCCTGCAAAAGGTGCTTGGAAATGCTAGATATGCAGCAGTTAAGATTGTGAGGAACCACAGAGTGGTACAAAACAGATTTAATCTTTGTTAGCTTTTTATTTTTTTAAACCAACTGGAAACTAACAGTGCTAAAAAAAAAATGTATGCCGAAATGAAGAACTTGTCAACAAGAACAGGTTAGTTAAATCTATGGGCTAGTTTGTATGGGGCTTTCTTGTGATGGCCACAAAATACTTGGTTATCACATCTTGCGTACAATCTGTAGCAACATTGGCCAAATAGTATTCTATTGAAGTGAAAAAAAAAGGCAAGTTTTACATGTCTTAAGATTTTATGGCACATTTGGTCCATGTTGGTACTTTCATATTTCAATCACTTTAAAAAAAAAAAAAAAAAAAAAAAAGTTAAACATGTATTGCAAATGTTTATCAGCACAGCATTATGACAGCATTTTCTAAACTGCAGAGGGGGTTCTTGCTACTATTTTGTAGGTTTCCTATACCATTATCTTCTGTAGAATGCATTTATTAAACCCCTCTTGTACAGTATATTCAAATCTAGATGTGTAGTACTTGAACAAGGATGGCTTCAAACAGTTACAGGAAGTAGTCAGGGGTGCGTCTAGTCACATGAGGCTCTCCGCGTCGAGGAGCCGGGTCGAACTGTAGGCTGAAGGGGATTGAGAAGAACAATTTGGTCAGATTGCACAAGTGTTGAGCAACAGAAAACAAACATTGGATGTCTGATCTACCCAATTTAAATAGTAGGAAAGTCACTAGACATCCTCATACTTACAAAGAATATTTGAGTGTATCATCCAGCTCCATGATGGCTGCCTGGTTGCCACAGCGATAGCAGTAATTTGGTGCACTGAAAATTGTGACAACATTTTTGTCATGGCCCCAGTTGTATCCCTGAAGAAAAACAATTAAGAACCAGTCTTAAGGCATTGTTTGCACCCTTGTATTAATATACAATCCTAATGATGTGGCAGGTCTCCAAACCTCCATGGTAATCACAATTAGAAAGAAATACATAGTCGCCATTCACGTCATAAACAAGTACAATGGCCACCGTATGGGAACCCAAATGCCATTCGCCATCTGCGCACATTCAATTTTGCCTAGATATTTAGATTAGTTATTGAATGGTCGCTAAGATTATTTGATTGATCATTGCAAAATGCCTATTTTGAATGCCGCTGTTAGTTAGAATGCTAAAGCTTGACAGACTAGCAATGTAGCCAAATAACCTTTCTGGTTGAAGTATAATGCAGTTGATTTGCGATGACAAACATTAAGCAGGATATTCATAGGAGCCTTACAAACCAATCATAATCCCAAAGTAGTGTGAAATGCACTCATAAGCAACATGTAAATAGGGCTTTTTTTGCTGGCAGTCTGAAATCCTGTGTTTTCTCCCAAGGTGGGGAAAATGTGAATACTGACTCAGAGTATTATACAACTTTGATTGAAAATGTAATAGCAGATTAACAAATGATATTGTACCTCCATAACCAATTGGTGGGCACGGGACACAAGGGTGAGTCCATTGGCATGGTTGAAGGTTTCAGAGATGTCTTGACCAAAGGTGTAGCCAGCACCTCTAGGGGAGATGCCCCAGCCACCACGGTCATCTGGGTCTGACCACAGAAGGTCACACATTGGACCCTGAAATAAAAGGAACACAGTTAATGTTGATGCGCCATGAGACTTTGAGAATGACACCTATGCTCTGTGCAACATAATATCTACCTCGTGTGGGACCTCTTGCAAGCGGTCCAGAGCCCGTATGTGATCAAGAGTGTCTATAGAAGGAGAGAGACCTCCATGTAGGCAGAAGATCTGGCAATACAAAAGTACAGTTTGGATTAGAAATCAGCAGTTAGTGTGGAGGATTTAAACAGAACATACTCAATTCCATTAAACATTGACAATTCAAATATTGAGTTGGTGAAACTGTACAAATACAGATTTAATAGGAAAGCTCAAACCAAAAATACCTGTTCATCTACAAGTGCAGTTAGTGGGAGATAGTCAAACAGGTCTGTGAAGGATTTCCACACGTTGGCATTGCCGTATTTCCTCAAGCACTCATCATAGAAGCCATACACCTGTGTGATTTGCCTGCTTTCGTGGTTTCCTCGCAGAATTGTGATTCGTTCTTGGTAACGGACCTGTAACATTTCACCAAAAGTAATCTGTCATCATATACAGGTCTTAGCTGCTTGAGCAACAGTGAAGTATCATCATAACCTGGTGCACCAGACACCTTTGTGTAAAGTGAGTTGTGAAAAGCATACCTTTAATGTGACGAGAAGTGTGACAGTTTCCACTGAGTAGTAGCCTCTATCCACGTAATCCCCCATGAACAGGTAGTTGGTGTCAGGAGATTTCCCCCCAATCTTGAAGAGTTCCATGAGGTCATGGAACTGCCCATGAACATCCCCACAAACTGTGACCGGACATCGCACTTTCTGCACATTTGATTCTTTGGTAAGGATTTCCTTGGCCTGAAAACACAAAACGACAACGTACATTTAGCTAGATCATTAACAGAACGCCCTGTCCTACCAGCGAAATCGTTGATCAGATAGCTAGCCTTGCACACCCATAAATATTGATTGGATTGAAGAGCGTCCTGAATAAGTACGTTAACTGTGGTTAGTCATCATGGTGTTAATCATCTGGATTGTTTAGTCATTCCATATAGGCTTCAGTTTGGCTAGCTGAATGGTTAGGCCCAGTTCATGCTAACGAGTTTTAGCTAGCTAAATCGTTAGCAAGTATGCATTGAAACTAGCTGGCTACTGTTAGTTAGCTATGCTAGCTACCTATTGTTAGCTACCGTTAAACTAGCCAACTAATCTCGTCGAACAATAATTTCAGCTCTAATCTAACAAATTGGGTTTAGGTGAAGTTACCTTCTCACAGAGACTCCTGACTTGATTCTCCGTAAGTTGTTTACACTCGTTTAGTTGTTCGATCCATTGATCTAATTCCTTCGTAAAAGATTTGTCTTCCATGACAGCCGTGGTATCAATCGACGTCTTGATCGGGGAAAAAAAATGTATTAGCTAAATTGACTAGCTAACTAGTTAGCTGGCTGACTTGTTAGCTGCTCCTGTCCCGACAAAGTGATGACTCTAAAATTCAGAATTAAAGACTTAACTATCTACTTTCTAATCATGGTAAAATATATAAAACCAAAGTCTCGTAAACAGGCGAACAGAGTATTAACTGAGGGGAATCAGAGTGGATTAAAATCCCTCGGTGCGGCAGAATTTTACCGGCGACGAAGCGCTGTAGCTAGCTGGCCTACAACAATAACATACGGGGTTTTAAGGGAGTTCTAGTGCCACCATTTATTACACACCAGCCACCTTGTGGTGAAGAAGACGAATTACACGCACAGGGCATTAAACGAGAAGAGTGTAATTGCAGAACGCAATTTGGGGCGTTTTCTGATATTGGCATTTCTTGATGTCAAATTACACCCATTGATGATCGCCATTGGTCCCTGTCCGTTTCTTTTAATTACATGTCTTTTTCCCAACGAAGAAGAAAGCTGCAGTCAAAATAGATTTTGACAATGTTGATAATTACTTCTCAACGTGTTCAATAAGACACTACCTACACAATTGTCAACATAATCGGATTGCTACGGATAACTAGGAAGCTGTTATGTTAGAAACTAGCTAGCTAATTGACATTGAACATTCCCGACGAGTACAAATCACAAGCTTTCAAGCTAACATAACAAATGCCAAAGTTTGCCGATGACACAACAGTGGTTGGCCTGATCACTGACAACGATGAGACAGCCTATAGGGAGGAGGTCAGAGACCTGGCCGTGTGGTGCCAGGATAACCTCCCCCTCAACGTGACCAAGTCCAAAGGAGATGATTGTGGACTACAGGAAAAGGAGGACGGAACACGCACCCATTCTCATCGACGGGGCTGTAGTGGAGCATGGTTGAGAGCTTCAAGTTTCTTGATGTCCACATCACCAATGAACTATCATGGTCCAAACACACCAAGCCAGTTGTGAAGAGCAGGCTCCTGAGTGGCGCAGTGGTCTAAGGCACTGCATCTGTGCAAGAGGCGTCACTACAGTCCCTGGTTCAAATCCAGGCTGTATCACATTCGGACGTGATTGGGAGTCCCATAGGGCGGCGCACAATGGGCCCAGCGTTGTCCGGGGTAGGCCGTCATTGTAAATAAGAATTTGTTCTTAAAACCTCTTAAGTATCAGACAATTTCTTTCAATTTTCGCCTAAATTGACTTACCCAAATCTAATTGCTTGCAGCTTAGGACCTGAAGCAAGGATATGCATATTCTTGATACCATTTGAAAGGAAACACTTTGAAGTTTGTGGAACTGTAGGAGTGATATAACACATTAGATCTGGTAATCAAATCAAATCAAATTTTATTTGTCACATACACATGGTTAGCAGATGTTAATGCGAGTGTAGCGAAATGCTTGTGCTTCTAGTTCCGACAATGCAGTAATAACGAACAAGTGATCTAACTAACAATTCCAAAAAAACTACTGTCTTATACACAGTGTAAGGGGATAAAGAATATGTACATAAGGATATATGAATGAGTGATGGTACAGAGCAGCATAGGCAAGATACAGTAGATGATATCGAGTACAGTATATACATATGAGATAAGTATGTAAACCAAGTGGCTAGTGATACATGTATTACATAAGGATGCAGTCGATGATATAGCTGAGCTCACTACACTGACTGTGCTAGTGGCAAACTCCACTAAGCAGGCAGGCTGGCTAACAGCCGGGCCTGCACCCTTTCTCATGTTGGAGCTAGGAGAGTTAGAGCCCTGTATATGTTCGTAGATAAGATGAGAGCACCCCTCCAGCTAGGATGGAGTCCGTCACTCCTCAACAAGCCAGGCTTGGTCCTGTTTGTGGGTGAGTCCCAGAAAGAGGGCCAATTAAGAGGGGCAGAAAACAGACTCTGCTGTAGATCTCATCACTCCCCCTAACTGGGAGGGGCCAAAGACAATTTAACTGTTTCATCCTAACATCGTTGGTGACGAAGTGGATAACAATGACTAGGGTTTTCAATTTGGCAGAGCTAATGGTGGGAGGCTTCGGCGTCTCATACCCCGTAATGGGAGGAGTAGAGACCAGAGAAGGCTCAGACTCTGACTTGCTGCTTAATGGGGAGAAACGGTTTAAAGTTTCTGTCAGCTGAATGAGCGACACCGGATTAGCATTCCTACAGCATTTCCCTCCAGAAGCCATGAGAAAGTTGTCCGGGCGAGGGGACTGTGCGAGGGGATTTATACTATTATCTGTACTTACTGGTGGCACAGACGCTATTTTATCCTTTCCTACACTGAAATTACCCTTGCCTAACGATTGCGTCTGAAGCTGGGCCTGCAGCACAGCTATCCTCGCCGTAAGTCGATCATTCTCCTGTATATTATGGGTACAGCGACAGCAATTAGAAGGCATCATTTTAATGTTACTATTTAGCTTCGGCTGGTGGAGACCTGATGAACCACGTCCAGATAAAGCGTCCGGAGTGAAAAGGTTGAATGATTTTTTTTTTGAGTGAGGCAGTATATCAAGGCACAAGGCGAGACCCAAATGCAGACACAGGAGGCAGATGGTTGGAGTCTTACAATGTTTATTAATCCAAAGGGGTAGGCAAGAGAATGGTCGTGGACAGGAAAAAAAGTAAAAACCAGTTCAGAGTCCAGGAGGTACAGAGTGGCAGATAGGCTCGGGGTCAAGGCAGGCAGAATGGTCAGGCAGGTGTGTACAAAGCCCAGAAACAGGCAAGGGTCAAAACCAGGAGGACTAGGAAAAAGGAGACCGCAAAAAGCAAGAGAACGGAGAAACTGCTGGTTGACTTGGAAACATGCGAGACAAACTGGCACAGAGAGACAGGAAACACAGGGATAAATAAACTGGGGGAAACAAGCAACACCTGGAGGGGGCGGAGACAGGTGAAACTGATCAGGGTGTGACACAGTAGGGATGACCAGGGATGTTCTCTTGATAAGTGCGTGCATTGGACTATTTTCCAGTCCTGCTAAGGAGCATTCAAAATGTAACAAGTACTTTTGGGCGTCAGGGAAAATGTATGGAGTAAAAAATACATAATTTTCTTTAGGAATGTAGTAAAGGTAGTTAAAAATATAAATAGTAAAGTACAGATACCCCAAAAAACTTACTTAAGTAGTATTTTTACACCACTGACTGACTATACATCAATAAAGGTTAATGGCATATATGCACAACAACAATAAAGCCCAATCTGCATGTTCTTTGTAGTCTTGTGAAACGTTTAATGTTTCTGTTGTGATGCAAGAGCTTGATGCTCTAGTAGATATGGAATGGATGTTATGACTCACAGATATGGAGTAATATCCTCTATAAAACCTCAGCTACCACCTTCCTTCTTCACTGGCTAAACTTTGTCACAAAATATTACTCAGAATGGACTTTTTATTATGTATGTCACTAAGTATAGTTTTTATTCTGACAGTGAGTAAAAATAGTTGATGCTTGCATGTTTGCAAATTTGAATTGTCCCATGAATGTAATTATTTGCATGTTTTATTTTATTTTAATATTTGCATGTTTTTTTTTTTGCATTTACAGTGTACAGGGTAAACCATTCCTGGATAGTTACTTGCCTATTAATCTTTTCCCATGGTAAGTGCATTTACACCGTTATATGTCCTTCATGTTACAGTAGGCCACTTGTTACAGTAGGCCACTTGTTACAGTAGATGTTTTATCTGGAAGCTGTAATCATAATGCTGAGTAATGTTGTGCATTGCATTTAAGCCTGACAGATATTGACACAAAACACTGGTGTTTGGTGTTGGAAATGTTTGTTTTTTTTCTTCTCCAAAGTAAGGATACTAATTAGTCTAATTTCCATTTGCACTTAATGTAGCATTTGTTTTTCTGAAATACTTACATTGCAGTTATGATGTCTTGTCACATGGAAGAACATTCTGAGAGGCGCCAACTTCATGGTAAATACTTTTCAAATACTACATTCTAAATATTTATTGCTCTGGGTCCGGTTTCTCCGATAGCGATGGAATTTAGGCTTAAGAGAGTTGGTCCTACGACCGCCGAAGATGTAACATGCGTTTCCCAAAACACCATGCAGAGAGAACGGTTGCTTAGTGCATTGTTGGATAATGTGTTGATACTGATAGGATCGAAAGAAATGGAGCGCTGCTGTCAGCTTTATCCATTCAAATCTTACCTTAACATAATTATTTCACGACACTGACGACGGATCAGCTCCTAGAGAGATATTACCGCCTACCTCTGCTAATATTGAGGCGGCCTTTTCTAATGCTTACCCAATAAAAATGCATTAAATCACTGATTTGGCACATTGCGCACGTTAGGCTACACATCATGAAATACACTGAACAAAAATATAAACGCAACATGTAGTGTTTGTTCCATGAGTTGAAATAAAAAATCCTCGAAATGTTCTATACGCACAGGGTGGGTGTTGAGTGGTATTTCTGTCTTTAATAAAGCCCTTTTGTGGGGAAAAAAAGAATTCATTCTGATTGGCTGGGCTAATTCATTTATTTCAATTGACTGATTTCCTTATGAACTGTAACTCAGTAAAATATTGGAAATTGTTGCATGTTGCATTTCTATTTTTGTTCAGTATATATTGACACAAATGACAGACAGTAGCCTACAAGTAGCAAAACAGAACTCGATTTAACATGAAATGTATTTCATTATGATTGAAATAGACCTATAGCCTACTGTTTCTATATTTTAATGCATTCATCTCGGTTTACAGTTGTAGCATATTTTTTTATGTCACTTGTCTGTACCAATTACAAAGACATTGGCAACTTTGTATTTGTAGGTCACAGAGATATAAACCATGTGATTTTATGTTTAGTGGAGATCATCTATTTATAAAGCGCAAATTAAGCATTAACGAGGCACTTAGCTGTTCTACGAGTAGTCTGAAGCAAGCTTTAGATTACGAGCATTTTCAAGTGCAACATTAATAACGATGGTTTTGGGAAACAGCTCAGAGATGTAACGATGCTCCTACGAAGGTTCTAAGGATGAACTTAGCCTTAAAATGCTTTTGGGAAACTGGGCCCTGTACTGTGTATTGCAGTTCTATGTTACCTGCATACCTTGCAGTAAAAATCATCTGTTAATCAGGTAGGCTATTAGTACATCTTTAGTTGTTCTTGAGTAAATACTAATAAAACAATTTATTACATTTGTAAATACCTTTCATGTGTACAGAATAATCTCAGTGCATAAAATAACAGTTAAAGAGAAAAAGGGTGGGCTTCTTCAGAAAGGGGCTGATGACAGTGGTCTCAAATGCAGGTGGGACACTGCCAGATTGGTGGGAGTGGTTAACAATCTGGGTTATCAGAGGGCTGAGTACAGGGTGCATGATTTGAGCAGGGCTGTTGAAATAGGATCCAATGTACAGGAGCAGGTTTTCATTATTATTTTGGGTGACTTCAAGGACGCAGGAAAGAGGCTGAGGTGGCATTGAGGGCCAGAGGAGAGTAGTAGATGTTGCTGACCAATGTTACACTGCTATTCCGTTCTCTTGATGGGGGACTGGGGTTTCAAAATATGGTTTATGGTGGAAAACAGGTGCTTTGTGTTTCCAGGATTTTTATTGAGGAGGTTGGAATAGAACATCGACCGTGCCTCTTTCAGAGCCTTGGAATAGGCCATTTGGTGCTCTTGAAAGGCCCATTTGTGGACGGTGAGGCCCAAGTTTCTAAGACAATGCTCCAGTATTGTCACGCCCTGACCATAGAGAGCCCTCAGGGTTCTCTACGGTGTTTTAGGTGAGGGTGTGACTAGGGGGTGTTCTAGTCGATTGTTTTCTATGTTTGGGTTTGAGTATGGTTCCCAATTAGAGGCAGCTGATTATCATTGTCTCTACTTGGGGATCATACTTAAAGTGTCCCTGTACCCACCTGCATTTGTGGGATATTGTTTGTGTTTTATGCTTGTTGCACCATGTAAGTCACATTTCATTATTTGTTTAAATTTTTTATTTTACCTTTATTTAACCAGGCAAGTCAGTTAAAGAACAAATTCTTATTTTCAATGACGGTCTAGGAACAGTGGGTTAACTGCCTGTTCAGGGGCAGAACGACAGATTTGTACCTTGTCAGCTCGGGGGTTTGAACTTGCAACCTTCCGGTTACTAGTCCAATGCTCTAACCACTTGGCTACCCTGCCGCTGAGAAGTTTTACTTAATAAAAAGCTGTGGAACTCAAATCACGCTGCGCCTTGGTCCGTCCACAGGTGGCACTGGACTAATGACACGCTCTTCAGGGCGAGTGCGGTGCAGAATACACCTAATCAACATCTTTCTCCGATCTCCCTCCTCCAACTGCTCCATCGACTCCCAGACTGTCTCTGGCTCTCTCCTCGGCTCGGCCGACCGCCCCTTGTGCCCCCCCCCCCAAAAAAATCTTGGGTTTGCCCTTGGGCTGTTTGTGGCCGCGGACCCCGGCGTCGTCGCTGTCCTCCTTTACTCCTCGCATCCACCTAATATCTCCTCCCATGACCAACTCTCCTTTACCTCCTGGGCACGCTGCTTGATCCTGCTTTGGTGGGATATTCTGTCATGACCGTTGTATAAATAAGTGGATCAAGGCGCAGCGTGAGTAGAGTTCCACATTTTTATTGTAGTGAAACTTCCTAAAACAACAAAGAATTAATGAACGTGCAATACATAGCGCACATAGGCACTAACACGAAACAAACCAATATCCCACATCGCAGGTGGGAAAAAGGACAACTAAGTATGATCCCCAACTAGAGGCGAACGATTATCAGCTGCCTCCAATTGGGAACCATACCCACACACCAACATAGAAACACAATACCTAGAACCCCCCTAGTCACGCCCTGACCTAAAACACCGTAGAGAACCCCGAGGGCTCTCTATGGTCAGGGCGTGACAATAATATGATAAGTCTACAGCTGTAAGGCACCAGCGTCAGGCAGTCTACAAGGATAACATATGGACCTCTGTGGAGAAACTGGTGTGTGCTGTAGCTGTAGAGTTAAAGGCCTCGGAGTACATTTTCAACAGTACTAAGGCTGGTATTTTGCTCGGACCCTTAAGTGATCCTTGGTCTCTAAACTTCTTACTGATTGTGCCTGGACTGACTGTTCTGGCATTGGCACTGTTAATCAAGGGGACCAGTTATCCAGATACCTTTATACCTATAAAACTGCTGAATTTCACTAACCCCTCTCCCAAGACCATTGCCTCAGGAAACATTTCAAAGAGATGGAAAATGGAAGAGAAACAAAACATTTATTTAGCATAAGGAACCAGCGATATTTGATCCCAGGCATCTATTTAAAAGTTGTTTGAGACATGGTCTCCTACAGTTGAAGTCAGAAGTTTACATACACTTAGGTTGGAGTCATTAAAACTCGTATTTCAACCACTCCACACACATATAAAACTGCTGAATTTCACTAACCCCTCTCCCAAGACCATTGCCTCAGGAAACATTTCAAAGAGATGGAAAATGGAAGAGAAACAAAACATTTATTTAGCATAAGGAACCAGCGATATTTGATCCCAGGCATCTATTTAAAAGTTGTTTGAGACATGGTCTCCTACAGTTGAAGTCAGAAGTTTACATACACTTAGGTTGGAGTCATTAAAACTCGTATTTCAACCACTCCACACATTTCTTGTTAACAAACTATAGTTTTGGCAAGTCGGATACGACATCTACTTTGTGCATGACACAAGTAATTTTTCCAACAATTTTTTACAGACAGATTATTTCACTGTACCACAATTCCAGTGTGTCAGACGTTTACATACACTAAGTTGACTGTGCCTTTAAACAGCTTGGAAAATTCCAGAAAATTATGTCATGGCTTTAGAAGCTTCTGATAGTCTAATTGACATAATTTTAGTCAATTGGAGGTGTATCTGTGGATGTATTTCAAGGCCTACCTTCAAACTCAGTGCCTCTTTGCTTGACATCATGGGAAAATCAAAAGAAATCAGCCAAGACCACAGAAAAAAAGTCTGGTTCTTCCTTGGGAGCAATTTCCAAACACCTGAAGGTACCACGTTCATCTGTACAAACAAGAGTACGCAAGTATAAACACCATGGGACCACACAGCCGTCATATCGCTCAGAAAAGAGACGCGTTCTGTCTCCTGGAGATGAACATACTTTGATGCGAAAAGTGCAATCAAACCCAGAACAACAGCAAAGGACCTTGTGAAGATGCTGGAGGAAACTGGTACAAAAGTATCTATGTCCACAATAAAACAAGTCCGATATCGACATAACCTAAAAGGCTGTTCAGTAAAGCCAGACTACGGTTTGCAACTGCACATGGGGACACAGATCGTACTTTTTGGAGAAATGTCCTCTGGTCTGATGAAACAAAAATAGAACTGTTTGGCCATAATGTTAATAATTGACCGTTATGTTTGGAGAAAAAGGGGGAGGCTTGCAAGCCTAATAACACCATCCCAACCGTGAAGCACGGGGGTGGCAGCATCATGTTGTGGGGGTGCTTTGCTGCAGGAGGGGCTGGTGCACTTCACAAAATAGATGGCATCATGAGGAAAGAAAGATTATGTGGATATATTGATGCGACATCTCAAAACATCAGTCAGGAAGTTAAAGCTTGGTCACAAATGGGTCTTCCAAATGGACAATGACCCCAAGCATACTTCCAAAATTGTGGCAAAATGGCTTAAGGACTACAAAGTCAAGGTATTGGAGTGGCCATCACAAAGCCCTGACCTCAATCCCATAAAAAAAGTTGTAGGCAGAACTGAAAAAGCGTGTGCGAGAAGGAGGCCTATAAACCTGACTCAGTTACATCAGCTCTGTCAGGAGGAATGGGCCAAAATTCACCCAACTTATTGTGGAAGTTTGTGAAAGGCTACCTGAAACGTTTGACCCAAGTTAAACAATTTAAAGGCAATGCTACCAAATACTAATTGAGTGTATGTAAACTTCTATCCCACTGGGAATGCAAATGACGAAATAGAAACTGAAATAAATAATTTTCTCTACTATTATTCTGACATTTCACATTCTTAAAATAAAGTGGTGATCCTAACCTAAGACAGGGATTTTTTACTAGGATGAAATGTCAGGAATTGTGAAAAACCTAGTTTAAATATATTTGGCTAAAGTGTATGTAATCTTCCGACTTCAACTGTACGTCTCCCTTTAACTCAAAGTCCGTAATCACTACCCCTATTGATCTAACCGAGACCATACACCACTATGTACCATTTTCCTGTCCCGCTACTTTCTAGAGGATTTGTTGCTGCTATTTTGAAAAAGATGATAAGGCTTACATCACCCCCCCCCCGCCCACACACACAATAATAACAATTTACCATTCACATACTGTCAACATTCATTAAATGTACATCAATCCTCCTTATCAATGTCTTCATCACTGTCACCCATCGTAAGGTTTATAAAATAAAATAAACCATGCTTATTCTCTCCTTAGTAAAAGGCAATGTTTACATGTAGTCTACCCTAACAATATTACTCTATATATTTTTTATATCAGCCTTGCTTCACACTCATTAAACATCTATTATTTTAAGATGAACCTGTAATGCGCCAAATGTAGAAAATACATCAGCCCATTCTCAATCAATCCAAACATTTCAAATTCGAAATTCTTACTTACTCTCCTTTGTTACCTTCACTAGTCTACATCTCTTCCCTTCAACTCAGAAAGCCCTATAGAATCTCTACTGTACTCTACCTCTATCTTTCCACTAACGTTACTATATCAGATGAACAGTTTTTCTTCAATTATAGTCAAAACAACATAACTTCTGTTCATAAGGAGGCCACTTTAATATATTATCTCTTGTTTCGCTAGTTGTACTGTCCCGTATGATGCCTTGCGACCCTGCTCTACCACATAGTTGACTAATGTGGCAATGTTTGGTATATGAGTATCTTCGTCTTTCCACGTCAATAACAAATCCACTACATATTGTATCAACACAGAATATTTCTGGTGAGACTGGCAAAATGTTTCACAAACTCATCCATGTTGAGGGAATGTGCCCTCCTTGACTCAACACTGAGATTTCCGAGGTGACTTAACCTGTCAACAACCATTGTTGTCCTAAGGTGGGTTTAAATCCGTTTTAAAGCTGAGAAGCTTCTCCCACAAGAAGCAATGCAGACTGGTGTAACAAACAGAAATCTTACTAAGTCGAAATAGCTCATGGAAGATGTCTTTATAAGGTTATAAAAACAAAGTCAAGGAGAGTACAGTCGTGGCCAAAAGTTTTGAGAATGACACAAATATTAATTTCCAGAAAGTTTGCTGCTTCAGTGTCTTTAGATATTTTTGTCAGATGTTACTATGGAATACTGAAGTATAATTACAAGTATTTCATAAGTGTCAAAGGCTTTTATTGACAATTACATGAAGTTGATGTAAAGATTCAATATTTGCAGTGTTGACCCTTCTTTTTCAAGACCTCTGCAATCCACCCTGGCATGCTGTCAATGAACTTCTGGGCCACATCGTAACTGATGGCAGCCCATTCTTGCATAATCAATGCTTGGAGTTTGTCAGAATTTGTGGGTTTTTGTTTGTCCACCCGCCTCTTGAGGATTGACCATAAGTTCTCAATGGGATTAAGGTCTGGGGTGTTTCCTGGTCATGGACCCAAAATATAGATGTTTTGTTCCCCGAGCCACTTAGTTATCACTTTTTCCTTATGGCAAGGTGCTCCATCGTGCTGGAAAAGGCATTGTTCGTCACCAAACTGTTCCTGGATGGTTGGGAGAAGTTGCTCTCTGCTCTCATCCTCTCCGAGGATGTACCATTCTTTATTCATGGTTGTGTTCTTAGGAAAAATTGTGAGTGAGCCCACTCCCTTGGCTGAGAAGCAACCCCACACATGAATGGTCTCAGGATGCTGTTGGCATGACACAGGACTGATGGTAGCGCTCACCTTGTCTTCTCTGGACAAGCTTTTTTCCAGATGCCCCAAACAATCGTAAAGGGGAATCATCAGAGTAAATGACTTTACCCCAGTCCTCAGCAGTCCAATCCCTGTACCCTTTTCAGAATATCAGTCTGTCCCTGATGTTTTTCCTGGAGAGAAGTGGCTTCTTTGCTACCCTTCTTGACACCAGGCCATCCTCCAAAAGTCTTTGCCTCACTGTGCGTGCAGATGCACTCACATCTGCCTGCTGCCATTCCTAAGCAAGCTCTGTACTGGTGGTGCCCCGATCCCACAGCTGAATCAACTTTAGGAGACGGTCCTGGCGCTTGCTGGACTTTCTTGGGTGCCCTGAAGCCTTCTGCAGAAATGCAGTGGAAATGTTTCGGGGGGATTCAGTTCATTTGCATGGCAAAGAGGGACTTTGCAATTAATTGCAATTCATCTGATCACTCTTCATAACATTCTGGATTATATGCAAATTGCCATCATACAAACTGAGGCAGCAGACTTTGTGAAAATGAATATTTGTGTCATTCTCAACTTTTGGCCACAACTGTATATCCCTTCCACTTTTCTCTCTCCTATCAAAAAGCCCCTTGGTTTGATGAACCTCATGTTTGAGGTCCTCTAAATCTGGCTCTTAGGTCTGAGCAAAGGCAAACAGAGGCTCCTCATTCAATAATGTTGTACTCTTTGGGTTGAGAAACTGGACCCCTTGCATTATCTTGCAATTCTTATTTGAAAAATGCCTCTGCAGCTCAACTGTGAGACTGTCAAGCACCTGATAAAAGAAAGCTCTTTGGAAGCTCTCACCTTCACTTCGGTCACTATTTTTCTGTCCTACAGCGCTCATCATCAATGAGTCGTGAAATCTTAAACTTGCTTTAGGCTGCCTTTTACACACTGTTTGTACACGCATTTTGCAGTGCTCTGCCATCTCTTCAACCTCTTTCCAAAGTTCTCCAAAGTAACCCTCACTAGTCCTGTAATGTGTATGTAAGGGCACCTACTAGATCCACAGCCCTTGCTAGGTCAAGAGAGCTTGATTGGAGCATGTCAGAAAGACATTTGGCATCTCCAAGCACTTTATAAAAGGTAAACAAAAGCCCTATGACATGTAAATCTATCTGAGAAAGAGTTGATGTGTGCCTGAACCAGCCTTTCAAAGAACTTCATGATTACAGATGTCAGTGCTACAGTGCAGTAGTCATTGTGCCATGAAGCCTTAGAGTTCTTGGGAACAGGAATGATGGTAGTCGTCTTAAAACCTGTGGACAGTAAAAGGCCTGTCTAAAATGTGCAGTGTTTTGCACATTGCCACAAGTTTTGAGGGAGCGTGCAATTGGCATGTTGACTGCAATACTGTCCACCAGAGCTCTGCCATAAGCCACCTCCAATATCGTTTTAGAGAGTTTGGCAATACGTCCAACCAGCCTCACAACTGCAAGCCATGTGAAATCATGCCATTCCAGGATCTTCACATCCAGCTTCTTCACCTGCGGGATCGTCTGAGACCAGTCACCTTGACTGTTGATAAAAACTGTGGGTTTGCACAACAAAATCATTTCTGCACAAACTGTCAGAAACCATCTCAGGGACACTCATCTGCATGCTCGTCATCCTCACCAGGGTCTTAACCTGACAGCAGTTCGGTGTCGTAACCGACTTCAGTGGGAAAATGCTCACCTCGATGGCCACTGACACACTGTGCTCTTCACGGATTAATTCCGGTTTGAACTGTACCGATGTCAGACAGCGTATATGACATTGTGTGGGTGAGCAGTTTGCTGATGTCAACGTGCGACCCATGGTGACAATGGTGTTATAGTATGGGCAGGCATAAGCTATAGACAAACAAGCAATTTGAATGCACAGAGAGATGGTGACAAGATCCTGATGCCCATTGCCTTGCCATTCATCCGCTGCCATCACCTCATGTTTCAGCATGATAATGCATGGCCCCATGTCTCAAGGATCTGTGCACAATTCCTGGTAGCTGAAAATGTCTAATTTCTTCCATGGCCTGCATACTCACCAGACATGTCACCCATTGAGCATGTTTGGGATGGTCTGGATCGATGTGTACGACAACGTGTTCCATTTCCCTCCTATATCCTACAACTTCGCACAGCTGTTGAAGAGGAGTGTAACAACAATCCACAGGCCACAATCAACAGCCTGATTGAAGGAGATCATGCTCCATGAGGCAAATTGTGGTCACAAGCCCCTACATTTTTAAGGTATCTGTGACCAAAATATGCATATCTGTATTCCCAGTCATGTGAAATCTATAGGTTAGGGCTGAATTCATTTATTTGAATTCACTGATTTTATTATATTAACTGTATCTCAGTAAAATTGTTGACATTGTTGCATGTTGCGTTGATATTTTAGTTCAGGGTACTTAACTTTTCATCTGTACATAAAGATGAATATGGAAACATAGGGTTGGCATGACATCCAGGGAACTCTTACCACTCTTAGTACACTACATTTGACTAGGGCCCATAGAGCTAGTAGTATGCTATGTACGAAATAGGGTCCTATATGGCACTCCCCACTGGGTAAAACTGGTTGAATCAACGTTGTTTCCAAGTAATTTCAACAACAAAAAATCTATATGATGACATTGAATCAACATGGAAAACTGTTTGGATTGCAAAAAGTAATCAACATAAGGGAATTTGATATTCATTTCTCCCAACTTTGAACCTAAATCCAATAACATGGTAACATTTTTGTTGATTTTACATTGAATTCACACTAGTTGACAACTCAACCAAATGTAAATCAAAAATAGACGTAAATTGTAAATTTAAGATGTTTCTGTTCCAATTCTATATGTCCAGAGTTAACTGTAAAGAGGAAAGACCTGAAGCGATGTGACAATGATAACCGCGTATGCGTCACTGACGATAGTGACTGTGTCCCCAGATCTCATGTGTCTCATGGTAGGAAGTTGACTCTTTCACCTTCATGATATCAGATTGTTTTTACTATTACTTAACGAGTACTTTTACTAGAACTAGTACATTTATTAGTACTGTTACTACTACTTTGAGAGAGAGTACATTTGCTGAGATTAAAAGTAATGTACGGTGCCTTCGGAAAGTATTCAGACCCCTTGACTTTTCACATATTTTGATACATGACAGCCTTATTCTAAAATGTATTAAATAAAAACATTTCCTCAGCAAGATGTTTCTACAACTTAAACGGAGTCCACCTGTTGTAAATTAAATTGATTGGACATGATTTGTAAAGGCACACACCTGCCTATATAAGGCCCCACAGTTGACAGTGCATGTCAGAGCAAAAACCAAGCCATGTGTAACGGACGTCGTCGGTGGAATAAGGTGAGGACCAATGCGCAGTGTGGTACATGTTCATCTTTTTAATAAAGTAAACTGAACACTGAATAACAAAGAAACAACCGGAACAGTTCTGTCTGGTGTAGACACACAAAGACTGAAAACAAGCACCCACAAAACCTTCTTAAATGGAAGAAGTTTGGAACCACCAAGACTCTTCCTAGACCTGAGCAAATCGGGGGAGAAGGGCTTTGGTCAGGGAGGTGACCGAGAACCCGGTGGTCACTCTGACAGAGTTCTTCTGTTGAGATGGGAGAACCTTCCGGAAGGACAACCATCGCTGCAGCACTCCACCAATCAGGCCTTTATGGTAGAGTGGCCAGACGGAAGCCGCTCCTCAGTAAAAGGCACAGGACAAGATTCTGGTCTGATGAAACCAAGATTGAACTATTTGGCCTAAATGCCAAGTGTCACGTCTCGAGGAAACCTGGCACCATCCCTACGGTGAAGAATGGTGGTGGCAGCATCATGCTGTGGGGATGTTTTTCAGCGGCAGGGACTGGGAGACTGACTAGTCAGGGTCGAGGGAAAGATGAACAGAGCAAAGTACAGAGAGATCCTTGATGAAAACCTGCTCCAGAGCACTCAGGACCTCAGAGGGGGGTGAAGGTTACCTTCCAATAAGACAACGACCCTAACCACACAGTCAAGACAACGCAGGGTTGGCTTAGGGACAAGTCTCTGAATGTCCTTGAGTTCCCCAGCCAGAGCCCGGACTTGAACCCGATCGATCATCTCTGGAGAGACCTGAAAATTGCTGTGCAGCAACGCTTCCCATCCAACCTGACAGAGCTGGAGAGGATCTCCAGAGAAAAATGGGAGAAACTCCCCAAATATAGGTGTTCTAAGCTTGTAGCGTCATACTCAAGAAGACTCTAGGCTGTAATCACTGCCAAAAGTGCTTCAACAAAGTACTGAGTAAAGGGTCTGAATACTTAAGTAAATGTGATATTAGAGTTTTTAATTTTTAATAAATTAGCAAAAAAACTGTTTATACTTTGTCATTATGGGGTATTATGTGTAGATTGATGAGGGAAAAAAAGCTATTTAATCAATTTTAGAATAAGGCTGTAACCTAACAAAATGTGGAAAAAGTCAAGGGGTCTGAATACTTTCCGAAGGCACCGTATTTACTTATAGCAATATATTCTCTCATGACTCTGGTTTCCACTATCATATGTTTTATGCATTTCTGACTTGATGTCAAATCTTCAATTAATTCCAGTACTCCACTGCCTTTTCGTTTCTCCGTTTGCCTCCATTTTCAGAAAGGGTGAATATATCATGCTTTTTTCTACTCACGGACTATGCTCTGACTCCGTATCCTCAATGCCTTTGGAGTCAGGAATATAACATCAATGCAGAAAGCATGCACTCTCTCATTTTCAGTCAGTAAGTACATCTTAAATATTGCACCTTTATACTTTTTTGAGACATATATTTTTAGATCAAGTGTAATCAATGTTATATCAATTGACTTTGCACCTATGTTGAATTGCTCCATCACCTGGGTGTCCTTTTATGCTCCCTTTCTGCTGGACAAAATACTGTATATCAGAAATAATGCTTACAATGACAGCATTGACATTTAAAATTGTCTTATTTATTATTAATATTAATTTCAGGACCACTCCGATTTATTCTTGTATGGGAATCTTCAGCTTTGGTGGACGAATGAATGTAACTTTAAAAATTAAAAACAACATGAACGGAATGGAGTCATGGTCAGAGCCCTACGAAGTGGCAGTACAAGAAGCAAGTAATAACCCTTTAATTACTCATTTTAGCACATCATTTGAGATGAGGGACACCTTTTCACGTGTTGTTTATTTCAATTATTAACAGGTGTCTTGTTGAATCTTGAATTCATAAATGCATTTATAATTGGTTTATACATTTATGGAATTTATTTAAAAATATATATATATATATATATATATATATATATTTATTAGGATCACCATTACTCTTCCTGGGGTCCAGACAGTGTTAAAACAGTTACATCACAACAAAATACACCAACAGCCTACATCATAAATAAAACAATACATCATATATTACATTATTGCTCTAATATTACAAATGTACTATATAAAATCCACAATACCAAAACATTCCAGTGTGTGTGTGTATGTGTGTGTGTCTCCTCACAGTCTGCATTGTACCTTGAGGTGTTGTTTTATCTGTTATTTAAATCTGATTTTACTGCTCGCTTGAGTTACTTGATGTGGAAGAATTCCATGTAGTCATGGCTTTCTCAGAGTCTGTTCTGAACTTCGGGACAGTAAAGAGACCCCTAGTGGCATGTTTTGTGGGGTATGTACAGTATGGGTGTCTGAGCTGTGTGTTAGCTGCTTGAACAGACAGTTCGGTGTTTTCAACACGTCAGTACCTCTTACAAAGACAAGTAGTGATGCAGTCAATCTACTTTGAGCCAGGAGAGATTGGCATGCATATGTGCTTGATATTAGCCCTCTGTGTACATTTAAGGGCCAGCCGTTCTGCTCTGTTCTGGGACAACTTTAATTTGCCTATGTCTTTCTTTGCAGCAATTTCAGGTGTGATAAAACTAAGGCTTGTAGACCTGTAGGGTTTTAGATTTTTTTAATATGTATTTAGGACTAGCTTATTACTTTCCACCCATTCTAAAACTAACTGCAACGACTTCACTTGCTGTGGTAGCTGCCATATATAATGGTGAGTCATCAGTCACACAGGCTTTGTGTGTGTGTGTGTGTGTGTCTGTCTCCTCACAATCTGCATTGTGCTGTGAGGTGTTTTTTTCTTCTTCTGTTCTTTACTATAACTGTGAGGAATGTGGGGACAGTAACAGGGGACGTGAATTTCATTTAGTTTTCTTTTTGCTAAATGGAACAGTAAAAGCACCTTGTCCTACCATCACATCAGTCAATGGCTCTGACAACTCACTGGAGGTGACATGGGTGATCAGCAAGTTGCACACTAGATGTCGGGTCCGTTACCGAATGGCCACTGACAAATGGACTGAGGTATTGACTTCATTCTCTTCTGCTCTAACCTCACTACTCAAATGGACTCAGGTATTGACTTCATTCTCTTCTGCTCTAACCTCAATACCCAAATGGACTCCGGTATTGACTTCATTCTCTTCTGCTCTCACCTCACTTTCCAGAAATCTTCAAGTCTCTGACAGTGCACTTGTTGTTATATGATGCATATTTGAATCCAATGTTACATTTATTTGGGTAGTTAAAGCCTGATCCCAGACTACGTCCAAAATAGCACCCTATTCCCTATATGGTGCACTTCTTTAACTAGGGCCCATATGGCTCTTTTCAAAAGAAGTGCACCATGTAGGGAATAGGGTGCCTTTTGGGACAGAGACTCAGTGGTATACTGCCATCTCTCACACCAGATCCCAGCCTATGTTCTTGTGGAAAGTGCTGAAAAAGCTGTCTACAGGATTGAAGGCCTCAAGCCTTTCAGCAGCTACATCATTGCCGTTTCCTGTATTTTGTCATTTGGTCACTGGAGTGACTGGAGCATGGAGACAACTGGGACAACACTGGAGAGTGGTAATAAAATTAATGATAAATCCAAGTCATTCCTTACACATGCTTCAACATGTCGAAACCTTACTGAGACTGTCAACTACCCTGGATAGCTACATTGTGGGAAATATACTTTATGGAATCAGCAAGTATGTTAGTTCAGTGGTGTGTGACAAAGCTACATTTGAAAACAACATATGGATGCCGGAATAAGATGTTGTGTGCAGGAGGGTTCCTGATACTGCCACATCATGCTAGGTCTTATTTTTGTGTTTTCACAGCACCCTCTAGACCGCCAGATATCTGTTATCATATGGAGACGGTGAACAAACAAGGACCTCATCACCTTATGCTTATGTGGAAGGTAATTTGAGTTTAAAACATTGTTCTTCGGTTTATCCTCAACTTTTATCTTGCCGTCGAAATCTATACTCAAGATTTGATAAAAGTCAGCATCATGATCCGATCTGAGGCCTTATCTGATTGACCTTTCAGTCATATACAGCTGAAGTCTGAAGTTTACCTATATCTTAGCCAAATACATTTAGTCAGTTTTCACAATTCCTGACATTTAATCCTAGTAATAATTCCCTGTCTTAGGTCTGCATGTAAACTTCCGACTTCAACTATATGTATAGTGGTGTCCGAAATGATTGACATCCTTGATAATAATGAGCAAAAACTGTAGGTTTGCTGTTTTGAGGTTTATATTTATGTATGTATGTATGTACAGTACCAGTCAAAAGTTTGGACACACCTAGTCCTTCAAGGGATCTTCTTAATTTTTACTATTTTCTACATTGTAGAATAATAGTGAAGACATCAAAACTATGAAATAACACATATGGAATCATGTAGTAACCTAAAAGAGTGTTGAACAAATCAAAATATATATTATATTTTAGATTCTTCAAATTAGCCACCCTTTGCCTTGATGACCGCTTTGTACACTTGGCGTTCTCTCAGCCAGCTTCATGAGGAATGCTTTTCCAACAGTCTTAAAGGAGTTCCCACATTTGCTGAGCACTTGTCGGCTGCTTTTTCTTCACTCTGCAGTCCAACTCATCCCAAACCATCTCACTTGGGTTGAGGTCGGGTGATTGTGGAGGCCAGTTCCTCTGATGCAGCCTCATCACTCTCTTTCTTGGTCAAATAGCCCTTACACAGCCTGGAGGTGTGTTTTGAGTCATTGTCCTGTTGGAAAAACAAATGATAGTCCCACTAAGCGCAAACCTGATGGGATGGCGTATCACTGCAGAATGATGTGGTAGCCATGCTGGTTAAGTGTGCCTTGAATTCTAAATAAATCAAAGACAGTGTCACCAGCAAAGCACCCCCACACCATCACCACTCCTCCTCCATGCTTCACGGTGGAACCACACATACGGAGATCCTCCGTTCACGTACACTGCGTCTCACAAAGACATGGCGGTTGGAAGCAAAAATCTCACATTTGGACTCATCAGACTAAAGGACAGATTTCCACTGGTCAAATGTCCATTGCTTGTGTTTCTTGGCCCAAGCACGTCTCTTCTTCTTATTGGTGTCCTTTAGCAGTGGTTTATTTGCAGCAATTTGACCATGAAGGCCTAATTCACACAGTCACGCAGTCACAGTTGATGTTGAGATGTGTCTGTTACTTGAACTCTGAAGCATTTATTTGGGCTGCAATCTGAGACTGGTAACTCTAATGAATTCATCCTCTGCAACAGAGGTAACTTTGGTCTTTATGAGAGCTTTGGGTCCTTATGAGAGTCAGTTTCATCATAGTGCTTGATGGTTTTTGTGACTGCACTTGACTGATCTTCATGTCTTAAAGTAATGATAGACTGTCATTTCTCTTTGCTTATTTGAGCTGTTCTTACCATAATATGGACTTGGTCTTTTACCAAATAGGGCTTTCTTCTGTATTCCACCCTTACCTTGTCACACCACTGATTGGCTGAAATGCATTTTAATTTTTACAATTTATTTCACCTTTATTTATCCAGGTAGGCAAGTTGAGAACAAGTTCTCATTTACAATTGCGACCTGGCCAAGATAAAGCAAAGCAGTTCGACACATACAACAACACAGAATTACACATGGAGTAAAACAAACATACAGTCAATAATACAGTAGAAAAATAAGTCTATATACAATGTGAGCAAGTGAGGTGAGATAAGGGAGGTAAAGTTTAAAAAAAGGCCATGGTGGCAAAGTAAATACAATATAGCAAGTAAAACACTGGAATGGTTGATTTGCAGAAGAAGAATGTGCAAAGTAGAGATATAAATAATGGGGTGCAAATGAGCTTAATAAATAAGTAAATAAATCCAGTAGGGATAGAGGTAGTTGTTCGGGCTAAATTACAGATGGGCTATGTACAGGTGCAGTAATATGTGAGCTGCTCTGACAGCTGGTGCTTAAAGCTAGTGTGGGAGATAAGTGTTTCCAGTTTCAGAGATTTTTGTAGTTCGTTCCAGTCATTGGCAGCAGAGAACTGGAAGGAGAGGCGGCCAAAGGAAGAATTGGTTTTGGGGGTGACCAGAGAGATATACCTGCTGGAGCGCGTGCTACAGGTGGGTGCCTGCTATGGTGACCAGCGAGCTGAGATAAGGGGGGACTTTACCTAGCAGGGTCTTATAGATGACCTGGAGCCAGTGGGTTTGGCTACGAGTATGAAGCGATGGCCAGCCAACGAGAGCGTACAGGTCGCAGTGGTGGCTAGTATATGGGGCTTTGGTGACAAAACGGATGGCACTGTGATAGACCGCATCCAATTTATTGAGTAGGGTATTGGAGGCTATTTTGTAAATGACATAGCCAAAGCCGAGGATTGGTAGGATGGACAGTTTTACAAGGGTATGTTTGGCAGCATGAGTGAAGGATGCTTTGTTGCGAAATAGGAAGCCAATTCTAGATTTAACTTTGGATTGGAGATGTTTGATGTGAGTCTGGAAGGAAAATTAAGGAAAGAAATTCCACAAATTAACTTTTAACAAGGCACACCTGTTAATTGAAATACATTCCAGGTGACTACCTCATGAAGTTGGTTGAGAGAATGCCACGTGTGTAACCCTGTCATCAAGGCAAATGGTGGCTACTTTGAAGAATCTCAAATATAAAATATGTTTTGATTTGTTTAATACTTTTTTGGTTACTACATGATTCCATGTGTGTTATTTCATAGTTTTGACGTCTTAACTATTATTCCAAAATGCAGAAAGTAGTAAAAAATAAAGAAAAACCCTTAAAGGAGTAGGTGTGTCCAAAGTTTTGACTGGTGCTGTATGTATATTTAAAAAAAATAGTATTTCAGTGAAGGTACATACATTATCCAATCAATAGATATATTCTTAAATCTGAATAGGCCATTTGACTTTTAAAAATGTATTTGTTTTTGTATTTCAGGCTCTTGATGTTTATGATGCTCACGGACATATTCTTGGGTACCAAGTGAGCTACACACAAACAAAGCACCCCTTTCTGAGTGTGACCACTAACACCACAGATCTGAAGGTGGTCCTTCTGGTGACCGAGGATGAGTTGGAGGTCACAGTTGTGGCGTACAACAGTGCTGGTGGATCTCCTTACTCTCATCTAAAGATTGACCTGAGTCTTCATCAGAGTGAGTTAAATGTCTGTTTCCATGAATAGATAGTGACTACAGAGGTGTTTGACTTTTTCATTTTAATGGGTGATAATCTCAACACCCAGATCCAAATCTCTGCGCTAGTCGAATAACCGCTTGTCACGAGGCTAAATGCGTGGTAAATGGTAATGTAATGTACTTCTGAGAAAATGAGGTAGAGAAGAAGTCTCTAATCTTAACAACCATCTGGTTGATTAGACTCCTCCACCCCTGGCAAAATTGTGCAATATCCTTTTTGTGTCAATATCACCAATTTCTGTAGAAGCCTGAGATGGAACTGAGAAATGGCAGATGCATAAGCCCTCTGTCTCCAGCCTTTAAGTCAAATGATTTTCCAGTGCTGTTATGTATTTTTCTAGATTGCCCTTGAACTATTCATTCAAAAATCAAAACTGTTTAGTTAGACAGTCAACATAGGTATTTTACATACTGACATGAATTTCAGTAGTCCCTGAAGGGGAAAGGCTTTTCACCTTGTGTAATTGATCAGATATTAGGTCAATGAACTTATTAAACAGTGGATGTTGGTGTTAGCTCTACCCTCAGTGAGAAGACTTTGGGTGAATTCTGAAGATGACAGGCTAGTGCTTCATTGGGATGTGGGACACATATCCCTGCCAGTTAGTGAGGTTGCCAATGAGTGGGCCACTGATGCTGCACATCCCACATCCAGTCACTGGAAACGAGTGAATGGCTCCACCAGATCAACAGTCTTGAAAGGTAAATGCATGGACATGCACGGTGATGAAGTAGACAAAGCATTGATACCACATATCACAGTTCGATCGCAATAAGACATGTTGACTGTGCAAATGCATGCGCCTCTGTTTCAGACCATCTTCAGCCTGGGACAACATACAGAATCAATGTTTACCCCATATCAAATCAACTGTGTGGGCCACCCAAGTCAATCTTTGCCAACCTAGAGTACGGAAGTAAGTAGGGCTAATGTTAAAGTCATAACATTTATTCACTTATTGTTTATGTGAAATGGGGTTCCTACTATTCCTAGAATATATCGCACAGGCGGCTGGTGGCACCTTTATTGGGGAGGACAGCCGCAGAGTAATGGTTGGAACGGAATGAATGGAAGAGTATCAAACACATGGTTTCCAGGTATTTGATCCCATTCCATTCACTTCTTTCCAGCCTATATTATGAGATATCCTCCCCTCACGAGCCTCCAATGCTATGTTGCTTCAGCGCTTTTAGGTGCAGTCGGAATGCACGTTGTGGATGTGACTAAAAACACAGTGACTGTACAGTGGGAGTGGCAGAGAAAGGAGGTTCACCCCAAGGTTCTCAGATACAGAGTGATACTGCGCCTGGGGGAGATACAGGTCGAATGTGAGAGCATTTCCTCTATTTACATATTAGTCCAGGCAATTTGTGATTTAAAAAAAAAACTTTTCATTAAACATGAAACTTGCTACACTTATACAGTTTGAATTTATATATTTGAGGGATTTTGCATGAATGTTTGATCTCAAGTTAGGATTTGGTCCTATGTGATAAAGTCATTGTTTTGTCCCTGGGTTAACAATCACGGTCTTGAAACTATTGTTGATATACAGACAGATCAATTGCTATTCTATTCACCATCTCAGCTATCCCTGTCTGGCCAGAGGTATGGCAGCACACATTCTTCAAACTCCGCGCAAACACAGGCTATTCTGTTAATTTACTGGCGGAGACTTCTAATGACAACATTTCAAGAGAAATTATTCCGATTAAAACACATATTTTTGGTAAGTATTTCTTTAAGTACAGTATTGTTGAGAACATACACTACCGTTCAAAAGTTTGGGGTTACTTAGACATGTCCTTGTTTTTGATAGAACATTTTTTGTCCATTAAAATAACATGTGTAGACCTTGTTAATGTTGTAAATGCCGATTGTAGTTGGACACGGATGATTTTTAATGGAATATCTACATAGGCCCATTATCAGCAACCATCACTCCTGTGTTCCAATGGCACGTTGAGTTAGCTAATCCAAATTTAGAATTTTAAAAGACTAATTGATCATTAGAAAACCCCTTTGCAATTATGTTAGCACAGCTGAAAACTGTTATTCTGATTAAAGAAGCAATAAAACTGGCCTTCTTTAAACTAGTTGAGTATCTGGAGCATCAGCAATTGTGGGTTCGATTACAGGCTCAAAATTGCCAGAAACAAAGAACTTTCTTCTGAAGTTCTTTGTTGGCAGCTTCATTAAATGCTACCCGCAAAACTCTGCCTAGAAGGCCAGCATCCCGGCGTCGCCTCTTCACACTGTTGATGTTGAGACTAGTGTTTTGCGGGTACTATTTAATGAAGCTGCCAGTTGAGGACTTGTGAAGCGTCTGTTTCTCAAACTAGACACTCTAATGTACTTGTCCTCTTGCTCAGTTGTGCACTGGGCCTCCCACTCCTCTTTCTATTCTGGTTAGAGCCAGTTTGCGCTGTTCAGTGAAGGGAGTAGTACACTGCGTTGTACGAGATCTTCAGTTTCTTGGCAATTTCTCGCATGGAATAGCCTTCATTTCTCAGAACAAGAATAGACTGACGAGTTTCAGAAGAAAGTTATTTGTTTCTGGATATTTTGAGCCTATAATCGAACCCACAAATGCTGATCCTCCAGATACTCAACTAGTTTAAAAGAAGGCCAGTTTGATTGCTTCTTTAATCAGAACAACAGTTTTAAGCTGTGCTAACATAATTGAAAAAGGGTTTTGTAATGATCAATTAGCCTTTTAAAATGATAAACTTGGATTAGCTAACACAACATGCCATTGGAACACAGGAGTGATGGTTGCTGATAATGAGCCTCTGTACGCCTATGTAGATATTCCATTTTAAAAATCTGCCGTTTCCAGCTACAATAGTCATTTACAACATTAACAATGTCTACACTGTATTTCGATCAATTTGATGTTATTTTAATGGAAAAATGTTTTGCTTCTCTTTAAAAAAAAGAAGGAAATTTCTAAGTGACCCCAAACTTTTTAATGGTAGTGTATTTGATTAGTCAGAAAGCCTTACAGTATTAAGATGGTAGTGTATAATATCATTAGAATTGGGCAATTCTAAATAATGCCCCTCTACCTACAGGCTTGATTCTGTCCAAAGCTGCTTGCTTGTACATTGGTTTATTTTAATGCATACCTCATTATAATGATGGTAGAATATTAAATACAAGGTTATTTTGTCCACATTGGTTTTGATTGACAAAATAAACATAAGTCTGAATATATGAAACTTGTTCCATTTTCAGAACATAATGAAATAATGTTAATAATCGTCCTGCTTACTCTTGGCCTTGGAGTTTTCTTGATCTTATCCAGAACTGTGTAAGTCATACATTTTTGTATTTTTCTTCATAATTAAAACCTACACATTGCTTTTGCTTTTCTCATTGCTTATGTGTACTTAGCTTCATCAGTATCATAACATAAGGCTCAAGGCTCTTTGTCATTAATGATCAGGGATGATGCTTTTTTTTTCCTGTTGCTCTCAGTGATATGTGAATAGGCTATCTGACTGTCCTTCGGGTTATGTGTATGCAGCTGTAGGATCTTAATTTGATCAGTATTGTCGTTGCAAACTAATCATGCAGCAACAGGATTTGAACATTTAGTCCATAA
This sequence comes from Oncorhynchus tshawytscha, assembly GCF_018296145.1. Taxonomy (NCBI): domain Eukaryota; kingdom Metazoa; phylum Chordata; class Actinopteri; order Salmoniformes; family Salmonidae; genus Oncorhynchus; species Oncorhynchus tshawytscha. The sequence goes on from NC_056432.1 coordinate 48,052,450, forward strand.
TGTTGCTTGATCAATGGTTAGGCTATTAGCTGGACAAAAATAGGCAACTGTTCATGAAAAGTGTAATACTGTTAATATAACCTTGTGTTAGTGAGGGTTTTCAGTGAATTTATGTAAATCATGAAGCTCATCTGCATTTACTGCTGCGCAGGAAAATTATCTGCATTAAAAGTGTTATCAAATTAAGATCCAACATCTGTATATGAATGACGTGATGGCCAATCAGATAATGCCAATACACATATCACCGAGAGTAATAGAAAAAAATGGCACTCTAATGCGTGTTTTTTTTCCTTCTTATTTTCAGCTTGTCTCTGTATATTTGCTGTGTATTGATTTTGTATGTATGTATTTGGCTTTTTTATGCTGCACAATAATTTTCTTTCGGGGGACAATCAAGACACACTACCGTTCAAAAGTTTGGGGTCACTTAGAAATGTCCTATTTTTTTAAAGAAAAGCACATTTTTTGTTCATTAACATAACATCAAATTGATCAGAAATAGTGTAGACATTGTTAATATTGTAAATGACTATTGTAGCTGGAAATGGCAGATTTTTTATGGAATATCTACTGTATATAGGTCCATTGTCAGCAACCATCACTCCTGTGTTCCAATGGCACGTTGTGTTAGCTAATCCAAGTTTATTATTTTAAAAGGCTAATTGATCATTAGAAAACCCTTTTGCAATTATGTTAGCACAGCTGAAATCTGTTATTCTGATTAAAGAAGCAATAAAACTGGCCTTCTTTAGACTAGTTGAGTATCTGGATGGAGCATCAGCATTTGTGGGTTCGATTACAGGCTCAAAATGGCCAGAAACAAAGTCAGGATGTGGCCCAGAAGTTAATTGACAGTATGCCAGGGCAGATTGCAGAGGTCTTGAAAAAGAAGGGTCAACACTGCAAATATTGACTCTTTGCATCAACTTAATGTAATTGTCAATAAAAGCCTTTGACACTTATGAAATGCTTGTAATTATACTTCAGTATTCCATAGTAACATCTGACAAAAATATCTAGACACTGAAGCAGCAAACTATGTGAAAATTAATATTTGTGTCATTCTCAAAACTTTTTGCCACGACTGTATATTGAATGGAATTGAATTAACCATAAAGTAGAAGAACTGTGTCATGTCGAAGGTTAAGGGCTTTTCTCTATAATTCCACACTGCATATTTAGTTTAAACACATTGTGCATATTATTATTGTGTTCTTTTCTCTGCAGCTACAAAACATATTTCTTTCCAAATATTGCTAACCCTGGGGCCAGTGTTGTTGGACGATGGCTTTTGGAGTCACACCATGAGGTAATTTTCATGGCCACACACAGTTGCATCCACCATTTGGGACACGCACAACATGTCGGAAATTGTTGTGTACAATGAGAGAGTGTTGTGTTAGTTAAGCTCCTTAAAACCCTAGACCACAGTTTAATGTATATAATGTACATTTTCCCCAACAGAAAAACCGTGTGAAGAATGTACTGAAGCTGGAGGAGTTCTTAGTCACTGATCTCTCAGGAGAAAACGGCTTTGTTGAGCTGGGGCAAGAAAGGCCACCTGTGAGAGAGGATGGGATTTTTAACCCTGGTTCATCTCACAGTACCCTCAATATAAAACATATTTTTATTCCGCAAAATACAGAATTCATTGAAAATACTTCTAAAAGTAACAGAGAGAACAGGGATTCCTCCCTGATGTTTAACAATGTTGCCCACATAGAGAATGGCCAGGGTATACATGTAGAAAATTGCCAGGGTAGCTTACTTCCAGAAAGCACCCAAATACAGTGCAATTTTGACTATATAAAGAACAAGCATACTCTTGAAAAATAGCATTTTTAGAGAACACCCAAAGCAATGTTGAGTAAATTGAAAACACTTTTTCTCAGCAATAAAATGCTCAATATGGATCGTCTTCAATGAATGCCTTTTTAATATTCTCAATAAACAAACCTAGATTTTACATTTACATTTTGTAAATGTAAACCATTAAGTGCTACTGTTCTTCATAATGTTACAGGCGTTGTTTTTTCCACTTATGTTTTGAGGTGGGACTTTAGCAGGTATAGCTTGTTAGCACATAGGGCGCACCGATTGGTGTCACCTCGTTAGTCAGTATGTGTTAAACCTGTGCCGACCTAGTGCTCTTGAGAGATGTGGAGGGTTAACACTTTTATTCGGCGCTCCTTCTTTTTGATTTCTAGGCAAACAGTCCTTTATCTGATCATCCCTGTTTTCGTTTTGCTCCACTTTTTGGTTTGCTTCCTGTATAAGTTTGGTGTGGGTTTTTTTGCCTCTTCTCTTTTTTGCAAATTTAGTGGGCTCTTGTGGTGGATGTCTTTATTAAGGTTCCACGTGTTGTTACTTGTCAACTTTCAGTGGGCACCCCCACGTCTTTCAGAGCTCCCCCTAAAACCCCACTTGTTTCATTTTAGTTCTTGTCAGTGACTCTTTAGTTCCCCCTTCTGTTAGAGCGACATTTTAGGTTTTCTTGCTGGGGAACTTAATTAACAATGTATACAGTATTTGTTCTGCTGTAAAATATATTGTACATATATTTTTACATTTTATATTAAACTTCAACCCTATCCCATGTCATTTTATGGGTTAACTATATGGGTAAACAATGAGAATGATTCATATATTGTATGTCATTTTTTGTATGTAGTATTCAAATCAAATCAATCAAATCAAATTTTATTTGTCACATACACATGGTTAGCAGATGTTAATGCGAGTGTAGCGAAATGCTTGTGCTTCTAGTTCCGACAATGCAGTAATAACCAACAAGTAATCTAACTAACAATTCCAAAACTACTGTCTTATACACAGTGTAAGGGGATAAAGAATATGTACATAAGGATATATGAATGAGTGATGGTACAGAGCAGCATAGGCAAGATACAGTAGATGGTATCGAGTACAGTATATACATATGAGATGAGTATGTAAACAAAGTGGCATAGTTAAAGTGGCTAGTGATACATGTATTACATAAGGATGCAGTCAATGATATAGAGTACAGTATCTACGTATGCATATGAGATGAATAATGTAGGGTAAGTAACATTATATAAGGTATTGTTTAAAGTGGCTAGTGATATATTTACATAATTTCCCATCAATTCCCATTATTAAAGTGGCTGGAGTAGAGTCAGTGTCATTGACAGTGTGTTGGCAGTAGCCACTCAATGTTAGTGGTGGCTGTTTAACAGCCTTGAGATTGAAAAACAGCTTCTGTCTCTCGGTCCCCGCTTTGATGCACCTGTACTGACCTCGCCTTCTGGATGATAGCGGGGTGAACAGGCAGTGGCTCGGGTGGTTGATGTCCTTGATGATCTTTATGGCCTTCCTGTAACATCGGGTGGTGTAGGTGTCCTGGAGGGCAGGTAGTTTGCCCCCGGTGATGCGTTGTGCAGACCTCACTACCCTCTGGAGAGCCTTACGGTTGTGGGCGGAGCAGTTGCCGTACCAGGCGGTGATACAGCCCGCCAGGATGCTCTCGATTGTGCATCTGTAGAAGTTTATGAGTGCTTTTGGTGACAAGCCGAATTTCTTCAGCCTCCTGAGGTCAAAGAGGCGCTGCTGCGCCTTCTTCACGATGCTGTCTGTGTGAGTGGACCAATTTAGTTTGTCTGTGATATGTATGCCGAGGAACTTAAAACTTGCTACCCTCTCCACTACTGTTCCATCGATGTGGATAGGGGGGTGTTCCCTCTGCTGTTTCCTGAAGTCCACAATCATCTCCTTAGTTTTGTTGATGTTGAGTGTGAGGTTATTTTCCTGACACCACACTCCGAGGGCCCTCACCTCCTCCCTGTAGGCCGTCTCGTCGTTGTTGGTAATCAAGCCTACCACTGTTGTGTCGTCCGCAAACTTGATGATTGTGTTGGAGGCGTGCGTGGCCACGCAGTCGTGGGTGAACAGGGAGTACAGGAGAGGGCTCAGAACGCACCCTTGTGGGGCCCGTGTTGAGGATCAGCGGGGTGGAGATGTTGTTGCCTACCCTCACCACCTGGGGGCGGCCCGTCAGGAAGTCCAGTACCCAGTTGCACAGGGCGGGATCGAGACCCAGGGTCTCGAGCTTGATGACGAGCTTGGAGGGTACTATGGTGTTGAATGCCGAGCTGTAGTCGATGAACAGCATTCTCACATAGGTATTCCTCTTGTCCAGATGGGTTAGGGCAGTGTGCAGTGTGGTTGAGATTGCATCGTCTGTGGACCTATTTGGGTGGTAAGCAAATTGGAGTGGGTCTAGGGTGTCAGGTAGGGTGGAGGTGATATGGTCCTTGACTAGTCTCTCAAAGCACTTCATGATGACGGAAGTGAGTGCTACAGGGCGGTAGTCGTTTAGCTCAGTTACCTTAGCTTTCTTGGGAACAGGAACAATGGTGGCCCTCTTGAAGCATGTGGAAACAGCAGACTGGTATAGGGATTGATTGAATATGTCCGTAAACACACCGGCCAGCTGGTCTGCGCATGCTCTGAGGGCGCGGCTGGGGATGCCGTCTGGGCCTGCAGCCTTGCGAGGGTTAACACGTTTAAATGTCTTACTCACCTCGGCTGCAGTGAAGGAGAGTCTGCATGTTTTCGTTGCAGGCCGTGTCAGTGGCACTGTATTGTCCTCAAAGCGGGCAAAAAAGTTATTTAGTCTGCCTGGGAGCAAGACATCCTGGTCCGTGACTGGGCTGGATTTCTTCTTGTAGTCCGTGATTGACTGTAGACCCTGCCACATGCCTCGTGTCTGAGCTGTTGAATTGAGATTCTACTTTGTCTCTGTACTGACGCTTAGCTTGTTTGATAGCCTTGCGGAGGGAATAGCTGCACTGTTTGTGTTCGGTCATGTTACCAGTCACCTTGCCCTGATTAAAAGCAGTGGTTCGCGCTTTCAGTTTCACGCGAATGCTGCCATCAATCCACGGTTTCTGGTTAGGGAATGTTTTAATCATTGCTATGGGAATGACATCTTCAACGCACATTCTAATGAAATCGCACACCGAATCAGCGTATTCGTCAATATTGTTATCTGACGCAATACGAAACATATCCCAGTCCACGTGATGGAAGCAGTCTTGGAGTGTGGAGTCAGCTTGGTCGGACCAGCGTTGGACAGACCTCAGCGTGGGAGCCTCTTGTTTTAGTTTCTGTCTGTAGGCAGGGATCAACAAAATGGAGTCGTGGTCAGCTTTTCCGAAAGGAGGGCGGGGCAGGGCCTTATATGCGTCGCGGAAGTTAGAGTAACAATGATCCAAGGTTTTTCCACCACTGGTTGTGCAATCGATATGCTGATAAAATTTAGGGAGTCTTGTTTTCAGATTAGCCTTGTTAAAATCCCCAGCTACAATGAATGCAGCCTCCTGATAAATGGATTCCAGTTTACAAAGAGTCAAATAAAGTTCGTTCAGAGCCATCGATGTGTCTGCTTGGGGGGGGATATATACGGCTGTGATTATAATCGAAGAGAATTATCTTGGTAGATAAAGCGGTCTACATTTGATTGTGAGGAATTCTAAATCAGGTGAACAGAAGGATTTGAGTTCCTGTATGTCTCTTTCATCACACCATGTCTCGTTAGCCATAAGGCATACGCCCCCGCCCCTCTTCTTACCAGAAAGATGTTTGTTTCTGTCGGCGCGATGCGTGGAGAAACCCGCTGGCTGCACCGCCTCGGATAGCGTCTCTCCAGTGAGCCATGTTTCCGTGAAGCAAAGAACGTTACAGTCTCTGATGTCCCTCTGGAATGCTACCCTTGCTCGGATTTCATCAACCTTGTTGTCAAGAGACTGGACATTGGCGAGGAGAATGCTAGGGAGTGGTGCACGATGTGCCCGTCTCCGGAGTCTGACCAGAAGACCGCCTCGTTTCCCTCTTTTTCAGAGTTTTTTTGGGTCGCCGCATAGGATCCATTCCGTTGTCCCGGTTGAAAGGCAGAACACAGGATCCGCGTCGCGAAAAACATATTCTTGGTCGTACTGATGGTGAGTTGACGCTGATCTTATATTCAGTAGTTCTTCTCGACTGTATGTAATGTAACCTAAGATGACCTGGGGTACTAATGTAAGAAATAACACGTAAAAAAACAAAACACTGCATAGTTTCCTAGGAACGGGAAGCGAGGCGGCCATCTCTGTCGGCGCCATCACTTCCACTTCCACTATTCTCTATATGTATTATGGGGAGTTTAATTAAATTTAAATATATATATAAATAATTACCTGAATTCAGCTTACCTGACTGATGGTATTCTATACGAAAATAATATACTATGGAATCACTGATAGAGAAAATTATTGAAGGGGAAAATACACTGAGAAGGGACAGTTAAAATATTTTATTAAATAGATGTAGCTGCAGCTCTTAAATAACTTGTCAGTAATTGTATTGCATAGTAATTTATATTACCTGTATAGAGGGCTTGAAGTTGACGTACGATGCCTCCTGGTGGTCATTCATTCCTTCAACGAAAACAGCCCAGTGGCTACCCAAAACTGTATGATAACAGTGCCTAAACTAGTTGATTCATCACCACGGTCATTTTCAGTGTAGTATTTGGCTGCTCTAACAAGACAGGAAATACAACGGGCAAAAATATGCTTACAGATTCCCTGCAATCCTAAAAATACCATTGTTGATACCAATGAGATGAGACTCAACAACTGTCAGAAAGGCGAAGAAACCTTTTGGCCCGTCAAATTAAATAAACTTTTATTGTCAAGACTTTAACCCAGACAGCTGCCAGTACAAGACCTGCTACTATCATTTCATCACTGGTAAGTACAGTTGAAGTCGGAAGTTTAGCCTTAGCCAAATACATTTAAACACAGTTTTTCACAATTCCTGACATTTAATCTGAGTAAAAAATCCTTGTCTTAGGTCAGTTAGGATCACCACTTTATTTTAAGAATGTGAAATGTCAGAATAATAATAGTGAGAATTATATATTTCAGCTTTTATTTCATCACATCCCCAGTGCGTCATTGGTTTACATACACTCAATTAGTATTTGGTAGCATTGCCTTTAAATTGTTTAACTTGGGTCAAATGTTTTGGGTAGCCTTCCACAAGCTTCCCACAATAAGTTGGGTGAGTTCTGGCCCATTCCTCCTGACAGAGCTGGTGTAACTGAGTCAGGTTTGTAGGCCTCCTTGCTCGCACCCGTTTTTTCAGTTCTACCCAAACATTTTCTATGGGATTGAGGTCAGGGAGATGGCCACTCCAATATCTTGACTTTGTTGTCCTTCAGCTATTTTGCCACAACGTTGGAAGTATGCTTGGAGTCATTGTCCATTTGGAAGACCCATTTGCGACCAAGCTTTAACTTCCTGACTGATGTCTTGAGATGTTGCTTCAATATATCCACATCATTTTTCTTTCATCGTGATGCCATCTATTTTGTGAAGTGCACCAGTTCCTCTTAGAGCAAAGCACCCCCACAACATGATGCTGCCACCCCCGTGCTTCACGGTTGGGATGGGGTTATTCGGCTTGCAAGCCTCCCCCTTTTCCTTCCAAACAGAACGATGGTCATTATGGCCAAACAGTTCTATTTTTGTTTCATCAAACCAGAGGACATTTCTCCAAAAAGTACGATCTTTGTCCCCATGTGGAGTTGCAAACCGTAGTCTGGCTTTTTTTTCATGGCGGTTTTGGAGCAGTGGTTTCTTCCTTGCTGAAGGCCTTTCAGGTTATGTCGATATAGGACTTCTTTTACTGTGGATATAGATACTTTTGTACCCAGCATTTTCATAAGGTCCTTTGTGTTGTTCTGGGATTGATTTGCACTTTTCGCACCAAAGTACGTTCAACTCTAGGAGACGGAATGTGTCTCCTTCCTGAATGGTATGACGACTGTGTGGTCCCATGGTGTTTATACTTGCATACTATTGTTTGTACAGATGAACGTGGTACCTTCAGGCGGAAATTGCTCCCAAGGATGAACCAGACTTGTGGAGGTCTAGAATTTTTTGAGCGAATTATAAGTGAAATAATCTGTTTTAATGACTCCAACCTGAGTGTATGTAAACCTCCGACTTCAACTGTATGAGTTAAGCTTGTCTCTGCTTCAAATGCACAATTTCAAGGGATCCATTGGAAATGCCCTTACGGCTAATGGTCTAAGACACTGCATCTCAGTGCAAGAGGTGTCACTGCAGTACTTGGTTCGAATCCAGGCTGCATCAAATCCAGCGGTGATTGGGAGTCCCATAGGGAGGTGCACAATTGGCCCAGCGTCGTCCGGGTTTGGCTGGGGTAGTCCGTCATTGTAAATAAGAGTTTGTTCTTAACTGACTAGTTAAATAAATAAAGGTTAAATGTAAAAAATTTTTTTAGGTTTGATAGATTGAATCAGGTGTGTTAGTGCTGGCCTTGAATAGAAGCCTGCACACCCAGCAGGGTTTGACGGCTCTGTATACTGTATCTGAGGACAGAAAACATTACAAAGAAACAGAGATGTTGCTATATCCTCAGTTTTTCTCGCTAGGGACTGGAACTGGGGAATAGTTTAATAATGTCCTTCAACAAAGTTACCGGCCATATCCAGGGTAACAGTAGCCTACTCTCCCATCTTTGACCGCTGGAAGTGCTAGCTAATCATTTCACCCTCTTCCATGGCTGTTAGCTAGCTACCTAACTACAAATGCATTTGGAGTAAGAATGATAAATCCAACCAGATTACTAACTAACGTTAGCTAAAATGAAGTTAGCAAGCTGGTGAATTCACGTAGCTAGCTACTGTAGCTATAGAGTATGTAAAGTTAGCTAACTAGCAAACTTAACTTACATGTTAGCATTTGAGTTAGCCTGGGTCCTTAGAAAAATAGTCAAAGTTGCGGGTGGTAGCAAAACGCAGCAAGCCATGTAGACGATTGGAGGACTTTCAGACTGATGCTTGGTGCGGTTGCTAAGTGATTTGTGACGCAACTGCAAGCACTAATTGACTGCCTGTACAATATGTAATTTTGACAACAGGGGTAATATTCTTTCATATGAACAATTTATAACATTGAATGAGTTTACAATACCTTTCAGATAGTTTATTTCTGTGATCAAAGCCATTCCCAGTGGTTTAACTACACTAATGAAAACTCATCTTAGCTTTGGTGATGATCACAGAACTTATCCAGAAATCAGTTTGGAAGGCGTAGGCTTACATGAGAAATCTTGTTGTACAAATACACGAGGCACATTTTCCATTCACAGAAACAATTTACACCTAGGGGAAACATTTTCCGGAACATGCTTATTCCTGACATTTTCTGGAAAAAAGCTTGCTTGATGCCTTATTGTATATATATACACATTTAAGGAAGTGCACTTTAAAACTCTACATAAGATATATCCATGTAATTCTATGTTGTCAACATTTGTTGATATCTGCATTTTCTGCTAAAAAGAAGGCGAACATCCGACTCACTTGTTCTATGAATGTAAATCTGTGATAGATTTTTGGAAAAACCTTGCAGAATACTTATTTACCTTTTTGAGCACTATGTTTTTGACATTAAGAATATGTTACTATTGCAATGATAACAAGATCATTGAAAAGATTGTGAATTTTTTAAAATTCTTGTTGCCAAATACTTTATACACAAACAAAAATTCCAGAATTCTATACCAAAATTACAAATATTTTTGATTGAATTTAATCATCTTGTCAAGACATCCATAGTGAATAACAAAAATAATATCTTCCTGAATCATTCTGAGATTTTTTTCTGAGTGAATACAATAGCCCTGGAATTGTCATATTTAAAAATATATTTTTTAATGTTATTTCTGAGTCCAATCATGATAATGGTGCCGAAGGAGATGGCTGCTGTTTTGCTGATAAAACCACTAATTCCTATGATTAACAGTGTTAAATAACTTACATGCAAAAACAATATTTTTGTCAATTTAAAAAAAAAATGTTGTTTAAATTAGAAGGTTGGTAGCAACATGTGAAAATCATTGTAGAAATCTGTTGCAGCTCAAGTTGACTACACAACCCAATGCTCTCTCTCTGGGCTAGCTAGCAAATGTCGGTAGACACAATAATACCAAAGTCAATATCAGAATGTGAAGTAGCTAGCTAACTGTAAAATCGCCTAAACAAACTGCACTATCAATTTAGGAGTCCATGTCACAGAGTTCAACTTGCAGTTCGCCTCTGCCCAGAGCAGTGGATATAGCATGTTGCTATGGCAACAATGGCCCTTTCCCATGTTTCCCCGACACTAAAAGCGCATTGCGAGATGGTACTCGAAAAACTAAGTTGAATAATTTGGTACACTGTTTAGATTAAATATATACTTTGTAATGACAATATAAACGGATAGATGTGTTCTAGACAAGTAAGCACATACCATCTATTGGCTGATTTGGCGATCTGAAGTGCAGGTATTTTTTTCTAAGTGTTATGAAATGTGATAGTGTGTTATCTCCAGTGACGAGAACCATGTAGCTATGACACGTTCCTACACAATTTCCTAATTTCACAGATGGACCACTTAGAAGTTAAATCATGGGTAAGATTTTTATTGTACTCACTGATGGAACATAGGCTTTCACAAAATTGACTGGAGTTTCATTTTTTTTTTATCCCTTTAAAATGCCTACTTTTTCTTGACATACTTTTCTCCAATTAAAATACTGCAATGATGAAAAAGTATTCCATATAAAATTATAGATTAGTCGTGTTCATATCTAAGGCATAGTGGAAATAAAATAAAAATCTACTTTGATCACTTTATGACAATTTTACACAACCATTAAAATGTCTTAAATGTGATAATACCTTAGGCGTTATAGTAAACACTACTTTGATTGGATGTAAAATCAGACATGAGAATGTTTTGATAATTCATTCATAGATTTTTATATTGTATTTCATTACAAATTACATTTAGTGGTGTAATCCATCCTGGAGAAGTGCCCTTCATTAGGTTTAAAGATTTGAGCTCATACCAATCCAATGTTTCACCAACTGATGTGCAATGGCCTGTCTTGGCGGCATGGTAAAGGCTGGTTTTGTTCCCTTGACAATGACATCTATAACCTGCATTACACAGACATAGCACTGAGTTAATACATTGTAACAATACAAGTTCACTGACATAGTTTACATGACTTCAATCACCTCTTATTACATTCAGGTGATGTTTTGTTTCCATCTAGGCCATAACATGTAAATCACAGATTAGGAAAACTAGCATTTACCTGTTGCCGTGTAAACCAACGAGCCTCTTCAATTTCCTTTTCATCGACTTTGATGTCTGTTGACATGGCAACAGCCAGGCATCCAATCATTAGTGAGGAGGGCATTGGCCAGGGTTGACATGACACATACTGAACAGGACCCACTTTGACCCCACTCTCCTCCTCCGTCTCTCTCCTTACTGCATCCTCAATGGCCTCACCTGCATAGAGAGATGTCACTGACATCTATCTGCACACTCCAAAATCAGACTAAATATTAAGTGTTTTGTTTAGTGTGTTGAGATAAACTACCTGGTTCAATGAATCCAGCAAGACATGAAAACATCCCAGCAGGAAAAGTCTTCTTTCTGCCCAATAAGCATTGGTTGCCATCTGGGTGAATGACCAACATGATCACCACAGGATCTGCATGCATAACACGACACATTACATAAGTCAGATCATTTTGACCTGATATTGAGGTTAGAACATTATAATAATGATTAAGAGAAAAAAACATGCAGTAGTTCAGTTTCAATTAACAAATTCAAAAACAGGAGGCTCTTTACCAACTCGTGGGTAACAAGTGTTGTGGATGCCTTGTCGGCTTCTGCAGTCTTTGTTGAAGCAGGTCCTCTTATAGCCTCCTTCCTCCACATTGGTGTTACTCCCACATGTTGGGCAGAAGCTGTATCGGTTGTGCCAAGCGAGGACAGAGCTGGCTTGAGCTATGATTCCTGAGGGGAAAAGGGATCATACATTTCTTTTTTTTTTTGTGTGTGTGGGGGGTTTACTAAGTCCACATTTTGTATGCTGTTTCAATAATATTTTGATGAAGAACCTCCCAGAGAAATACTCACCAGCCTCAGCCTCACTAAGTTTCAGAAGACCTGGCATGGGTGGTTTGAGGAAGAAGCTATTTGGATTGGTGAGTTGGAGATGATCCATGGGATTGTCATCAGTATTGAGAGCAAACCAAGCAGTGGGTTCATTCCCTTCTTTTGGAGGAGAGGATGAGGAGCTTCTCTGCTTCTCTACTCCGAGGAAGATGACTGTTGTTCCAGATTTTTGAAGTAGTTCTTTATTAACAGAGCTTGCATCAAGTCGACACAGTTTTATACCTGGATGGGCTGTTTTGCTCTCCTCGGAAGCAGACACAAGAGGATTCAAGTTAAAGAACAAGATGAACACTGTGTCTGGAGAAGACTGTTTTGCTTCTAGCCACTTGCTGTCAGACCTCTTTTCACTCATTCTGTTGAAAACTTCTCTGGTGAAGTAGTTTTCATGCTCTTCCATTCTGTCGCTGGGTAGAATCCGTTGACATTTGTTCTCAGTCTTTGCCAATAACCTGGCAATATGTCGGTGTCCCCAGAATTTGGCAATGTCATAGGCAGTTTGAGCAGATTTATTGACTAAAAACGTATCACACCTTGAGGGAAAGAGAAGTGTGATCAGTACACACTGATGTTATCTTCATGTTTACATGGTTAATCATCCGTTATCAGGTAATTCATTCACTAGGAACCAAATGGAAGCAAATGGAAGCAAACAGGACAAAACGGGGAGGGACATCCCTGAATTCGTATAATAGAAACTCTTGTTTTCATTACAAAACATTTTCCATAGGGAAACATTTTGCTACGGTGTGTTATTTAAAAATATATATATATTTTCTTACCCCTTTTTCTCCCCAATTTCGTGGTATCCAATTGTTAGTAGCTACTATCTTGTCTCATGGCTACAACGAGAGAGAGAGACGAAGGTTGAAAGTCATGCGTCCTCCGATACACAACCCAACCAAGCCGCACTGCTTCTTTACACAGCGCGCATCCAACCCGGAAGCCAGCCGCACCAAGCCAGCCGCATATCCCTCCGGGATATCCCTCTAAGCCGGACGACGCTAGGCCAATTGTGCGTCGCCCCACAGACCTCCCGGGAGCGGCCGGTTATGACGGAGCCTGGGCGCAAACCCAGGGTCTCTGGTGGCATAGCTGGCGCTGCATTACAGCGCCCTTAGCCACTGCGCCACCCGGGAGGCCCCTTCCCTGCTGTTATTTTAACCATATGTTTAGACATTTAAAGGCACACTCTCTAAGATGTGAATACTCAAAGTGGGCCACCATAAAAACATAAACAAACAAATGCATCCCATGCCATTTTCAAATACAAAAATAACTTGATTTCTATGATATATCTGTAGTGTTCAAGATTGACATTCCATGAGTGCATCATTACTTGTTTGAAATATGATTTCATCCTAATAGACCTACAATCTCCTGTGACAACAAAAACATACACAATGGAGTAATAGTTCTCACTCACTTAGAAAGTAATATTTAGACAATGTAAAACAGCTGTAATAATCTCATGTATCCATGTAATTTTTGTTCAGTATGTTTTGATATTTACCCATTTGAAAGTAGGTTGTCTACAATATCAGTGTGTCCATTCCTTGCAGCTAGCATCAACGCAGTCCAGCCATTCTCCCCACTTTCATTGACCAAAAAGCTGGAATGAGAGATCATCCCAGAGACTTTTGCCAGGTCTCCTCTGGAAGCATAATCCAGGAATCTCTCCAACAGCTCCTCTTTGGGACTCATCTGAATATTTTCCATTTGAGTGTGATATATACCTGTATGAATATGATAGAACATAGTTTATTTTATGTTTTGCTATGCTGTGTATGCACTGCCATGTGTTTAATATACTGTATGTGTTTTTATTGAGCTGCCTTCTTGGCCAGGTCTCCCTTGTAAAATAGGTATTCTGACCTCAATGGGACTTCCTGGATAAATAAAGGTTTAATTAAACAAATCTTTACTCATGTGTGTATGTGATATTCGGTTACTTGAGACTGCGATTGAATAAAAGATGTGGGCCTACATCAATTTGCCTATGTCTGGCAATTTACTAACTGGGATTAATGCCGCGTTCACGTGCTGGTCGCAACTAGGAACCTCACAACTTTCTGACTTGCTAACTGGTTGTGCCGAGTTCAAAGTTGGAAATGTCCTAGTTCTGACTAACACGTGAAAGCGGTATAGAGAGCAATAGTAATGGCGTCTTTTTGTAAGCACTAAAGGAGGCTAACTCCACTATGGATCGTTGGCCAAAGCCTATGGGGAAATGAATGGGGTTTCGGAGGGTTTTTGGATAAACGCCGAAAATAAGGTCTGTGGAACCACAGGCTTAGGAGAGTTTATAAGTTTTGTTCTATGAGATAATCTTCATCAGCTAACAATAATAATAAATTATATTTGTAGAGCTCTTTTCTTTTACAGACATCACTTTTTCAGTATTTTGAAGCATTTATGTAATCAAAATAAGCACATAATTCATGAAGATCATATTAACTGACTGATATTCAGGGTCATAATTTGGGTTTGAAAAGTTGAAGCTCATTTGCTGCATTTCTATACAATTAATTAAACTTTAAAATTCCATTATCACCTTGGTTGCTGTAAGTTCATTCACCTCAGACGATCTACAAACACATAGCCTATTAACTATACTATTGTAATGTTATACCCTGAAGGGAAAGCTTGGCTGGAGTTGTCACCAAAGAAATGCACCACCCAAAAATGCACCACAAAAAAAATGCGCCACCCTCTCCAATAGGGCTGTTCGATATGGCAAATAAATTGTCACAATCTATATATTTTTTCATTCGATAACGATAATTATCAAATAATGTTTAAAAGGTGCATGTCTGCTTCAGACTCAATAATGCCTAATGCCTGAGCATTAGGCCAGTAACCGAAAGGTTGCCAGAACGAATCCCCGAGCTGACAAGTTAAAAATCTGTCATTCCACCCCTGAACAAAGCAGTTAACCCACTGTTCCCCGATAGGCCGTCATTGTAAATAAGAAGTTGTTCTTAACTGACTTGCTGTCACATCGTGTATGTAGGTGGCAGGGAAGTCAGGCGCAGGAGAATCAAACTTGGTATAAATGGAGTATTTTAATAACTTAAAACACAAACTCCAAAATCAAAGTCCATAATAAAATAAATGTGGGTACAAGAACCCGTCGCACACCAATCCACGAAACACGAAAAAATAACAATAAACAATCTCTGACAAAGACATGAGGGGAAACAGAGGGTTAAATACACAACATATAATGAATGGGATTGGAACCAGGTGTGTAAGAAGACAAGACAAAACCAATGGAAAATGAAACATAGATCAATGATGGCTAGAAGACCGGTGATGTCGACCGCCGAGCACCGCCCGAACAAGGAGAGGCATCGACTTCGGCAGAAGTCGTGACACTTGCCTAGTTAAATAAAGGTTACATTTTTTTTATTATTATGTGAGCTACACATAAAATTATACTTTAAGGAAAATTAATCAATCCATGTTTGCGGCCAGGGAGCACGTACCTGGGGTCAATTAAATTGATAAGCCCCTTGAAACATTCCTTTTTGACTATGCTAATTATAGGCATGTCATTAGCAATGCGATGCATAATAGCATAACTGATGTCTTTGTTTTTTCAATGTTTGCTTGTAGGGCATAAACGCTGTCAGTGTTGACTGCTTATCGGGCAAACATGCCTAGATTGGCTGGTGCTTGAGGGGCATTTATCAATACCGTGGAGCAAACTGAAACTTCCTGCACGTTCCGAAGAGTGATTTTGCTTCAGATGTTGAAAAAGGTTTGTCGTATTACCAGACTTCGTAGCCACCCGTCTACGGCACAATTTGCACCGGACATTGCTCTGCTCTTTGTCGGACTTCAAAAAGCCAAACCACTTCCAAATTACTGAAACAGTTGAACCCTTTTTATCAATAATTTCTTTGTTGGAAGCTGATCCTTCTCCATGGCTATAACTGCCGCTGTTTTCTCCTACATCACACCTTTTTTGTGGTTAGGTGCTACTCTCATCACTCGAGGTGCTAAGTGGTTTTTAGTGGGCGTATACCTCTCCACATGCATATTGTCACTTCTCCGCACGTTTCTGCTGTGTCAGAGGTGAAATGGACTGCTAATTATTCTATATCGACATGATCGAAAATGAATCTAAACATTTTTATATCGTTATTGAGGGAAGAAATTCCCTCTAATTATTGATATTGATTTATCGCTCAACCCAACTCTCCAATGTTAAAAATATTTGAACATGACCCTTCAAACGCTCCCCCCTCAGAATTAACTCAAAAATAATGATTACCACCACAAATAACATTAACTGTAGCAACCCTGTGTTTATAAACAAGGTCAATAGACTTCACCATTTCAGCATGGTTTTGTGGTACAGTCGATTCCACACAGGGCTACAAACCAGATGATTGAGGGTACTCCGACCATCACCGACGACCTCACTCTCGCTGCCAGTCTCATTACACTTTGATCAGAGCCGGCTGCAGACAATGATCAGCTAGGGAGAAATTCAATGTTCAACATTTTGATGCTGTATTTATAATCATATAAAATATATGCAACGATTTTCCGCCATCAGGTTTCTGTGCCAATGCACCACAACTACCATAAGCAACGCACAACTGCATACCGATTACCCGACTTTGAGCGCTTCTTCATGGTTTGCGTTTTCAACACCACAATCAAGTTGACATACCCTATCTCAACAAAAAATAAAATACATCACTCCCTACTTCGTATCGAAGGTTTGGCTTGACAATTTCCAAATGTCACATTTTTTGGTGTAACAGATGTCTCTTTCCATTCATCGAATGGCTGGTCCGCTGTTTGGATGCTAGAATTATATTAGAGTGGAGTGGATGAACATGTGCAGGTAGCCTACAGGAGACTTCTGAAGTAGCCTTATGCCACACATAAAAAGGTAAACAACAAATATTTAGGCTATATTGAAGCGTTAGGTTCTAGGTCAAGGAAGAGCTGCTCGGATCGGGAAGGAGGCAGAATGGTGTTCAGGTTTCATGAATAACTGGGCCTGCTGGGAGCATATGCCTATGTGGCTGCAATATATAGGATGACTT
Source organism: Oncorhynchus tshawytscha (assembly GCF_018296145.1). Lineage (NCBI taxonomy): Eukaryota > Metazoa > Chordata > Actinopteri > Salmoniformes > Salmonidae > Oncorhynchus > Oncorhynchus tshawytscha. The sequence goes on from NC_056432.1 coordinate 48,069,596, forward strand.
GGGAGAATGATGATCGGCAACAAACAGCACATCAGTATCAGTAGCAAAAATACAGACTGTCCTGCACTGTGCCCTTCTAGACTTTCTAATCTGTCAAGAGTAGACACACAACTGTCCAAATGGAATGAAACATTCAAATAACAGGGATTTTGTGCCATTATTCAAATTACACTTGCACTGCAGTTTACAGCCTAGACTAGAATTGTACTCACTTAAAAACAATAATGCAAATATTCATTGCATTGTGGTGTTGTAGGCATGATCATTTTAATGTCCTTAAGGCCATACCTAGTTGGCTCAGGGATTCAAAACAGCAACCTTTTGGTTACTATCCAAACGATCATGGCTCATATAGCAAAGATTGTAACAGTATAATGGTTTTGGAATGACATTCACAGGGACCAGGGTTTGAGTCCCAGTCAGGATACCCCCCTAATCCACTATATTGGTGTCAGGTGTTTCTGTCAGGTATCTGTACTGCACATGTGATGGAAGAGTATGCAAAACAAATGTGCGCCTGATTGATACAAATCTTCATCATATTATTCTGCCAGGTAGGCCTACTTAGAAGTCAACATTTAATTGTGAAGGTTTTTGGGGAAAAAGTGTTCAGCATGCATCACAGAGCCGATTGTCTTTAGAAGTATTTACTTCAGGCTGACGACTACCATCAACTTAATTATGTACAAAATATATACAATTTGAAAGGAAGACGACAGCTAAATATTTTCCTGTCACTGTTTGCGATTCACAAATGATCATTTTGATTAATCGCTATTTAACCAAACCCCCAACTACTACAATGGTGAAGCACATCATTCAATTCATCACAAAAGAATCATATGAATTCAATGAATCACCATATTTTTTATTTTACTATTATATATCCATTACATAGTAAATTAAATTTGTATGGCCTAAACAAGATCAATAGAGGAGCTGTTTGAGCTGCTCAATGATGCACCTAGCCTCTCCGCTGCCTATCAGCTAACCCTCTATGTTCTTGTGGATTTATATTGAAAATTGGTGCAGATTCGAATCATTTTATGTGTGGTCTCATTGCTAATTAACCTATTGCAGAAGGGTATGTGTTAGAAAGGGACAACAGAAGAGAACCACAAGATGCAGGACTCCTTGTTCCCCCAATATCTAAGAAAACAGATGAATACAGGGATTTTTTCTACAGACCTCTTATGTGAGAGAATCAGATGTTTCAGTCTTGTAAGTAACGCCTTGGACAAATAATCCTTGTCTGAGCATGAATGGCCCATGTGGCAGAAGTCTATATCCTGTTTCTGTCATGTAAGGCAGCTTGATGTACAAGTAAACTATACCCCCTGGACAGGGCGCTAGTTCACTAATTCCTTAATGCTGAGAGCCAAGCAGAGGCATCAGGTCCCAAGGTACTGGACTGATGAACTATCCTTGCTCTCTCTGCTTGGTCGGCTCCACACTCTCAACTGGGATTCCATACCACTGACTATTACGGGGGCTGAGTCCCTGGCTTGTTGCAAGCAGGGGTGGCGTTGGAAGGGGCCACATTGTCTCTCAGTCCCCCTGTTCCAGTCTCCGTTGTTTATGCTGCAATAGTTTATATTTTTCTAGGGGCCTTGATCAGCTTGCCTCAGCCGGTGTACTGTGTTTTATCTGATGTAACAAAGCATGTTCCCACTAACCCCCTTCTTTTGTCCTTTTCTACATCTAATAACTCCTGGATGTGCCTGGCCCAAGCCTACTTGGACGTGCTGCTGATCCTGGACTGGGGCTGAGGACCCTTGGGCATGCCTATCCCTAGCACCTCCCTGCACCCCCTAGCATGCTTGTACCTAAGCTAAATACTGTCTATTCCATCTCACCCTCTTCTTCTCCTCTTCTGTCTTAAGCCTAGTCCAGGACAAATAAACTATTTTATATTGAATTTATATTGAGCATGATTTTTTTGTCAAGGACAATGTGTAATCTGAGTCTGGGAAACCAGACCATACTGTAGGCAATGAAATTATTCCAGAATACTATCAAAATAAAGATTGTTTTCTATGATTATCTATGGATTATTTCCATTCTACAATATGGCATCTGACAAAGAAAACTCTCAAAATCCTATTATATTTGTGGTGTGGTCTATCCCTCACAGAATAGGAGGCAGAGGAGAAAAGCACACAAATGTAAAAAATAAATAAAATAAAAAGTGACCTCAGTGGGAGTTAACACACACACACCCATCTAAATACAGCAGATAAAGTACATCTAGGACTACAGACTAACCAATCAAACAAGGGTTAGGGTTGTTTTTACCCATTAACATACTACTTAAGCCTATCCAAACATCTCCACAATTTCATAGGGGATAGGTCTAACATATCCATCTGCAGACACAATGTTTTACTTTTCATGAGAAGAGAAAGGAGAAAACATTTAGGGGGAAGTTAGGAGAGGAGTGGTGAAGAGAAAACAGAGATGATGGGGTGGAGAATGTTCGACTTTATATTAGGAGAGAGAGGGTTCTTTGTTGTTTTTAATAAAGGGAAAAAATCATAAAAATGAAATCTAGGCAGCCAATGACTTTGTTTCCCCCCTCTCATGTCATATCCCTCCCCCTCTCATGTCATATCCCCCCCCTCTCATGTCATATCCCCCCTCTCTCTCATGTCATATATCCCCCCTCTCTCTCATGTCATACCCCCCCTCTCTCATGTCATATTCCCCCCCTCTCTCATGTCATATCCCCCCTCTCTCATGTCATATTCCCATTGCTAACGTTAGTTATTTCTATAGATTCTGTAGTCTAGTGGACAGTTAGTATATGGAAAAAATGCCATTCTTCCCATTATGTACTAGTAGAGCTGGGACACCAGGTGGGTGCAATAATTATCAAATTGAATGGGAAAACAGCAATACTCTGAACCTCTATCCGCTGTAATCTATGTTCTACGAGGGCAAAATTACTATCTGATAACACAATTCATGTTTGTATAACATCATGTAATGTATTACTCAGTAGAAAGTATATTTGTCGAATTGTAGCTAGATTTTCCGCAATGGTTCCGTTAGCCACGTGTGATTCTGTAGAAATTAAGAAAAATCTGCTGTACAACTCGACGCTATGTACAACGCAAACTTTCGTTGTAGGAGTGGGACTTTGACCCCACAACAGTGACAGAGTAGCAAATGTAGAAACAACGAAGTGCAGACTAACTGCTACAGTAGGTGTTTTTTCCACATTCTCATTGGTCCATCCGACGTCAATCAAAATTTAATAATGCCCTTTCACATGATGTAACTTTGTTTATATTTGGTAGCCATAGCCCCTTCAAAAGATATGTTGCAATCTTTTAAACACATGGATATTTCAAGATTCTTAAGATGTTGCCTGTCCGGCAACTATAACAATGCTGTACTGCTTTTGACAAATATTATTATTTTGGCTACAGGACTCCGGTTATGTCACAACTTTGTGTTTAAGCTATAGGCGATACGAGAGGAAATATATATATATATATAAACAAATGCAACTTGTCACACAAAACAATTATATAGCTTTCACCCGACATGTAACCTATATCGAGTGTCACTAGATTATACCAACGGAATAAGGCACTTTCAACTACTAACCTTAGTACGTGCCTGCGATCTATAGTCCTCCCCAGACTGGCCCAAATGGTTGTATAATTCAGGAGCAAACGCAACAGCGACGCTGGCAAGACATGCGTATTACACTCAAACACTATCCAACTGGCCCAAAGTCTAAGCTTTAGTGCGCTTATTTTGAAATGCTTTTGATGCATATGCCTATCTACATATTCAATGTTATGCTTAATTTATACAAATTCATCAGATACGAAATACATTTCAGACTGACGTACCACACAAATCCTAGTATTGCAAGTGAGCATGATTTATTTTGTGGCCTAACCAGATTACAAATCACACATTACTGTTTGTGGTTGATGTTAATTTCATAATGTACAAAATAGTCTATAACAATGTTATTTAAGAATATAGAGGCTTTGCTTTTAAAGATTGTTTTACATTTTAAATAAAAAATGTAACGACTTTCATCAAAAAGACAAGACAACACACAGAAAACAACCATTGTTCAGATACAAAAAAATCTAATGGAACCTTAATTATTGACCAAACAAATATTTAACACTTTTAAGAAACACAATGTAAAATGAAAATATTTAAATCTCAGATAATAGTAACAATCTAGCTATCGTCATCAAGGGGGCAATGAAAACCAACCGTTGTCAAATAATACATAACGACAAACAGCCACAACAATTTCTCATTGGCCTGTTATATCCCCCCATCCCTTACATATTAGTTGACTAAATGTCATTTAAAAGAAGCATTATATATAAATTTAAAAAATTCAAAACACTTCTGACTGCATGCAAGTCGGCTAACTGGTGTGTGATTTTAGCATGCAATAATTTAGTTCACCACAGCATTGAGGCTCCAAGAGGATGTGACCTACTGCATTCTACATGTGTAACTAGCCTGGGTACTAGTCTGTTTAGGTTACACTACAGTCTTTGTACTCCGTGTCATATGCCAAATCTCAGTACAGGTGTGTTTAGCTGGAAAAGGAGTGGCAATGACTGGAATGATAGCCAAAAAGACAGGTACCCAGACTAGTGTATAACTACATAAATTAGCAAAATGTGTTTATTTAGACACTCCGCAGTATTGTTATGTGACATTACAATTAGGTCTACTGTACTTGTGAATTGTTATGACAGACTATTTATGGTACTTTAGCCTACTTCTACTAATACTTGACGTAAAGAGAATGCAATTAGTACACAATTAGTTCCATAATATCCCCATGCACTTTGAGCACACTTTTTAATCCCCCCCCCCTCCCCACCCACCCCATTCTAGAAATTCCTAATATAACAGTTTTGGTCAGGTAAATTGAGAGTACGAGGAATTTTAAGAGTAAAAAGTAAGGACACTCTGGTGGTTGCCTCGTACTAAGAGAATAGGAGGCAGGTCTTTCGACAGAGTCTCCAACCAGCACATGTAGAGGGCACTGGACACCGTTCCCTTCCGGGCCAATGGCATGCTCCTGTTGGACAGGGAATGAGTCAGTCGGTCAGAAGGACGGATGGACAGACAGACAGTATTAAATAGATAATTAAATAGATCAACAGTCCATTTCAATACCATCACTTTATATTTGTGTTCTAGACATAATGTAATATTATAACTACTTACATAACGATGAGTTTTGCTGAGTTTGAGTGTTCTTTCAGCAATTCATTCAATCTGATCTGTCGGTTAGTCTGGGGAAAAATAAATAGGAACAACTCAGCTTATATTAGTTATATATACAGTGGGGCAAAAAAGTATTTAGTCAGCCACCAATTGTGCAAATTCTCCGACTTAAAAAGATGAGACAGGCCTGTAATTTTCATCATAGGTACACTTCAACTATGCCAGACAAAATGAGAAAGAAATCCAGAAAATCACATTGTAGGATTTTTAATGAATTTATTTGCAAATTATGGTGGAAAATAAGTATTTGGTCAATAACAAAAGTTTATCTCAATACTTTGTTATATACCATTTGTTGGCAATGACAGAGGTCAAATGTTTTCTGTAATTCTTCACAAGGTTTTCACACACTGTTGCTGGTATTTTGGCCCATTCCTCCATGCAGATCTCCTCTAGAGCAGTGATGTTTTGGGGCTGTTGCTGGGCAACACGGACTTTCAACTCCCTCCAAAGATTTTCTATGGGGTTGAGATCTGGAGACTGGCTAGGCCACTCCAGGATCTTGAAATGCTTCTTACGAAGCCACTCCTTTGTTGCACGGGCGGTGTGTTTGGGATCATTGTCATGCTGAAAGACCCAGCCACGTTTCATCTTCAATGCCCTCGCTGATGGAAGGAGGTTTTCACTCAAAATCTCACGATACATGGCTCCATTCATTCTTTCCTTTACACGGATCAGTCGTCCTGGTCCCTTTGCAGAAAAACAGCCCCAAAGCATGATGTTTCCACCCCCATGCTTCACAGTAGGTATGGTGTTCTTTGGATGCAACTCAGCATTCTTTGTCCTCCAAAAACGACGAGTTGAGTTTTTACCAAAAAGTTATATTTTGGTTTCATCTGACCATATGACATTCTCCCAATCTTCTTCTGGATCATCCAAATGCTCTCTAGCAAACTTCAGATGGGCCTGGACATGTACTGGCTTAAGCAGGGGGGGACACATGTCTGGCACTGCAGGATTTGAGTCCCTGGCGGAGTAGTGTGTTACTGATGGTAGGCTTTGTTACTTTGGTCCCAGCTCTCTGCAGGTCATTCACTAGGTCCCCCCGTGTGGTTCTGGGATTTTTGCTCACTGTTCTTGTGATCATTTTGACCCCACGGTGTGAGATCTTGCGTAGAGCCCCAGTTCGAGGGACATTATCAGTGGTCTTGTATGTCTTCCATTTCCTAATAATTGCTCCCACAGTTGATTTCTTCAAACCAAGCTGCTTACCTATTGCAGATTCAGTCTTCCCAGCCTGGTGCAGGTCTACAATTTTGTTTCTGGTGTCCTTTGACAGCTCTTTGGTCTTGGCCATAGTGGAGTTTGGAGTGTGACTGTTTGAGGTTGTGGACAGGTGTCTTTTATACTGATAACAAGTTCAAACAGGTGCCATTAATACAGGTAACAAGTGGAGGACAGAGGAGCCTCTTAAAGAAGAAGTTACAGGTCTGTGAGAGACAGAAATCTTGCTTGTTTGTAGGTGACCAAATGCTTATTTTCGACCATAATTTGCAAATAAATTCATTACAAATACTACAATGTGATTTTCTGGATTTTTTTCCCTCATTTTGTCTGTCATAGTTGAAGTGAACCTATGATGAAAATTACAGGCTCCTCTCATCTTTTTAAGTGGGAGAACTTGCACAATTGGTGGCTGACTAAATACTTTTTTGCCACACTGTATATGCGATTAAAACAACCTCTAACTTTCCCCAGTGTCATCCTCCCTCTATATCTGTTCAATAAAATTAGAAATTAACTTAAAAATCTGTTTTTTTAAAGATCCAGACCTTGGCCCTGTAGAGCTCCAGCTCGTTGTCTGAGATCCTCCAAGGCTCCTCAGCCTTCAACCTTTCTGCAGCCTCCTGCTCCATGTCGTCCTCCTTTAGCTTATACGGCTCGATCATTTCCTCAAAGCTAAGCACACTACAAGAGACAGGTAAACGGGACACACAATGAACGTCATTATTATTGCATTATAATTATGATTACATTGTCATTATAGTCCTAGGCTAATGGGTTTCTTTGCACTTCACATATTGCACAGTTTCTTTGACGGAGGCTTCTCAGTGACCTATAAATGTCTTCATGTTGAACATGATCTTGTGGCCTGGCTGGTTTAGTGGTAATGCCGCATCCTCCAGCCACATATCTACAGTGTTGGCATAGGTTTGAATCTGGTCTACTGCCCTATGATACAACCTCACCCTATCTTACCCTACTGTTACCCTCTTTCTCTATCTGATCAATCAAATCTGAAAATACATTTAAAAAAATAATATTTATACAGTATGTAAATAGAGCATGATCTTGACACAGCAGGCATCTTACTTGTGTTTCTTTGGCTTGGTGTTGATGTCCCCGAGCACATAGATCGCAGAGAAATCTATCCTGAACTTGCTGAGCAGAGCAGCCATTCTATTAAAAAACAGGAGAAAGTATCTCAATTTTTCAGACTCAGTTGATAGGTCATGGCGCTTGCGATACCAGGATCGGAGGTTCGATTTCGGCTGGGGCCACCCATACAAAAAATGAATGCATGTAAAGTCGCTTTGTATAAAAGCAGCTGCTAAATATTTGATTATATTATAGATTCCTCAACCTCACATCATGACTGAAGGAACGATAACTCACGCCCTGCGATCATGGTCAATCCTGTTGATCTTCCCACCAATAAAAAGACGGATTTTGCAGTCCTTCCACTTCTTTTTTTCCGTGAGCAAGTACGGAATCAACAGAGCCAAGCCTGTAATATTTGGAACAGATAAATAAGGGATGATGGTAATAAATGACGACTCCTTGGGGTCCAATCTGATTGTTGACACTTGGGTCATATACATTGGGGCTCACTGTAGCAAAGTGTTTTGTAACAGAAAATTAGCTCTTCCTATTGGATATAATGCCTATTCATTTGGTGCATACGAATATAATCACAGCATTGACTTAGCATACTGTACCTCCGTCATCAAACAGCCACCACACATCCACTGTGCCTTTGCACTGCTTCTTCTTGAACTGCTGGCTGGCCTCCAGAAGCCTTTGGTCTGTGAGGCTCAGTGGCTTAGCACTTCTCTTCGTCTCTGTGGAGCAACCACATCAAAGGCAGTCACACAGTTATTATCAAAGACGGTAATTGACTGTGGACTGTTAGAATTTCCCATAGGAAAACATGTCTCACTAGCTGGGCATGCACAGTTGAATACTAGGCAGTGCATCCATGATTTCACAGTTTTTTTTGTGATATTTGTGGGCAAAAATGCTCAATTTTGCTGTGGCAATTCGGGCATTTTGTATGGCAACAAGGCACATGCACAGAGGGCTCTATCTGTGCAGAGCACAAGCCCATTTGCCCTTCCAGTTTTTTTGTATACATTTATTGTCATTCTTGCTCTGCACCCAATGCCTCCATGTCATTGGTACATTCTCATATATGCTTCAGAACTAAAATGTTGCATGTCTTGATTCAGCATTGGCACACAAAGGCGGGCACGCTGCGCATATTCAGATTAGTGTCAAATTTGCAAGCACTTGCATAATATACAGGGAATTGTTGATTTAGAAAATCCTGGAGGGACTGACCAAGACACATTGTAGCTTTTCAAATGAGCATAAACAGTAGACATTAATTACTTTGGTGCGAGTTAGGCCTGTTTATGGTTGTTTGGAGCTGGTTTCCTGAACCCAGGATAAGTCAACTGGACTAAAAGTGGACTTCAAGACATGAATAGGCTTAATCTGAGTATTTCTGTTTTACAACATTACCTGTGAAGCACTGTGCCTATATACTCATTCTAGTCTAAAGATTACCTCTGAGAATGAGAGGGCTGTTTTGAGCACTGGTGATCAGGGATGGAGGAAAGGAGTTACTGTCCTCGGAGTCTTTACCAAGCATGTTGACAGACACCACTACATCCTTCATACCCGCGTCCTTCTTCTCATGGGATGATAGGAGCTCATCTGGAGAAGGGGCAATCAGACAAATCTCAGAGCACTTTATCTAGTCCTTAGGCTTGCGTCTGAAATAGAACTCTATTCCCTATATAGTGCACTACATAGACCTCTGGTCAAAAGAAGTAATAATAACAGAAGGAAATCTCAGTGCTTTATAAGTGCACTACAGAGAATAGGGTGCCATTTCGGATGCACCCTTACTACTGTGAAAAAATCCATAGAATAGCTAGAAAGGGGGTGTGCTCAATCCATCTGAAGCTATCCACTGAAGCTAAGCTTCCATCTGAAGCTATGTCTGTACTACTAAGGAATGTTAAACTTGATTGTGAGGAATGAGTGTGTTGAATGAGTGCTCCTGGGAAAATGAAGAACACAGCATGACACAATACTGTACCTGGGTCTTGAATATGGGAGATATCAAGACCCTCTTGTAGTCTGATGATGACAACACCATGCTGCAAGTCAAAGGCATCACTGAAACACAACCGTACAGCTTGTTACTAACACTGAAGAGGGAAAATAGTATAAGAATAGATGGCCAAAGTGATTTCAATCATGATTTCCTCAGGAAAGCATGTGATGTAGGGTGAAATTGCCTCTATATGCTGATCTTGGGTTTAGCATTTTCCCGTCTAATAGTTAAGGTCAGGATTGGGAAGGGGAAGCTGATCCTAGATCTGTACCTAGGGGAAACTTCACCCTAGAGCAAACCATGTAGTCAGTCAGTCAAACTAGATACACTTACTGGATGATGTTGATATACATTTCCACATCTTTCATCTCGCCATCACTCCAGTTGTTCTTAAAGCCCATCACAAGTGTGTTGGGCTTCAAACGCCCCAAACCTGTGGCCTTGAAGATGAAAAATGTTTACATCAACATATTAATATTGGAAGGCCATTACCTGACTCTTTCAATAAAAATCCCTTGAACAACATGCACAAAGTGTAGTCATACTGTAACTACCTCTTTATGCGGCAGATAGCCTAGTGGTTAGAGCATTGGACCAGTAACTGAAAGGTTGCAAGATCAAATCCCTGAGCTGACAAGGTAAGAATCTGTTGTTCTGCCCCTGAACAAGGCAGATTAACCCACTGTTCCTAGGCCGTCATTGTAAATAAGAATTTGTTCTTAACTGACTTGCCTGGTTAAATAAAAAATACAAAAAAAAAGGTTAGATGGTGATTGGCACATTGAAAAAGATCATGATAGACAAGAGCCTGGGAACCAGTTCATTTGTGCCATCATGCCACTCCTTTCCACTCCTGGTCATGAAAAAGACTTAACATGATAGCATAAACATATCTGGGACCAGGCTAGACAGACACCATACTGAGGATATACCACATATTATAGCAGTGCACTGCAGAACAATCACCTGTAAAAGGTACTGAGCTCCATGTCTCAGGTCTTCAGCAAACACAGGGGTGTAGAAGGCCTTGATGCGATTCTTCAGCAGCCAGCGCTGGTAGCGGGCATGATCAAGAGACATCTCTTTGAAGTTTGGCCGACGGGACACCTTAGGATAATGAAACAATCAAAGCTGTTACTCCTAAAAATATAAGTAAGCTGTAAACTATATGTAAGATGTATACTGTGTATGTACAGAGATGCTTTGTAGTTGATAAGGCTTAGCGGCTAGGCTTGTAATGATACGTACCGTGCGGACGTGGCCACACACCATAAGGCCTACGTTCTTAGTGAATGCGTTTACCAGATGGAGTAAAGCAGGCCGGGCATTGGGGTATCCAGTCATCACCAGACACTGGGGTCTATCCCATATGAAAAAAAAAAATAATAATCCATTTACGTTTTTCAGGATACATGTGACATTTTTAAATTGGCCAAATAATGTATTCTTTTAAAAATGTATTTACTAGATTTTAATACATTCCAACAAATATTAAGCATGGTACTTACAGTAAAATCTATATATACGTATGTGTGTAAAATTGAAATCACAATATCTGTTAAATGGATCAGAAAATGCTTTTAAAAATACATTCTGAAATGCATTAATGTATTTTAGATTTTTTTTTTTTTACATATATATTAGGTAAATATATTAAAACATTTATTTGGAAATGTTTTGTGAAATATATTCCAACAGGCACTTAAAAATTATTATTATTATTTTTTTTAAATTAAAATGTATGGCAAATATACAAAATGTGCCAAATCATATTGTAACAAAATGCAATGGAACATTAGTAGGCGCAGTGTACAAACTTAACCTTTAAATTCCAGAACGCAACATGACACATTAAAACCACCTAAAGTCTAAGCCCTGTCTACTAAGCTATATGGAACTGTTTTAAGAAGGTCATACCAAGGATCATTTAGCTCTTTGATTTGGAATTTTAAGACTGATTGAAGAATAAAAAAAAGATTTTAAAAAATTGTTTGATGAAAAACAATTGTGGGCCTTACTGCATGAATTTGTTGTGTCAGAGCCTTTTCCAAAATGTTAGCTACAGGTAGGTCTAACAGTCACAAGCGTGTGCAGGAGCCTCTGCAGCAGCAGCCTCCCCCAGGTCCTAGTGCCCGTCCGATATGAAGTTTAAGATGTGATGGAACGGTTGTCGGAAGAAATAAATCACAGAGAAAATATATTGACTGATATATTGATTTATTTAGGGGGGCTAATGAACAGGCCTAGCAACATCCCTGTCTCACTTCAGAACAAATTTCCTTTAGATTTTTGGGGGGGACTGTTGGAGTGAATTTGTTATTCAGTGCTTTTGTATGGACTAAATGCAGATAGGCTACGATGTGAATGTGTGGTAAGTTAGAACAGAGAGAGAGAGAGAGAGAGAGTATTCACTACTATAGACTTTGGTCATAATCAAAGCTTTGTTAACCAATACGTTTTATTTATTATTTTTATTTCACCTTTATTTTACCAGGTGGGCCTGTTGAGAACAAGTTCTCATTTACAACTGCAACATGGCCAAGATAAAGCAAAGCAGTGCGACAAAAACAACAACACAAAGTTACACATGGGATAAACAAACGTACAGTCAATAACACAATAGAAAAATCTATATACAGTAATATTAGGGAGGTAAGGCAATAAATAGGCCATAGTGGAAATAATTACAATTTAGCATTAACACTGGAGTGATAGCTGTGCAGATGATGATGTGCAAATAGAGATACTGGGGTGCAAAAGAGCAAAAAAATAATAACAATATGGGGATGAGGTAGTTGGGTGGGCTATATACAGATGGGATCACTCCAGCTTGAGTGATTTTTGCAATTCGTTCCAGTCATTGGCAGCAGAGAACTGAAAGGAAAGGTGGCCAAATGAGGTGTTGACTTTGGGGATGACCAGTGAAATATACCTGCTGGAGCGTGTGCTACGGGTGGGTGTTGCTATGGTGACCAGTGAGCTGAGGTAAGGCGGGGCTTTACCTAGCAAAGACTTATAGATGACCTGGAGCCAGTGGGTTTGGCGACGAATATGTAGCAAAGGCCAGCCAACGAGAGCATAGAGGTCGCAGTGGTGGGTAGTATATGGGGCTTTGGTGAAACGAATGGCACTGTGACTACATCTAATTTCCTGAGTAGAGTGTTGGAGGCGATTCTATAAATGACATTGCCGAAGTCAAGGATCGGTAGGATACTCAGTTTTACGAGGGTATGTTTGGCAGCATGAGTGAAGGAGGCTTTGTTGCGAAATAGGAAGCCGATTCTAGATTTAATTTTGGATTGGAGATGCTTAATGTGAGTCTAGAAGGAGCGTTTACAGTCTAACCAGACACCTAGGTATTTGTAGTTGTCCACATATTTTAAGTCAGAACCGTGCAGAGTAGTGATGCTAGTCTGGCGGGTGGGTGCGGGCAGCGATTGGTTGAAGAGCATGCATTTGGTTTTATTTGCATTTAAGAGCAGTTGTAGGCCACAGAAGGAGTGTTGTATGCCATTGAAGCTCGTCTGGAGGGTTGTTAACACAGTGTCCAAAGAAGGGCCAGAAGTACACAGAATGGTGTCGTCTGCGTAGAGGTTGATCAGAGAATCACCAGCAGCAAGAGCGACATCATTGATATATACAGAGAAAAGATTCGGCCCGAGAATTGAACCCTGTGTCACCCCCATAGAGACTGCCAGAGGTCAGGACAACAGGCACTCTGATTTCACACACTGAACTCTATCTCAGAAATAGTTGGTGAACCAGGCAAGGCAGTCATTTGAGAAGCCAAGATTATTTACTCTGCCGATAAGAATGTGGTGATTAACAGAGTTGAAAGCCTTGGCGAGGTCAATGAAGACGGCTGCAAGGTATTGTCTTTTATCGATGGTGGTTATGATATCGTTTAGGACCTTGAGTGTGGCTGAGGTGCACCCATGACCAGCTCGGAAACCAGATTGCATAGCGGAGAAGGTATGGTGGGATTCAAAGTGGTTGGTAATTGGTTTGTTAACTTGGCTTTCGAAGACTTTAGAAAGACAGGGCAGGATGGATATAGGTCTGTAACAGTTTGGGTCTAGAGTGTCTCCCCCTTTGAAGATGGGCAGCTTTCCAATCTTTAGGGATCTCAGACGATACGAAAGAGAGATTGAACAGGCTAGTAATAGGGGTTGCAATAACTGCGGCAGATAATTTTAGAAAGAGAGGGTCCATATTGTCTAGCCCAACTGATTTTGCAGCTCTTTCAGAACATCAGCTATCTGGATTTGGGTGAAGGAGAAGCGGGGGGAGAGGGGGACTTGGGCAAGTTGCTGCGGGGGGTGCAGAGCTGTTGGCCGGGGTAGGGGTAGCCAGGTGGAAAGCATGGCCAGCCGTAGATAAATGCTTATTAAAATTCTCGATTATCGTAGATTTATCAGCGGTGACAGTGTTTCCTAGCCTCAGTGCTGTGGGCAGCTGGGAGGAGGTGCTCTTATTCTCCATGGACTTTACAGTGTTCCAAAACTTTTAGGGATTAGTGCTACAGGATGCAAATTTCTGTTTGAAAAAGCTAGCCTTTGTTTTCCTGACTGTGTATATTGGTTCCTGACTTCCCTGAAAAGTTGCATATCGCGGGGGCTAATTGATGCTGATGCAATACGCCACAGGATGTTTTTATGCTGGTCAAGGGTAGTCAAGTCTGAGTGAACCAAGGACTATATCTGTTCTTAGTTCTACATTTTTGAATGTGACATGCTTATTTAAGATGGTGAGGAAAGCACTTTTAAAGAACAACCAGGCATCCTCTACAGATGGGATGAGGTCAATATCCTTCCAGCATACCCGGATCAGGTCGATTAGAAAGGCCTGCTAGCTGAAGTGTTTTAGGGAGGGTTTGACAGTGATGAGGGGTGGTTGTTTGACCGCGGACCCATTACGGACGCAGGCTATGGGGCAGTGATCGCTGAGATCCTGGTTGAAGACAGCAGAGGTGTATTTAGAGGGCAAGTTGGTCAGGATGATAACTATGAGGGTGCCTATGTTTACGGATTTAGTGAGGCTGCCTGTAAGTTACAGTGTAATAGACGTTGCGAGATAGCTAACGTTAATGTTTACGGTGTCTTTTAAATTCGACATAAGTCATGTGGCGATGATATCTAATTAACATTGTATTTAACGTAGTTTTGCTATCTGTACCAGGCTATAAATGAGACAGATGACGTAACATCATGCACATATCTTTTCATACGCAATTGCTTTCATTCAGTAGGCCATTGCAAAACAATTATCAGTGGGTCATGTGTAGAAAAGGTGACATAGTGTTGATCACAATGTCATTGTATTATCCTCAATTTCTCAACTGTAGGCTAGCTAACGACTAACGTTAGATGGATATACGGATATTCTTCGAGAGATGCAGTGCCAGCAGCTCTGTCGAAGGTCAATCCGGTGAGAAATGAAGATTTTACCAGTTCAAACAAACAAATTCAAACTGAAACTGATTATCACATATTAAGCCTTGAGTTATTGTAAATATGAGTTTAATAACGATACATGTCAAAACACAGCAGGCAAGAATGAGGGAAAGAAGCTGGAGGCTGACAGGGCTGAGAGGTTAGTGATTAAAAAAAGCATGTAGATATTAAGCTTTCAGTTAAATTTGTACAGAATATGACAGCATATGTTTTACTTTTGTTAGGCATAAATACATTTTATTCATGATATCTTAAAGGGTCATGCAGAAAGAGAGGCTTCTGTGCCATGCAGAGATCAACATGCAAGCTGTATAAGTGAGAGTAAGCCCAGACCCCCCTAAAAGAGGCTTAGCCCCCTATCCATGAATCTCTAGTGACTTCCCTGCTGAGAGATATAAGAAGATCAGGAAACATATATATATATATATATATATATATATATATATATATTTACATGTATTTAACCCTTATTTTTAGCACTAAACAGTCTCCTAATACGTATACTTCCATTCATTTTTTAAACTGGTACCGGGTGTCACGAGTCCGACCGAGGGTGGCTTCCCTTCCCGGTCGGCGCTCGGCGGTCGTCGTCACCGGCCTATTAGCTGCCATTGATTGCATTTCCTCCCCCTCCTTGTATGTTTATTGGTAGCACCTGTTTGTGATGATTAATTGGGCTTCTTTAGACAGACGGCCCCGCCTGTTTGTTGTGCGGGATTAATTATTGTAACCTTCGGCTCTGTAGTAGAGGAACGTGTTTGTTCCTGGTCGTGCATTTTTCAGTTGTACATTTTTCATTCCCCGTGTTTGGGGCAGTTATTATTGTGAGCACCCTGTGGTGCGTTAGTGCATTAAAGAGCACAGCATTGCACTCTCTGTCTCCTGCGTTTGACTCCACACCCACGACACCCGGAGCATTACACCGGTGTACCTTCAGACGAGTCTTGTGAGGCCTGTAGGCATCCTAGAGCAAAACAACCGACAGGTACTTGTCCGTGAGATTCTGACCTTTGCACATATTAGTGTGTAGCCCAAACTGTTCGGACACTACAGACAGAAGTTTGCAGATCGTCTGTACTGACTTCAGACGAGTCCCAAGATGCTTGTGGGTGTCGTAGAGCAAAACAAAGAACACCATCGTGTTCGTGAGAAAATTGTGAGAAGACCGATTTTTGGGATGTCTCAAGATCTGACAAACACCACTCTAGCTGTGTCACCTTTCACCGCAGATGCAGAAGTGCGACAAATGCAACAAAAACTTCAACTGACTTTTTTTTACTATACTAATTAGATTTCTGCAGGGCGAAAATATTATCTCTAGCTTTTTTTTTACTGTCTCGTTGGAGGCCAAAAAGCACTACACCCCCAACAAGCCACGCCCCCAATACTTCTAATAGGTTGCCGCCGCTACAATATATTTAGTCAGAATGCATTTGTATTGTACATGACACATCCTAATTTAAAGGACTACAAAAATTCTACACGTTAATGTTAATTTTCTTTTGTGAATCTTGGGATGGGTTTCATGTCTGATTTAACTCATAATTACCAGTTGTGTAGGGCCATTCAGGTGTATTTTTCCCAAATGCGGTAAATTAGTTACCGCTTGGTTATGCACGCACCATAACACCTCTAACCGTCCACTGTATAATACCACTCATTGGAAGCACAATACCAACATATACACTTTCACATATTGTGGAGCATTGTACAATGTATAGTTTTTGTTTAAATGTATAAAAACTGAAATAAAAGAGTAATTTAAGATAATGGTAAAGACTCATTTAAGATCCCGAATTTGCATTTTAGATGATGATGAATGGAGAGGGTGACCTGATCCTAGATCAGTACTCTTGCTCTGAGACACTTGGTATAAATGGGCCCTGATGTTGAACATTGAATGTTGTTGCTGAAGTACACAACGTCAAGGTGCAGGGTTCATTCCATAGTACGTGGGTATTTTTTTAGTAGTGTGCAGTATGATGTGTAACAGTTACGCTGATGCTCCTCTAAAAGGACCTGCTGCTGTGCTACCTGAAGTTTTTGACGTGGTCCTCTACACCAGTGAGAAGGAGGCAGTGTGTCAGCGCATGGTTATAGATCAAGGCTTGAGTGGAGGAGCCCCAGTTAACATCTGTGTGGGAATAAAATGAAAAATGAAAAAGAATGAAGAATGAAGAAAAAATAAAACAATAGATTAGAGACGAATATTGAACAGAAGTGTAACAACAGCCGACATCAACACTAGAATATAGTGAAAATACATGTAGTATTATAATATGTGTGTACGATAAAGACACAGTGTTCCTACAGCAAAGAGAAAATACTGGCCATAGTTTTCTGTCCCAGATTACATTCAAATACTATGTGAGAAGAGGACCATTTACCTGGTTTCTTATAGCTGACATATACATAGAGAGCCAAGACAATGATATTGGTCATAAGGGCGGCCCACCAGTTTACAACAAACATGACAGCACAACAAAGCACGGCTCCAGCCAGCGAGACCCACTTATTGAAATATTTGAAGCTTGGCCGCCATCCTATTTAGAAGGGAGAGAGTACAGTAGAACAGAACATTAACAATAAATTCATATTGACAAAACACAGACTGGGAATATATATGTAGTGACATCAGTGTGTAAAAACAACAGAGTTAGAACGTCATTTAACCCTTTACACTCGCGGGAATTGGCCTATAGGGACAGGGCTGAATTGAAATGTTTCTTACAGAAGAAATATAAAAGCATTTGCATAACCATGGTAGCCATTGAAAGGGAAAAGTTTGGAGATAATGGGAAAATTATTAGACCAAAAGGTGGAGACAGTTCACCTGACACAATGATGAATCCAAACATTACACTGTTGAATTTATGTGCATTTTACATTTATTGTACTTTTCACCGCGTTTGTTGATAGCAAAATCTGAAAATACTCTGGATACATGATAAGAATATTCCTGGAAAGACAAAAAATTACAAAGGTTTGAGTGAGAGGACTAACTAGTGTCGCCAAGTGGCCAAACACCTCTCCAAAGTGTGCACAGTTCCTAAGTCATTTTAATGCACTTTTATGACTCAAAGAAGAGTCTTCAACTATAAGGTGCCTTTTGAACACTCCTAGCTGTGCCGTTGAGTATCTAGAGCAAGCACGCTTGTAGTTTTTTTGTTTGGAACACAACCCCGGCATCCCCATCATCACACAATTACTGTTGTTGTTTACACAATCCAAAAACGGTCAATAATAAATTGCAATCTGGGTCAGTTGGGAATCATTTGAAAGCTTGTTCTATTGCCAACACGCCTACCTAAGTTATAAAATACGATATTACAGTGTTAAGCTTACACAAAGCAATTCAGGGAAACAGATAATAATTTTGGTGCGCATAGAAAAGAGTCATGATTGCATTCAGGTGTGTGTGCCGTGGCAAACTTGAGTTTTATGATATGGAAATGTGAAGTGCACATTTGGACTCAAGGGTGTTTAGCAAAATACATAGTCCACTTAATTTGCAGCATTTCCCTCACTCAGACAACAAAAACATTTTTTAAAGTTGCCCAATTAGCGGGAGAGATGGGGGAAACTTCTTGTCGCACTAGGTGCTCAAATTCAGAAGGGCTATCAGTCAAAACCCATCCAGTGCTGGGAAGAGAAGAGCCAGCCCACTGGGCACACCACATAATTTCAACGTGGATATAATTGGGCAATATTTGGTTGAGATGTTGATCAATATGATTACAACCTACAGTTGAAGTCAGAAGTTTACATACACTTAGGTTGGAGTCATTATAACTTGTTTTTCAACCACTCCACAAATTTCTTGTTAACAAACTATAGTTTTGGTAAGTCGGGTAGGACATCTACTTTGTGCATGACACGAATAATTTTTCCAACAATTGTTTACAGACAGATTATTTCACTTATAATTCACTGTATCACAATTCCAGTGGGTCAGAAGTATACATACACTAAGTTGACTGTGCCTTTAAACAGCTTGGAAAATTCAAGAAAATTATGTCATGGCTTTAGAAGCTTCTGATAATTGACTTAATTTGAATCAAATGGAGGTGTACCTGTGGATGTATTTCAAGGCCTACCTTCAAACTCAGTGACTCTTTGCTTGACATCATGAGAAAATCAAAAGAAATCTACAAAAAATTGTAGACCTCCACAAAAAAAAATCAGCCAAGACCTCCACAAGTCTGGTTCAACCTTCGGAGCAATTTTCAAATGCCTGAAGGTACCACGTTCATCTGTACAAACAATAGCACGCAAGTATAAATACCATGGGACCATGCAGCAGTCATACCGCACAGGAAGGAGACGCGTTCTGTCTCCTAGAGATGAACGTACTTTGGTGCGAAAACTGCAAATCAATCTCAGAACAACAGCAAAGTGAAGATGCTGGAGGAAACAGGTACAAAAGTATCTATATCCACAGTAAAATGAGTCCTATATCGACATAACCAGAAAGGCTGCTCAGCAAGGAAGAAACCACTGCTCCAAAACCGCCATAAAAAAGCCAGACTATGGTTTGCAACTGCAGAAATGTCCTCTGGTCTGATGAAACAAAAATAGAACTGTTTGGCCATAATGACCATCGTTATGTTTGGAGGAATAAGAGGGATGCTTGCAAGCCAGAGAACACCATCCCAACTGTGAAGCACGGGGGTGGCAGCATCATGTTGTAGGGGTGCTTTGCTACAGGAGGGACTGGTGCACTTCACAAAATAGATGGCTTCATGAGGCAGGTAAATTATGTGGATATAGTGAAGCAACATCTCAAGACATCAGTCAGGAAGTTAAAGCTTGATCACAAATGGGTCTTCCAAATGGACCATGACCCCAAGCAAACTTCCAAAGTTGTGGCAAAATGGCTTAAGGACAACAAAGTCAAGGTATAGGAGTGGCCATCACAAAGCCCTGACCTCAATCCTATAGAAGATTTGTTGGCAGAACTGAAAAAAGCGTGTGCGACCATGGAGGCCTACAAACCTGACTCAGTTACACCAGCTTTATCAGGAGGAATGGGCCAAAATTCACCCAACTTATTGTGTGACGCTTGTGGAAGGCTTCCCGAAACGTTTGACCCAAGTTAAACAATTTAAAGGTAATGCTACCAAATACTAATTGAGTGTATGTAAACTTCTGACCCACTGGGAATGTGATGAAAGAAATAAAAGCTGAAATAAATCATTCTCTCTACTACTATTCTGACATTTCACATTCTTAAAATAAAGTGGTGATCCTAACTGACCTAAAACAGGGAATTTCTACTAGGATTAAATGTCAGGAATTGTGAAAAACTGAGTTTAAATATATTTGGCTAAGGTGTATGTAAACGTCCAACTTCAACTGTAAGCCTAAAGGTCGAGACAATAAGTAGACACAGTGACAGAATAAATTCAACCACACCTCTGTCCATTGAAGTCCACAAAGCATATTACATGGAACAAACAGTTACATGACCTACAGAATGGTCAAGCAAGTTAATGTTTCCGACATTTTCGTACCACTTAACAACTATTGATTTAGAACCACGGAGAGTTACCGCAAGTCGCAAAGAAAACAGGAGCTGCCTCCACTATTCCTGCACCAACTTCAACATTTCAACATCATCAAATCACCTTTAGTGTAATACAGTGACAACTAAAAGATACCAAAAACAATTTAGTCCAGTCAAAGTAAGCAAAATATGACGTGGCTGTCCATGTATCTGATTTCTGTGCGTGTGTGCGTGCATGTTCGTACAAGTAGAAAAACCATGTTGACTCACCCTACTTGCAGAGAAACGCCAATGCCATCTTCCTCTCTTTCATGTTGATGCCATGGTCTATCACTCTATCATACAATACACGCTTTTATTTTTTGTTGTCTTAGGCTACCAGGCTAAAAAGCTTGCTCGCTACCCTAACTTCCTTTCATGGGCAACATTAGTTAGTTATCATTAGCCTTCTACATCTAGCTCCATATTGAACTCCCATTCTCTCCAGCCAGGGGCACAATGTATGAATTACTGGTTGGATCAGAATCGCTATTATAATCATTGGCCAGTATGGAGAATTAAGTAAAACCACAAGTCCAAATCCATATCTCCAACCATGGCTAATTTAGGAAAGGGACAATTTTAGCTAGCTAGCCACCGGAAGACAACAACACGAGATGAAACAATTTAAGTTATTTATGTCAATGACGCATGCTCTCAATGCGATTTGATAGGAGTGAGGCCAAGTCCAAACTGTCTTCCTGTAACACTTTTTTTGGTGCGCCAGGACCATTCACAGTTGAGCTCACTCAGTTTAGCTCAATGCTGATTGGCTATTCTTTAAATAAACAATTTGTCAAGGGAGGCCAATATGCTCACTGGATTCCCTTGAATTCAATGCTTCGGGCGGCAACAATGTCATACTGTTTTGGAATAGACAGCATCGGATAGATGGCCTACACATACAGAGACAAGAGGGGTGCTGTTGCTTTCTCCGGTGAGATACATTCAGCCACTTGCAAATTGAAGGAAAATGATGAAACACAGAGAGAGGAAAGCTAAATAATTGTATGTTTTTTTCATGGTCATTTTCGGGGGAGGCCTGGGTTCCCTTGGCATCCATGAATACATGCCACTCGTTATCACTGTGCTTTTAACCATCTAAAAGTACAACCAAATTCCAATGGAATAACAATGTTAGATTTTTGGTTTAGTTGTCACCAAATGTCTATCACTGCGCTTTCAACCATATAAAAGCACAGCAAAGTTCAAATGGGAAGACAATGTCAGATATTTTGTTTATTTATAACCAAATCACCTGGATTGCAGTTGAGGTGACATTAAAAGTACATGGTGCAAGGTCAATTCTGTTTGAGATTACTCACAGATTATTACAGCAATTGTGAAGATATCCACAAACCTGACACAACCTTTGCATGCTATCTTGAACATGCACACTGTATATGATTACATAAGAAGAAATGTATAGTTACAGTAACATCTAAACTTCAAAACACCAAGATGGCGCCCGCAGACATGGCAGCTCTGCTTCTAGCTCCTTAGCAACTTTGCAGTATTTGTTTCGTTTCGTTTCAAACGTTTTTTGTGTTATTACATACAGCTGGAAATTGGTTTTGGATATCAGATTGTTGGTAACTCACCAGCACCACGACCAGGAATACGACATTCCCAAATTGGATCCTTTGTTCCAACCCCCCAGGGCAATTGGACATATCCTAGAGGCTCCTCCAAGAATCCACCGGCGGAGAAGAGGTATTCGGAGTAGCATTCTAGTCCGACTCAGGAGGCAGGCACACCATCCACCATTTCCGAGTATATTACTTGCTAATGTTCAGTCTCTAGACAACAAAGTAGATGAGCTCAGGGCGAAGATCTCCTTCCAAAGAGACATCAGGGACTGTAACATACTCTGTTTCACAGAATCATGGCTCTCTCCGGATATACTTTCCCCATCCATACAGCCAGCTGGGTTCTCAGTACATCACGCAGACAGGAATAAAGAACTCTCTGGGAAGCATAAGAGCGGTGGCGTATGTTTCATGATTAACCACTCATGGTGTGATTGTGATAACGTACAGAAACTCAAGTCCTTTTGTTCACCCAACCTAGAATAATTCACAATCAAATGCCGACCGTATTACCTCCCAAGAGAATTCTCTTGTTATAGTCACAGCTGTGTATATTCCCCCCCAAGCCGATACCACGACGGACCTCAAGGAACTACACTGGACTTTATGCAAACTGCAAACCACATATGCTGAGGCTACATTTATTGTAGCTGGGGATTTTAACAAAGCACTTTTGAGAAAAACGCTACCGAAGTTCTATCAATACATTGACTGTAGTACTCGCGCTGGGAAAACACACGGCCACTGCTATTCTCTCTTCTGGGATGTCTACAAGACCCTCCTCCGCCCTCCTTTCGGCAAAACAGATCACGACTCCATTTTGCTCCTCCCTTCCTATAGGCAGAAACTCAAACAGGAAGTACCTGTGCTAAGATCTATTCAACGCTGGTCTGAGCAATTGGAATCCATGGTTCAAGATTGTTTTGCTCAAGCGGACTGGGATATGTTCCGGTTATCCTCAGATGATAACATTGATGTATACACGGACACGGTGACTGAGTTCATCAGGAAGTGTATAGGGGATGTTGTTTCCACTGTGACTATTAGAACCTACCAAACCAGAAACCATAGATAGGTGGCAGCATTCACGCTAAACTGAAAGCATGAACCACCACATTTAACCATGGCAAAGTGACTGGGAAAATGGTTGAATACAAACAGTGTAGTTATTCCCTTCGTAAAGGCAATCAAATAGGCAAAACGTCAGTACAGAGACAAAGTGGAGTCGCAATTCAACAGCACAGACACATGTGGCAGGGTCTATAGACAATCACGAATTACAAAGGGAAAACCAGCCACGTCGCAGACACCGATGTCTTGCTCCCAGACAAGCTAAACACCTTCTTCGCCGCTTTGAGGATAACACAGTGCCATCGACGTGCCCCTCTCCCAAGGACTGGGGGCTCTCCTTCTCTGTGGCCGGCGTGAGTAAGACATTTAAGCGTGTTAACCCTTGCAAGGCTGCCGGCCCAGGGGGCATCCCTAGCCGTGCTCTTAGAGCATTTGCAGATCACCCTATAGCACTCACTTCTGTCATCGTGAAGTGCTTTGAGAGGCTAGTTACAGATCATATCATCTCTACCTTATCTGACACCCTAGACCCACTTCAATTTGCTTACCGCCTCAATAGATCCACAGACAATGCAATCGCCATTGCACTGCACACTGCACTATCCCACCTGTACTAGAGGAATACCAATGTAAGAATACTGTTCATCGACTATCTCAGCCTTCAACACCATAGTACCCTCCAAGCTCATCATCAAGCACAGTGTCCTGGGTCTGAACCCCGTCTTGTGCAACTGGGTCCTGGACTTCCTGACGGGCCGCCCCCAGGTGGTGAAGGTAGGAAACAACCCTTCCACTTCATTGATCCTCAACACGTGGGCCCCACAAGAGTGCATACTCAGCCCCCTCCTGTACTCCCTGTTTACCTGTGACTGCGTGGCCACACACGCCTCGAACTCAATCATCAAGTTTGCAGACGACACGACCATAGTAGGCCTGATTACCAAAAATGATGAGACAGTCTATAGGGAGGAGGTGAGGGCCAGGAAAATAACCTCTCCCTCAACGTCAACAAAATGAAGGAGCTGATCGTGGACTTCAGGAAAAAGCAGAGGGAACATGCCCCTCTCCACATTGACGGGACCGCAGTGGAGAAGGTGGAAAGCTTCCAGTTCCTCGGCGTACACATTCACTGACGATCTGAAATGGGCCACCAACACAGACAGTGTGGTGAAGAAGGCGCAACAGCGCCTCTTCAACCTCAAGAGGCTGAAGAAATTTGGCTTGGCCCCAAAGACCCTCAAATACTTTTACAGATGCACAATTGAGAGCATCCTGTCGGGGTGTATCACTGCCTGGTATGGCAACTGCACCGCCACAACCGCAGGGCTCTCCAGAGGGGGGTGTGGTTGGATATTTGCATCTGAGCCCCATCATTGGAGGCACACTGCCTTCCCTCCAGGACACCTGCAGCATGCGATGTAACAGGAAGGCCAAAAATATAATCAAGGACATCAACCACCTGAGCCATGGCCTGTTCATTCCGCGACAGTATCATCCAGAAAGCGAGGTCAGTAGAGGTGCATCAAAGCTGAGACCGAGAGACAGCTTCTATCTCAAGGCCATCAGACTGTTAAAAAGCCATCACTAGCCAGCTATCACCCAGGTAATCAACCCTGCACCTTAGAGGCTGCTGCCCTATATACATAGACATGGAATCACTGATCACTTTAATAATGGAACACTAGTCACTAATAATGTTTACATACTGCTTTACTCATTTCATATGTATATACTGTTTCTATTCTACTGTATTTTAGTCAATCCGACATTGCATTTTAGTGAATCCGACATTGCTCGTCCTAATATTAATATATTTCTTAAATTCATTATTTTACTTTTAGATTTGTGTGTATTGTTGTGAATTGTTAGATATACTGCACGGTTGGAGCTAGGAACACAAGCATTTTGCTGCATCCACAGTAACATCTGCTAAATGTGTGTATGTGACCAATACAATTTGATTTGATTTGAAAATGTGGCCATGAATGTCTTACTCATTTTAAGGTTGAATGCTACATCAGTTTGTAAGATAGCTTTGACTTTACTCACGCCGGCCATTTATTTACTGTATTACAAAGAAAATGTTGAATTGTGTTTGGTTGACAACACAACCAAGTATCAGCTTTTAAAGGAGCTGTTTCTACTGCTTGGATAGTTGCATCTGAGCCCCAATGACTCAGTGGCGACCCGTCATTCAGGGTAGAGCACCAACTGTTTGGACCTCCACTAGTTTAAATGTTTTTCATGTAATTCTGGCATTCATTTGTGTCTGTTATCAGTTTAGCAAACAATGTAAACTGAAAATATAGTTGACAACCAACCACAATTCAATATCACTAAATATCATTACAAGTTAAATAAACCAGAGCTTGAAACACATTGGTTAATTTGCTTTGTTAAACCTACCCTTTGGAATGACTTCAATAGCAACAGTGAATCTATTTCTTTGGAAGTGGAGATCTCTAAACAATTATTCTCATGATAGTACATTGGTAATAATCAGTGACAAATATCATAGCAGGACTTGATTAAAACCCAGGATGGGAAACCAAAGGGTAACTATAGATAAATTCTCCAGTAGGAGGTGCTCCACACTCCAAGACTGCTTCCATCACGTGGACTGGGATATGTTTCATATTGCGTCAGATAACAATATTGATGAATACGCTGATACGGTGTGCGAGTTCATTAGAACGTGCGTTGAAGATGTCATTCCCATAGCAACGATTAAAACATTCCCTAACCAGAAACCGTGGATTGATGGCAGCATTCGCGTGAAACTGAAAGCGCGAACCACTGCTTTTAATCAGGGCAAGGTGACTGGTAACATGACCGAACACAAACAGTGCAGCTATTCCCTCCGCAAGGCTATCAAACAAGCTAAGCATCAGTACAGAGACAGAGTAGTAGAATCTCAATTCAACGGCTCAGACACAAGAGGCATGTGGCAGGGTCTACAGTCAATCACGGACTACAAGAAGAAATCCAGCCCAGTCACGGACCAGGATGTCTTGCTCCCAGGCAGACTAAATAACTTTTTTGCCCGCTTTGAGGTCAATACAGTGCCACTGACACGGCCTGCAACGAAAACATGCGGACTCTCCTTCACTGCAGCCGAGGTGAGTAAGACATTTAAACGTGTTAACCCTCGCAAGGCTGCAGGCCCAGACGGCATCCCCAGCCGCGCCCTCAGAGCATGCGCAGACCAGCTGGCCGGTGTGTTTACGGACATATTCAATCAATCCCTATACCAGTCTGCTGTTCCCACATGCTTCAAGAGGGCTACCATTGTTCCTGTTCCCAAGAAAGCTAAGGTAACTGAGCTAAACGACTACCGCCCCGTAGCACTCACTTCCGTCATCATGAAGTGCTTTGAGAGACTAGTCAAGGACCATATCACCTCCACCCTACCTGACACCCTAGACCCACTCCAATTTGCTTACCGCCCAAATAGGTCCACAGACGATGCATTTTCAACCACACTGCACACTGCCCTAACCCATCTGGACAGGAGGAATACCTATGTGAGAATGCTGTTCATCGACTACAGCTCGGCATTCAACACCATAGTACCCTCCAAGCTCGTCATCAAGCTCGAGACCCTGGGTCTCGACCCCGCCCTGTGCAACTGGGTACTGGACTTCCTGACGGGCCGCCCCCAGGTGGTGAGGGTAGGCAACAACATCTCCACCCCGCTGATCCTCAACACTGGGGCCCCACAAGGGTGCGTTCTGAGCCCTCTCCTGTACTCCCTGTTCACCCACGACTGCGTGGCCACGCACGCCTCCAACTCAATCATCAAGTTTGCAGACGACACAACAGTGGTAGGCTTGATTACCAACAACGACGAGACGGCCTACAGGGAGGAGGTGAGGGCCCTCGGAGTGTGGTGTCAGGAAAATAACCTCACACTCAACGTCAACAAAACTAAGGAGATGATTGTGGACTTCAGGAAACAGCAGAGGGATCACCTCCTTGTATCCACATCGATGGAACAGTAGTGGAGAGGGTAGCAAGTTTTAAGTTCCTCAGGCATACACATCACAGACAAACTGAATTGGTCCACTCACACAGACAGCATCGTGAAGAAGGCGCAGCAGTGCCTCTTCAACCTCAGGAGGCTGAAGAAGCATTGCCTGTTCACCCCTGGTATGGCTTCAGGCTCTCCAGAGGGTAGTGAGGTCTGCACAACGCATCAGGCTTGTGCATCAAAGCTGGGACGAGAGTCACCAAAAGCACTGTCAATGACACTGACTTCTACAGCCATTTAATCATGGGAATCCTGATGGGAAATGATGTAAATATATCACTAGCCACTTTAAACAATGCTACCTTATATAATGCCCTTACCCTACATTGTTCATCTCATATGGGTACGTTGATACTGTACTCTATATCATCGACTGCATCCTTATGTAATACATGTATCACTAGCCACTTTAACTATGCCACTTGGTTTACATAATCTCATATGTATATACTGTAAGGATATCATCTACTGTATCTTGCCACTGCTCTGTACCATCACTCATTCATATATCCTATGTACATCCACACTGTGTATGACAGTAGTTTTTTGGAATTGTTAGTTAGATTACTTGCTCGTTATTACTGCATTGTCGGAACTAGAAGCACAAGCAGCTGGCATTAACATCTGCTAACCATGTGTATGTGACAAATAAAATTTGATTTGATTTGATTTGATTTGATTTGTATCACTGAAAACTGCTCCGCAGGCTTCTAGGTCTCTCATCACCGGGGGCAAACTACCTGCCCTCCAGGACACCTACACCACCCGATGTTACAGGAAGGCCATAAAGATCCAGGACATCAACCACTAGCCACTGCCTGTTCACCCCGCTATCATCCAGAAGGCGAGGTCAGTACAGGTGCATCAAAGCTGGCTCTATCTGCCATCAGACTGTTAAACAGCCACCACTATCATTGAGTGGCTGCTGACACTGACACTGACACTGACTCAACTCCAGCCACTTTAATAATGGGAATTGATGGGAAATGATGTAAATATATCACTAGCCACTTTAACAATGCTACCTTATATAATGTTACTTACCCTACATTATTCATCTCATATGCATACGTATATACTGTACTCTATATCATTGACTGCATCCTTATGTAATACATGTGTCACTAGCCACTTTAACTATGCCACTTTGTTTACATACTCATCTCATATGTATATACTGTACTCGATACCATCTACTGTATCTTGCCTATGCTGCTCTGTACCATCACTCATTCATATATCCTTATGTACATATTCTTTATCCCCTTACACTGTGTATAAGACAGTAGTTTTGGAATTGTTAGTTAGATTACTTGTTGGTTATTACTGCATTGTCGGAACTAGAAGCACAAGCATTTCGCTACACTCTCATTAACATCTGCTAACCATGTGGATGTGACAAATAACATTTGATTTGATTTGATTTGATTTGCCCAGCCTATTGTTTTTTTCTGATAGTGGATATAATGTTGAAGATCTGACATTGTTTTAAACGTACAAATTCAACATATTTTACACAAGGTTTGTTTATGTTGAAATTGGGTTACCGTGATGATGTATAGCATGTTACTGTACAGCCGCTGCATTCCAATTTAGGATTTATCAGTCAGATCTGCCATTTTCAACCAGTATATGGCTACGAGTGTAAAGGGCAACGATTAATTTGAATGAAAAGTGAATATATCGGAGAGTACATATATCAAAACCAATCCTTACCTGGAGAGTTGGCCAGAGATGCATGGAACACAGAAAAATTTATCAAGGCATATGAGGCCAGAAAGAAGTTTGAAATGATGGGAGCAATGACATTCAGCTCAGCTAAGGGAAGAAATCACAAATAAAACTATAAATAGACTGATACATGAGTGACAGGGAAAGAATGAAGTGGATCTTTTCAAGCATTTTGTACACTGTAGTAATCTGTTTGTTGGCCAGTTTGGAAACTAGAATGACTTCATTACCCATAATGCTCAATAATGTACAAAAAAACCTACCAATAAGAATGAAGGCCAGACCAATACAGAAGGTGAGGACGTAGCCCCGTAAAGGTTCATTGTTCTTTCCATATCCCTTAGCAAAGACATGGAGGCCTGGGTAGATGTTGTCCTTGCACAAAGCCTAAACAGCCACACAAAAACATTGAGAAACCAACATCCAATTCAATTGACTGGACATACCGTATACTCGTTTTTGACATAATATTGGATATCTAAAATAATGTCTAAGGGGCGGTTTCCCGGACACAGATTAAGCCGCATACGTGTCTTTTTGTTGAGCAAAACTTTTTGTGGAATGTACTACGCTGCGTTCAGACCCCCGCACACTCAAGGTCGTCGAGATATATAGTTTCCTTGTCGGCCTATTTGGCGGGAAACTGTGAAGAGAGCTGTAGCCGATTGCCTGTTCCTGTTTCTGAGTCTTTTATTAAAGAATGTGAAACAATGTTGTGTTTCTTTGCTGCTTTTCATTAAATCATGTAGCTGTTCTTTAGGCTATGGGCAGAATATTATATTTTGTAGCATAGGCTACCGAATTTATGACAATAAACAGTTCACGTGAAAAAGGCCAATATTTGGTTGTTTCAATTGAAAAAATACTCTTTGTCACATGACAATAGCAATAGCAACATTATGATTTTAGAGACACAAAGTAACAATAGCCTCTATGATTAAAGGGATCGGAGTCCATCTACTATTGGGCTCTCACCATCATCATCATTATTTACATCATTCAAATTCACCAAATCAGTTTGTTTACAAACCCACTAGGCTACTCATTTGTTTTCATTAAAAGTCCTGAATGATAGATAGGAAAATACCATTGGGTGTTTGCCTAGGCTATCTTACACTATTGCACACAATAGCCTTCAGTGTCCAATCCGACGCACAGAAACATATGAAAACATTAACTCATTACTTTGATGCTTTCTTTGTTACATCTTGTAGACCCTGCTGCAAATCAAGCAGATAATCAACATAACTGTTTTAGCATCGCATGCTATCTCACAACAGCTGTTTGTCACTTGACTGTCATTCAGAAAAATCCTGGATTAGCTGATGATGGTTGACAATAACACTAGGCCTAACCTAACAGCTGGACACCAAATGCACATCTAACAAGTAGGTACATTAGCCTACCCATAGCCTATTGAAGAACCAAGCAAGTTAGGTGACTTTCGGGTAAAAGCGTTCGATTTTGCAATTGCATACATCGTTTTGGATTTGTGTGCCCATAAAAACTGTTTTCACGGCATGGCTTAAATGATCATTATGAACATTTGATAAAGTGGTGCTGCCATTATTAGTGCACCATCTCATAGATTAGGTTTCTTAGTGTATTCATGATTGATTCGAATGAAGCTTTCAGAACATGCGCACTTTGCCTACTGGTCAATTATCTCACAGTCATCTGGACACTTTCCTATGTGCAGTGCAGGTCAGTTATATGGTCAGTTATATTTTTGTCTCCTTTTCATATCGAAAAAATGGTAGCTTATTGATCACAGAGCGACCAGCCAGCTGTCACATGTTTATTTATTTATTTTCTACAATATTCTGCCCATATGAAGAAATGTATATACAGTATATTCTCCATTGGCATGCTTTTAGGTCCAGGCCCAATCTGTGTCTGGGAAACCGGCCCTAAAAATGTACTCCTCGAAAATACTCGAAACATAACAAATACTGAAGGAGGGTTCTCACCTGGAAGACTTTTGGGGCACTGACGAGAGAGGCCAGGGCTGATGACAGCGTGGCAGAGAAAATACCAGCAGTGATCAGAGGTCCAAACCCAGACACCAAACTCATGACCTAGCCAACAACAAGCCTAGACGTTACTTCACTAGTTGGCACCTTCAATGATATCAGGCAACACACACATTCTCTCATGAACTGAGATTAAACTACAGCTATTGAAAAGATTGAAATGCAAAAACAAACGTCATGTTATAGAGGGTACCATAGGGGTGCTAAGCCATTAGTGGTAGTGGGGAGAAACTCATGCAAAGTCATGGCAAAACACCTCAAGGTATAAGAGCATGTCAGAAAATACAAAAAGATTAGTGCTAACCATGACCAATTTGTAAAAGGCTTGCAGTGTGTATTCATAACAAAAAAACAACAACAGCAAGGTGTATTGTTCAACTCTATGTCTGCCGTGCAAACCAATCGACAAGTGCCTTTGTCAGTAATGCCATGTAAGTGCACTTGGCTTTGGTACTGGGTAACCCTGTACCACTTGCCTATGATATCAGTGTCACAAAGAGGGTGGGTGCCTACGCACAGTGGTTGCTGTCAATGGTCTCATTCAAGACCTAGAGAATGCCTTGTGACTCACAACACAAGCACTATTATCCCAGCTCCCATTGTTTACCACTAACTAACACTGCAAGCCCCTACATCTATTGTCAAAAATTCAAGCAGAAAGGAGAATAGCGTAGTGAGAGAAATGCAGCTTCTGAACTGCCGTGAGAGACAGAATAATTATTTGCAGCCCATTTTATCACTAAATTGCCCAACACTAACCCAAATCAAATTCTCAGCGCTCCACATCAAACAACTACCATGGTGTTAAAGGATCATATAAGGTTACCCTCTCTTTTATAAGGCTTTATGCCAGATGACTATTTTAAAGAATAATTCCTTTTGGGAAAAAAGCATATCTGAAAACATCCAAGCAGAGCATTGTGCTAGACTAGAGGTCAACTTTCAGCAGAGGTAGGAGACCTGCTTCTACCAGTAGTTTGAATGACAATCAGAATCGGGGTGGGGGTTATAATGCGTGAGACTATTTTAAAGGGGACGGTTCACCTAAATTACAAAATTACGTATTGGTTTTCTTCCTGACAGCGACCAGGTAAACAAAACCAAAGCAAGATAGGTGACTTACCTTGTCCATAAACTGCTTACAGGGTAAGGAAACCAATATGCAGTGTTGTAGTTTGGGTGAACTATCCCTTTAAGTTGTAGGCTCTCTGGCTAAACTTTGTTACATCATGTGAGGTTAATAATTTTTGGAGGTGTATGTTAATGTCAATGTTAAGAGAATCCTACACATCACCCCAGGCCCAGACATACTTGGAAATCGTTCATAAGTCCAAATTTGCAGCCTCCTTCCTTACAAATCGAGAAGTCATAACCAAGTGTGCAGGCAGCATCCGTGCAGTTCAAGTCACTGACACTGGAGGTATCATTGTGATCGCCAGTGGCGTCTCTAAGGATACAAGATCCTGGAAGAAAGGATGAGAATATTAACTTGAGTCTTCAATGAACTAATTGTGGAATTTTTATTCATTTTAAACAGTGTCCTCGTCTTGCTACTGTAACTTCATGTTCATTTTATAAAGACAAAGATTACCAGTAGAAACAGTCACTGCCACATAAGTAATTCCAGTTATAAGGATGGCCAAAAGAGTGCCCTTTGGAATGGCTGACTGAGGATCCTGGGGGACAGAACAAAATATTTCTCAATGTTTTGTTGTGAATACATTAAAAACGCATGACAGTTTTTGCTCTATATGAAAGTGCTCCATCTTGAAAACGTCACTGCTGACATGCACCCTTTCTAGGGATTATATTAACAGTGGACTAATGAACAAAATGCAAAAATTTAGTTTTCGAGTGTACAGTAGTATTCCTTTAAAGGCCCAGTGAATTCAAAAACGAGGTTTCCCTGTGTTTCATATACATTACCACACTATGGAGGTTGAAATAATACTGTGCAATTGTGAAAATAATGACAATGCCCTTTTAGTGTAAGAGCTGTTTGAAAAGACCGCCTGAAATGTTTGCCTGTTTTGGTGTGATGGAGTTTTGGCCTAACCTAGGGTTACAACAGTGGTGTAAAGTACTTAAGTAAAAATACTTTAAAGTACTACTTAAGTCATTTTTGGGGGTAGCTGTACTTTTATGTCACTACATTTCTAAAGAAAATCATGTACTTTTTACTCCATACATTTTCTCTGACACTCAAAAGTACTTGTTACATTTTGAATTCTTAGCAGGATAGGACATTTTTTCAATTCACGCACTTATCAAGAGAACCTCCCTGGACATCTCTACTGCCTCTGATCTGGCGGACTCACTAAACACAAATGCTTAATTTGTAAAATATGTCTGAGTGTTGGAGTGTGCCCCTGGCTATCCGTAAATTTAAAAAACAAGAAAATGGTGCCGTCTAGTTTGCTTAATATAAATAATTTGAAATTATTTATACTTTTACTTTTGATACTTAAGTACATTTTACCCATTTTATTTATTTTTAATACTTAAGTATATTTAAAAACCAAGTACTTTAGACTTTTACTCAAGTAGTATTTTACTGGGCGACTTTCTCTTTTACTTGAGTCATTTTCTATTAACGTATTTTACATTTACTCAAGTATGACAATTGGGTACTTTTTCCACCACTGGGCTACCGGTAATTTATCAATGTTACCAGAATCTTCAGTAATTTTGGTAATTAAGAGAAAATCGATGGCAATCTATTGTAACTTTGGTAATTTATACTGGAATACCTTAAAACAAATGTATTCACATATAGTATTATTTTTTGTATAAATCTGTGTCCATATTGTCCATGAGTTTCTAGTAGATAGACCATTTGGTCCAATAGAAAATAGCCTAATTAATAAAAAAACATCTGAACAACAATTTTCAATTACTGTACCTCTGCAACTCATCCAACTATTTACTTTTCCCACAACTGCCACCAGTTCGACGCCAAAATATTGACAAGAAAAACATTGGCATAGTAAAATAAATATAAAGGACATTAAATGCTGAAACCCAGGGTAGCCTAGTGGTTAGAGTGTTGGACTAGTAACTGGAAGGTTGCAAGTTCAAACCCCTGAGCTGATAAGGTACAAATCTGTCATTCTGCCCCTGAACAGGCAGTTAACTGACTGTTCCTAGGCTGTCATTGAAAATTAGAATTTGTTCTTAACTGACTTGCCTGGTTAAATAAAGGTAAAAATAAAATATCAAACACCAATAGTATTCACTAAGTTGATGGTTTATATTTAGGATAATGTTTTACAGTTTTGTCATTCTATTTTTCAAATTATCTTATTTAATTATTTCATATATTTTACATGTGATAAGTACACAGAGAGAGCCAGAGATAATTTCAGACACGTGATAAGTTTAATAAAGGTTCAATTTCAAAAATAATCTACCCAAAAGGGCCACTAGAAGTATTTTGATAGATTACATAAAAGCCTTGAAATATACCAAAATTCTGGTAAAGTTTCCAGTAAAATTACCCTCCCTTTGCAACCCGACTCAGACCACTCACAGACAGTCTTTGCAAAATTCTTGGTTGAGAAATTGCTATCTGCTAAGAAGCTTTTTTTGTTTCTTTTTTACCGTTTTAACACAATCACAGTAAGGTATTTCATTGTTACTGGGAAAGGATTTGATATTGATATAAAATGGCTGCATTGGACCTTTGAGAGAGGCCAAGGTCTTACTGTAAGGTCTCCTGAGATGTTGGCACCTGCCAGGATGCCTGTTGCAGCCGGAAAGAAAATGGCAAACATGGAAAAGAATGTCTCGCCGTCTCGGAAATCCGGTCCCATGTTCTCCATCATGATAGCCGCTTCGGATGAAAAAGAACACAACGTGACAATTTCATCTTGATTCAATGGGGGCAGTCGTAAGCCATTAAATATAATGCTAGCCTGTGTGCCAGTCTGTTTCTGCACTCTTGCCAACTCCTTATGGAATTGTCCTGCCAAAGATGTTTTCCTTGAAAATTACAATTAGGTAGGCAAAAGCACAAACACATCTGAGATTAGATTAATGTAATGCATGCTCAACAGAAGGAGAATTACAATTTGGGATATGGAAATGAGTGCATAGTTGAACTATCAGACAAACCTTTGTAGCCAAAGAAGCCTTTGGGCTCTTTTGACTCCATGGTGATGACGGTTCCGATGAAATAGTTGAAGATGGCGGCCAAAAGAATGACCAACAACACAATCTGGGCCTGGAAGGGAATGTTGGGTCAGGAGTGGTACAGAGTTTTAACACGTTTATCTGCCAGAAGTTCCATAAAGTCACTACGGCAAGAGTCTAAAGTAAAGCAAGGTTTCCTTGTGTTACTATGTGTGACAGTGCATTGCTCTGTAGGTCTTACCTTCGCCTCCCACTCCATCCCTGCCACTGAGATGCCCAGAAGCAGGATGACAGTGAGGGTGCCCACTATACGGACGTCATTGAGCTCATCTGTCATCAGGGCATCTACATCCTGTCAATCAGGAAACAATCACCCAGTGCTGTTACTGTTGTTGCTATGTAAAATGTCAACATGGCACACAGCGATCCAATCAACGTTCACTATACAGGCATATCAAATGTTCCTTACATTAAGCATCTCAACGACAGTTTCAGCAAAGCCCACAACATACATGGCCACAGCCACAGCATTAGCAAAGGCGAAGATGAGACCAATGGAGCCGCCAAATTCAGGGCCCAAACTCCTTGATATGAGGTAATATGCTCCACCTAAAATAAGATGAAGAATTGAAGACGGGTTAGACCAGAAACATGCTAGGGTTAGACCAGAATCACAATTCAAGCGTGTTAATGCTCAGCACACTATAACTGACTTTAAAGGTCATTTCCAATTGAGCTGACATTTTATGCGTTTATTGTGATTGTGATGTCCGCAAATGCTGGAACATTGCCTTTAAAATCCACAGTGTCGACAGCCAGGGGCGTCTGGCACCACAAAAATCTGAGGGGGCACAAATATTTAAGGATGGCTGGGGGGTGGTCTGAAACAGCTTTTTCCTGCAATCTAGAGCCATAAACATTATACTTAGTTTTATATAAAAAATAAGTATATTTTTCTGCATATCTAAGCATACCTCTTGAGCTGTCTGTATCCTCCTGACAGTAATTCTTTACAAAAACTAACTAAATATGCTTCTCACATCTCTGAGGAAATCTGGGTAAAAGATTGAAAGGAATGTGAGTCTTATTCAGTACGTTTAATTGCTTGCTTTTCTAGAAAAAGAAGGTCTACCAACCTTGCCCGCTACTTTAACTTGATCGATAGGCTGAAATGCTTTTGGTAACTAGCTATGAGGTTGGGAGATTGGGAACCTATCTGGGTTACACTAAAAGGGCATTATCATTTTTTTCGACAAATCTGAGGGGGCACATGCCCTTCTGCACGGGCGTGACGCTTCTGTCGACAGTGCTCTACGGATTTAATCCCGGCATCATGAAGGATCCCAAAAACTTTACCAAATTAATACTCCTTAGAATCTCTTCTAATACCTAATTTATATCATTCTGCTACAGGATCCTAATACATTGTTAATATATTAGCATTTCATCAGGAATAAAGCTTTCCCTTACCTCCTCGCACAAACCCATTGGTTGCTATGGCTGAGGTGGAGAGTCCAGTGATGGTGGTTACAACTGTTGCCATCAGAATAATAACAC
The DNA here is from genome assembly GCF_018296145.1 of Oncorhynchus tshawytscha. Taxonomy (NCBI): domain Eukaryota; kingdom Metazoa; phylum Chordata; class Actinopteri; order Salmoniformes; family Salmonidae; genus Oncorhynchus; species Oncorhynchus tshawytscha. The sequence continues at coordinate 48,106,364 of NC_056432.1, forward strand.
ATGTCAGACCTGTTAAAAAAAGATGAGCAAATGATCTTTTAGTAGATAACTTTCTCATCATGCTTACAGGTAAAATCGATTGGGACAAAGGCCTGTAGGAATTTGTTTTACCTGACCTGGAAAAACTCTGGGCCCTAGTTATAGACCATGTTACTAGGCCCACTTGGTCAAAAAGCATAATAATAATATACCTGCAAGTATATCATTTTATGGTAACAAACTTTACAACAAGGGGTGTGTTTATTTTGTGTCACCTGGTGCCCCAGGTGGGTGGAGATTTCACTTTAAGACCAATGGAATGGTCTAAAATGAACAAACCCTGAAAGGGGTTTGGGTGATGCAAAACTAACACGCCCAATGCTCAAGCAATACTATGAGGTTTGAAACCTTAAATATTTTGGTCTGGATTGAACATGAGTCATCACCTACGTACCAATGCCTGCCTGTCCCACGATCCATGACATGCGAATAAAGAGCATCACACCCCAGATGTTCAACATGCAACGTATCTGAAAACACAGACACACAGGTGACAACATTCACGTTACCAACACATACTTCTATAGTGGGGGGAAACCATTCATTTGAAAGCTTGTTTTTAGATTTGTGTTGGATGTCTTTGAAATGATTTACATTGATGTGAAATTCAATGATTCATCACAGAGCAATAAGGAGAACATGGTAGAGTTTGAATAGTTCTAAAAGAAAAAAACGGGATGTTTGGGCCAGAGACAACAAAATGTTTAGTTCCCAGATCCAGTTCTGGTCCAGATCCAGTACTAACCAGGACACCTTTGACCCAGCCAAACTTGATGGTGCCTCCCTTTGCTTGTTCCTTTGTTCCTTCTTTGGCTGCAGCCTCCTCAGCAAGAGTAGACTCCTCCCCAATAGGAAAGCCATCCTCATCCAATGGCTCCTGAAAAATACCACACATAACAAATGCTGACAAACATTAATGGCTAGATTCAATCCGATCGCCTATGATCATATTAAAGGCAACGTTTGCGTTCGCTTCATATGTGACCCGATTCATGAAACTAGAGCCGTTTGAACGTCTAAAATATTTTAATCAAAATGCGTTTTTTTGGGGCAGAAATGCCTTCTCAAACATGTGAACTTTTATGTGCCTTCATAACAAACTTGTATGCCATCTGTAAACACAATTGTTAAATTACGAGCCTTGTTGGTTAAGCCACAGAAAAGGTTTGCAACCTTCCCACTAGCCATGATTGGCTAAGATATTGTGTGGCCTGGACATACCGAGAAATGAGTTCAGATTGATCTGCCATAGAAGGCTTCTGTCTATTATTTTGAGCTCGTCAGTGTTGGTAATCCTGTCGAACGCGGCTTTTACATTTTGTTATTGTGTTGTGGACCTGCATAAGTATTGCTCTCCACTTTCTGGAGGATCAAGTTTTGAAATCAATGGAATTAGAGTATAATAGTTAAATAGATGGAGAAAACACCTGTCTCCAATTACATCTTCAAACTAACGGAAACCGTGGTATGGCATTCTTGACTGGGAGATGCGTCCATCATGCATGATGGTGTATACACTTAAGATAGTCTAGCGTTAGCTAGCTACATTTTCAGATATTACACATTTCAAATTTTGACAGAAAGTGGTTTCATTTCAAGCTGTGTTCATTGTTGCTTAACTAGCTAACGTTAGCTGTCTGGCTCGTTAGCTAACGTTACGTGAAGTGTATGATCTTAAACGTTTTTTTACCTAGCTAGGTTCATTGTTTACCCAGCTAGCTAAATACAAGTCTTAAGATAAAGTGTACGGTTAGCTAGCTAGCAAAAGTTTGCTGGCGGGATTGTTAGCTAACGTTACGTGACGTGTGTGATCTTAAACGTTGTTTACCTAGCTAGGTTCATTGTTTACTTAGCTAGCTAGCTAGCTACATGTCTTAAGATAAAGTATACTGTTAGCTAGCTAGCTAACGTTAGCTGGCTGGCTCGTTAGCTAACATTACTTGTGTGTGAACTTACACTTTGTTTACCTAGCTAGGTTCATTGTTTACCTAGTTAGCTATATGTCTTAAGTTAAAGTGTACTGTTAGCTAACGTTAGCTGGCTGGCTTGTTAGCGAACGTTACATGACGTGTGTACAACACCCGTTGAATATGGCCGGTGTCAGTAAACATCTGCAAAAAAGCCTAAGGAAATTGTTGCCAGCAGAGCTGGTTAGGCTGTTTTCATGTTATCCATAAGTAAACAAATCATCGGCCAGAGCGTCAAGTGTGCGCTACGAGAGCGAAACAAGTTGGGTGGGGCTGAAGCTTAAGATGGTGTGAACGATGCTGAACGGGTGTAGACCTAGATATCAAAACATTCAAAGGCCAATTTCTCAAAAGTGAGTTTACAAGTTAATCAACTTTCAAAGCAGAATTACTCTCCCATTGTTCCTCAAATGTAGTGTATGATGTACCATTTTGTAGCTCTGAGTCTCTACTTTTATCCAATGTAGAAAACACAATTTCAAATGTTGCTACATAAGACTGAATCCAGGTGTTGAGTCACATATGTCGACTCAATTGGAAATTACCTTTAACCCTAAAAGCGGCAACATATTTTTTGCTATAATGTGGATCTTCTGATGAACTGAAAATCGGAAGTTCAAACAATAACAAAGGGACACCCCGTCGCTGTTTTGGTTAACAGCTGAGGGATGGGGCTGGAGAAATGTGATTAATCCCTTTCAAATTCATAGACAGAGCTATGAATGAAAGGACTGACCATGAATGCTTTCAGAATAATAGTTTTAACCATGTTTTGCATTGTCTGCATTATTTACAAACAATGGAGTAACACAAGCTTATATTTTGGGTTCTGATGGGGTATGACAGTTGAACTAAGGTCATGAGGCATTCCTAAATTATATTCTTCAAGAATAATTGGGTATGTCACTCATTTAAGGGAGTGGCTCTATGACTGGATTATCTGGAGTTCTTTCTGATAGCTAAACAACCTTTCCTTCTGTGCATGTGCTAGTTCGGCAGCCTAGAGATGGAATAGGCCACTCGGTAGATAGTACATTTCAATTATGTACTATCTATCAAATCATTCTGTGTTGCATGATCACTGAGAAGCAAAATAAAAGTTGCATGTTATCTATGGTTAAAACTCAGATTGTTTTGCCCCAATGCAATGTGTAGACAGGGCTCCCGAGTGGTGCAGCGGTCTAAGGCACTGCATCTCAGTGCTGGGGCCGTCACTACAGATCCTGGTTTGATTCCAGGCTGTGTCACAACCGGCTGTGATTGAGAATCCCATAGGATGGCGCACAAATGGCCAGCGTTAAGTATTTGTTCTTAACTAACTTGCCTAGTTAAATAAAGGTTAAATAAAATTTGCTACATGTTACATGATGTCATGTAGGCTAAATGCATTTGTCTGACGCCTGCTTATGTTTGTGCTACTGCAATATCCTTAGTTACAACAGACAGAAAAGGTTGCATCTACATATTGATCATGTAGTCATATATTAGCCTAAAAAAAAACATTACCGTTCAAAAGTTTGGGGTCACTTAGAAATGTCCTTGTTTTTGAAAGAAAATCACATTTTATGCCCATTAAAATAAACATATAATTGATCAGAAATACAGTGTAGACGTTGTTAATGTTGTAAATTACTATTGTAGCTGGACTATGGAATATCTACATAGGCATACAGAGGTCCATTATCAGCAATCATCACTCCTGTGTTCCAATGGCACGTTGTGTTAGCTAATCCAAGTTTATCATTCTAAAAGGCAAATTGATCATGAGAAAATGTCACGTTCTGACCTTAGTTATTTTGTTAGGTCTTGGTTTTAGTATGGTCAGGGCGTGAGTTGGGTGGGTTGTCTATGTTCGTTTTTCTATGTTGTGTTTTGTGTTTGGCCTGGTATGGTTCTCAATCAGAGGCAGGTGTCGTTAATTGTCTCTGATTGAGAATCATACTTAGGTAGCCTTTTCCCACATGTGTTTCGTGGGTGATGGTTTCCGTTTCAGTGTTTGTCCCATTCGGGACTGGTTTCGGTTTTCATTTTGATTATCTTGTTTTTTTGTATTTTCGTATTCATTCCTATTAACATACATGATGGATACATACCACGCTGCGCATTGGTCCTCCGATCCTTCCTACTACTCCTCCCCGTTACAGAAAACCTTTTTGCAATTATGTTAGCACAGCTGAAAACTGTTCTTCTGATTAAAGAAACAATAACACTGGCCTTCTTTAGACTAGTTGAGTATCTGGAGCATCAGCATTTGTGGGTTCGATTACAGGCTCAAAATAGCCAGAAACAAAGAACTTTCTTATGAAACTTGTCAGTTTATTCTTGAAACAGTGAAGAGGCAACTCCGGGATGCTGGCCTTCTAGGCAGAGATGCAAGAAAAAGCCGTATCTCAGACTGGACAATAAAAAGAAAAGATTAAGGTGCGTCCTCCCACTCCCACTCCACCGGGGCCTCCCACTCCTCTTTCTATAATTACAAAAGGGTTTTCTAATGTTCAATTAGCCTTTTAACATGATAAACCTGGATTAGCTAACACAACGTGCCATTGGAACACAGGAGTGATGGTTGATAATAATGGGCCTCTGTACTCCTATGTAGATATTCTATTAAAAATAAGCCATTTCCCGCTACAATAGTCATTTGCAATACAACATTAACAATGTCTACACTGTATTTCTAATCAATTTGATGTTAATGGACAAAAAAATGGGCTTTTCTTTCAAAAACAAGGAAATTTCTAAGTGACCCCAAACTTTTGAACGGTAGCTTGTTCAAATCGTTGCAGGGAACGGAGGGTGGAATGGGGCGGTTCGATCTGGTCTCCTTGCCTCAACCTTAATATAAGAGTCTAAAAATGGGTATATGGGTAATATTGCAATACAATGCAATATTCAAATTCAACTTCCGTTGGCACTAATATCACTCCATATCACGCTTTCCTATGGAAATGGAACCTTTGACATGCAGGTATGCATGTACAGTTGAAGTCAGAAGTTTACATAGACCTTACCCAAATAATCCTTGTAAAAATTCCCTGTCTTAGGTCAGTTAGGATCACCACTTTATTTTAAGAAAATATATTTTGTGAAATGTCAGAATAATAGTTGAGAAAATGATTTATTTCAGCTTTTACTTCTTTCATAACATTCCCAGTGGGTCAGAAGTTTACATACACTCAATTAGTATTTGGTAGCATTGCCTTTAAATTGTTTAACTTGGGTCAAATATTTTGGGTAGCCTTCCACAAGCTTCCGACAATAAGTTGGGTGAATTTTGGCCCATTCCTCCTGACAGAGCTGGTGTAACTGAGACAGGTTTGTAAGTATGCTTGGGGTCATTGTCCATTTGGAAGACCCATTTGGGACCAAACTTTAACTTCCCGACTGATGTCTTGAGATGTTGCTTCAATATATCCACATAATTTTTCTTTCCTCATGAAGCCATCTATTTTGTGAAGTGCACCAGTCCCTCCTGCAGCAAAGCACCCCCACAGCATGATGCTGCCACCCCCGTGCTTCATGGTTGGGATGATGTTCTTCGGCTTGCAAGCCTCCCCCTTTTTCCTCCAAACATAACAATGGTCATTATGGTCAAACAGTTCTATTTTTGTTTCATCAGGCCAGAGGACATTTCTCCAAAAGGTACGATATAGGACTCGTTTTATGTCGATATAGGACTCATTTTACTGTGGATATAGGTACTTCTGAACCTGTTTTCTCCAGCATCTTCACAAGGTCCTTTGCTATTGTTCTGAAATTGATTTGCACTTTTCACACCCAAGTACGTTCATCTCTAGGAGACAGAACGCGTCTCCTTCCTGAGTGGTATGACGGCTGCGTGGTCCCATGGTGATTATGCTTGCGTACTATAGTTTATCCAGATGAATGTGGTACCTTCAGATGTTTGGAAATTGCTCCCAAGGATAAACCAGACTTGTGGAGGTCTAAAAAACTTTTCTGAGGTCTTGGCTGATTTCTTTAGATTTTCCCATGATGTCAAGCAAAGAGGCACCGGGTTTGAAGGTAGGCCTTGAAAAAAACATTGTTGGAAAAATTACTTGAGTCATTAACAAAATAGATGTCCTATCCGACTTGCCAAAACTATAGTTTGTTAACAAGAAATTTGAGGAGTGGTTGAAAAACGAGTTTTAATGACTCCAACCTAAGTGTATGTAAACTTCCCGACTTCTACTGTATACATAAACATTGTGCAATATCTAGATTATTAGATATAGAAGGCCTAGAACCTGTGGTTTGAAAAGATGTTACAATATTTCGGCCTGTGGGCTGGACTGATGTATCTACTCTGTCCTCCATTACTAGTGACCTGCCCCCATGAGAGGCATGTGAGTGATCCAACAGGATAGCGTGGCTATAAAGTGTTAGAGACCAGAGACTGGGACACTGGACCATTGAGTATAGGGAAGGGAGAGAGAACCACGGCAGCATTGTTTGTTGGTGGCTGCAAAGGCTGTCAGTTGCCAAGAGTAGCCGGTGATCAGGGTTTGGGCATGGTCAGAGAGAGCATTGTCTGAGCAAAATGTGTGGGTCATGCCCCTGATGTCACACTGTCCATTCAAAGGACTGCAAAGGAGAAGAAATGTCCCTGTGGAAGGGAATGCTGTGATTGTGACAGGTCACTTCAGCTTAGCATAGACACATTACACTGGCAGTTGTGATACAGCATCAATGGACTGGCCATAGGGCGTTCTGGCAAATTTCTAAATGTTGATTTTTTAGTGCAGAATGACTATTATTTGGGTAATAATGAGGGGCCTCATGGAAAACAATGGGCCGGGCTGGGGGCCTCTAGGGAAAAAAATGGGCCGGTGTGTTATAAATACACAGGTTGATTTTAGGTCCCAGTCTGTTCCTGTGGTACAGTGTCACTAGGACTGAATGTAACAGTATAACTTTAGACCGTCCCCTCGCCCATACCCGGGCGCGAACCAGGGACCCTCTGCACACATCAACAACAGTCACCCACGAAGCGTCGTTACCCATCGCTCCACAAAAGCCGCGGCCCTTGCAGAGCAAGGGGAACTACTACTTCAAGGTCTCAGAGCAAGTGACGTCACCGATTGAAACGCTATTTAGCGCGCACCGCTAACTAAGCTAGCGGTTTCACATCCGTTACATAAGGATGAACTATAGATTTACATACAGTGCTTTCAGAAAGTATTCATACCCCTTGACCTATTCCACATTTTGTTGTGTTACACCCGGAATTTTTCTCACCCATCTACACAATATACCCCCATGTTTTTAGACTTTTTTATACACTTGGCACCAATATAGGCTATCTCGAGGCGTGCGCTATCATTCCCCACCTGTCTGGTAAATAGCGATGTAGTGGCGCGTCAAAACAGAAGGTGGTAGCAGGTTACATACCTTGTCAAGCTCATCGTGTAGCTCCGAAAGAGTTGGTCGTATCAACTTATCTCCAAGAGGCGCTTCTGTTTGTCGGTAGAAATCGATGTTTGGGACAGCATCAATTGTGTTATGGCCAAATGTTCGCATATAATACGTATTTGAGTGGGTATCTGAAATGTTAGTATGACCGCTTGCGGACGAACGATGGCTGCCCGTGCTCCTGACAGTGTCACCATTCTGAGCCACATCAGATGCATCCGTCCCTATTCCACCTGAATCAAGAAACTTGACTACGCTAAATCTCCCTTTGGACTCCTCTCCACCTGCCGACCCTTTACTACCAGTCGTACCCGTAGTTCCATCAGTCCCTCCCGACGTGCGCTCTCCAGATGTGACGGGTCCTAACTCCGTTACCTCTGTCACCTGAAACCTGCTTTGACCTGAACCCGCTGACTTGAGAGCTGGTTTCTGACCTGATGGTGATGACATGTCCACTGAGTAGTTATCACTGTATAATCAGATGTATTGCAGAAAATTGTTTTGAAAAGGACCATTTAAATTCATTCCTTCAGCAAGGTATGCATCAGTACTCAAACCAAAGCTGCGCCCTGAGCATCTATCTACCCGATCCACTCTCTCCTGTTCTGGACCCCAACAGTGATGCCTCGAGTGTGGGTCGAATGTTCTGAGAAATTAGCAACTCTGAGTACGTCACTCGCCAACACAAGGTCTAGAGGTCGCAGGGCAGCGTCAAGGAGCAAACATGCAAATTTGTCCATGCGCTTTTTGTGTGCGCTTTTCAACCGCAGACAACCCACTAAGATTATTAGCTTTGAATGTATGTGAAATTAATATTTTATTGTCATGTATAGTTGTTCATTCACAGAACTCTAAAGTCAGGCAACTATTTCACTTGTGATTTCAATAGAAAACAAGTGCTACATTGTAAACCTTACTATAACTCCCTAACCCATTAAATAAATTGAGTCATGCCTACCCAAACATCTCCAACTGTCTGTAAAAACCAAATCATATAAGTGGTACTCACTCAGATGTCAATAAAACATGTTAGCACTTAGTTTTTTGTGAGGAATGTTAACAAATGTAAGGTCATTGAGTAACTATAACTTTATTTATCTTTGTTCTGCTAATCTAAAATTAACACTTTTGCAAGTTAGGATTATTTAATAGTTTAATGTCAATTTAACATTTATTCAATTATTATTATAATTATTATTATATTGTTTTACGTCTTTATCATTATAAGTAAAGTATTAGTTAGACACATTGATATTTGAGTAAAACACACTTTTATTTTTGTTGTGCTGATAAGCAAATTATGAATACTTAATAATTTTATGTTCTTGCAACAACTTCCCTCGTTTTAATACTGTGGGTAATTACATTTTTTGGACTTTGATACTTTTACTCAATGTTGTATGCATGTTTGAAGAAAGATAACTATATTTCTAAAATAGTATTTAACAGTTTGTTGCGCTATGAGGTGTAATGGATCATGATGAACAGATATCAAAACCGTTGGGCAAATTGACGTTCAATAATGAGACAGACAAGCCATTCCCACTATCCTACTACAATGCTTACAGCTCTACCTTTAATTACTGCTTGAGGAGTGAGCACTGTGCTCATCAATGCCTGCAAGGTGGGTTAAAATTACAAATAGTCAAATACATAAAACAATGTTAAACATTAAGACACGGCCACTGAAAAATACTAATCACAAATGCTTACTTGACTTCTTCACAAATTTACAATACTTGAAAAAAATGATCAATGAAGGTTAATAATTTAAGTAGAAGGGACCCTAAATGTGTATGTTTTAGACAACAAATATTAATGTTCAAGTAACTTCAATCATTCTAATTCAGAATACATAATGAAAATTAGTGTACAAAAGTTCATAAAACAAAAAAGTGATGTAATTACAACTTTAAAAAAGATAACCATAAGGAATATTTTGAGTTGAGTTGCTCGATTGGTTCTAGGCAATCGCTTTCCACAAACATTTTTATTTAGCAGAACTAATGTGTAGACAGATATGCATAGTATTTATTTTATTTATGTAGAATTAGAGTTCATAGTTCATAGTTCATGACCTCCGTTCAATAATTATGAGTTATACTCAATAAAAACAAAGGTATCTTACAAGCCCCACACTCTCAAATACTCATGCATTCATATTCAGACCCTAGTCAATGGAACACAATGTTGTCAGTACTGCAACCACATTAGCATAGTGAACAACAACAGTCTTTCACTGTCTGGTACTTGATGATTGTGAATAGAAAAGCTCTCCATACAATGATTCTATAAAACAAAAGTAAGGACTCTATTTTTATTTAGCCAACTGAAAAATAAAGTAAGGGGGAAGATGACTGTGTAGGCTAATACTATTGTAATAACAATGCAAGTCGATCATTGCAGGTCAATTGATTGAAAATCCGCCATCATGTTTCTGAAACAAACACAGAGGGCAGTGTCCATTTAAGAATTGTATTAATGTTTCAATATTTTAACAATTCAGTATTATAATGTTTCAATCAATTGCTTGTAAGAATTGCTTTGAGTTGTCCTCAATTTACTTTTACTTACTAAAATAAATGTTCTGTTTCTGAAGCTGAACTCTGGACATTATATCCCTTTGCATCATACATCAATTTAGAAGAAAAACAATTAAGTGAAAAGTGATGCCTCTTAGCAAGTGTGTCTGTCCATCGAGTCCACAATGGCACAGTACCAGTATTTGTCTATACTAGATACCACCATGTCCAACCCTCTGAGTGAACAATGTGGCAGCTCAGACAATTTCAATCATGGTCAGAAGTGTAGAAATGCTTTGTGGAAGCGACCCCAGAAGTATCATCATGACAATTTAGGTTGCTGTCTGTAGTCCTGAAATTCACAATACATGTTTTTGAGGTGAGAAGGAGGACTGCTTTGCAGGACTGCATGGTTGGTTAAGTGGTGACAATAGATGTACATTGCCTCCTACTGTGACCAACAAAGTGGTTGCTTACTGCCACCTAATGGATGAACATGTACAAGACTGACGGAACCCAAGCAGTCTGACAGGATACTCTTATAAGAGTTGGTATTCACGATAAGGATCTGTATAATTACTTTTAGACACATATTCAATTCTGCAAGCACAAAGAGCTCATTACATAAGAGTAAACTATTTCAAGCTGTAAGATGTTTAAAGAAAATAACATTGGGGAATGGCATTTCCTTACATATTTATTGAGGGGATATCTGACTCCATTCCAAACGTTCCCCTGTTCTCTTAGGGATGCTGGTACAGTTGGCGAGCTATGACCACTGAACTGTTGTACCTGGAAAAGTGAGAGGCGTTTTGAGCCTCAAGGCCTGTCTGTGTTGCACTGAATGCAGAGGGCTCTAATACCCCACCTCTGTCCTGGCCATGACACAGATGCACGCAGCCCTTGAAACACAGGCTTTCCTCCTGTGGCCCATGAGGAAACTCAGCCAGTGCCTCATTCTGCTCAGGGAGGGATAAACAATATATAGAATAACTTAATTTTCCCCAGAGGAAACTGTTTACCGTATACTCCTGTCTGCTACGCACATATCCATAAAAAATATATTTTTAAAGAAAAAATACATCCTACTCAATATTTTTAAAGGTAGAGTTAAATAATGACTTCGCAACACTTAATTATATGCTCTGTGAGAATAACGTCAGGAAGTCTGATACTAAGTTTAACACATGTATTTTAATATAATATTTTAGGTTACAAAAATATATATAATTTTACAAATTGTGACATTTGAACTTCTTACCTTTCACAATGTATGGAATTTCAATAAAGAACTATGTGTTTTTTATTATGGAGGGCTGATGCCTCTCGTAATGATGGCCTCAGCTCTAGCGAGAGTCTCTGGTTCTTCATATCTTGCTTCCATTGCATTACATAGAGTTTAGGGATCATTGGATGTTTACTGGAGAACTCTGGGGCATGAGAAAATAAATCCATAAAAAAATAAAAATAATAACATTGTTATGAGAATGCGTCGCACAGCAAATTTCTCATTATCACACATTTAGTTTTGTACTGGGAGTGCTCTACTTTTGAAAACTTTAAATAACAATGGTGATGTTTGAGCTTATGGGTTTATAATATATTTGATTGTAAACTCAGCAAAAAAATAAACATCCTCCCACTGTCAACTGCGTTTATTTTCAGCAAACTTAATGTGTAAATATTTGTATGAACATAACAAGATTCAACAAATGAGACAAACTGAACAAGTTCCACAGACGTGACAGAAACAGAACAGAAATGGAATAATGTGTCCCTGAACAAAGGGGGGGTTAAAATCAAAAGTAACAGTCAGTTTCTGGTGTGGTCACCAGCTGCATTAAGTACTGCAGTGCATCTCCTCCTCATGGACTGCTCCAGATTTGCCAGTTCTTGCTGTGAGATGTTACCCCACTCTTCCACCAAGGCACCTGCAAGTTCCCAGACATTTCTGGGGGGGAATGACCCTAGCCCTCACCCTCCGATCCAACAGGTCCCAGATGTGCTCAATAGGATTGAGATCCGGGCTCTTCGCTGGCCATGGCAGACCACTGACATTCCTGTCTTGCAGGAAATCACGCACAGAACAAGCAGAATGGTTGGTGGCATTGTCATGCTGGAGGATCATGTCAGGATGAGCATGCAGGAAGGGTATCACATGAGGGAGGAGGATGTCTTCCCTGTAATGACAACAAGCTCAGTCCGAGGATGCTGTGACACACCGCCCCAGACCATAACGGACCCTCCACCTCCAAATCGATCCTGTTCCAGAGTACAGGCCTCGGCGTAACGCTCATTCCTTCAACGATAAACGTGAATCCAACCATCACCTCTGGTGTGACAAAACCGAGACTCATCAAAGAGCACTTTTTGCCAGTCCTGTCTGACCCAGTGACAGGTGGTTTGCGCCCACAGGCGACATTGTTGCCGGTGATGTCTGGTGAGGACCTGCCTTATAACAGGCCTACAAGACTGTTCGCTTATTGCGAACAGTCTGAGCACTGATTGTGCATTCCTTGTGTAACTCGGGCAGTTGTGGTTGCCTTCCTGTACCTGTCCCGCAGGTGTGATGTTTGGATGTACCGATCCTGTGAAGGTGTGGTTACATGTGGTCTGCCACTGCGAGGATGATCAGCTGTCTCCCTGTAGCGCTGACTTAGGCATCTCACAGTATGGACATTGCAATTTATTGCCCTGGCCACATCTGCCGTCCTCATGCCTAAGGCACATTCACGCAGATGAGCAGGGACCCTGGGCATCTTTCTTTTGGTGTTTTTCAGTGTCAGTAGAAAGGCCTCTTTAGTGTCCTAAGTTTTCATAACTGTGACCTTAATTGCCTACCGTCTATAAGCTGTTCCACAGGTGCATGTTCATTAATTGTTTATGGTTCATTGAACAAGCATGGGAAAATGTGTGACATGCACACCTCTTGGAGGAGGGAATGCAACACTCTGCTACACTCAACTCCCCGTGGAGTGAAAGAGGTATGTGACTGCAGGTGCGGGTAAGGATGACAGAGGCAGAATATATCACCGTTTACAGGGAATTTATTTTCTTAACATGGTAATTTGGGTAAAAGGGGCTGGACGGAACCAAAGCAAAGAAAGTTAAAGAGCCCCCTCTCCTTCCCACAACTTACCTAACTAGCACAATTATCAAAATACAGGGGATGGTCCAACCAGGTCTTACCTAGTGTGCCTAGACATAGTACATACTAAGGCTATATGTATGCCCGCAGGCCTCTTGCCTAAGCACTGCCAAGGTGCCTTCCCCTTCCCCCCTGGGAACAAATGAAGCGGAATAATACAAACTTAATGTGGACAATTTCACTAATCAAAAACACAGTCCTAGGGCATACACAAACGTCAGCTGGACCGGCTACAAAATACTTTACCAAAATATACAGACCAACAACAAAACACAGGACATACCAAGAAGCTCTCTCTGAGCAACAACTAATACAGGACATACCCAGACGCTCTATCTGAAGAACAAACAATACAGGACATACCCAGAAGCGCACTCCCCTAACAAAGGAACACTGGCTTATATCCAGCTCTAGAAGGAGTTTGTAATTGCCAACAGCTGTATCCCTAACGAGAGGGCGGGATCAGACCTCCAATCGCCGATGGGTCCGACCAATCAGCTGCTTCGAATCCAGGAAGCCATTTCCTGAAATACACATACATATACACAAACAAACCCAAAACACATAAACTGGGAATGTAAACACAGTGTTTGAACCCTTAACAATGAAGATCTGTGAAGTTATTTTGGGATTTTTACTAATTATCTTTGAAAGACAGGGTCCTGAAAAGGGATGTTTCTTCTTTTGCTGAGTTTACATGTCTCAAGACATCTCAAGACACATTTTAAAGACATGTCTTGAGACAGCCTGTCTCAAGACACTCAATGCCATGTTTTGAGACATTTTATGTGTGTCTTCAAGACATGTCTCAAGACACTAATGTGAAATAGTGCTATGTCTTGAGACATTTTCTGTATGTCTTCAAGACATGCAATGTAATGTGAAATTAAGGCTATGTCAGACATGCTGTTTAATAATTTATTTCACAGTATTTAACTGGGAGTGGCTCCTAATCTGGGACCGAACCTTTAGTTATTTAAATTTTTTCTTGCAGTAATTTTTCTCATGCTGAAACTGGATTAGATACATAGTTAAATGCCATGGTTATTCGCAATGTTACAAAGCAGAAAACAACAACCATAACATCAATAGCCACTACAATGTTAAAACATGATTTTGTCATGAGTTCAGTACCATTTGCTTGATTTTGTGTACCCATGACTATTGCGTAGCATGTTAGCGATGCTAATCAGAAAGCAATAGCTAGCTTGCTAGCCTAGCAAGCTCTAGACCAATGGAAACTAATGTAAATCTGCTGGCTAACGTTACTAGCTAGATGATCAGTGGTGAAAGTGAAGACCCTCTGAGATTCAAGGCTCTAAGTGTAAAAATACTGTTTGATGAGCAAGCTAAGTTAGCTAGCAATGTTCACCAGTTACCAAAGAGAATGCTAGCTAGCTTTGCATGCATGGCAGTGTTGTCAAAGATGGTAAAGTTAGACCATCTCATGTGTTGTGTCAACTAACTACATTACTACAACCAGGACGGACTGTTTTATGGGACTCAAAAACGCAGGCACATACACAGATGCAGCTCTCATGCAATGCAATGATCTTTTATTAGCTGTAGTTAATAACAGTACACATACATTCACATAGCTTTGAGGGAGTGTTATAAGATGTAAAGTAACTAGCTAGACAATTAGCTAGATGTGTTAACATTAGCTAGATGTGTCATCATCCCCATTATAATAACGAATGATTTGAGATAAAAATGTGATGCAAATGTTGATGCTTTGGGGAAAATCAAACATACAACTCAGCCTGGTCTCATAGACTAGAAGTAGCATAGTAAACATAAATCTGGAACACTCAAATGTGTATGTGTTACTTTTGGTATGGTTGCATAAGTCAGGAGGTTACTTAAGACCAATAACTAAAGGAGGGTGTTTGGTTGGGGTAGATGGATGGATCGGTGGGCATATAACACAAACGTCTATAAACCACATTAGCATTTTAGCTAATTTGCAACAACTTAGGCCTACTACCTATAAGCTACTTTGTAACTACTTAGCATGTATGCTAACCCATCCCCTAACCCTTTAACACAACTCCTAACCCTAACCCTAACCTTAGCCCTTTACCCCTAACCCATTAGCCACCTAGCTAACATTAGTGTTTGCCACAACAAATTGGAATTCGTAACATATGATATCTTCAGCAAATTCATACCATGTTGTGCAAATTGGAATTCGGAACGTATCATAGGAATTGTATTTCCTAACATATCACACAAAATGCATGATGGACATCCACAAATTAATACATACTGTACCATATGAAATGTAACATATCATACTAATTGGAGTGTACTGGATTTACTTTTACTATTTTACATCTACCTGTGAGTCCAGGTTGTACGACCACTATTTGTCAATTAACCTAGCTCTTGTGCTCATGTGAACTCTCCAGCCTGCCAGCACAAACAAATGCGAACCCCTGTGCGCTTCTGCAGGGAAAAAAACATTATAAAAGGGATTGCCCCATTAACCCTTATTTTCCTATATGAACAATGTGACACTTCAGGACATGCTGGATTTTGTCAAATGATCAAAGAGAGCATAATGTGCAGGTGTAGGCTTAACACTAGGTCAATAGCTGCAACAAGTCAAAGGTGCACTAAAAGTAATTGAACCCAGAAATAAAGTATGCAGAAATTGATTTCACCTCCATCCATGGAAGACAGAAATCCTGTCAAAGCAAGGGCTGATTTCAAGGTTTTACTGCTAACCTACAAAGCATTACATGGGCTTGCTCCTACCTATCTCTCTGATTTGGTCCTGCCGTATATACCTACACATACGCTACGGTCACAAGACGCAGGCCTCCTAATTGTCCCTAGAATTTCTAAGCAAACAGCTGGAGGCAGGGTTGAGTCACTAATGTGATCATCCTGTCTGGGTTGGCCCCCCCCCCCTTTGTGCCCCCTCAGGATGGTAAGTTGGTGGTTGAAGATATCCCTCTAGTGGTGTGGGGGCCTCGGATGGGGCCACAGTGTCTCCTGACCCCTCCTGTCTCAGCCTCCAGTATTTATGCTGCAGTAGTTTATGTGTCGGGGGGCTGGGGTCAGTTTGTTATATCTGGAGTACTTCTCCTGTCCTATTCGGTGTCCTGTGTGAATTTAAGTGTGCTCTCTCTTTCTTTCTCTCTCTCGGAGGACCTGAGCCCTTGGACCATGCCTCAAGACTACCTGACATGATGACTCCTTGCTGTCCCCAGTCCACCCGGCCGTGCTGCTGCTCCAGTTTCAACTGTTCTGCCTTATTATTATTGGACCATGCTGGTCATTTATGAACATTTGAACATCTTGGCCATGTTCTGTTATAATCTCCACCCGGCACAGCCAGAAGAGGACTGGCCACCCCACATAGCCTGGTTCCTCTCTAGGTTTCTTCCTAGGTTTTGGCCTTTCTAGGGAGTTTTTCCTAGCCACCGTGCTTCTACACCTGCATTGCTTGCTGTTTGGGGTTTTAGGCTGGGTTTCTGTACAGCACTTTGAGATATCAGCTGATGTACGAAGGGCTATATAAATACATTTGATTTGATTTGAAATCTACTTCAGAATAGAATTGTTCTCGGCCCAACACAAAGTAGGTAACCAAAGAACCTCTAGGCCTTAATCTTGTTATTGCCACATGTATGGCTTTATGGATGTTTTCCCTCTGGGTGTGGTCTTTAGCCAAACGGGATCCTCAAAACAGACAGAAATGTTATCCAGAAATGACCTAATTGGACAGAAAGGGGCACACCCCAACACCCATGAGCAAAAGCATGTTATACTGTAAGGATTTCTATGGTTTTGTTAGATAGAAAAATATTGAGGAATGTTATCTTAAGCTATATGTACAGTATATGAACCAGAGATGTAATATTTCTCTCATTCTCTCACGTCTTTATTTGAGCTGAGTCTTGGTCTCGATACACAGGGTCTGGTCTGGGTGTTGATTGTTCTGGTATTGATTTGGATATGAATCATGCCCAAAAACATTCAAGCCCAAATTTGACAAATTCCATACTGTACATGATAGCTCCTGATGTTTACTCTAGTCAACTAGACATGTTTTTCTACTTGCTGTATGTTCAAAAAGGTTGCCCAATTACTATCAAATGCAGGGTAAAGGATGGACAGAAATGTTTTCTTAAGTCTATGAACCTGTCACACAACCATGACAGTAGTGAGGTGAGTTGTAGGTTATGAATAGAGCGTATTGTGTTGCTCTTTCAGTCTGATAACAACATTGTTTGGATGGTTCATGTTACACAGAATTAGGTTCCCTGTAATTTAAAATCTT
Organism: Oncorhynchus tshawytscha; assembly: GCF_018296145.1. Taxonomy (NCBI): domain Eukaryota; kingdom Metazoa; phylum Chordata; class Actinopteri; order Salmoniformes; family Salmonidae; genus Oncorhynchus; species Oncorhynchus tshawytscha. The sequence continues at coordinate 48,123,743 of NC_056432.1, forward strand.
TCTCAGATGACCAAAAACTGTTATGCTTGTGTATCCCGTACCAGTATTTTATTATGTAATGACTGAACTTAAAATGCAATGTTTTTATGCTCCCAGAAACACAAGCCCCCCCCCAAAAGCAGCTCACCTCAGAGGAGAAGCAGGAGGCCATCACCATCCTTAATATTCATGGCAGCAAAAAAGCTTTTGCAGAAACGGATATTCAACGACACCTGGAAAATGTTAATATTCAAAGATCTTCACTATCTTCAGGGAAGAGCCAAACCATCAAATAACGCATCCACCCTGATAGAGGAAATGAAAAAACTTTCAGGTAAGTACAGTTATCTCTTTTGTCCCTTGAGAATTGTTGCTGTAATTCACAGATCACACTAAGATGATACATGCTAAATGTACATGTTTAAATATTGTTGGGTTCTGAGAATATGAAATGTTACTAAGGAATGCTAAAGTTGAGGGTCTACACCAGAAGTTAAGGGTTATAGGAGGAAGGTATATAGTGGGTGCAACTAAGCATGGAATGTGTTGAGTGCAGGGAAGCGATTACATGTGGCAGGCATTGATAAGGGGAGAAGGGTGGAGATTTTAGAAACTAACAAATGTCACTGAGGGAGAGAGGGTAATGTATAACATTTACATTGTCAGGATATGTTATTGTTAGACATCAGGGATCCTCTGGGAGGAGAAGAGACACAGTCTGGTATCAATAACCATGACAGCCTTGCGTTGGGGAGGAGTGAGCACTTTGGGGTGGAGGTCAGGCAAGATGAATTGAGGAAGAACAGATATCACTAAGGTTCTGTCTAGCAACAGGAATGCATTGACTGTTTGGTTGTGGAGGAGGAGACTCAGTCTAGGAGAAAGAGTTAGATATCAGTGCTTGTGTGATTTTTTTCCCTTCTGAATTACAGCTGTAACGACCCTTTGGGAAGAATTAAACTTGGTTAACTTCTCTAGGGTAGGGGGCAGCATTTGGAATTTTGGATGAAAAGCTTGCCCAAATTAAACTGCCTTCTACTCACGCCCAGAAGATAGGATATGCATATAATTGGTAGATTTAGATAGAAAACACTCTAAAGATTCCAAAACTGTTAAAATAGTGTCTGTGAGTATAACAGAACTGATTTGGCAGGTGAAAACCTGAGACAAATCCATTCAGGAAGTAGGATTTTTGTTGTTGTTGTAGTATTCTATTCAATGCCATTACAGTATCCATTGACTTAGGACTCAAATTGCAGTTCCTATGCCTTCCACTAGATGTCAACAGTCTTTAGAAATTGTTTCAGGCTTGTATTCTGAAAAAAGAGGGAGTAAGAGCAGTCAGAATGACTGGACCCTGCCGTGTCACAGAGCTTTTTCATGTGCACGACCGAGAGAGTGCCTTTCTTGTTGACCTTTTATATTGACGACGTTATTGTCCGGTTGAAATATTATCGATTATTTAAGCTAAAAACAACCTGAGGATTGAATATAAACAATGTTTGACATGTTTGTATGAACGTTACGGATACAATTTGGATTTTTTGTCTGCCTGTTGTGACTGCGTTTGAGCCTGTGGATTACTGAAGGAAACGGGCAAACAAAACAGGTTTTTGGATATAAAGAGAGACTTTATGAACAAAAGGAACATTTATTGAATAAATGAATGTCTTCTGAGTGCAACCATATGAAGATTATCAAAGGTAAGTGATTAATTTGATCTCTATTTCTGACTTCTACTTGGCTGGTTACTGTTTGTCATGATTTGTCTGCTGGGCTATTGCCTGCTGGGCTATTGTCCGCTGGGCTCAAATAATCGTAAGGTATGCTTTCGCCGTAAAGCATTTTAAAAATCTGACACCGTGGTTGGATTCACAATAAGTTCATCTTTAAACCTATGTAAAATAGTTGTATATTTTCTGAATTTCTATAGTGAGTATTTCTGTTCTTGAATTTGGCGCTCTGCAATCTCACTGGATGTTGGCCAGGTGGGACGCGTCCCACATACCCTAGAGAGGTTAAGCTTCTCTAATGTCCATGAGTTATTTACTCTGAAAAATTAGAACATAGCAGATGGCGCTGCGAGCAGGGTTCATCACAATTTGTAGTCAAACCAAAGAGTCCATGTCAGTGGAGCAGAGCTGGCAACAAACAAGGTAGGCAAGTTCCTATATCTTTTTCCACTCATTTTGACATCTTGGGGAGATGAGAATCTAGGCTGAACAAATTATGAGCTGGAGACCTGGAGAGCCTGAGTTTAATTCGGTAGACCCGTTGTGTAACAACCGGGCATAGGTTTGTGGTATATGCTAGTACCATAAAGTTTAGAGTAAGTTCCGAGCAGGATAGATCCTGTGGAGGGTAAGTCTCATAGCTTTAAAGAGAGTAAGTCCTGAGCAGAATAGATCTGTGGGGGGTTAATCTTATAAGTTCCGAGCAGGATAGTTCCTCTGGAGGGTAATATTTCAAGAGTAAGTCCCGAGCAGAATAGATCTGTGGAGGGTAAGTCTCATAAGTCCAGAGCTACTAGATAGTTCCTCTGGAGTGTAGAATCTTATAGATAAAGTCCCGAGCAGAAAGCCTGTGGAGGGTAAAATCTCATAGAGAGAGGGGAAGTCCTGAACAGGGTAGTCCTGTGGAGGGTAAAAACATAGTGTAACGGTATATTGGCCAGACCTGTAAGAAAGGTGCAAGCCCAGTCACGGTGGCCGTGAGAGCGCAGGGTGTGAGTGTGTGTGTGAAAGAGAGGTTAGTTTTATGTCCTGTTGCGGTGGTGAACCATGGCAGATTATGTGGAAATAGGAAGATAAGTGTGAATAATTTTGGTGATATGTGTTATCAATAATAAGGATAATGGAGGAAATACGGGACAAAGCCATTAAGTCATCCGTATTCTCCAGTAATAAATTTGCAGACGCTATGGTATCGGTTCTAATACAAGGTATTAAGTGCCGTGACCAATCAATTATTATCCGGGGAAGTGTGTAGCGCTATCTTAGAAAATAGTTAATAAAAGGTGTGTATTATAGACGGGAGTGTGAAGAAATCCAGAACACCGTCGGGGGGAGGTTAGGGAATAATAACTATTGATATGGCAACAAACGGCTCCGATTCTCCCTGTAGAACAGAGCAAGATGATTTTAACCCTTTTATATATGAGTTCCAAATATCTCTAACGGTCTACCCAGCGTGAGTTTTGTGATGTTAAAACGTTCTCTCCATTCCAGAATGAGTGTTATGCAACAATACATGTAATCCTCGCTGCCCTCAAACCAAGGCACCCAGTCTGTTTTTATTTATTTGCTGTTTTCAACTTGTCAATTTCAAATGATTTTCTGACAAGTTTTTTATTTTATAAGAACAGTTTGAATTGAGGTGTGTTCCGCCTCATTCATTCACATAAAAGTAGTCATTTTTATTGTTTTTGCATGTTGTGTTATGTAATTTCTACTGTAGCATAATATTTTTGTCTATATTTCTTATAACCGCGGACACGCGAGGTAACGTTACTCACTTCATAACCTTTATGGTGTTATACTCATTTCATAACCTTTATGGTGTTATACTCAATGCTTAGATAGCTAGCTACATTCTTCTATTCGCTCTGGAAAACAATGCTAATTGCGTCAGAGAAGTATTGGCATGTGTTGTATTATGAACCTAACCTGGCCTTATGACTGCCAAATGGCGCAGCTGTCTAAGGCACAGTGCTAGAGGCTGCTAGAGGCTGCATCTCAATGCTAGAGGCGTCACTACAGACACCCAGGTTCAAATCCAGATTTTTTTCTATCAAAGTAAGTGCCTTATTACGTTATAATAGTTTCTGTATGTCGTGTTATACTGTTTCTACTGTAGCTCACTGTGTGTATGGAGCATAATACACTGCTCAAAAAAATAAAGGGAACACTAAAATGACACATCCTAGATCTGAATGAATGAAATATTCTTATTAAATACTTTTTTCTTTACATAGTTGAATGTGCTGACAACAAAATCACACAAAAATTATCAATGGAAATCAAATTGATCAACCCATGGAGGTCTGGATTTGGAGTCACACTCAAATTAAAGTGGAAAACCACACTATAGGCTGATCCAACTTTGATGGAATGTCCTTAAAACAAGTCAAAATGAGGCTCAGTAGTGTGTGTGGCCTCCACGTGCCTGTATGAACTCCCTACAACGCCTGGGCATGCTCCTGATGAGGTGGCGGATGGACTCCTGAGGGATCTCCTCCCAGACCTGGACTAAAGCATCCGCCAATTCCTGGACAGTCTGTGGTGCAATGTGGCATTGGTGGTTGGAGCGAGACATGATGTCCCAGATGTGCTCGATTGGATTCAGGTCTGGGGAATGGGCGGGCCAGTCCATAGCATCAATGCCTTCCTCTTGCAGGAAGTGCTGACACACTCCAGCCACATGAGGTCTAGCATTGTCTTGCATTAGGAGGAACCCAGGGCCAACCGCACCAGCATATGGTCTCACAAGGGGTCTGAGGATCTCATCTCAGTCCCTAATGGCAGTCAGGCTACCTCTGGCGAGCACATGGAGGGCTGTGCGGCCCCCCAAAGAAATGCCACCCCACACCATGACTGACCCACCACCAAACCAGTCATGCTGGAGGATGTTGCAGGCAGCAGAACGTTCTCCACGGCGTCTCCAGACTGTCACGTCTGTCACATGTGCTCAGTGTGAACCTGCTTTCATCTGTGAAGAGCACAGGGCGCCAGTGGCGAATTTGCCAATCTTGGTGTTCTCTGGCAAATGAAAAACGTCCTGCACGGTGTTTGGCTGTAAGCACAACCCCCACCTGTGGACGTCGGGCCCTCATACCACCCTCCTGGAGTCTGTTTCTGACCGTTTGAGCAGACACATGCACATTTGTGGCCTGCTGGAGGTCATTTTGCAGGGCTCTGGCAGTGCTCCTCCTGCTCCTGCTTGCACAAAGGCGGAGGTAGCGGTCCTGCTGCTGGGTTGTTGCCCTCCTACGGCCTCCTCCACGTCTCCTGATGTACTGGCCTGTCTTCTGGTAGCGCCTCCATGCTCTGGACACTACGCTGACAGACACAGCAAACCTTCTTGCCACAGCTCGCATTGATGTGCCATCCTGGATGAGCTGCACTACCTGAGCCACTTGTGTGGGTTGTAGACTCCGTCTCATGCTACCACTAGAGTGAAAGCACCGCCAGCATTCAAAAGTGACCAAAACTTCAGCCAGGAAGCATTGGAACTGAGAAGTGGTCTGTGGTCACCACCTACAGAACCACTATTTTATTGGGGCTGTCTTGCTAATTGCCTATAATTTCCACCTGTTGTCTATTCCATTTGCACAACAGCATGTGAAATGTATTGTCAATCAGTGTTGCTTCCTAAGTGGACAGTTTGATTTCACAGAAGTGGGATTGACTTGGAGTTACATTGTGTTGTTTAAGTGTTCCCTCTATTTTTTTGAGCAGTGTATATTTGTGTATATTCTTTATAACTGCGGACACGCGAGGTAACGTTAGTAATTTCATAACCTTTATGGTATTATATTCAATCGTGCTTATGTAGCTAGCTACATTCTTCTATTAGCTCTGTAAAACAATGCTAATTGTGTCAGAGAAATATATATTGTTGTATTTTGAAGCTACCCTGGAAAAATATATTCTCATACAACTTGGTCTTTTTCTGAGTGAATTCCACAAAGCTTTTTATCATGTCCACCTTATCCACTGCCCCCATTTTGAGGTTATAGTCAAACGCAGGCTGGTTTGATTTCTCTCTCCCGTCAGGTGAACCACCTTTGTCAGGACCTGGTTACGAACTTGGGTCTCCGGTGTGAGAAACAGTCCCTTAGTAAACTGGCCACTAATAGTTGGCAGAACTCAGAAGATGAGGCAGACAGATCAGTACTAGAGACAGTGATTTAATAAAGAAAAAAGGAAAAGATCTTCTGGCAAAAATATAAATCCACAATGTCAAAAGTAATTCCAAGAGAAAAAATGTATATCCTCCATGACACAAGGAAAATCCACAAAGTGGTAAGAACAGCAGGGAAAAAACAAACCTCAAAAGAATAATAAAAAATAAACAAGAACAAAACCAGAGTACCTCAAGAAAATCCAACAAGAGAAACAAAAGTTCACAGCATGGCTGGGGCTGGGTGCGAACATACAAACACAGAGCAAAGAACTGAGGAACACTAAGGGTTTAAATATATTCAAGGGAAATGAGGCACAGGTGCAACTAAAAACTAGAACAAGGGAAAAACAAAAGGGTCAAAAAGCACAATGGGGGCATCTAGTGACCAAAACCTGAACAATCCTGGCCAAATCCTGATAACCTTCTCTGTGGCCAACATGGTTGCAGTATGGACAGTGGAGAGAACATGGATGTCTCGTTTGTCATGCCACTTTACTGCCAGCTGTTGACATTTCTTTTTTTGTATAATGGTCATTTAAGATGCTAATAGCATTGTTGATGAAATGCAGAACTAGGGAGCAGTCTTGGGAACAGAGGGTGGCAAAGGAGGGAGTTGCAAACATAGGATCTGTGCTCCAGTATTCTCTTAGGGAGTTCTTCTTTACTATCCCCATGAGAAGGACTGTCACCAGGAAGGTATACATTTCACTAATTGTGGTTGTCCCAGCCACTCCTGGCTCTCTCTTCTCCTGTAGCTCCAAGGCATAGCGATTGGTCTTTGCTACGTCTCCCACCAGCTCCTCTGTCAGAAACAACTTGAAGCACTCTGCCTCAGATGGAAATGGCGAGGGGCGTTGCACTCCAGACTGGGACTCATCAAAGCAAACAGCAGGGCCAGGAGGAGTGAAATGGCTAGCAGCATTCCAGCTACAACAAAACTCCTGTACTTCATCCACTGTCGGTCTGCCTCCATCACCACCAGCATCTTCAAAGTGAACTGGGACTTTGTCAGTGGACAAGGGGTCCTCAGATTCAGGGTTCTCAATTGCTGGGGGCAGCTCCTTACTGTCACTGTCAGAATCTGATTCCTGACTTTCAGACTCATTGTCAGAATTTTTTAAAATCTCCAGAATTTCCGCATTTGTGAGTTGTCTCCTTTTGAAAGGCACTGCTAATGCTACAGCTTAGCTCACTAGCAACATACATAAACAACAACACTGAATGGCTCAGCGTGGGAGTGGAAGGTTAAGTGATTGACTGCCTGCACGCACCATTTGAATCAATAAATCACTATCAGAATTTTTTTGTGTGGTAATTGATATATTTACTGTTTTATTCACATGCTTTTCAAGTACCGATGATAAATCATGCATTCCGATTCTTGCATAGATTGTAATGGGCATATATTATGTGTGTAAAATACTTTTTTGAAGATTGTACTGATTATGATGAGCTAAGCTAATTCTAGCTATGTGTGAAGCCATGTTTGTTGACATACAATGCATTCTGGGTTTCACGTAATCGTCTGTCAGACCAAAGATGCTATAGCAAAATGAGGTGAGGTAGGGTTTACAAATTTTTTGAGAACTTCAGGAAGTGAATGGTGGGATGTGAACGATGGTAGACGACACACCCCTTCAAAATGCATACTATAAATAGACCAAACTCATCTTGCCTTCTCTTATTATCTTTGGTTTCTGTGCAGGAAAAAAGCATGGCGGCGCTCTGAAACTAATCATCGCTGGATTTCTACTGTTTTACTCAATTATTTCGATCAATTGTGAGCTCACCCGTGATTAATTAATTGTGAGCTCACCCGTGATTAATTATAGATAGTAATTTCTATTAGCTAATTCATATTGTAGGTTGTCAGCTGAAAGTTATAAAATATGACCACTTGTGTTGCGTCAATCTTTCCTCAGTTAGTGCTAGGACAAATGTAGCCTACATTTTTCCAGTTTTGATGATCGTGTTATGCTATGGATACTTCTGTGAATATCTGAACATTGCATCCAAAATAAACTGCTCACATTCTGGACATAACTTTGTAAGGACTGTGTTTGTGTAAATAGTTTCTGAAAAAAATGTGGCCAGCTCAAATGCTGATTGTTGCATCATTTGAAGCTGGCCTTTCTAAATAAGCGTTCTAATCACACTGGTGTGATCGTACGCTTCAGGGACCATTGTAGAATGATCACACACATGTGAAAGGGTTAATATAGCCATTCATGGAGGCGCTAAAAGAAGCGCACCAGCATTCTACCAATTCGGCTCGATTATGGGAAAAAATGAGCAAACTGGATAAAATTGGGCAAACTTCCCTGCTGACGGCGAATTCAAATCAAATAAAGAATTCAGGGAGGCAATTATGACTTGGCACAATGACATAAAACCAGAATAAAAAGCTCAATATACCAGCGATTTGATGTCAGCAGCCTATCAACAAAAAAAGGCATCACGATAAACCCGGAATGAGGGTGGAGCGGTCATGAGGAATTAGTATAGGAGTTACCAAACCTAAAATTAACCTTACATTATTTTTTATGTGGTGCGGTGGTTATAGAGAATCATGGGGAAAAGAGACCAGTGAATCGTTAGACTCGGTGGCGAGATAATGTTTCCGTGTCTAAGGGTAGTACATGCTAAATAAGGACAGTGGATTTACAATTAACAGGTTTGGTTCATAATTAATACTTTTGGATTGCTGATTAAAATGTAGCACTGTGAATGCTAACGAAATGTACACTCTTTTCCAAAAGAGGGGGTTTCCTTATTTTTCGTTGCAAGGTCCTCGGAGACTGTGGGGGGAGAGCAGTTAGTGATATTCGGCAGTTTTAGGTATTAACGTATCTGTATTAGGCCATAAACGAGTTCCAGATAATAAGTGAGGCCTGTTCATGTGTGTTCTGGACCTACGGTTCACCAGCACACACACGCCATTTACTGGTTACGGATGTGCGTTAGTGGTGTGTTGAGTTAAGTTCAGTTAAATTGAGTGTACAGAAGGATGGAAATGTTTTGAAAATGTATTTAAATGGTTTCTGAAGGACAGGGAAGAAAAGGGATAGGAAACATTTGACTGGTGTCGAATTCCCTGTATCCCAACTTTTTCTGGTGAGGTCTGATCAATCTCACTAGAAATGATTGGAATAGGAGGATTTAATTATAAAATGAATGGGAAACACCAGTCTCTATTCAAATTGTACCATTACTTTAGGAGATTATTGTTATTTCTGTAGCGAGTTATAAAGAGTTAGAATTCTAAGTTGATTAGTATTTCGAATTTCATTTTTTATTTTATTTAACATGTTGCTTTTGAATCACTTGTTTGAAAGGTGAAAACTACCAGTTCCCTGGGGTCCTGGTCTTTGGGTAAATATACAGAGGTACTGTGTTCAGTCTGCATATAGAAGGTAAAATATATGTTAATAAGGGATGACAGTTACTTCAAATGGATTGTGATATAGGTATTGCTGATTTAATTTTGTGTTTTTGTTTCGATGCAAATTTCACCAGATTGGAATACTGGAGTGGGGGATTTTGCGAGGAGTTAGGTGCTAACTTCATGATCTGGTAACTCTTCCGAGAGCCCGCCAGTAGAGTAAGGGAGTATGGACTAATTTTGAAAATGGTTTTAGCAGTAACAGTATGTTGTTATGCTTTTTGACATTTGTCGTAGAGATAATGTTATTAAGAAAAGGTTTATGTAATAATTTGTCATATAGTCAATGCTTGTCTGGATTTCCTGAAACAGAAATGAATTGAGCTAAACTGTTGTTGTGATCTGTGCTTTTTTGAGGTTATCATGGAAGGTAACGTCAGATCGTGTCTTAATGCATGGTAGGAATAATTTGACCACAAACAATGTGTGTAAACCTCAGAACCCTCCCTAACCAGCTGAAGAAAGAGCGACAAAGGCGTGCAATAAGAGACAGTGACTTTTAACAATCCTATTTGGGTCCGAGCCATAAACTGTGGCCGTATTGCTGAGAGCGCGTGTGGAGTGAGTGTGGAGAGAGAGAACGGCTCAGGTGAGAGACTCTTGTATGTGGGAGAGACGGGTGTATCTACTTGGATATTAAAATTGTCCTTGACATTATCAAGGGCCATGAAATGTGACAGGCAAAAGTTACATGTGCCGTTGGGAAGATTAACTGTAAACGATAAGTGCCGGGTGAAGGACAGGGGGGTGGGGGGGGATCTACACACGGGGAACTATTTAGACTAAGGATGCATTGAGATACTGATCTTTCATTACCAGGCCACTTGTGACAGGACAAAAGGGACAAAGGGGGGCTGTAATGAGAAGAGTTATTACTGGCAATAAAAGGTTGTTTATAAATGAATGTTCTAACAGGGATGATGTGTGCTAAATTGAGAAGCTGGAATTTGAGTCCTAGACTCAAAGTAAGCCCTAAGGACTGTCATTCTAAATTTGGGTTGGATAGTTTATAAAATGTTTTAGTTATGATTTGGATACAGCGAGAGAGAGTTGCTACAGAACGGTGAGGGGTGGGGGGCGCTGCTAAAATGTATTTGGCCGGGGGAGTTTCCAGAAACCTTATCTCTGAGTGTCCTTCTAAAGGGAGGTGGTTTGTGAGGGGAATCACTGGATGATAGCTTGGGACAACCATGAAAGTTTTTTGTTCTCTTTTGTTTTACCATATTGTCACATTTCTTATGTTAAAACGCATCAATGGGTGGTGCAAAGTTATTAAACATGTACTTTTTTTCTCTTTCCTTTTCCAGTCAACATGTTTTTTAGGTTTCGTGGAACATAAGGGTGATCATTGTTCCAGAGGAGGGAATGGTGTATATTGACTAATTGATTTGAGAATGTGTTAGTATGTTTATAACTGTAGAAATGCATTAGGAGTAGTGACTAGTGTGTTATGGGTTAGATGTAATGATAGAGGAGTATCATTCCTAGAGACTGTATATTGTTACAGGAGATAGTTCATACGAGAGGGAGGACAGCTAACTGTACACAATATGGGGATTTCACATTGCACATACCCAGATCATGGTGAGAGTAGAAGAGATAGTGGTGACATTTCAGACACTATGGTAAACATTCAGGATACCTGTGACTCAGAGTTTTGTTAGGTTGGATATTTTTCCCAAATCATTCATCTTTTTCCCAATTTCTAATAGCCGGCAAACATTTGACAGATTACATGCAGAAGTTATTCTCACGGCAGTAGGGACAGTAACTGAAGGAGCGAAGGATGCTATATTGATAGAACTGGACTACTGCGCAAATGAGGAGTATTGTGAGACTATAGTCATGGGCCATGTTAGTAGTGGCAGGGGTTACTTTATTAGCAGTGTTGGGATATCAGTTTATGAGGACTAGTGCCACAAGGATTGGTAACTGGTAACTGGGAGACCGATGGGAGTACAGGGGAAACTGTTTTCAAATGTCACAAATTAGTGATCTTGCAATAAGAGGAGAGTTTATGTTGTCAGGAATGACCCATGTGTTGCAGTGTGTATATCTATTTATGTTCTATTTTATAGTTGTACACTACATGAAAAACTAAGGAGTTTTTTTTCGACAAACAAAACATTGTGCAAGACATCTTTTTCCAAATGCAGATGTCCTTCAAAGATTTCCTGAGGTGTAGCTTGTGCACGCAACAAACAAACTCAAGCTCGGGCCAGCAGGTAGCCTAGCGGTTAAGAGCATTGGGCAAGTAACCAAAAGGTCGCTGGCAAGGTGGAAAAATCTGTCCTTGAGCAAGGCAGTTAACCCTCAAAAACAACTGCTCCACAGGCACCGATAACATGGACATTGTTTAAGGCATCCCTCTTCACCTCTATGATTCAGAGAGGTTGGGTTAAATGCGGAAGACACATTTTGGTTGAATGCATTTAGCTATGCAACTGCCTAGGTATCCTCTTTCCCTGATCTCAGGATGTCACTCTATGTTTTCATGGGCATAGATAGAAATGGTGAGTATCTCCATTTTCAATTTGTGGACCTTATTGGAAATTATCTCAATATTATTGTTTTGTACGCTTTAGAAACAATGGTTTCTTTATCTCAGGGAAAGTCCGATTGCAGCACTCTGGCTTGTGCAGGATGAGTTTTTTGGTGAACATTCTTCAGATGGTGGGGGTTTTCAAATCTCACACTCTGGATTGGGAAAGGATGAGAGTTGTCAAGGCAGACAAAGACATGACTGAGAGAGGGGTATTCCTCACTTTGCTGCCTGGCATTTCCCTCCTTATCGGTTTGTTTCAGGTGAGAGATCACAACAGACAAGATGGGTATCACTTCAGCCCGACAAGACGTAAATACATCTTATCATAATGTTACAATTGTTTTAACAAGCGGCACCATTAGTTTCCAGAATATCGTGACACAAGCCTCACTTCATGTAAATATCGGAATTTACAGAACAATAACAATGTATTCTTTGTGTTAATTTTGCAAGCCTGTCAAGAGATGCTTCTCAACCTGACATGCGAAAAGTACTGAAGCGTATCAGGACCTGCATGACGAGTTTCAGGTAAATGAATTAATAATGGTTGGAGCGGTGATCCTCATTCCTTCTCCTACACTTAGAAAAAAATATGTTATCTATCTGAACCAAAATATAAATGCAACATGCAACAATTTCAAAGATTTTACTGAGTTATAGTTCCTATAAGGAAATCAGTCAATTTAAGTAAATTCATTAGACCCTACTCTATGGATTTCACATGACTGGGTATACAGAGATGCATCTGTTGGCCACATATACAGCACCTTACAGAGAAGGTAGGGGTGTGGATCAGAAAACCAGTCAGTATCTGGCATGACCACCATTTTCCTCATGCAGCGCGACACATCTCTTTCGCTTGGAGTTGATCAGGCTGTTGATTGTGGCCTGTGGAATGTTGTCCCACTCCTCTTCAATAGCTGTGCGAAGTTACTGGATATTGGCGGGAGCTGTAACACGCTGTCATACACATCAATCCAGAGCATCCCAAACATGCTCAATGGATGATGCCTGGTGAGAATGCAAGACATTTTCAGATTCCAGGAACTGTGTACAGATTCTTGCGACATGGGGCTGTGCATTATCATGCTAAAACATGAGTTGATGGCGGTGGATGAATCACACGTCAATGGGTCTCAGGATCTCGTCACTGTATCTCTGTGCATTAAAATTGCCATCGATAAAATGCAATTGTGTTCATTGTCCGTAGCTTATGCCTGCCCATACCATAACCCCAGCGCCTCCATGGGACACTATGTTCACAACATTGACATAGGCAAACCGCATGACGACGAGCATGCATATGAGCTTCCCTGAGACGGTTTCTGACAGTTTTTGCAGAAATTATTCAGTTGTGCAAACCCACAGTTTCACCAGCTGTCTGGTTGGCTGGTCTCAGACAATCCCGCAGGTGAAGAAGCCGGATGTGGAGGTCTTGCTCTGGCATGGTTACATGTGGTCTGCAGTTGTGAAGCTGGTTATAGGTACTGCCAAATTCTCTAAAATGCTTATGGTAGAGAAATGAATATTAAATTCTCTGGCAACAGCTCTGGTGGACATTCCTGCAGTCAGCATGCCAATTTTAAGCTCTCTCAAAACTTGAGGCATCTATGGAATTGTGTTGTGTGACAAAACTACACATTTTAGATTGGCCTTTTGTTGTCCCCAGCACAAGGTGCACATGTGTAATCATCATGCTGTTTAATCAGCTTCTTGATATGCCACACTTGTCAGGTGGATATATTCTCTTGGCAAAGGAGAAATGCTCACTCACAGGGATGTAAGCAAATTAGTGCACATAGTATATATTTCCACACTATGAGGTTGGAATAAGTGTGAAATTGTGAAAATAATGATAATGCCATTTTAGTGTAAGAGCTGTTGGAAAACTGTCATGGAAATTCAGTACTGAGAGAGACTTGGTAATTTCTTCAAACAATAATCTTTATTTAATATTGATTAAATATTGCAATAATGAAACCGTCAGCCCAACAGTATTGACTGATTGTTAGGCTGAGAGCCCAACTCAAGATGAAAAAACAGATATTATACACTACTCAAAAAAATAAAGGGAACACTTAAACAACACAATGTAACTCCAAGTCAATCACACTTCTGTGAAATCAAACTGTCCACTTAGGAAGCAACACTGATTGACAATACATTTCACATGCTGTTGTGCAAATGGAATAGACAACAGGTGGAAATTATAGGCAATTAGCAAGACACCCCCAATAAAGGAGTGGTTCTGCAGGTGGGGACCACAAACCACTTCTCAGTTCCTATGCTTCCTGGCTGATGTTTTGGTCACTTTTGAATGCTGGCTGTGCTTTCACTCTAGTGGTAGCATGAGATGGAGTCTACAACTCACACAAGTGGCTCATGTAATGCAGCTCATCCAGGATGGGACATCCATGCGAGCTGTGGCAAGAAGGTTTGCTGTGTCTGTCAGCGTAGTGTCCAGAGCATGGAGGCGTTACCAGGAGACAGGCCAGTACATCAGGAGACGTGGAGGAGGCCGTAGAAGGGCAACAACCCAGCAGCAGGACCGCTACCTCCGCCTTTGTGCAAGGAGGAGCAGGAGGAGCACTGCCAGAGCCCTGCAAAATGACCTCCAGCAGGCCACAAATGTGCATGTGTCTGCTCAAACGGTCAGAAACAGACTCCATGAGGGTGGTATGAGGGCCCGACGTACACAGGTGGGGGTTGTGCTTACAGCCCAACACCGTGCAGGACGTTTGGCATTTGCCAGAGAACACCAAGATTGGCAAATTCGCCACTGGCGCCCTGTGCTCTTCACAGATGAAAGCAGTTTCACACTGAGCACATGTGACAGACGTGACAGTCTGGAGATGCCGTGGAGAATGTTCTGCTGCCTGCAACATCCTCCTGCATGACCGGTTTGGCGGTGGGTCAGTCATGGTGTGGGGTGGCATTTCTTTGGGGGGCCGCACAGCCCTCCATGTGCTCGCCAGAGGTAGCCTGACTGCCATTAGGTACCGAGATGAGATCCTCAGACCCCTTGTGAGACCATATGCTGGTGCGGTTGGCCCTGGGTTCCTCCTAATGCAAGACAATGCTAGACCTCATGTGGCTGGAGTGTGTCAGCAGTTCCTGCAAGAGGAAGGCATTGATGCTATGGACTGGCCCGCCCATTCCCCAGACCTGAATCCAATTGAGCACATCTGGGACATCATGTCTCGCTCCATCCACCAACATCACGTTGCACCATAGACTGTCCAGGAGTTGGCGGATGCTTTAGTCCAGGTCTGGGAGGAGATCCCTCAGGAGACCATCCGTCACCTCATCAGGAGCATGCCCAGGCATTGTAGGGAGGTCATACAGGCCCGTGGAGTCCACACACACTACTGAGCCTCGTTTAGACTTGTTTTAAGGACATTACATCAAAGTTGGATCAGCCTGTAGTGTGGTTTTCCACTTTAATTTTGAGTGTGACTCCAAATCCAGACTTCCATGGGTTGATAAATTTGATTTCCATTGTGTGATTTTGTTGTCAGCACATTCAACTATGTAAAGAAAAAAGTATTTAATAAGAATATTTCATTCATTCAGATCTAGGATGTGTTATTTTAGTGTTCCCTTTATTTTTTTGAGCAAGTGTATATGTCACGTTCTGACCTTAGTTCCTTTGTTTTGTCTTTTGTTTTAGTCTTGTCACGGCATGAGTTGGGTGGGTTGTCTATGTTAGTTTGTCTATGATTTTCTATTTCTGTGTTTGGCCTGGTATGGTTCTCAATCAGAGGCAGCTGTCAATCGTTGTCCCTGATTGAGAACCATATTTAGGTAGCCTGTTTTGTATTGTGGGTTGTGGGTGATTGTTCCTGTTTCCTGTGTGTGTGTGTGTGTGTGTGTGTGTGTGTGTGTGTGTGTGTGTGTGTGTGTGTGTGTGTGTGTGTGTGTGTGTGTGTGTGTGTGTGTGTGTTCAAGTTACGGGACTGTTTAGTCTTCGTTCATTTTGTCAGTTTATTGTTTTTGTTCTCGTTGTTAAAGTATTCTATTAAAATGGATAATCATCACGCTGCATTTTGGTCCTCCTCTCTTTCGCCCGACGAAGAACGTTACAATATAGGCCCTAAAAAATGCTTAGTCAATAATTTCTAACCTTCCCATAAGACACCTTGGTTATCTACACAGGATGGTGTTTGACCGCTAACCCGGCTTAGTTTCCCAGATGCCAGGAAGATGAGGCATTGTTCTAAACTCTTCCGGCTCTCTACCTCGGATCACACACACCACAAGTTGTCTATGGAATAGTCTCAACATAGTACACGACTTAACACACACCAATACTGGCAGAATGTACATTTATATTAACATACAATATAATTATAATTAACCCAATTAACTCTCTCATCAGGGTTATAATTACAGATCAGTATCTCAATGCATTCTTAACCTAAATCACTATACATTTTGCAGTGTAGACCTCCCTCATCAACCTGATACCCCAAATAACAATTTCAGACAAGTCTAAATCAATTACGGGCACAGTTGACCAACCCCCTCCCCTCTCCGGCACTCAATCTTCTGCCATTTCTTCATTTTTCTTCTTCAGATAGCTATTAATATTCACAGTTCAAAGTGGATGGCCCATGATAATGTCCCAATTTCAATGTCTCACCTGAACCCCACCACAACTCATTATGTCTTGTCAATTGACAAACAAAGTCTACCAATGATATGAGAACGGATCTCTCTCTCCATGCTCACTCCAAGTGGACTTCTGTTTCACTCATAAGAGAAACAGACTTCAACTGGATGCTGTACACCGGTTGCTGGCTCAGACTCAGGTCTCTCGATAGAAGTGGTGCAGGACAGGGCAGTAGTGAATGCCATTTCTTCAGCTGGTTAGAGGGGATTTTGAGGTCCACGCCATTTGGTCAAATTATTCTTCCTATGCATTTAGATACCATCTCCACTATAACCTCGAGAAAGGACAAATCTGAACAACAATTCAGTTCAGTTAATTTCTGATTCAGGAAATCCAGACAAGCATTTCAAGAAATCCAAACAAATGATCTACTATATGACAAATTATTACTACTACCGATATTCTTAATGCAAATCTCTAAAGCACATGTCAAAGAAAAATATCACATTCTGTTTAAACAATGTTTCACATTAACATACTGTCAACCTCATGGCAGAGTCATAGGATCAGGAAATTATTCCAATCACACTGCAGACCCAATCTGGTGAGATTTATCAAAACAAAAACACAACAATGTAAAATACACTCCTTCCTATATCACTCAAGGTGTGTAAACTTCAATCCAAAACCTCCAAAAATGTGTAATTCCCCCATTTTGACACATGACTCACCATAATGTGTAAAAACAACAACACTGCAAATCCAATTCTAATTACTACCCTTAATAACTCCATAAAGAAAAAATGGTACCCATAACGTGATTCAAGAAATGGAAAAATAGACTAGAGACAGGTCTATCCTTCTCGTAGTCCTATTAGTTATAAAACTTCTCCGTAATTAGCAGTATTACAAATTACCTTCAAATTAGTATTAAATATGACCTTTAAATCACCATCCAATGTCACTCGGCATTCCAGTGAGGGCGATCAAACCACACTAGAAAGTCAGGACAGAGGTTAGAGGTCATTCAAACCCTTCAAAGAAGTGTTACTTTTTCTATTAGACCAATTTTCTAAAAACAGTCAAACATGTCATACATTTCAAATTCCAGGTTTACAGTAAGTTTCTTCAGTACATTTTTTATCAAAATAATTCACATGTTCAATTAAAACTCAGAAAAAAAACTTCGGAAAATTCCATATGTGTGTGTGCCCCTTTAAGATACCTCGGCACTAATTCATATGCATAACCAGTACGTTGTGTGTGCGTGCTGGTGTGTGTGTTTGTGTGTGTGTGTGGTAAACCATATGGCAAAAAAAAATTAAACGGGCCAGGCCTTATTTAATTTGGTAACTGCTCTTTACCACCGAATCCGGATACCTTTATACCTATAGAACTGCTGAATTTCAATAAAAAAACTCTCAAAAGACCATAGCCTCAGGAAACATTTCAAAGAGAGAGAAAAATGACAACCCCCATTCTCCTGGAAGAGTGTCAATTTCTTTAAGCATTTACTATACTGATATCATAATCAGCAACCCAAAGGTTTCACCTACAAACAAAACGTGATAATAATAAATCCATTGTACTCCCTCAAATCATGAATTGTTCGTTTTAATCTACCCCAATGTTTATGTGCTCTTAATTTAGCATGTGCTACCCTTAGACACAATTCACTCCCATAACGTATTATATGATTGGTCTCTCTTTTCCATAACCATGTAAAATTATCCTGGTATCCTTACTAGACCATTGTCCAACCAACAAGCTGATTCACCTTAGATTGTTCCTGTTAACCTTGATTTAACTAGGCAAATCAGTTAAGAACAAATTCTTATTGACAATGACAGCCTACCCTGGCCAATGCTGTGCGCCTCCCTATGGGACTCAATCACTGCCGAATGTGATACAGCCTGGATTTGAACCAGGGTGTCTGTAGGGATGCCTCAAGCACTGAGATGCAGTGCCTTAGACCACTATGCCACTCGGGAGCACTAATACAGTGTTTCATTAAGTGGAATCGACACAGTCTAAAATAAACAAACGCATAACCCCTTTCCGGTAATCTAATCATTGCAATCGTTGCATTAATTTAGTAAAAATATAAACCTGTTGTATAACAAATGTAGAACCTTCAAAAAGTTGGTGCTGTTTTATTAGCTTAATATTCAATACTTATTTCAATCTACTTTAATTACTGGACACTGTTCCATGTAATGGAAACATAATACAATTTTAGAATACATTAACTTCCTGCTCAAATTCACTGGCGTTACCCAACTATAAAACCAAGCAGTAATAATCAGAAACTGTCAAAGAATGATTCTCATACCTCTAATTCAAATGTCCCACTGCCTGCTTGCTTTCAACTGCAGCTAATCTTTGTTCAAATCTCATGGCTCAATCCCTCTACTCATCATTTAACCTTAAGCTGAGGTTTCAATTCTTCAAATTACTAAAATATCGCATCATTAAAGTGCTATAAAAAACATTAATAACATATTACCATTCACGTACTGTCAACACCCATTAAGTTCACATCATTCCTCAATATCAATGTCTTCATCACTGTCACCCATCGTAAGGTTTAGAAAACAAAAGAAACCAACCTCTGCTTCACACTCATTTAACGTCTATTATTTTAAGATGAACCTGTAATGCGCCAAATATAGAAAATGCATCAGCCAATTCTTAATCAATCCAAACAATTCAAATGCGAAATTCTTACTTTCCAATTGACTTACTGTAATGGTTTTCTTTAGGTGAAGTAGAGGCGGACCAAAATGCAGCGTGGTGGTTATTCATGTTCTTTAATTTATAAAGACACTACACATGAGATAACTAACAAAAACAACAAACGCGAGAAAACCTAAAACAGTCCCATCTGGGGCAAAACAGAGACAGTAACAATCACCCACAAACACACAGTGAAACCCAGGCTACCTAAATATGGTTCCCAATCAGAGACAATGACTAACACCTGCCTCTGATTGAGAACCATATCAGGCCAGACATAGAAATAGACAAACAAGACATCCAACATAGAATGCCCACTCAGATCACACCCTGACCAACCAAAACATAGAAACATACAAAGCAAACTATGGTCAGGGTGTGACAGTACCTCAAGGTGCGGACTCCAGCCGCAAAACCTGAACCTATTGGGGAGGGTCTGGGTGGGCATCTGTCCGCGGTGGCGGCTCTGGTGCTGGACGTGGCCCCCACTTCACCGTAGTCTTAGTCCCCCACCTTGTCCGCTTCCGTGGCCTCCTAGCCACGGCGACCCTACTTAATGACCCCACTGGACTGAGGGGCGGCAGCTCGGGACAGAGGGGCGGCAGCTCGGGACAGAGGGGCGGCAGCTCGGGACAGAGGGGCGGCAGCTCGGGACAGAGGGGCTGAGGGGCTCTGGCGCCTCAGGCTCTGGCGCCTCTGGGCTGAGGGGCTCTGGCGCCTCAGACTCCGGCAGCAGCGCCGGACAGGCGGGAGACTCCGGCAGCAGCGCCGGACAGGTGGAACGCACTGTAGGCCTGATGCGTGGTGCTGGCACTGGTGGTACTGGGCCGAGGACACGCACAGGAAGCCTGGTGCGGGGAGCTGCCACTGGAGGGCTGGTGTGTGGAGGTGGCACTGGATGGACCGGACCGTGAAGGCGTACTGGAGATCTTGAGAGCAGGGCTGGCACTAACCGCACTGGCTGGATCTTCACCCTAGCCCGGCAGATGTGGGAAGCTGGGATGTAGCGCACCGGGCTAAGCACGCATACTGGGGACACCGTGCGAACCACCGCATAACATGGTGCCTGACCAGTACCATGCTCGCCACGGTTAGCACTGCTAAGAGCACTGTAGTGCTGAGATGGCACAGGATGTGCAAGGCTAGGGAGATGCACAGGAGGCCTGGTGCGTGAGGCTGGCACAGTCTTCACCAGACAACTAGCACACACCTCAGGACGAGTATGGAGAGCTGACCCAGGTGTCATCAAATCCTCGACACGCTCCGTCGGGCGAATTCCGTGTCTCATGCACCAACACAGCAACTCCCTCATATCTCTCTCCTCCAATTTCCCCATTAACTCCTTCACAGTCTCTGCTTCGCTCACCTCCAACACCAGCTCTGGTTCTGAGCTCCTCCTTGGCTCCTCACGATAAACGGGGGGAGTTGGCTCAGGTCTGACTCCTGACTCTGCCACACTCCCCCTGTGCCACCCCCAATACATTTTTGGGGCTGACTCTCAGGCTTCCGTCCACGCCGCTCCGGCACTCTCCCTGGGTCGACCGCCCACCTGTCTATTTCTTCCCAAGTAGTATAGTCCATATTCTTGCCGTCCAAACCTTCCTCCCATGTCCATTCCTCTTTTCGCTGCTGTTGCCTGTTACCACGCCGCTTGGTCCTGTTGTGGTGGGTGATTCTGTAACGGTTTTCTTTAGGTGAAGTAGAGGCGGACCAAAATGAAGCGTGGTGGTTATTCATGTTCTTTAATTTATAAAGACATTACACATGAGATAACTAACAAAAACAACAAACGTGAGAAAACCTAAAACAGTCCCATCTGGTGCAAAACACAGAGACAGTAACAATCACCCACAAACACACAGTGAAACCCAGGCTACCTAAATATGGTTCCCAATCAGAGACAATGACTAACACCTGCCTCTGATTGAGAACCATATCAGGCCAGACATAGAAATAGACAAACAAGACATCCAACATAGAATGCCCACTCAGATCACACCCTGACCAACCAAAACATAGAAACATACAAAGCAAACTATGGTCAGAGTGTGACACTTACTCTCCTGTGTTACCTTCACTAGTCAACACCTCTTCCCTTAAACTCAGAAAGCCCTCTAGAATCTCAACTATACGCTACCTCTAACGTTACGTTACCAGGTGAACAAAATGTTACCATTTACCATTTAATGCCTTGTGACCCTGCTCTACCACATAGTTTACTATGTATATGAGTTTCACGGCAATAACAAATTCACTATATATTGTATCAATCAAATCAAATTTATTTATAGAACCCTTCTTACATCAGCTGATGTCACAAAGTGCTGTACAGAAACCCAGCCTAAAACCCCAAACAGCAAGCAATGCAGGTGTAGAAGCACGGTGGCTAGGAAAAACTCCCGGGAAAGGCCAGAACCTAGGAAGAAACCTAGAGAGGAACCAGGCTATGAGGGGTGGCCAGTCCTCTTCTGGCTGTGCCGGGTGGAGATTATAACAGAACATGGCCAAGATGTTCAAATGTTCATAGATGACCAGCAGGGTCAAATAATAATAATCACAGTGGTTGTAGAGGGTGCAACAGGTTAGCACCTCAAGTGTAAATGTCAGTTGGCTTTTCATAGCCGATCATTGAGAGTATCTCTACCGCTCCTGCTGTCTCTAGAGAGTTGAAAACAGCACATCCGGTGAACAGGTCAGGGTTTCATAGCCTCAGGCAGAACAGTTGAAACTGGAGCAGCAGCACGACAAGGTGGACTGGGGACAGCAAGGAGTCATCAGGCCAGGTAGTCCTGAAGCATGGTCCTAGGGCTCAGGTCCTCTGAGAGAGAGAGAGAGAGAGAGAGAGAGAGAGAGAGAGAGAGAGAGAGAGAGAGAGAGAGAGAGAGAGAGAGCATACTTACTTAAATGCACACAGGAGACACCAGATAAGACAGGAGAAATACTCCAGATATAACAGACTGTCATGACCCCCCTTTTCCTCTCTCTACCCTACTGATGTTACATTTTCAAAACCCTTGGTTAACATAGAGATTCTGGGAACATCAGAAGGTGGGGGGAAATGAACTATTTTCTGGTAATCAGACCAATTGAACATATGCGGTGGTACTTAATGAATATGATGTCAGTTCGGTTGTCATCTGAGACATTCTCATCAATGATAAGATGACATAAACTCTACAGTGGAAAGTCTACACATCAGAGTTATCGGATTCGCATGGAATTGTTGTTCAATTTAAATGTTCGAATATGAAATTATTCGTGATGCGATGAAATGTGATTTTAGCTTAAAAAATGTGAGATTTGGGTTTTCATAAGGTAGGGCTCTGCTCAATCAGTGGCTCGCCCCTGTGAAGGGACTTGGACTACTTTTCAAACACGCCCTCCTCTCCCTTCCTATTTAAGCCCTTGACGACAATATAACCATCTGTTCCGAGGACGTGAGGACGACGGTCCGATGTCAGAATGGTTCAGATAATAATTGCAGAACGAAGCCAACATCTGTGTGAGCTTTGGTTGCGAATGGTATGAACGTTGAACTCTTATTCACTACAGAAGTGATACCTCCTAGCCGTTGAGTTAGCAACAGCAGATGCAAACGAGGGTTAGGAAGGAACAGACAGAGTATCCCGTCTATCACACAACAACGTTACTACAACGTATCCAACTTACCAGCAGAGACATTCTTCAAAGGACAAAGGACTGGGTTGGGTAACACGGCCTTCCATCTACCACCAACCTACCGAAGCGCAGCTCAGAGTAAATATTTATTGCATTTTCCTTTTCCAAATGGGCGGTAATTTAGAATGCATAAGATACTGTATTTACGATAGCACAGCTTCGCCCTTTGTTCCTCAGTCTTCCCGCTCTTTCACTCAAACCCAACCCAGCTGTCATATCTGTTCCACCCGCTAGGGACGTTTTCCTTTATGACGTAATTTGTAATCAAGTTATGATTGAATTATGTTTATGTGTAATTCTGTGTGATTAGTTAGGTATTTAGTAAATAAATAATTAAACCCAATTTTGTATTGCCGATTCATCTTGTTAGCCAGGGTTCATGCAGATAACCAAGAATTTACAACTTTCAGATGAGACTGAATTAAGATGATGATTAATATTGACTGCTAATGATGTAAAAAATTACTAGGTCTTTAAGAGTTTATTCGGAAGATAACAGCTCTATAAATATTTCGTGGTGCCCCGACTCTCTAGCTAATTACATTTACCATGATTAGCTCAATCAGGTAATATTAATTACAGAGAAATTATTTAATAGAATAGCATGTCATATCACTTAATCCGGCATAGCCAAAGACACGACAAGACGTACCCTAGCCCCCGACACATAAACTATTGGAGCATAAATACTGGAGGCTGAGACAGGAGGGGTCAGGAGACACTGTGGCCCCGTCCAACGATACCTCCAGACAGGGTCAAAAAGGCAGGATATAACCCCACCCACTTTGCCAAAGCACAGCACCCACACCACTAGAGGGACATCTTCAACCACCAACTTACTGTCCTGTGACAAGGCCAAGTACAGCCCTCAAAGATCTCCCCCACCGCACGTGCCAACCCGGACAGGAAGATCAGTGACTCAACCCACTCATGTGGCGCACCCCTCCTAGGGACGGCATGGAAGAGCACCAGTAAGCCAGTGACTCAGCCCCGGTAATAGGGTTTGAGGCAGAGAATCCCAGAACCCCCAAATCTACACATTCACCGGCATGATACAAAGTTTGACTATTTGTAAACATCATTCGTGCTCTTGCCCATATATACTGCAAATTTTAATATGTTACGTAATATCCACTGTCCTTGATTCTCACAAGGATTATTAAACCCCAACATCTGCTAAGCAGCAGGGTTGATCCAAAATCTCTGATTCATAAAATATACTTATTTTCTTTCCAGAAAGCAGTCAAGCACCCAAACTGGCTAAAGTGGGCTAGCTTGCTAGCTTACGCTACAGTACTTCCAGACACAAACAAGAAAGAGAATACATCTTCACTCTCCATTCTACTCACCTAGCAGAGCTGGTTAGGCTTTTTTCATGTTTATTCAAAACATTGGTGACTAACTGTGCTGCTGGCAATAATTGAAATTACGCTATTTCCCTAATGTCTACTGACACCAGCCATATTCAACCGGTGTTGAGCATTCGTAAATTCATAAGTTATTCTGCGCTCTGGTACATTCAAACCAGTGCTCTGGAATCGGAACAAAATAGCCTGAGCGAATTTGCCATGCCCCCATTTAACTATGTCCATTGAGAACACATTTAGCTAAACTAAGATTGCCTTGAATAGACAAGTCAACAAATACTGGGTAGTTGAATAGCATATTGTTAATATACTAGCTCGATGCAATGATATACTATGGCGTTCATAGATATAGAGCAAGCAACACATTTGTCATATTTAGTTAAAACAAATAATTTATAACTTAAGACCAATAAGAATACAACATACTCAAATTACTTCACAAATAGTACGGTTAGTGAGATTACGCTGATAGAACACTAACATCAATATGCTGGTGTATTGAGCTAATCATTCTTCTTTTATATCATTGTGCCAAGACACAATTGCATCCCTGAATTTTCTATTTAGATTAGCATTTCCCATATTCGAGCCAAATTGGTAGAATGCTTGTGCGCTTCTATTACTATCTCTATGACTTTGCTCTCTAAAACTGCTGCCTGAAATTGATGCCTATTGTGGTGTGATGGAATTTTGGCCTGCCTGTTGATGAAAATAAACCCTAATATAACTCAAACGGAAAGCATTTGCATTTTTGCGCAGTCCAGGCAGTAAATTAGTTAATCTGTCTTCTCAAAACTCGCCTGTAACGTCTGAACGGTTTGGCTTACAAAATACTATGTAAAGAACAGACTCTGTGCAAAGATGAGACTCTCACGAACACAATGGTGTTTTACGTTTTGCTCTATGATTCCCACAAGCATGTTGGGACTCCTCTGAAGTCGGTACAGCCGATCTACCAATTTCTGTCTGTAGCGTCCAAACAGTTTGGGCTACACACTAATATGATCCATCTGTGGAAAGGTGAGATTCTAATGGACTGGTCTGAAGGTCCCCCGTTACAAGTAAAAAAATGTATGGAAGTATATACTACACCTTAGCCAAATACATTTAAACTCAGTTTTCACAATTCCTGACATTTAATCAAAGTGAAAATTCCCTGTCTTAGGTCAATTAGGATCACCACTTTATTTTAAGAATGTGAAATGTCAGAATAATAGTAGAGAGAATGATTTATTTCAGCTTCTTTTCTTTCATTACATTTCCAGTGGGTCAGAAGTTTACATACACTCAATTCGTATTTGGTAGCATTGCCTTTAAATTGTTTAACTTGGGTCAAGCGTTTCGGGTAGCCTTCCACAAGCTTCCCACAATAAGTTGGGAGAATTTGACCCATTCCTCCTGACAAAGCTGGTGTAACTGAGTCGGGTTTGTAGGCCTCCTTGCTCGCACACGCCTTTTCAGTCTGCCCACACATTTTCTATGGGATTGAGGTCAGGACTTTGTGATGGCCACTCCAATACCTTGACTTTGTTATCCTTAAGGCTCTGCTCAATCAGTGGCCCACCCCTGTGAAGAGACATGGGTTACAAAACTATGAAAACACACCCTTCTCCCTCCACTATATAAAGCCTTTATGAAAATGTAACCTCCTGTTCCGAGTACATTAGGATGACGATCCAATGTCAGAATGGTTCAGATAATAACTACAGAACGAAGCCAACTTCAGCGTGAGCTTTGGTTGCGAATGGTATGAACTTTGAACTCTTATTCACTACAGGAGTGATACCTCCTAGCCGTTGAGTTAGCAACAGCAGCTGCAAACGTGGGCTAGGAAAGAACAGACAGAGTATACCTTCAATGACGTTACTACAACGTAAACAATTTACCAGCAGAGACATTCTTCAAAGGACAAAGGGCACTGTTGCGCAACACGGCCTTCCATCTACCACCAACCTACCGAAGCGCAGCTCAGAGTAAATATTTATTGCATTTTCCTTTTCCAAATGAGCGGTAATTAGAATGCATAAGATACTGTATTTAAAATAGAGACATCGCTTCTCCCTTTGTTCCTCAGTCTTCCCACTCTTTCACTCAAACCCAGCCCCCTTTTCGTTTGTGTAACCAGCTGTCATTCTGTTTCATCCGCTAGGGATGTTTTCCTTTATGACATAATTTGTAATCAAGATATGATTCATTCTGTGTATATGTAATTCTGTGTGATTAGTTAGATATTTAGTAAATAAATAATTAAACCCAATTTTGTATTGCTGATTCAACTTGTTAGCCAGGGTTCGTGAAGATAACCAAGAATTTACAACTTTCAGATGAGACTGAAATAAGGTGAGGATTAATGTTGACTGCTATTGATATAAAATATTACTAGGTCTTTAAGAGTTTATTCAGAAGATAACAGCTCTATAAATATTATTTTGTGATGTCCCGACTTTCTGGTTAATTACATTTACATGATTAGCTCAATCAGGTAATATTAATTACAGAGAAAGGATTTTATAGCATGTCATATCATAGCATGTCATATCCGGCATAGCCAAAGACACGACAACATCTTAGAGCTAGGAGGTCTGTACACACATCCTACCAATATGGATGCCTGGATATGGGTGCCATAGAGCCTCTACTTGACATACATTAGGTTCCTCCCTCCTCTTGAAAGGTATGTGATTCTGAATGTACAATGCTACTCCACCACCATTCCTATTCCTGTCCCATAGGCTATATCCATGAATGTCAATTTGCCCATCATTAACGGATGCATCCAAATGCATTTCTGTTACAGCTAAAATAAGAATATGATTTATATTAACCAAGTTTTAAAAAACAAATGTATTTAGTTAGGAATGCTACATATATTAACCTGGGCAATATGAAGTCCTTTCTTTGTCAAGTGAAGTACAATAGAGCATGTATTCGTTATAGATGAAGTCGTCATGATACACTACATCACACAAACTCAGATTTGAACATTGGATTAAAATAGCCAGGGAGTTACTCTAGAGTCCCGATACAGTTCCCGTTGATGTAAAGTTTATCCAGCACCAAGGAGACTCATTGATTCAGGCAACGCTTTTCTTTCATGATGGGATACAGTTTTTTTTCTCCTTTCATTGATCTATGTGGGGAAGTGATCATTCATTCCAAAAGCCGTGTCTCGAGTTCTCTGGCCCTGCTCTTCGCCATTTCCTTTTGCTTAAAATGTTCAAAACATGCAATAATAGCCCGTGGCCTATTCCCAGAGGCGTTACCCATTCTATGGACTCTGGAGAAAGTGACATTACGCTTGACATCTGTGGGTAGTTTCAGTTGAGTTGACATAAAGTCTCGGACAGTTTCCTCACAACCTCTGCTGTTGTCATTCTTTGGTGTCCTTGAGAAGATAAGATTTTCCCGCATTGATTGACACTGTACATCAAGCAAGGTTTCTTTAAGCTGTTTGTTCTCCCTTTGCACCCCCTCCACCTCGCCATGAATAGAGTCTACAGTACCTTTCAGCTTCATGTTCTCTTTCCTTTGTTGGATTCGACATTTTGAACATTGAGATATTAAAGACATGATAGATCAGACGCATAGTATATTGAGGAGTGAAAGAGACTGCGTCTCTGTAGAAAGACCGATAGCTGTGGAATGTGTTGGATGAGAGGAGAGCAATGTGTGAAACAGGGGAGACAGGTGGACATCTGTGGATTAGATGAAGGAGGGGTTGAGGTCAGGAGGTGAGGACAGATTCTCTTAAGGGAGCAATAAAGGTTTGGTATCCTGTTACCCTCCTTTATTAGCTTCCTGTAGAGTCATAAAATGTAAGGATTGGAGAGAGGGAGTGTCTTAAGTAGGATGTACATAACTGTGATGGAGAGAAATGTTTTGCTGTCTGAATACAGCTGT
This sequence comes from Oncorhynchus tshawytscha, assembly GCF_018296145.1. Classification (NCBI taxonomy): domain Eukaryota; kingdom Metazoa; phylum Chordata; class Actinopteri; order Salmoniformes; family Salmonidae; genus Oncorhynchus; species Oncorhynchus tshawytscha. Next base: position 48,151,906 of record NC_056432.1, read on the forward strand.
ACAGAACCTTTCGGAATAATTAAACTTGGTTTAAGCTTCTCTAGTGTCCGTGGGTTATTTACTCTGAAAAATAAGAACCTAACACCTCAAATCATCAATCTGACATTGGCTCAATTGTAGACTAGCACATAATGCATTGATGTCCTCTCAGGGTATATCCAAGCCTTTCAATTGATGGATTTCAGCAAGTCAACATCCATCTCCATGAACCTCTCCCCATGTTTGGGGATGGTTTGGTGCCATCGTTGATACCGCTTGGCCAACTTGGCTTTGGTTTGTTTTGTTGATTGTGTTTGTTATCCGAAACAGAGCTTGAATCATCCGAAACCTGCAACAAGTTTCATTGAACTCGTGAATCGTTCAATCTCTTCAATGGATTCTCAAGCATCCAGCGTGTTTGCAGGCAGAGTAAAAAAAACAAAAAAACAACAGATGTATCTTTCCGGACCTATACAGGCCATCCGTAGATACACCCAATACAACAACAAAAAAATTACAATTGTGTACTTCTGCCTGTTATATTGAACTATTTACGGCAAACAATTAACTTGAGATCAGACTACAGGAAGTGGTGATACGGTACCCTAGATCTATTGATGGGCCTGGCAGCTTAGATCAGCTCCTGTCCCTTCATCAAAGACACTGGTTGGTCACACACAAACACAAACACACACAGAGCACTGAATACATTATAAATGGTGATTATGATTAGCATGGTGGAAGGAACCAACCTGATCGCTGCATTTCAGATATCATTATGTGTGAAGTGTAATAAAATTATAAACGCAGTGATCATGCTGGTTCCACCAGGCTAGGTTATAAAGTTGAATTGGGACAGAACTCTAAACTGCTTAGACCTTTCACCAGATCAAATGTCACAAACCTGATTCAAGTATCCTTCCTTTTCCATTTACAGTATAGGATGCTCACAGTGAGAGCATGTCTGGTGATGCACGAGGGTCCCCTTACTAGTCTTCTCTATGTTGCATGTTTGGCTGCAAACTGGACATCTCCCGAACAACTGCAGCAATGTACTTCCTCAGGTTATGAAGTTATAAAGAAAGGACAATGTTTTTTGATAATGCACTTCACCACTAAAATGACTATACTATTTGTATCTGCTTGGCTGGGTGATTAACCTACTGGTTTATTAAACCGGGTATTTTTTTTATTGAACTTTCACACAACACATATTACCGTTGTTGATGAAGTCTGTGTCATCAAGGCAGTAACTCGGTTCAAGCTAATTCTAGGTTGTTCGTAGTTACCACAGCCACAAAGTGATAAATCCCGCATATTTCTATCTGCAGCTGGCTGGCTTATCTAATGTTAGCCAGTGTCATGTATACTCCCTCTCTGGCGCTCGAGGTCACCAGGCTGCTCATTATTACATAAATCTGTCACCATCGTTACACGCACCAGCGCCTCATCAGACTCACCTGGCCTCCACCACCTGCCTGATAACCTTCCCTATATATGTCACTCCCTTTGGTTCTTCCCCTAGGCGTTATTGTTTCTGTTCTGTTGTTTCATGTCTGTACGCTACTCGTGTTTCTTGTTAGGTCCAAGTTTGTTTATTTATTAAATTATTCACTCCCTGAACCTTCTTCCCGACTCCCAGCATACACATTACAGAATAACACCTCACCAAAACGAAGCATCAGGGAGTGTTTTTTGTTGTTGTTGTTAGTGTAGTGTGTTGCAACCGTAGATGCCTCAGCTGGCTCGTCAGGCTTCCATGCCTCAGCCAGAACGTCAGGTTTCATGCCTCAGCCGGCTCAGCAGGCTCCCACGTCTCAGCCTGCTCAGCAGGCTCCCGTGCCTCAGCCGCCTCGGCCGGCTTGTCAGGTTCCCGCTCCTCATCACCTTCCTGATTACCTTCCCTATATACGTCAATATATGTCACTCCTTTTGGTTCTTTCCCTAGATGTTATTGTTTCTGTTCCTGTTACAGTTAGCTGATATTTCTCTGTCAAATCACAGTTTGATAATACTAGCAATAACTAGTGTCTGGAATGTGTTTCATGAGACACTTGTTCTACAACACCGAGCTACTTGCTCAACGTCAACAGTGAAGAGGCGACTCCGGGATGCTGGCCTTCTAGGCAGAGTTTCTCTGTCCAGTGTCTGTGTTCTTTTGCCCATCTTAATCTTTTACTTTTATTGGTCAGTCTGAGATATGGCTTTTTCTTTGCAACTCTGCCTGTGCTCACTTGAACAGGAAGGTGACGCAGCAAATGTTCTCATCAAACTTTCTTATCAAAGTTTGGCATTCTCTGGATTTATGGTGGTTTCAAGACAGCTGGAAACTCTGGGGAAAAAAACAAGGTCGAATCATGACGTCAGTGATCTTCAGGTCGGAGCTCTAGAAAGAGGCCAGAGTTCCTCACTTGGAATTCCGAGTTGGATGACAGTTTTTTCCCAGTCGGAGCTCGTTTTTTTACCCAGTTCCGAGTTTGAAGTTGTTTTGAATGCGGCAGAAGTCATGCTGGATTGACAGCATGGCCAATGTATTCAACATTTTCTGACCTATGGTGTTGCATGTGAATGTTTAATCTTTTAAGCTTGGAAAAGAGACCCTTAAACCCAGACTTGGACCACACACCCACTTCACTGAATAGCAGGCTAGTGATTGCTTAGCAACGCTTGCAGTTAGCCGCTGATTCCTCATTGTTGAATTTGCGATTTCCAACTTGTGTTAATGTTTATATCTAATGGCTGATAAACACGGATACATTTGATCTATAATTTCTGTTCATATGACAAGTGTTGAAAACGATTTGCCAGTAGATTGTCAACGTGACTCATGATGATGACTGCTTGTCTAGCTTGCTAGCTAAGATTTTGAAAGTATGATATTGGCATGATCAGTCCGATCAAAGCTACGGTAGATATTACGTGATTTGACGTCATTTTATCTGTGGCCAATGACCTTGAGCCTTCTTGGATGAGTACTTCTAATGTAAATCTATGGCAGAACCCAGGGGCTAGAATTTTCCAGCTCTCCCCATAGATTTTGCGGTGACGTAGTGTCCCCATGAGTGACAGAACACTGAGCCAATCACTGACGCAACTAGAGAACATTACCAACCCTACGCTCCTTATTTTCCGCTGGCTGTCCCACCGTCACAGAAAGCACTGAGCTAGGCTGAAATACCTGCCTTACTCAAGAAAGCAAAAAAATATAAAATTATTGTAAGCAGCTTCATTAACTCAATTATACATTTTTTTAATTTACATTGGTTGCAAACTGATATTGGGCTCAAAACAGGTGGGGCTCAAAACAAGTGGGGCTCTGCCTTACCTGCCCTGAACGACGGGTCACCAATGGTCTTGGAGAGCTGAAAGAAGACCAACACTATTAGAATGCTATATTATCTTCAGTTCAAGAAGTGGCATTACTAATAACGAGGACAATTCTCTCTAATTCCTTCACTACCATTGTTAGTGAAAAGACGACTTCCTGTGATAATCGGTCTAGAGTGAAGTTCCCCATGAATCTGTACCTAGGGGAAACTTCACCCCAGTGTAATAATCATGAAGAGCTAAACTGATTATACTGAGACTTCATCCTCACCATCACTTTGATTTTGTGACAGTAGTGAGTGGTCGAATGTCTTCGGTCTATTAGAGAACTATACAGAGTATATGACATTGCTCTGATAAGATATTATATCCTATGGCTCAAGTGTTATAAATGTGTATCTAAGTATAACTGTAACCTATTGGTAGTATTTATGCAGCAGCCCATACTACAACTCCAAAATAAACTGACTGTTGTAAAAAAAAAAAGGTTGTGGCAAGTGTTAAAATAAGATTTGAGCAGTTTTCATACCTCCCAAGTGCTCATTTTCTTCTTCCAGATTCAATGTCTATTGTCAGTGTTTGACCAGAAGCAGGTCTCCCATTTCTGCTATGTTTGTCCTCTCCCACATTTTCTGCATCTGAACTGTAAGAGATTAATGAAGTCAATAAAGATTAGGCTATTACAAAGTTAAGAGTTATTGTTACCGTGTAGTAGGCTATCCTGCGCATATTGTTCCATATTTGACAATTAGCTCATCACCACAATCTCAATGACATACAAATATGGAAAGGTTCATTCAGTATTATTAAATAAGGAGCTCTTCGAACATCAAATAGCCTACTTAAGTGAATGTGAGATTAAAATGTAAATAAATAAAAGTTATTCTTAATATCATTGTTCGAAATCAAAATAAAACATTAAGACCACGTAATATTGATTTGACTACATTTTAAAATTGATCGAAATAAGGTAGCCTATTTTTGAGTTAAAATGAATGGACATAAACGTACTAATAATCTCTTGCGTCATTCTTGAGGTTTCCATTAGTACGTTTTCTATCACTGTTCGCTTCAAGAGATAGGTCTACTGCTGACCTGCACCTTAGTGTCACGTTCGTCATAATGATTGGACCAAGGCGCAGCGTGCGTAGAGTTCCACATATTTTAATAAATCGAAATTCAACAAAAAAACAAAAAAGCACAAACGAAACGTGACGTGACGCTAACAGTGCTACTAGGCAACTATACATAGTCAAGATCCCACAAAGCACAATGGGAAATTGGCTACCTAAATATGATCCCCAATCAGAGTGAACGATAAACAGCTGCCTCTGATTGGGAACCATACTAGGCCAACATAGAAATACAATTCACCTAGATAACCCAACGGAGACATAAAAACTGGTCAGGCTGGTCAGGCACCGTGTTATGCGGTCAAGCGCACTGTGTCGCCAGTGCGTGCTCATAGCCCGGTGCGCTATAGGCCAGCCCCCGAAAGTGCCATGCCAGAGTGGGCATCCAGCCAGGGAGTATTGTGCCGGCCCAGCTTGTTTGGTTTCCGGTACCCTATGCCTGCACTCCGCTCGTGCCAGGTGAATGTGGATATTGAGCCTAAGGTAGAGGTGCGAGTGGTATGCACCAGATCTCCAGTGCTCACCCACAGCCCGGTTCAACCTGTGCCTGCACTCTGGAGGGTCCTGGCTAAAGTGGTCATCCAGCCTGGAGGAGTGGTGCCAAGGCTGCGCACCAGAGCTCCAGTGCTCCCCCACAGCCCGGTTCATCCGATGCCTCCTCCACGCACCAGGCCTCCTGTAGGTCTTCCCAGCCTGGTGGGTCCTGTGGCAGCCCCACGCACCAGGCTGTCTCTCTGTCTCCTCCCTCCAGGTTCTCCAGACCGTCCGGAGCTGCCAGAGCCGCCCATCTGTCAGGAGCTGCCAGAGCCGCCCGTCTGTCAGGAGCTGCCAGAGCCGCCCATCAGTCAGGAGCTGCCAGAGCCGCCCATGAGTCAGGAGCTGCCAGAGCCACCCATGAGTCAGGAGCTGCCAGAGCCGCCAATCAGTCAGGAGCTGCCAGAGCCGCCCGTCAGTCAGGAGCTGCCAGAGCCGCCGTCAGTCAGGAGCTGCCAGAGCCGCCGTCACTCCGGCGCTGCCAGAGCCGCCCGTCACTCCGGCGCTGCCAGAGTCGCCCTTCACTCCGGCGCTGCCAGAGTCGCCCTTCACTCCGGCGCTGCCAGAGTCGCCCTGCACTCCGGCACTGCCGGAGTCTCCCGCCTGTCCGGCGCTGCCGGAGTCTCCCGTCTATTCAGGGCCCGCTGTAAGGGTCCCCAGTCCGAAGTCGGCGGCGAGGGTCTCCGCTCCAAAGGCGCCACTTAGATGGGCCAAGACAATGGTGGAGTGGGGTCCACGTCCCGCGCCAGAGCTGCCACCGCGGACAGATGCCCACCCAGACCCTCCCCTGTGGGTTTAGGTTTTGTGGTCGGAGTCCGCAGCTTTGGGAGGGGGGTACTGTCACGTCCTGACTTTAGTTCCTTTTTTATGTCTCCGTTTTAGTTTGGTCAGGGCGTGAGTTGTGGTGGGCATTCTATGTTGTGTATTCTAGGTTTTGTATTTCTGTGTTTGGCCTGGTATGGTTCCCAATCAGAGGCAGCTGTCGATCGTTGTCTCTGATTGAGAACCATACTTAGTCAGCCTGTTTTCCCACTATGGGTTGTGGGTAGTTGTTTTCTATGTCTGTGTTTTACCATACAGAACTGTTTCGGTTTTCATTTATTTCTCTTGTTCTTTTGTATTCAGTGTTCGTTTATATTTCATTAAAATATGGACACTTACCACGCTGCGCATTGGTTCGATCTTTCCTACTCCTCCTCAGTAGAGGAGGAAAACCGTTACACATACTGTATAACACCTGCCCCATGAAAGTATTTTGGCCAAATTGAAAATGCATAAGATAGTTTTATAACTGACCCAACACAATATGCCTAATAAGTAGGCCTAGACTACCGTAATATTTGCTTACTGAACTGAGATGGAAGACAAAGTCCCTTCAACAAGTGTGTATTGTGTAAACCTACAGTAGATGTCAGGCTGACCCATTGTACTTTGAAATACAAATAACCCTCTGTATAGTTTCGTGTTGGCATTATGTTGGTGTGCATAGAAATCATACAGAAGACTTCCAGTCTTGATAATCTCGCCATTTAGCACATACAAACATGTGGAGGAAAGGGATGATTGTCTCAGAAACGTAGCATGATGTTACAGGTTTTCTTATGTAGATGTAAAGCACCAAACAGACACACAGCCTACTGAAAAAGGTCAAATAACATACCGTTACAATACCAGCCCAGGGGTAGGCGGACAGGCAAGGGTTAAGATAAGATATTATCTTATCTTAAGATATTTCTCCATTGAAGAGATAAGAGGTTGCAATTCAAAGACTGCTCTGATGGGCTTCTGCATAAGTGATCTGACAGCTGAACTACAACAACTGAGTCTTGCCCCATATTTCTTATGCGTCAGTAAGTGATTGACCACTCATAGGCAGCATTGGAAATGTTAACAGGTTCATGTACACCTGGTCCCAGACAAAGGCATTTTGAAGATGTTAACTTCAGTGAATTACTGATATTTCATTAATATAGTTATCAATGTTTCGGAAAGGACTACAGTGACAACCAACATAATGATAAATTAGAATAATTGTTTTAAATGGAATGGAGTAAAGCCTTTTCACTTCACTGTAAGTGGTAAATACAAAAAGATAAGTGATATTAAACCCAATATCTGTCATTGTGCAAAAGCAGTTTATACATCAATTCAGTCAATTGTGGTTTCCTCTGTACAGTAATGTTAGAACAGCCATATCTACACAATCACATTCAATATTGAATTAGTACTTCAAATCCCTGCTATAGGGACAACAGGAGTGACTATTGACAGGTATTGTTTTGTTAGGCATCCCTGGATACTTCCCTATTTGAGAGGTGAATCTAATGGTTTGCTAGCTGTTGACTGTTGAGCTTTATTCTAGAGTGTGATGGGCTTAAAGAGAAGAAAAATATCTATAGTTTATAAGTGGTTTGACACAGTTGCTCGGATGCAAGGCTTGGCAGACAGAGGGGAATTCTTGTCAAGTGGTTGGCTGGGCAATATGGTAGACTCAATATGACAATGCCATGAGGCACACTAGGGAGAAGTCACACTAATTTATATACTAATTTGGCCATGTTGGTAGCTTATAAGCTATAAGTTAATGTATGGAAATCTCACAAACATAATTATTTGCATGTTAGTGTCAACAGTGTGAAATCATATGTGTTACAATTGTAGTAGCCCTATCACAACCCCCAGTTCCCTTGTCAAGAGGTTAGGACCTCTTGATGCAATGGCTAAGGTGTTTGACTGACAGTTGCAGGACATCCAGTTTCAAGTCCCAGTCAGGATACCCCCCAAATACGCTTACCCAGGCAAACCCAGGCTTAAGGACCTATGGGGAGAGATATTGAGCAATAATCTTCTACTTTTATTCACTATTAGTTCACATTTCTAATTCAGGGGATTAGGGAACAATAGCAAAGCATGTCAAAGGTCTGCCAGAAGGCACAGAGCCCAACTAGCAACTAGATTGAACGACACAGGTGTATTGAATCTTTATGAGTTTTGAGCTGGGTGCGGCTCTGTCCATTGGCCGTGTTGCTGAAATCGCTGATCCTTGTTTTACCTAGCACTGATTGCGGTACTGTCCAGGTTGCTGAAACATTATTTACGTGTGTGCTGGTTTCATTGCACAACTTGGAGTTACCGTTAGATTCCCTTTATTTTACCTGCAACCTTTCCCAAACAGTTAGAATAGGAAAAGGGAATATAGCGACCTTAGTATATCTTAGTAGGCCTTAGCCTGTGACATCTTGGTGTAATGGCTAAGGTACCCAGGTTTGAGACACCATCGGGCTATGGCAGGATACATTAAGCAATTTTGCACAACAGGAGGTGTCCTCATAACCCCATGGGGTATATTACACCACAATACTTTTGGTTGTTTAAAAAAAATATTCTATTCATTAAATGAGATATACTGTAGGTCTACACTGAACCGAAGGTAGCCTAATGACAATTTATACAGGATAGAAGGCATCTGACTATGCCTTCCTTTTGTGAAATCAGGGGGTATCACCGTTTTTCTGTCATAATTCAAGTCAGTCAATTTCACAATAGAAACTGTTAACCAGCTAGGCTGACACGCAGCCTACTACTCCCGTCAGTGACTGCGGTTGGCAATTTGAGAATTGACTTGAATGCTGATTTGAGGAGAGATCGACAAAAACAGGAGCTTAGTGGATTTTTGAAAGGAAAAAATGGGACGATGACGGATTGTGAGGAGCTGTCCAATTGTTCAAACGCATCTGCTTTATCAGACAGACTAACAATTCCCTCCGTTCAAATCCAGGGACACTTCAGCAAGGAATCGAGGAAATATAGATTCAAACGAAGCAAAACTTCTAAGGGTTTTGAGCCGTCGGTCCTCGCACTGTGTGGTATCGCTGAGAGGACGCCCCATAGAGGCATTTGAAATGAATTCAGCACTGGGCCAGGCGGTCAGCAACCCAAAGTCGAGTGATGTAACCGTTTCATGCGCCAAAGGCAAAGAGGAAAAAAAGGGAAAAAATCTAATCAGAGGCTGGAAAAGGGAGAGGGATGCTTTCAGGACGAGGAAAGAGAAACATGATGGTCAAAGAAGTCCCATCTTAAATTCTATACCTGACCATTTATGCACCCTCGGAAGCAAAGCGAATCCGTGTCATTGTGCAGGGGGCAGAATGGAAGACATTACCAAAAACGGTTTGGATTGTGGAATAAAGGGCAGCGCTATTGTTGTGAGGAAGAATGACGACACTGTCACAACGGCAAAGAAACTGAGAACAGAAAAGGTAAGCTTAATGCACGTTTTAAAACATGTAGGCTACCAATCATTATCTTATTATCTTAATTGCCGTGGAATATTTTTTTCATAAGAAAGGTAGCCTAACAGGATTACTTGGCAGATGTTTTATGCATGAGTAAGGTAGCAGCCTAATAGAGATACAGTTATATCATGGTAATCCTTTATGTGCACAGAATACACACAGCTGTTCAAGAATGCAGTTCCAAGGGCCCAGGCCAGAACATCCCCCCAAAATATAGGCTAAGAATGACAAACGAATATATAATGTACAGTGATGTGGCTACAAAACACTACCACACTATTATTTACAATATATGATGTTATTTACAATATGGACAATGATTTAATAATGAATATAATGACAAGGTACCCTAAGCACACACGCAAGCAGAGAGGTTTTAGCTGTGACATGTGAAAGGCTATAACCAGATGTAAACCTGGGGAATCACCATAATCTCAGACCCATCAGTTGTATCCTAACCCGATTAGTTTATTTTATTAGCATGTCCTCTATTTTGTTTATAATATAACTGAAACTCCACAGCAAAAGGAAGGGAAGTTTCTTCGGGTACTAATTTCTTATGCTTCTCCTTTTACAGTTTCTGTAATTTATGGTTAATGTTAATGCTATTGGAGGCTGTTGCCCACCATTGATTGTTCTCAGGGAACAGTCCCACACTCTCCACAATTTTTACCTGAGTCTTTTCATTTGATTTATCTTAAATAGCTTAGCAGGGACACCACAAAGTCCCAACCTACATAGGCAGTTGTTTTTTTTATAATGTTTTAATCTAATTTGTTACAAGAGAAGACGCCTATCTTTCTCCATGACAGATGCCACCAGTAATCAGTGTTTTTCACTCAGCAGCAGGGGAAGTGGAGTGTGTGAACGGTAGCCATCTTTTCTCCCTGCTCTTGGCTATCAGCTCCTCACCGTGCTGCATATTAAAATCACACATAGCCTGTAACAATGAACGCTTTTGTTGCTTTTATGGTTACAAGACAAGGCATTCGTGATGAAGACAAGCCCTAGGTTTTTGACTCATCATTGTGGTCAATGTTTGAGACGTTTGCTGAGTGATTCTGTCTGAGGGAGGGAGGGTACAGGACTGTGGCATTGCATCCTGCAATCAAAGCAGGGGAGCATGCATCAGTCTTTGTTTTTGTCCCTTCATAGGTATCTGATCAGACACAAACAACCCTGTAGGAATGACTTCTCTTTCAAATGATGTTATATGCATACATTAACATTTAAAAATGACATAACACATTTAGTCAGAAGTACAAACATGTTCAGCACTGCATATAAACCTAAATAGCAAAAATACATGAATGACAATCTTTTTGCAGTTACAACACAAAGCAATAGTATTGCTTGTTCTTTTTCATTTGTTTTTCAGGTCATGCAGAAATGCTATTTTCATCGAATATTTCATTAAACTGCTGAAATGTGTACATCACTGGTATTCAAACATACATATATTTTTTTGAAGATTAATTGTCAACAGCTGCTTGTAATTTTATGAAATTACCAATAGGCTTTGGAAAACAACACTTTCCTTTGTTTATTACCATCCCTATGATGAACATAGATATGAGATTATTTATGAATTAAAGGTCAGGATGCTTAAAGGCCCAGTGCAATCAAAAAAACATTTTTTTCTGTGTTTTGTATCATACAGTGCCTTGCAAAAGTATTCATCCCCCTTGGCGTTTTTCCTATTTTGTTGCATTACAACCAGTAATTTAAATATATTTTTATTTGGATTTCATGTAATGGACACACACAAAATAGTCAAAATTGGTGAAGTGAAATGAGAAACATAACACAAAATAAAAAACAGAAAAGTGATGCGTGCCCCCCCTTTGCTATGAAGCCCATAAATAAGATTTAGTGCAACCAATTACCTTCAGAAGACACATAATTAGTTAAATAAAGTCCACATGTGTGCAATCTAAGTGTCACATGATCTGTCACATGATCTCAGCATATATACACCAGTTCTGAAAGGCCCCAGAGTCTGCAACACCACTAAGCAAGGGTCACTACCAAGCAAGCGACACCATAAAGACCAAGGAGCTCTCCAAACAGGTCAGGGACAAAGTTGTGGAGAATTTCAGATCAAGGTTGGGTTATAAAAAAAGATCAGAAACTTTGAACATCCCACGGAGCACCATTAAATCCATTATTAAAAAATGGAAAGAATATGGCACCACAACCAACCTGCCAAGAGGGGGCTGCCCACCAAACTCATAAACCAGGCAAGGAGGGCATTAATCAGAGAGGCAACAAAGAGACTAAAGATAACACTGAAGGAGCTGCAAAGCTCCACAGCATAGATTGGAGTATCTGTCCATAGGACCACTTTAAGCCGTACACTCCACAGAGCTGGGCTTTATGGAAGAGTGGCCAGAAAAAAGCAATTTCTTAAATAACAAAATAAGCAAAAATGTTTGGTGTTCGCTAAAAGACATGTGGGAGACTCCCCAAACATATGGAAGAAGGTACTCTGGTCAGATGAGACTAAAATTGAGCTTTTTGGCCATCAAGGAAAACACTATGTCTGGCGCAAACCCAACACCTCTCATCAACCCGAGAGAACATCATGCATGGTGGTGGCAGTATCACGCTGTGGGGATGTTTTTCATCGACAGGGAAATACAGGGAAATTCTTGAGGGAAACCTGTTTCAGTCTTCCAGAGATTTGAGACTGGGACGGAGGTTCACCTTCCAGCAAGACATTGACCCTAAGCATACTGCTAAAGCAACACTCGAGTGGTTTAAGGTGAAACATTTGTCTTGGAATGGCCTAGTCAAAGCCCAGATCTCAATCCAAGTGAGAATCTGTGGTATGACCTTAAGATTGCTGTACACCAACGGAAACCCATCCAATTTGAAGGGGAAGGAGCCATTTTGCCTTGAAGAATGGGCAAAAATCTCAGTGGCTAGATGTGCCAAGCCTATAGAGACATACCCCAAGAGGCTTGCAGCTGTAATCGCTGCAAAAGGTGGCTCTACAAAGTATTGACTTTGGAGGGGTGAAAAGTTATGCATGCTCAAGTTCTGTTTTTTTGTATTATTTCTTGTTTGTTTCACAATAAAAAATATTTTGCATCTTCAAAGTGGTAGGCATGTTGTGTAAATCAAATGATACAAACCCCCCCCAAATCGATTTAATTCCAGGTTGTAAGGCAACAAAATAAGAAAAATGCCAAGGGGGGTGAATACTTCCACAAGCCACTGTATTGTACAACAGCTGGTGAAACGAACACTGTAACATGTGAAAAAATGTGATCAGTGTTATTTTCTGATAGTTTCTGGTAGAAAATTCAATCTATACAGGACCTTCTAATCCGCCTGTTTGCATGGGTGGGAGTTTCGGCTTGCATGATGACATCACCAGGCGGGAAATTGGTTAATAGACCAATAACAAAGAGAGTTCCAAAGCTCTCTCCTAATAACAGCTAGTTTTAAGTTTCCCCTCCCCACTCAAACCACTCCAAGACAGTCCTAGTAAAATTCTTGCTTGAGAATTTTTTTTTGCTGAAAAGCTATATAATTCTTATTGATTTTATTGATGGAAAACTATTACAGTAAGATAATTGTTACACAGAAATTATTTGATATTGATGTAAAAACGGCTGCTTTGGGCCTTTTATGTTGAAAAGTCAGAGGTGATATTTGACTCCTCCTCCTCCTTTCCGTAGGTGGATTCAATGTTTACAGTGCCTGCACCCCCGCCACCCGGCCCTCAAAGCCCAATGTCCAATGCCCCCTTCTCTTCACCCATCTCAAAGCAACTTCTGGTGAGGACCAGATCCATAGGAACCAACACACAAGATGGAGGGCCAGACACCGATTCATGTCGCCCTGGCCCTTGTCAGCCAGGCACCAGTGTCAACCTGGAGGGCATTGTGTGGCATGAGACTGAGGAAGGTGAGGATTCCATTCCTCCAGCTCTCCTAAAATTTCAGCATTCCACCATGTGGTTCAGCATGTACATGATTGACCATGAATGAAAGGCTGTACAGTCGCTTATATCAGTGGGCATAAAACAGTTTATTCCACGGTAATATTATTAACGGTAAGCCAGTATTAATAATTATCATCTGATCAAAGGTAGGCCTTAGCCTTGCAGAGATGTAAACATAACCGTATTTACAGTAGCCCAAAACCGAGAGGCTCGATTTAATCTACTTCACTGAAGAAAGCAACATTGCTGGCTCACTTGAGGACTAGAGTGTCACTTATAAAACTGAATTTGGTCTTTGCACACGGCCAACAAAGTGATTTGTGAGCTAGAAAATGCTTTTGTATTCAAGGCTGGTTTTAATTAAAGGATCTCTGCTGATGTAACAGTGTAACAGACCATGAGAGAATTCATCTGATGTGTGTTCTGTTTTTAAGAGGCCTATTATTCCTGTAAAACTCGGATTTGAAGAGAAAGGCTGTTGCCGTCTTATTTGGAAGCTATGCCATGGGACCTCCCTAGTAAGACACCTTAGCGTTCGAGGGCTGCAGAGATGCCGAGTGCATATTGATTAGGCAAATGCTAATTGCAGACCACCATCTTAATGTCCCCGACTGTGAGCTAGATTTTGATGTATACATATCAAAATGCAATTGAGGGGTTTGATTTTATTTTCAGGAATGTTGGTAAATGTATATTAATTGAAAAACACATGTTTTGTGAAAGAGAGAGTTATTTTTGAGAGTTATTTTTGGGCGGGCTAGTGAAAAGACGGACATGATTTTGTTTGAAATACTGAACATTGCAAGGTCATTTTATTTTAGAAACAAATAATATATATCCACTCCAAACAACAGAACTCCAGTAGAAAAAGTATCCCGATTGGGTTTTAAACAGTTACATGTAATAAAGTATCAATCCATAAATAAATACATATTAAAATAGTCCTTTGTTTGAACTATATTGTACAAATATAACATTAGTGATTTATTGTATCCAGGGGATGAACAGTGTATATACAATGTGTGTTTTCCTTTTGGAAAAAGCAACTTTTGGAAAAATTGTATGGGGGTTTTACAGGTTTCTTTTCATTAGGATAAATCAACTTTTTGAATTGTATTCTATACATTTTAGGGAAGGATTTAAGGAAGAATAAGGACATTGAAAGTCGTTTGCATTAAGTTGCTGATCAAGGTTGGATGGATGGATTCTTATTGTTTGAGTTACACTGCCCGCCAGGGGTTAGCCTACATTATTTTATTTAACTAGGCAAGTCAGTTAAAACAAATTATTATTTACAATGACGGCCTAACCCAGCCAAACCCTAACCCAGATGACGCTGGGCCAATTGTGAGCCGCCTATGGGACCCCCAATCATGGCTGGTTGTGATACAGCCTGGAATCAAACCAGGGTCTGTAGTGACGCCTCTAGCACTGAGATGCAGTGGCTTATACCGCTGCACCACTCGGGAGCCCCCTAACCCAAATTGAATGCGATTACATTCCTAAGTGTGGAAAAAATATTTAGAGAAATGTAACTTATGATTGGACAGACAAATATCATGGAAATGATTCACAAAATGACTCACTTTCGCACCAGCTGCAAAAACCATATGGAACGTTCCATCCACCTGGACAATGGATATAGAGCATCTTGGGGGGGAACGAGTGTGCTGGATATCACATTTAGCAATAAAACACATTTTAAAGCACACCTAAACTAAATGTTTGAAAGTTTGATAACAGCCATAATTCATGCCCATAGAAAGGGACCCATGAGCATTAATTTCAGATGAAAAAATGCACATCTGAAAAGTTGGCGTTTATTATGTTTTGGACATAAACCCTTCAATTGCAGAGCTCATTCAAATTGTCACAACAACAAGACATTTCGGTTTGCAGTTCACAGATTTTAGTGTTTACTTTCAAGAAAATTAGACTAGAATCCAAACTACTTTATATGGCCATTTGCCAAGGCAAGATAAAGGTGTAATATGTTTTCATACAAATCACTTCTGTAAAAGCATTTGAATATACTCGGTACAGTGAAATAATAATGTGCAATATCTATTTGATTCTCGAATATCTTCATTCTCGACTTTTGGTTGTCTTGGAGAAATCACAGAGGGCGATTGGCTTTTAAAATGTTATTAATTTTTTGTGTAAAAAAAAAATGTAAATGACATAATTCAGCCTTCTTGGTGCTGTGGTAAGAACAAGGCTGTATCCCACATTGTACTCTATTCCCTATATATAGTGTACTACATGGGCCCTGGTCAAAATAATTGTACAATATAGGGAATAGGGTGCCATTTGGGACGTAGACCAAGCCTCCATAAAAGCCACAAAAAGAGGATCCCATCTATCAGTCTGATGTCATTTCATCTGATAAAAAGTTATCACAATGCCATTATGGTTGTCAACTGGACCTCCATCCATGCCACAGTTCAAAGCACATCATTTTAAAATGTCTTTAATGTAACATGCTCCTTTTTGCTTTTTGAATTGTAGGTGTCCTTGTAGTCAATGTAACATGGAGAAAAAGAACCTATGTGGGGACTCTTTTGGACTGTACCAAGCATGACTGGGCACCACCCAGGTAATAATAAATACTCATCCTTTGTTGTATAGTATTGAAAAATAGTATATGAGTAGCCTATTTTGTTATAGCCTTTTCTGTTGCCAAGAAAGCTGTCAGTGACTATGTTTGTTGCATGTCATTACCATTGTAAGTATTCAATAATGAGTACTTATGTAATTTTTGATGGATTTGATTGATTGACTTTATTTCCGTGTCATACACCAATTTTGTATAGATTTTTTTGTATGGTTTACTATATTTACACTACCGTTCAAAAGTTTGGGTTCACTTAGAAATGTCCTTGTTTTTGAAAGGAAAACATTTTGTCCATTAAAATAACATCAAGTTGATCAGAAATACAGTGTAGACATGTTAATGTTGTAAATGACTATTGTAGCTGGAAACGTCTGATTTGTAATGGAATATCTACATAGGCGTACAGAGGCCCATTATCAGCAACTGTTACTCCTGTGTTCCAATGGCACGTTGTGATAGCTAATCCAAGTTTATAATTTTAAAAGGCTAATTAATCATTAGAAACCCCTTTTGCAATTGTTAGCACAGCTGAAAACTGTTATTCTGATTAAAGAATCAATAAAACTGGCCTTCTTTAGACTAGTTGGGTATCTGGGACATCAGCATTTGTGGGTTCGATTACAGGATCAAAATAGCCAGAAACAAAGAACTTTCTTCTGAAACTCGTCTATTCTTGTTCTGAGAAATGAAGGCTATTCCATGCGAGAAATTGCCAAGAAATTGAAGATCTCAGACAACGCTGTGTACTACTCCCTTCACAGAACAGCTAAAAATGGCTCTAACCAGAATAGAAAGAGGAGTGAGAGGCCCCGGTGCACAACTGAGCAAGAGGACAAGGACATTAGAGTGTCCAGTTTGAGAAACAGATGCCTCAAAAGTCCTCAACTGGCAGCTTCATTAAATAGTACCCACAAAACACCAGTCTCAACGTCAACAGTGAAGAGGCGACGTCGGAATGTTGGCCTTCTAGGCAGAGGTCCTCTGTCCAATGTCTGTGTTCTTTTGCCCATCTTAATCTTTTATTTTTATTGGCAAGTCTGAGATATGGCTTTTTCTTTGCAACTCTGCCTAGAAGGCCAGCATCCCAGAGTTACCTCTTCACTGTTGACATTAAGACTGGTGTTTTGCGGAACTATTTAATGAAGCTGCCAGTTGAGGACTTCGAAGGCGTCTGTTTCTCAAACTAGACACTCAAATGTACAGTCCTCTTGCTCAGTTGTGCACTGGGGCCTCCCACTCCTCTTTCTATTCTGGTTAGAGACAGTTTGTGCTGTTCTGTGAAAGGAGTAGTACACAGCGTTGTACGAGATCTTCAGTTTATTGGCAATTTCTCGCATGGAATATCTTTAATTTCACAGAACAAGAATAGACTGACGAGTTTCAGAAGAAAGTTCTTCTTTGTTTCTGGCTATTTTAAGCCCATAATCAAACCCACAAATGCTGATGCTCAACTAGTCCAAAGAAGACCAGTTTTATTGCTTCTTTAATCAGTACAACAGTTTTCAACTGGGCTAAAATAATTGCAAAAGGGTTTTATAATGATCAATTAGCATTTTA
Source organism: Oncorhynchus tshawytscha (assembly GCF_018296145.1). Taxonomy (NCBI): domain Eukaryota; kingdom Metazoa; phylum Chordata; class Actinopteri; order Salmoniformes; family Salmonidae; genus Oncorhynchus; species Oncorhynchus tshawytscha. The sequence goes on from NC_056432.1 coordinate 48,169,297, forward strand.
AAATTATAATCTTGGATTAGCTAACACAACGTGCCATTGGAACACAGGAGTGATGGTTGCTGATAATGGGCCTCTGTACGCCTATGTAGATATTCCATAACAAATCAGACGTTTCCAGCTACAATAGTCATTTACAACATTAACAATGTCTTCACTGTATTTCTGATCAACTTGATGTTATTTTAATGGACAAAAAATGAGCTTTTCTTTCAAAAACAAGGACATTTCTAAGTGACCCCAAACTTTTGAACGGTAGTGTATATATATATATATATATATATGTATATATTTTCTTCTTCTAGATTTTGTGAGTCACCATCCAGTGACTCTGATCTGCCAGGTGGCCGTGGCCGTGGTAAAAGGATGCGACTGGCCATCCCGGATCGACCCTGTGTTGAACCTGGGCTTGCCAAGGTCCGAGGGCTGCCACATAAGAGCCGTGGTGGGGGCATTCACAGCAAGGGCCGAAGAGGGAGCCTTAATCTGATCAATAACTGCAGAACACCTCCCTTTTTCACAGTTGAGGAGATCAAGCCAAACTCCATCCCATCTGGGAAGAGGAAAAACAAACCACCGACTGATCTGGATTTGAGTTTAGTCACAGATGACATTAAAAATGGAAACGGGAAGAGGATCCGTGCCAAGTCCCGGAGTGCTCCTTCCACTCCACAGGGAAAGTCGGATCCTACCTTTAACGATTCGGCATGTACCTCTCCCATACTGATAGACTGCCCCCATCCTCACTGTAACAAGAAATACAAGCATATCAATGGGCTGCGGTACCACCAGACACATGCACACTTAGATGTGGACCGGAAGCCAGAGTTTGAGGCTGAGATTGAGGACAGACTGTCTGATTGTGAGGAGTCCCTCAGTAACATGACTTTCGACTGCTCTGATATAACCAATAGCTCATCAAAGAAGCCCAGCCCCCTATATAAGGTTTCTACAATAGGGTCTCCAAAAAGCAGACGATTAATGTTCAATAGTGATCATAGTCCCATGGCGAATTCTAAAATGAGGAGGAATTCGTTGATCAAAGAGGGACTCATTGATGACTTGAGTAACTTGCCAATCATCTCGAACATGACTGTGGTACTGGAAAATTGCCTTGTTACTGATAGGAACTCCTCTGTGGAGATGCCTAAGCTTGAAGCCGAGGGTTTGATCGATAAGAAGGGAGTGTGTGATAAAGGGAAAAAGGTTAATGGGAAAGTTGAGAAGTGTTCATCTAAATCTAGAACCAACAGGCCTATAGCTCCTGCTCCCCCAAAGCTGATTGCAATCCCCAACACTGTGTTCTCCACTAACACAACAGAAGCCAACACACAGCAGTCTTCCCCATCAGTAGCTGTTGGTGTCACCACAACAAAGAACCTCTCACTTAAACCCATCAAGCCAAAGTTAAACATCATGGTAGAGCCAAGTCTGGGTAAAACAACCCTAGTCACTTGCAAGGAGACCAGGAACAAAGACAAACGAAGATTAAAAGACAAACACAATAAAGACACAAGGACCTCTAATGGCGATAGCATTCAACTAAAGATGGACGAGGGAAAGGTGGTGGGAAAAGAACCTTCTGGAAGCCTTCTGAAAGAGCACTTGAGCAAACAAGACGTCATGAACAGTCTGACGGAGTCTCAGGAGAGTAGAATGGCCAGCATCAGAGCTGAGGCTGACAAAGTGTACACGTTCACTGACAACTCTCCTAGTCCTTCCATAGGTAGCTCTTCAAGACTGGACTGTGGCTCCCTTGAAAGTGGAGATGGCACCACCACCAAAACTAACAGCCCGGCATACTCAGACATATCGGATGCAGGTGATGATGGGGGTTCAGACTGCCGTTCAGACACTAGGTCCAAAAGTCCAAGGTCCATCTCAGCCTCTGAGATGAACTCAAACAACAATCCCAATCTAAATCCAAAGACTCCTCCAGCTGCATCTATTCCTGCAGGGCCTGTCAAAGACCCCCAGTCTCCTTTTTACCACGGATATGACCCCTACTATATTCATAATTACATGCAGACCGGCCAGTCAAACACAGCTGCTTTCCATAAGACCTCCACCCTTCAAGACAGTAAATGCAAAAAGGAGGACAATGAGGGGAGAAACACCCCGGAATTATTTGATTCGAAGAAGACTGATGTCATCAACTCAAGTTCGCAGTCCCAGCTTCAGATGGCGATGACACAAACACACACGGCTCTTGCCCAGTCCTTGTACTACGGCCAGTATGCACGAGGTCTTTACATGGATCAAAAACTCTTAATTGCATCCAAGTGCTGTGATCAGCAGCAAATCACCAAGCAGAGAGGAGGTCAAGCAAACCGAGAACCAGATGAGTTGAAACACATGATAACCTCGACATCTGTATTATCTAAGGGGACAGACTCTGTGAAAACGTGCTGTGCCAAACCTGGGCTCTCGTTTGCAGAAATGGATGAGCGACCCCAGACTCTGACCACACAGCCACAAGGGAAGCCGATGCTTGTCAATATGACAGAAAACCAGGGACTTGTCAAAGACAGTGATGAAATGAAATCATCCATGAATCCAAATAATCAGACAGATCTGGACTCAAATGTATCATTTTCAAATGTAAGTTTTTCACTCTGTCTTTAGCTATTTGGATGTTGGTGTGTACGACTGTTGTGAAGGTCAGATTGTCAGACTGTTGCATTATGTAAGCCTTTAGTCCAGGTAAAGGCTGTTTATGTGGTACTGTAGATGTCCTTTTGCCTAATATTTTCAAGAAGACAGATTAGGAAGATAAGTTTTATTTTATCGGTCAAATCTAAGATGGCCATACTACTAAAGGACGTAACCCAATTTTAGATGTAAATGTAAGCATTTAACATAAGTAGCTAAGTAAGGAACATTTGAAAAGAAAAGTTGGTTTTGATACAAATGTTGAATTTGCAGTTGATGGATTGACTTGTCAATTCACAAACTGGGATTACTGGTATTCAATTAAATATTAAGAAAACCCATCACAAACAACACTTTTCCTCATCGATTTAGCATGCAGAAGTCCAATGCTGGTCCCGCCCAAATCAATCCAATAATGTGGAGCAGCAAAGTGAAGAGCTTAGCCAGAGCTCAGAGGAGTTAAATGCTGACATGTCTAAGGAGTGGGAGATGCCCTCTGAGCCAGTGACAAAGTTGGGAGTAGAGCTCAAAAAGGCCACGAACCAGAACGTCACCACATCAGACATAGAGGACTGTGATAGGCTAGAGGAGCAGCAGCCAATAGGGGTCATGTCTGAGGAATCACAGAGTGCCAGGGTGGCTGTATCACCAGCGATGAACCCCCAACAACAACCCTATATCCAGTACCAGCATTCCTACCAATACCTACAGATGTGTGACCCCAGCAACAACTCTTACACGGTCAAGTCACCCACCCTGGTGCATAACTACCCACGTAAGTCTATATGGTTGGAGAAATTATGACTACAATGGGCAATAGAAACTGAAATCGAGTTGTTTGCGTGAATTTTTCTGCTTCATCATATTTTGTGTATTTAACATTTTGGATTATATCACGTGTTCAAGATTCATGCCAAGTTTGTGTCGTGTTAAAGAGATTTTGGCCTGGCATTGTGAATGAATTTATTGAAGGGCTGTTTTCTAAATTGTGTTTTGTACTGTACATATTAGGTTTCCACTATCCTCTCTATGGGAAAACAGCAGGCAGAGAGGAGTCAGATTTGACTCAGAACAGCCGTAGTGTGAGCAGTAAGCCAGCCAGTGAGTCTACTGCCCTTGAGCTTCTGCAACACCACAATCTGCCATATCATGGCAAATCCCCTGCGGTGAGTGTCCATCAAGTATAGGCAGAATTGAGGCTGAAAAATATAAAGCAAAAGGGAATCCATAAAAGGAACATGCATCAGTTTATGGCGGAAGAGAGAGGAAATTGAAATGAGCATCTGTGAGATACTAGCCCTATTGCAAGTGTGATCTGTGACATGCTGTTGAAATTATGATATTAGTGTGCAATACATACTGCATATACAGTACTACAAAGACATATTTGAGTAAAGAATCACCCTTTTTGTCAATAGCCTGGTGAGAAAGGATCCCTTGAAGGAGAGAGAGAGACTGACCGGGAGAGGAACCATGTTCCCTTTGCCAGGCACCTTCACACTCATCATCATACACATCTTGGAATGAGCTACCCACTCATGTCTGGGCAGTACGACATTTTTCAAGGTAAACAAACGTTTCCTGAACGATTGAAATGTAAAGTGAAAAAAATATTTTTCTTTGAAAATATTATATATTTCATTTCTAAAAACAATAAGTCTGTGATTGAGAGGAAGGCATGCTTATTATGTCTATAATATGTTGTTTTCTTTACCGATACTAAAGCACAATAGTTCATTAGATATAGCTAGATCTCTCATCTCTCTTTTGAAGGGATATGCTCTAGAGCCCTGGTTTCCAGCCAGAAGGTGTTGGTACACTTATCTTCAACTGATATGTCCTCTTAGTTGCCCAATCCATACCCTCTCTATGATAGGCCTATTGTTTGATCCTTTTGTCAAAAGAGAAAAGGATCCGTACTGAATAATGACATGAAGTAAACTTTATTCAATTTTCTTTACTGTGAGAGGTAGGTATTGTATATAAAATCATTCTAAAATCAAATAAGATGTTCATGAACTCTGCTTCTACAGATAATGAAGGGAAGAAGTAAAACCATGTGACTGGCTCACATGAGGATAAGAAGATTTACAGGCATCAATTCCATGGTGTTATATTCATAGCCTCTATGGGAGGCAGAGACCAATTTCATTTGCAATTTAATCAATATTTTATAAGAGTCAGAGTAGTGGTATTGTAATATTGGTGGAGATATGTATCAAGTAACAAGACTTAAGTATTTTGCATTTGGATGCCTGTCTGAAAACACACGTGACAAACCCCATAGTGTCATAGAATCAGCCATAAATTGCTACAAAGTTTATATGCACATGTATCGTAATGTAAATCATATGGTTGAATGTACTGAAATTTGTATCATCCCAATGTTTTTTTCCGTTGGGAAACTGCAATTGAAGTGCAAGAGTCTATAAAGTGGTCCTCCCAGTATTACTTAATTACATTTGTATACTGTACTTGACTGTAGCCACTTGTTGATTGTATTGTCTTGTGTGAGAGTAAATCTTCACATTTTACCAGTGCCATAGAACTGTGGTGTATATATTCTGTATAGTTACATGACATAGTATTAAATGCTTATTATTTATGTTTGTTTTAATTTCAATGCATTGTATTGTGATTTACATTACAGCACATTACTTGCATAGTTCCAGTGGTTGTTTTATTACTTGAATAGTGCTACAAACTCTGTTTACAAGTATTGACATCTCTAGAGAAACTCTTCAATGAAGTTGCATGATGAGTGTAATTCACACAGTGTATCAAGTTACTTTGGAATCAATTAAACATGGAAACTGCTGTTGCTTTTTTATACTGTTTATGCCTTAATTCATATGTGTGGCAATCAGAATTAAAGGGTGTTTATATACACCTTATGTGTTCTGTCTATTTTGTCCTTAATAATGCCCATGCACTATACACTCTCTTCCAGGGCAGAAGGTAAAACAAGGGGGCTTGTGTCAGGGGGCATCTGTAAATTTTACAAATTTGATTACATCCCTGTTAGTGAGCATTTCTACTTTGCCAAGATAATCCAGCCATCTGACAGGTGTGGCATATCACGAAGCTGATTAAACAGCATGATCATTACATAGGTGCGCCTTGTGCTGGGGGACAATAAAAGGTCAATCTAAAATGTGTAGTTTTGTCCAACATTTATGTAAAATCTTTGAAATTGTTGCATGTTACGTTTATATTATTGTTCCGTATACAGTGCCTTATTAAGAAAGGATTCAGACCCCTGGACTTTTTCCACATTTTGTTGTTACAGCCTGAGTAAAAAATACAAATTTAGATTGTGTGGGTCAGTGACAAAAACACACACACTTGAAAGTGGAATTTCTTTGACATTTTTACAAAAAAATAAAAAATGAAAAGCTGAAATGTCTCGAGTCAATAGGTATTTTACCCCTTTGTTATGACAAGCCTAAATAAGTTCAGGAGTAAAAATGTACTTCAGTCACATAATACGTTGCATGGACTCACTCTGTGTGCAATTGTGTTGAACTTTTTTTTTAATGGCTACCTCATTTCTGAACCCGACACATACAATTATCTGTAAGGTCCCTCAGTTGAGAAGTGAATTTCAAACAGTTTCAGCCACAAAGACCAGAGAGGATTTCCAATGCCTCACAAAGGGCACCTATTGGTAGATGTGTAAAAACAGCAGACATTGAATATCCCTTTGAGCATGGTGAAGTTATTAATTACACTGTGGATGGTGTATCAATACACACAGCCACTACAAAGATACAGGTGTCCTTCCTAACTCAGTTGCCGGAGTAAAGGAAAACCACTTAGGGATTTCACCATGAGGCCAATGCAGACTTTAAATTAGTTACAGAGTTTAATGGCTGTGATAGGAGAATGGATGGATCAACAACATTGTAGTTACTCCACAAAACTAACCTAATTAACAGAGTGAAAAGAAGGAAGCCTGTACAGAATAGAAATATTCTAAAACATGCATCCTGTTTGCAACAAGGCGAAACTGTAAAAATATGGCAAAGCAATTAACACTTTTTATTCAGGACAAAAAGTTATGTTTGCGGCAAATCCAACACAACACATTACTGAGTACCACTCTCCATATTTTCAAGCATAATAGTGGCTGCATCATGTTATGAGTATGCTTGTAATTGTTAATGACTTTGGAGTTTCAGGATAAAAAAGAAACGGAATGGAGCTAAGCACAGGCAAAATCCTAGAGGAAAACCTGGTTCAGTCTGCTTTCCACCAGACACTGGGAGATGAATTCACCTTCACTGGAGTTGAACCTTCAAGAAGACAGTGAATGTTACATTTTTTACTTGAATCTACTTGAAAATCTATGGCAAGACCTGAAAATGTTTGTCTAGCAATGATCAACCACCAATTTGACAGAGCTTGAAGAATTTTGAAAAGAATAATGGACAAATGTTGAACAATTCGTGTGGAAAGCTCTTGGAGACATTTCAAGAGAAGGCCCAGATGCAGACAGTGTCGATGTAACAAAAGTTTATTTCTAGAACAGGGGGCAGGCAAAACGACAGGCCAAGGGCAGGCAGAGGTCAGTAATCCAGATTAGAGTCCATAAGGTACAGAATGGCAGGCAGGCTCAGTGTTAGGGCAGGGAAAATGGTAGAAACTGGAAAACAGGAACTAGAACAAGATAGGAGCAAGGTGAAAAACACTGGTAGGCTTGACGAACAAAATGAAATGGCAACAGACAAACATAGAACACAGGTATAAATACACTGGGGATAATGGGGAAGATGGGTGACACCTGGAGGCGGGTGGAGAAAAGAACAAAGACAGGTGAAACAGATCAGGGTGTGACAGTACCCTCCCTACCTGGGCGCACACCTGGTTGACCGGGGTTCTGGTGTTGGAAATCAGCGATGAGGCTTGGGTCTAGGACGTCCCAGCACCATTCCTCTGGGCCATAACCCTCTCAGTCAACTAGGTACAGGAATCCCCTGCCTCGAGGCTGAACCTTCACCGTGTACGCCGGTTGGCCACTGATTAGATGGGGGAGAGGAGTGAGCCTGGAAACAGGCTCGGTCTATAAAAAAAATGATCAGATGAAGCAGATGCTAAACTACAGGTCTGCTTTACTATCACAGACTGGAACATGTTCCGGGATTCTTCCGATGACATTGAGGAATACACCACATCAGTCACTAGGTTTATCAATAAGTGAATTGAGGACGTCGTCCCCACAGTGACAGTACGTACATACCCCAACCAGAAGCCATGGATTACAGGCAACATTCGCACTGAGCTAAAGGGTAGAGCTGCCGCTTTCAAGGTGCGGGACTCTAACCTGGAAGCTTACAAGAAATCCCGCTATGCCCTGCGACGAACCATCAAACAGGCAAAGCGTCAATACAGGGCTAAGATTGAATCATGCTACACCAGCTCTGACGCTCGTCGGATGTGGCTGGGCTTGCAAACTATTACAGACTACAAAGGGAAGCACAGCCGCGAGCTGCACAGTGACACGAGTCTACCAGACAAGCTAAATAATTTCTATGCTCGCTTCGAGGCAAGCAACACTGAGGCATGCATGGGAGCACCAGCTGTTCCGGACGACTGTGTGATCACGCTCTCCGTAGCCGACGGGAGTAAGACCTTTAATAAACAGGTCAACATACACAAGGCTGCGGGGCCAGACGGATTACCAGGACGTGTGCTCCGGGCATGTGCTGACCAACTGGCAGGTGTCTTCACTGACATTTTCAACATGTCCCTGATTGAGTCTGTAATACCAACATGCTTCAAGCAGACCACCATAGTCCCTGTGCCCAAGAACACAAAGACAACCTGCCTAAATGACTACAGACCCGTAGCATTCATGTCCATAGCCATGAAGTGCTTTGAAAGGCTGGTAATGGCTCACTAAAAACTAGACCCACTCCAATTTGCATACAGCCTAAACAGATCCACAGATGATGCAATCTCTATTGCAATCCACACTGCCCTTTCCCACCTGGACAAAAGGAACACCTATGTGAGAATGCTGCTCATTGACTACAGCTCAGCGTTCAACACCATAGTACCCTCAAAGCTCATCACGAAGCTAAGGAACCTGGTACTAAACACCTCCATCTGCAACTGGATCCTGGACTTCCTGACAGGCCGCCCCCAGGTGGTGAGGGTAGGTAGCAACACAACTGCTACGCTGATCCTCAACACTGGAGCTCCCCAGGGGTGCGTGCTCAGTCCCCTCCTGTACTCCCTGTTCACCCACGACTGCATGGCCAGGCACGACTCCAACACCATCATTAAGTTTGCTGACGACACAACAGTGTCGGCCTGATCACCGACAACGATGAGACAGCCTATAGGGAGGAGGTCAATGACCTGGCCGGGTGGTGCCAGAATAACAACCTATCCCTCAACGTAGCCAAGACTAAGGAGATGATTGTGGACTACAGGAAAAGGAGCACCGAGCACGTCCCCATTCTCATCGACGGGGCTGTAGTGGAGCAGGTTGAGAGCTTCAAATTCCTTGATGTCCACATCAACAACAAACTAGATTGGTCCAAACTCACCAAGACAGTCGTGAAGAGGGCACTATTCCCCCTCAGGAAACTAAAAATATTTGGCATGGGTCCTGAGATCCTCTAAAGCTTCTACAGCTGCAACATCGAGAGCATCCGGACCGGTTGCATCACTGCCTGGTACGGCAATTGCTCGGCCTCCGACCGCAAGGCACTTCAGAGGGTAGTGCGTACGGCCCAGTACATCACTGGGGTAAAGCTGCCTGCCATCCAGAACCTCTACACCAGGCGTTGTCAGAGGAAGGCCCTAAATATTGTCAAAGACCCCAGCCACCCCAGTCATAGACTGTTCTCTCTACTACTGCATGGCAAGTGGTACCGGAGTGCCAAGTCTAGGACAAAGAGTCTTCTCTACAGTTTTTACCCCCAAGCCATAAGACTCCTGAACAGGTAACCAAAATGGTTACCCGGACTATTTGAATTGTGTGCCCCCCCAACCCCTCTTTTACGTCGCTGCTACTTTATGTTTATCTTATATGTATAGTCACTTTAACTATACATTCATTTACATGCTACCTAAATTGGCCCGACCAACCAGTGCTCCTGCACATTGGCTAACCGGGCTATCTGCATTGTGTCCCACCACCTGCCAACAGCTCTTTTTACGCTTCTGCTACTCTCTGTACATCATATATGCATAGTCAACGATACCTACATGTACATACTACCTCAATCAGCCTGACTGACTGGTGTCTGTATATAGCCTTGCTACTCTTTTTTCAAACGTCTTTTTACTGTTATTTTATTTATTTACTTACTTACTTACTTACCTACCTACCTACCTACCTACCTACCTACCTACCTACCTACCACACACACACACACACACACACACACACACACACACACACACACACACACACACACACACACACACACACACACACACACACACACACACACACACACACATACCTTTTTTTTCCTCGCTCCATTGGTTAGAGCCTGTAAGTAAGCATTTCACTGTAAGGGCTACACCTGTTGTATTCGGAGCACATGACAAATATACTTTGATTTGATTTGATTTGGGTGTGTTATAGGCAGGCTTCCATTCATCCCCTTCCCGTATCCGCACCAGGTGGTAGGCATTCCATAGGTCCAGCTTGGAGAACACGGTTTCACCCTGAAGTGGCTCAAAGACCGAGGAGATGAGTGGTAGCGGGTAGTGGTTCTTCACCGTGATGTAGTTGAGGCCCCGGTAGTCAATGCACGGGCACAGGGTTTTGTTCTTGTCCACAAAGATGAATCCTGTGCCGGTAGGGGAGGCAGAAGGATGGATGTACCCTGCAGCTAGGGAGGCCTCAATGTAAATCTCCATAGCCTTTGTCTCCGGACTCAGAGTACAGTTGTCCCCGGGGCGGAGTGGTACCTGGGAAAAGTTTGATCCCGCAGTCATAGGGTCAATGCAGCGGAAGCGAAGTGGCCCGGACTGTAAAGAATACCTCTCAGGTTAAATAATGAACAGGTAATTGGGGGATTGAAACCAGGTGTGTAAGACAAAGACAAAACAAATGGAAAATGAAAAGTGGATCGGCGATGGCTAGAAGGCCGGTGACGTCGACCTCCGAATGTCGCCCGAACAAGGAGAGGGACCGACTTTGGCGGAAGCTGTGACACACCCAGAAAGACTCACAAGTTCTACAAAGTATTGATTCAGGGCTGTGAATACTTATGTAAATTATACATTTCTGTATTTCATTTTCAATAATTTAGCAAACATTTTATAAAACATATTTTCACTTTGTCATTATGGGGTATTGTGTGTAGATGGATGAGATGTTTTATTTATTTAATAAATTTTTAATTCAGGCTGTAACATGTCAAAATGTGGAATAAGTCAAGGGGTATGATCACTTTCTGAAGGCACTGTATAATGCAATTCTATTCATGGTGCAAAATGTATCTTCCAGACATAGGGTCTATGATTCAAAGGGGTTGTGCAACTGACTAGGTATCCCTTTCCCTTTCCCTTCCCCTTCCCTTTCCTTTTCCCTTACTACTGTTGCCTATTGTCATTATGTGTAACACAAGAGCAGTAACTTGGAACAGCATTGTGTAAAACTTTGTCCCTGTAAATACTATTATGCAATTTTTGGCGGTTCAAAGATAAGAATGGCTTAAAAAATTAAAACATTTTTTGGCACCACTAAATAGATGTGCAAGCCAATTTTTAAAATAAAAAATCCTACACAATGAATATTTCTGGCACAGGCTTATGGAAACAAATTTGATATACACTGAGGATACTAAACATTAGGAACACTTTCCTAATATTGAGTTGTATCATTCCAGAATCATGGGCGTTAATTGGGAGTTGGTCCCCCCCTTTGCTGCTATAACAGCCTCTACTCTTCTGGGAAGGCTTTCCACTAGATGTTGGAACATTGCTGTGGGGTCTTGCTTCCATTCAGCCACAAGAGCATTAGTGAGTTGGCGTTCCAATTCATCACAAAGGTGTTCGATGGGGTTGAGGTCAGGGCTTTGTGCAGGCCAGTCAATTTCATCCACACAGATCTCGACAAAGCATTACTGTATGGATCTCGCTTTGTGAATGGGGGCATTGTCCTGCTGAAACAGGAAAGGGCCTTCCCCAAACTGTTGCTATAAAGTTGGAAGCACAGTCTACAATGTCATTGTATGCTGTAGCATTAAGATTTCCCTTCACTGGAACTAAGGGGCCTAGCCCGAACCATGAAAATGTCCCAGGACCATTATTCCTCCTCCACCAAACTTCACAGTTGGCACTATGCATTGGGGCAGATCGCGTTCTCCTGGCATCCGCCAAACCCAGATTCGTCCGTCGGACTGCCAGATGTTGAAGCGTGATTCATCACTCCAGAATACTCGTTTACACTGCTCCAGAGTCCAGCCGGCGATTGGCATTGCACATGGTAATCTTAGGCTTGTGTGTGGCTGCTTGTCCATGGAAACCCATTTCATGAGGCTCCCGACAAACAGTTATTGTGCTGACGTTGTTTCCAGAGGCCGTTTGTGTCACGCCTTGGTCTTAGTATTTTCTTTAATTATTTGTTCAGGCCAGGGTGTGACATGGGTTTATTGTGTTGTCGTATTGTTTTTTTTGTAGGCATTGGGATTGTGGCTGATTAGGGGTGTGTCTAGGATAGGCTTGGCTGCCTGAGGCGGTTCTCAATCAGAGTCAGGTGATTCTTGTTGTCTCTGATTGGGAACCATATTTAGGTAGCCTGGGTTTCACTGTGTATTTTGTGGGTGATTGTTCCTGTCTCCGTGTAGTGTTCACCAGATAGGCTGTAATTAGGTTTTCATGTTTCGTTTGTTGTTTTTGTATTTATTTAGTTATTTCATGTATCGCTATTTTTTCATTAAAGAACATGAGTAACCACCACGCTGCATTTTGGTCCGACTCTCCTTCAACAGACGAACGCCGTTACAGTTTGGAACTCGGTAGTAAGTGTTGCAACCGAGGGCAGACCTTTTTCATGTGTTATGTGCTTCAGCACTCGGTGGTCCTATTCTGTGAATTTGTGTGGCGTACCACTTCGTGGCTGAGCCATTGTTACTCCTAGACGTTTCCACTTCACAATAACAGCACTTACAGTTGACCGGGACAGCTCTAGAAGGGCAGAAATTTGACGAACTGAATTGTTGGAAAGGTGGCATCCTATGACGGTGCCAGGTTGAAAGTCAGTAAGCTCTTCAGTAAGGCCGTTCTACTGCCAAAGTTTATCCAAGGAGATTGCATGGCTGTGTGCTCGATTTTATACACCTGTTAGCAACCGGTGTGGCTGAAATAGCCAAATCCACTAATTTGAAGAGGTGTCCACATACCTTTGTATATGTAGTGTATTTCTACCTCTGCAGCCTTTGCTTTGCCTATACTCACACCTGCTGTCAAGGGGGAAAACAAATATTAGCAGGAGCAAGTATTCAAATGTCATGTGATTTGGACTCCATTGTTCCTATAGTGACACGGCAAAGGTTGGAGTCCTGAAATTTTACAAAAGGACACTAATGCATAACACATTTTTCCATCCAGTAACACATGGCGATATGTCATTCAACTCCTACCAATGAAACATATAATTTCTCGCTATGCATTTTCAAAAATCATTCTCCATTAGCTGCTCTTCCATCTTTAATCAATTTTACTCTGTCTCGTTTAGATTTGAAGTCGTATTCCTCAACCGGACTCGGGCGACTGTCCTTTAAAAGGTCACGGACATCACAAAATGACATATAGTTTTACATTTGTTCTCTTTCCAAATATAACAGCCTAATTTTTTTTTTAATCATTACAATTTTTGTAATGTATTTGTAATGTGTTTAAGTTTTATTGAAATGGAAGAAGACTTTAAAAAAAGTCAACCTAAAACACCAATCTTTAAACCCAAATTCTACAACAAGCCAAAGTTAACCTCCCAAGCCCCTACCCCCTAGCCTGGACATCCCGATGGATTTCAGCTCGGTTTCACAATTTGTTTCACTACACTCGTATGGTTCTTTGGCTGTCCCCATAGGAGAACCCTTTGAAGAACCCTTCTTAATTCCAGGTAGAACCCCTTTGGTTCCAGGTGTTTTTTTGTATTTATTCCTTGTCCTACATATGAGTTAATAATAATACTACCATCACCAAAGTTGAAAAAACAAATAAAAGAAATGGAACTGCAGTGATACAGAGTTCAAGGCGGATATAAGATGTACTTTATTTTCGATTAACTTGCATAGAACAGAAATGTGTCTTTATGCTCACAACCCTACCCCCGAGACACACACACCCAGAGAGGCTGGAATAAATGGGTTAACCGCAGTGCAGCGCAGCACCCCTGGAGCAATTGTAGGGGGTTAGGTGCAATTTTAGGGGGTTAAGTTATTTCTTATTTTAAGCTTAGAAAGGATGAAGAGTGCAGAAGGGCCAACAGCTTGGAGAAGCTCAAAAGGATTTACATGCAAGCTTTGGATTGTTTGTTCTTCTCCACCTGACTGTGACATTTTCATTTTGTTCTGGGTAGAGTTTACATTGAAGATACAGAAGGGATTTGACTGCAGCCTTCCTGTTTAGGTAAGAGCAGTGTGTACAGTCATGGACAAAAGTTTTGAGAATGACACAAATATACATTTTCACAATGTCTGCTGCCTCAGTTTGTATGATGGCAATTTGCATATTCTCCAGAATGTTATGAAGAGTGATCAGATTAATTGCAATTAATTGCAAATTCCCTCTTTGTCATGCAAATGAACTGAATCCCAAAAAGCATTTCCACTGCATTTCAGCCCTGCCACAAAAGGACCAGCAGACATCATGTCAGTGATTCTCTCGTTAACACAGGTGTGAGTGTTGACGAGGACAAGGCTGGAGTTCACGCTGTCATGCCGATTGAGTTCAAATAACAGACTGGAAGCTTCAAAAGGAGGGTGGTACTTGGAATCATTGTTCTTCCTCTGTCAACCACGGTTACCTGCAAGGAAACACATGCCGTCATCATTGCTTTGCACAAAAAGGGCTGCACAGGCAAGGATATTGCTGCCAGTAAGATTTCACCTACAGTATATCAACCATTTATCGGATCATCAAGAACTTCAAGGAGAGCGGTTCAATTGTTGTGAAGAAGGCTTCAGGGCACCCAAGAAAGTCCAGCAAGCGCCAGGACCATCTCCTAAAGTTGATTCAGCTGTGGGATTGGGGCACCACCAGTACAGAGCTTACTCAGGAATGGCAGTAGGCAGGTGTGAGTGCATCTGCATGCACAGTGAGGTGAATACTTTTGGAGGATGACCTTGTGTCAAGAAAGGCAGCAAAGAAGCCACTTCTCTCCAGGAATAACATCAGGGACAGACTGATATTCTGCAAAAGGTACAGGGATTGGACTGCTGAGGACTGGGGTAAAGTCATTTTCTCTGATGAATCCCCTTTCCGATTGTTTGGGGCATTCGGATAAAAGCTTGTCCGGAGAAGACAAGGTGAGCGCTACCATCAGTCCTGTGTCATGCCAACAGTAAAGCATCCTGAGACCATACATGTGTGTGGTTGCTTCTCAGCCAAGGGAGTGGGCTCACTCACAATTTTGCCTAAGAACACAGCCATGAATAAAGAATGGTACCAACACATCCTCCGAGAGCAACTTCTCCCAACCATCCAGGAACAGTTTGGTGAAGCACAATATCTTTTACAGCATGATAGAGCACCTTGCTATAAGGCAATTGTGATAACTAAGTGGCTTGAGGAACAAAACATCGAAATTTTGGGTCCATGGCCAGGAAACTCCCCAGACCTTAATCTCATTGAGAACTTGTGGTCAATCCTCAAGAGGCGGGTGGACAAAAAAAACCCCACAAATTCTGACAAACTCCAAGCATTGATTATGCAAGAATGGGCTGCCATCAGTCAGGATGTGGCCCAGAAGTTAATTGACAGCATGCCAGGGTGGATTGCAGAGGTCTTGAAAAAGAAGGGTCAACACTGCGAATATGGACTCTTTGCATCAACTTCATGTAATTGTCAGTAAACGCCTTTGACACTTATGAAATGCTTGTAATTATACTTCAGTATTCCATAGTAACATCTGACAAAAATATCTAAAGACACTGAAGCAGCAAACTTTGTGGAAATTAATATTTGTGTCATTCTCAAAACATTTGGCCACGACTGCAGTTAGTAGAATGTGTGTAAAAACATGTTGAGGTGAGTTAAGAAAGTACTCTGCCTAGTAGTCATGGTCCATGTGTGTGCAGGTGAGAGCATAAAATGTGTCTAATTGGTAGTCTGTGTGTTCTGGTGAGTACAGGAAGCACTCTGATTTATGGCTGGGGTACACAGTTGATTAAAGGAAAGGTTCTGATTGGTGTGAAGGGTGAACACAGGGGTGAGGGGCCATGTAGTTGGTGGTCCTAAGAACAGCAGCAGGATCAGCTCCACTCCACACTGACTGAACACTGGGGGCATCATGCAGACAAAGATCAGCTTCACTGCGCTCCTCATCACTGCTCTGTGTGCAGAAGCCTCACATCAACTCAGAGGCTTAGACTGACCTGGCCTTCATCAGCAACCATTAGGAAATAAAGCAGCTCTCTCAGAGAAAGGGCACAAATTTGTCCTGTTTTTTATTTGTTTTATTTTAAATTAACTACTAAACTTCATTTTTAAGCCCAAGCTTCCCCATAAGATCTGTCAGCTGTATTTTGCAAGTGGGCACACTGACGGGTCCAGGCAAATAGACCCTCTAAAAGTTATGCTTAGATCATCTATGCAGTGAATCAGACATTTTTTTAACAGAGAATTAGGTTTAATGATTATGGCTCTAGGTTGCAAGAAAAAGCTGTTTCAGGTGTTTCGAAAATGCTAAATTCTCCAACTTACCTTTCCCCCCTCCGGATCCCCCCCCCATCTCCCCATTAAGAAGAAACAAAGAAATTCCACTAGTTAACTTTTAACAAGACACTCTTGTTCATTTAAATACATTGCACTGGTGTTGCTTAGTTTAAAATATTTATTTGGCTGTCCATGGTATTGATTTTTGTCTGTCTGTGTGTGTGTGTGTGTGTATGTGTGTGCATGTGTGTGTGTGTGTGCATGCGTGTGTGTGTGCAAGTAAAACATTTTTTTTTGACTCACCCTACTTGAAGACTAGTTGAATGACAATGCCATCCTCCTCTCTTTAATGTTGGCTGTCACATCTGCTCCTGCTACGCCCTCTGGTGTTCATCCGGTGTCTTCTTGACCTGCAGTTACTCCCCCTGGACACTCTCTCTCCCTCTCCCTCTCTGTGTGATTGTGTGGTTGGAGACAGGTGTGCTGGAGTCAGAGCAGGTCCCTACCAGCTGCAACTTCAACTCTGCCAGATCATAATCTCTGATCAGACAGTTCATGAGTCTAGCCATTTATGATTATCCAAGATCCCGTTACGCTGCTGTGCCCGTTTCCCTGCCTGACACTGTTTATCCTCTCATTGCAGTTATCGTTCTGGCTCCTTTGTCTCCTGTTCCTCATCTCACCACCCAACTACCTTGCTCTGGATTTTATTCACCACCACTACCTTGGATTCCCCTCAGGACCTGTTTATCCTGTCTACTCAGCTAACTCCAATCTCAGTCTCCACATCTGGTTTTTCTGCCACTCATCCAAGCTTCCCCGGATCTGCACTCCATATCTCCCTGCGTAACAATAAATATTTTGGTTCATTCATCCCTGTTTCCTCATCTGAGTCTGCTCTTGGGTTCCCCTGTGTCACTCCGCTTAACAGTTGGCAAAAGGGTCCATGGTTCTGTCATACAGTACACTTTTTGTTGTCATAGTAAAACGACACAGGAAGAGACCCAAATGCGGAGACAGATGGTTTGCGTCTCTGATATTTATTAATAAACAAGAGGCAGGTTGAGGACAGGCAGGAGTGTGTAAACCAGGTCAGAGTCAGATGGGTGCAGGACGGCAGGCAGAATGGTATGGCAGGCGGGCTCAGGGCAGGCAGAAAAGGTTGGAACGGGGAGGACTAGAAAAACACGATGGTTGGCTTGACAAGACGAACTGGCAACAGACAAACAAAAACCACCGGTATAAATGCACAGAGAATAATGGGAACAAATGGGATACACCTGGTGGGAGGTGGAGACAAGCACAAGACTGAAACAGATCAGGGTGTGACATATAGGCTATTTAGCTCAAATACATGCTATAATGACTTCCTTGCATGGGCAACAATGAACCAGCTAAGTTAGCTAGCTAGTTAATGTGAGCCTACTAGGCTACATATTGAACTTCAATCGTCTCAGGCCTGTGTCACAATATATTCACTTATGGTTAGATCAGAATTGCCATCATATTCATTGGCCTGTACAGAGAATTATGTCAAAACCACAAGTCCAAATCCCCATCCATGGCTTGGGAAACGGACGATTTAGCAAGCAAGCTACTGCAGGACATCAACACAAAATGACAAATCAAAGTGATTTGATTGGTCTGAGGCCAAATCCAAACTGGCCTCCCTTAAGGGGCGTTTTGCTGCACCAGAACAACCCACAGTTAAGCTCAACACTGATTGGCAAATGATTTTATTTTATTTTCAAGGGACGCCAAATGCTTGCTGGCATGAATCAATAAAATGTTACAGTGGAAACATGTTATACTCTTTTGGTCCAGACAGAATCAGATACATGGGCACATACTGAGACGGAGGGGCGCTGTTTCCCTCACGCAGACGATTTCTCCTGTGAGATTCAGCCATTTGTGAATTGAAGGAAAATTCTTAAAACACAGAGAGATGAAATCAATTATTTTATAATTGCAATTTATTTATTGGTCAAATACTGTATTTGTGGAAGCCTGGCTTCCCTTGACATCCATGAATACACGCCACTGGATATACACAATATGCACCAGCAGTAGACCATTCAAAATATGCAAGGGAATTAGCTGCAGGATACCAGTAATACTAATAAGGTTACAAATGTAGGAAACAACTGGAAAGTTACTATAGATAACCAAGCATCGCTAAAAAGCATAAACACCCTGACAGTAAACCCACAACTGACTTCATGGATACATACACACACAATGGTCCTAGGGTAACCAGCAAACCTTTTCACCAGCCAAACTCTCTTCCAAACCAGCCAAACCAGCCTCTTCTCAAAAGGTCGATACCATAGTCAACTATAGTACAGCGTTTATCAACTTTTACTGTACCAGTAACCAGTGAAACATAGTCGCTGGGTCGATCCTCTTTTCAGTTCGCTGCAGCTAGCGACTGGAACGAGCTGCAATCTCAATCTCTTCTTTCAAAGACTCAGTAATGGACACTCTTACTGACAGTTGTGGGTGCTTTGTGTGATGTATTGCTATCTCTACCTTCTTGACCTTTGTGCTGTTGACTGAGCCCAATAATATTTGTACCATGTTTTGCACTACTACCATGTTGTGTTGCTACCATGTTGTGTTGCTACCATGCTGTGTTGTCATGTCTTGCTGCATTGCTATTTTTAAAAAAAAAAATTTATTTCACCTTTATTTAACCAGGTAGGCTAGTTGAGAACAAGTTCTCATTTGCAACTGCGACCTGGCTATGTTGTTGTCTTAGGTCTCTCTTTATGTAGTGTTGTGTTGTCTCTCTTGTTGTGATGTGTGTTTTGTCCTATATTTATACTGTATTTATTCATTTTAATGCCAGGCCTTTTGCCTTTTGGTAGGCCATCGTGTAAATAAATATAAATAAATATTTGCTCTGGAAGACAGAAACAGGATTCCCTCAATAATTATCCTGTATTTAGCGCCATCCATCATTCCTTCAGTTCTGACCAGTTTCCTACTTCGCCGTAGTGTTGGTGCCAGGTTTCCTCCAGATGTGATGCTTGGCATTCAGGCCAAAGAGTACAATCTTGGTTTCATCAGACCAGACAATCTTGTTTCTCATGGTCTGAGAGTCCTTTAGGTGACTTTTGGCAAACTCCAAGCAGGCTGTCATGTGCCTTTTACTGAGGAGTGGCTTCTGTCTGGTTACTCTACCATAAAGGCCTGATTGGTGGAGTGCTGCAGAGATGGTTGTCCTTCTAGAAGGTTCTCCCATCTCCACAGAGGAACACTGGAGCTCTGGCAGAGCGACCATTAGATTCTTGTTCGCCTCCCTGACCAAGGCCCTTCTCCCCCAATTGCTCAGTTTGACCTGGCAGCCAGCTCTAGGAAGAGTCTTGATGGTTCACCTGTGGACCTCCAATGCTGCAGAAATGTTTTGTTACTCCTTCCCCAGATCTGTGCCTTGACACAATCCTGTCTCAGACTATTCCTTCAACCTCAAGGCTTGGTATTTGAGCTGACTTGCATTGTAACCTTTGGGAACTTACAGTTGAAGTTGGAAGTCTACATACACCTTAGCCAAATACATTTAAACACCAGTTTTTTTTACAATTCCTGACATTTAATCAGAGTAAAAATTACCTGTTTTAGGTCGGTTAGGATCACCACTTTATTTTAAGAATGTGAAATGTCAGAATAATTAGAAGAGAGAATTATTTATTTCAGCTTTTATTTCTTTCATCACATTCCCAGTGGGTCAAACGTTTACATACACTAAATTAGTATTTGGTAGCATTGCCTTTAAATTGTTTAACTTGGATCAAACGTTTCGGGTAGCCTTCCTTGTTCCCACAATAAGTTGGGTGAATTTTGGCCCAGCTCCTGACAGAGCTGATGTAACTGAGTCAGTTTTGTAGGCTTCCTTGCTTGCACATGCTTTTTCAGTTCTGCCCACACATTTTCTATAGGATGGGGTCAGAGCTTTGTGATACTAGAGCTTTCTCCAATACCTTGAATTTGTTGTCCTAAAGCCATTTTGCCACAACTTCGGAAGTATGCTTGGGGTCATTGTAAATTTGGAAGGCCCATTTGGGACCAAGCTTTAACTTCCTGACTGATGTCTTGAGATGTTGCTTCAATATATCCACATAATTTTCTTTCCCCGTGATGCCATGTATTTTGTGAAGTGCACCAGTCCCTCCTGCAGCATAGTATCCCCACAACATGATGCTGCCACCCCCGTGCTACACGGTTGGGATGGTGTTCTTCGGCTGGCAAGCCTCCCCCTTTTTCCTCCAAGCATAACAATGGCCATTATGGCCAAACAGTTCTATATTTGTTTCATCAGACCAGAGGACATTTCTCCAAAAAGTACGATCTTTGTCCCCATGTGCAGTTGCTAATCGTAGTCTGGCTTTTTTTATGGCGGTTTTGGAGCAGTGACTTCTTCCTTGCTGAGCGGCCTTTCAGGTTATGTTGATATAGGACTCGTTTTACTGTGGATACAGATACTTTGTACCTGTTTCCTCCAGCATCTTCACAAGGTCCTTTGCTGTTGTTCTGGGATTGATTTGCACTTTTCGTACCAAAGTACATTCATCTCTATGAGACAGATTGCGTCTCCTTCCTGAGCGGTATGGCGACTGTGTGGTCCCATGGTGTTTATACTTGCGTACTATTGTTTGTACAGATGAAGATGGTACCTTCAGGCATTTGGAAATTGCTCCCAAGGATGAACTGGACTTTTGACCAACTGGAATTGTGATACAGTGAATTATAAGTTAAATAATCTGTCTGGGTGGGTGTCTGTCCGCGGTGGCGGATCCTCTCCAACATATTCTTTACCTGCTTCTTAACCCGCCTCCGTGGCGCCTTTCGAGCGGTGACCCTCGCAGCCAACCTCGGACTGGGGACCCTAGCAACGGGTCCCAAATGAACGTGAGATTCCGGCAGCACCGGACAGGCGGGAGACTCCGTCAGCTCCGGAGTGAAGGGCGATTCCGGCAGCTCCAGAGTAAAGGGCGATTCCGGCAGCACCGGAGTAACGGACGGAGTAACGGACTCTGGCAGCTCAGGACAGACGGGCGACTCTGACAGCTCAGGACAGACGGGAGACTCTGGCAGCTCAGGACAGACGGGAGACTCTGGCAGCTCAGGACAGACGGGAGACTCTGGCAGCTCAGGACAGACGGGAGACTCTGGCAGCTCAGGACAGACGGAAGACTCTGGTAGTTCAGGACAGACGGGAGACTCCGGCAGCGCTGGACAGGCGGGAGCACCCGGAGGAAGGAGACGGAGAGACAGCCTGGTGCGTGGGGCTGCCACCGGAGGCCTGGTGCGTGGAGGAGGCACCGGATAGACCGGACCGTGGAGGTGCACTGGAGGTCTCGAGCACCGAGCCTGCACAACCCTACCTGGCTGGATACTCCCCGTCGCCAGGCCAGTGCGGCGAGGTGGAACAGATTGCACTGGGCTGTGCTGGCGAACCGGGGACACCATGCGTAGGGCTGGTGCCATGTACCCCGGCCCAAGGAGACGCACTGGAGACCAGATGCGCTGAGCCGGCTTCATGGCAGCTGGCTCGATGCCCACTCTAGCCCGGCTATGTAACGCACCGGGATATGCCTGTGCACCGGGGACACCGTGCGCCTCACAGAATACCACCTCTCTCCACGATAAGCATGGGGAGTTGGCTCAGGTCTCCTACCTGACTTCGCCACACCCCCCACCCAATAAATTTTTGGGGCTGCCTCTCGTCCCAGCCGCGCTGTCGTGCTGCTTCCTCATACCAACGCCGCTCAGCTTTCGCTGCCTGCCTTGGGGTGGCGATATTCCCCAATTTGTGCCCAGGGTCCTTCTCTGTCCAGAATCTCCTCCCATATCCATGAGTCCTTATAGCGCTGCTGCTCCTGGTTACCACGCTGCTTGATCCTTGAGTGGTGGGTGATTCTGTAACGGCCGTTGGTGGTGGAAGAAGGTGAGGACCAATGCGCAGCGTAGTAAGTGTCCATCTTTTTAATAAAGTGTATGAACACTGAACAAAAAACAACAAAGTGAACGAACAAAACTGAAACAGTTCTGTCTGGTGCAGATACAAACACTCAACAGAAAACAATCACCCACACCTCAAGGGTGAAAACAGGCTGCCTAAGTATAGTTCTCAATCAGGGACAATGATTGACAGCTGCCTCTGATTGGGAACCATACCAGGCCAAACACAGAAATACCAAATCATAGAAAAACGAACATAGACAACACACCCAACTCACGCCCTGACCATACTAAAACAAAGACATAACAAAAGAACTAAGGTCAGAACGTGACAGTAAAATAAAAGTGAAGACATCAAAACTATGAAATAACACATATGGAATTATGTACTAACCAAAAAAGTGTTAAACAAATCTAAATATATTTTATAATTAAGATTCTTCAAAGCAGCCACACGTTGTGTTGGTGACAGCTTTTCTCGCTCTTGGCATTCTCACAACCACCTTCATCTCATTTTATAGCTTTAAAAAATATATATATAATCTCATCAATCTCCACACAATACCCCATAATGACAAAGTGAAAACAGGTTTATTCAAAATAAAAAACAGAAATACCTAATTTACATAATTATTCCGACCCTTTGCTATGAGACTCAAAATTGAGCTCAGGTGCATCCTGTTTCCGTTGATCATCCTTGAGATTTTTCTTCAACTTGATTTGAGTCCACTTGTGGTAAATTAAATTGATTGGAGATGATTTGGAAAGGCACACACCTGTCTATATACGGTCCCTAAGTTGACAGTGCATGTCAGAAAAAAAACAAGCCATGAGATTGAAGGAATTGTCCATGGAGCTCCGAGATAGGATTGTGTCGAGGCACAGATCTGGGGAAGGGTACCAAATCATTCCTGCAACCTGAAGGTCCACAAGAACACAGTGGCCTCCATCATTCTTGAATAGAAGAAGTTTGGAACCACCAAGACTCCTCCTAGAGCTAGCCGCCCTGCCAAACTGAGCAATCGGGGGAGAAGGGCATTGGTCAGGGGGATGACCAAGAAGTTGACAACCATCTCTACAGCACATGACAGCCAGCTTGGAGTTTGCCAAAAGGCACCTTAAGGACTCTCAGACCATGAGAAACAAGATTCTCTGGTCTGTTGAAACCAAGATTGAACTCTTTGGTCTGAATTCCAAATGTCAAATCTGGAGGAAACCTGGCACCATCCCTACAGTGAAGCATGGTGGTGGCAGCATCATGCTGTGGGGATGTTTTTCAGCATGCAGGAACATGGAGACTAGTCAGGATCGAGGGAAAGATGAACAGAGCAAATTACAGAGAGATCCTTGATGAAAACCTGCTCCAAAGCGCTCTGGACGTCAGACTGGGGCGAAGGTTTTACCTTCCAACAGGACAACGACCCTAAGCACACAGCCGGTCTACTAACCACCGATCCTGGCAAACCATCATTACGCTGTCACACCCTGGCCATAGAGAGGCTTTTATTCTCTATCTTGGTTAGGCCAGGGTGTGACTAGGGTGGCCATTCTAGTTTCTTTATTTCTATGTTGGTGTGGTTCCCAATCAGAGGCAGCTGTCTATCGTTGTCTCTGATTGGGGATCATATATAAGTTGTCCTTTTTTGTTTGGGTTCTGTGGGTAGTTACTTTCTGTTTAGTGTCTGCACCTGATAGGACTGTTTCGGTTTTCACACTTTGTTATATTGTTTAAGTGTTTGGAGTAATACATTTATCATGAACACTTACCACGCTGCACGTTGGTCTCCTTCTTCATCCGACGAC
This sequence comes from Oncorhynchus tshawytscha, assembly GCF_018296145.1. NCBI lineage: Eukaryota > Metazoa > Chordata > Actinopteri > Salmoniformes > Salmonidae > Oncorhynchus > Oncorhynchus tshawytscha. Next base: position 48,193,558 of record NC_056432.1, read on the forward strand.
GGCCGTTACAGAACTACCCACCACAAAAAGACCAAGCAGCGTGGTCAGGAGGAATGGACGTGGGAGGATATTTTGAATGGGAAAGGATCCTGGACGTTGGAGACGTTGGAGACGTTGGAGGTTGGGAGAGATCGCCTCCTATGGGAGCAGACGGAGGAAGTAAGGAGGGAGCAATTTTACAAGGTGTCACGGCTATCACGGAAGCCCGAGAGGCAGCTCCCCCCAGAAATTGGGGGGAGGCACACAGGGAGATTGTCAGGGTTAGACCTGAGCCAACCCCCGTGCTTACCATGGGGAGTGTGACTAGTCGGGCACTGTGTTATGCGGTGATGCGCACCATTTCTCCAGTGCGCAGTCACAGCCCGGTGCTCTATATTCCAGCTCCTCGCATTGGCCGGGCTAGAGTGGGCATCCAGCCAGGACAGATGGTGAAGGCTCAGTGCTCCTGGCCTCCAGTGCGTCTCTTCGGCCCAGGATATCCTGCGCCGGCTCTGCGCACTGTGTTTCTGGTGCATCTGCACAGCCCCGCATTTGCCGGGCGAAAGTAACCATCCAGCCAGGACGGGGTGTGCCCGCAATAAAATGCAAATTAATTACTTAAAAATCATATAATGTGATTTTCTGGATTTTTGTTTTAGATTCTGTCTCTCACAGTTGAAGTGTACCTATGATAAAAATTACAGACCTCTAAATGCTTTGTAAGTAGGAAAACCTGCAAAATCAGCAGTGTATCAAATACTTGTTCTCCCCACTGTATATGACAGGACTCCATCCAAATGCCGTGGTTTCCTCCTCCAGTGCTCCCTCTATTTAGCTCATCACATGGGAGCCCCCACCACCGAGAGGTCCAAGGTTGCCTAAAGTTTTATACATTGTTGTCTCTTGGTGTCTTTACTATATATAACTCTTATTTATTTGGGCCTCAGGATCTCGTCACGGTATCTCTGTTCATTCAAATTGGCATCGAAAAAATGCAATTGTGTTCATTGTCCGTAGCTTATGCCTGCCTATACCATAACCCCACCACCACCATAGGGCTCTCTGTTCACAATGTTGACATTAGCAAACCGCTTGCTCACAAGACGCCATACTGCCGTCTGTCCGGTACAGTTGAAACCTGAATTTATCCATGAAGAGCACACTTCTCCAGCGTGGCAGTGTCCATTGAAGGTGAGCATTTGACCACTTTAGTCGGTTAAGACGTCAAAATGCAGTCAGGTCAATACCCTGGTGAAGACAACGAGCATGCAGATGAGCTTCCCTGCGCCTTCTTCACAACAATGTCTGTGTGGGTGGACCAATTCAGTTTGTCCGTGATGTGTACGCCGAGGAACTTAAAACTTACTACCCTCTCCACTACTGTCCCGTCGATGTGGATAGGGAGGTGCTCCCTCTGCTGTTTCCTGAAGTCCACAATCATCTCCTTTGTTTTGTTGACGTTGAGTGTGAGGTTATTTTCCTGACACCACACTCCGAGGGCCCTCACCTCCTTCCTGTAGGCCGTCTCGTCGTTGTTGGTAATCAAGCCTACCACTGTAGTGTCGTCCACAAACTTGATGATTGAGTTGGAGGCGTGCATGTCCGCGCAGTCGTGGGTGAACAGGGAGTACAGGAGAGGGCTCAAAACACACCCTTGTGGGGCCCCAGTGTTGAGGATCAGCGGGGTGGAGATGTTGTTACCTACCCTCACCACCTGGGGACGGCCCGTCAGGAAGTCCAGTACCCAGTTGCACAGGGCGGGGTCGAGACCCAGGGTCTTGAGCTTGATGACGAGTTTGGAGGGTACTATGGTGTTAAATGCTGAGCTGTAGTCGATGAACAGCATTCTCACATAGGTATTCCTCTTGTCCAGATGGGTTAGGGCAGTGTGCAGTGTGGTTGCGATTGAGTCGTCTGTGGACCTATTGGGGCAGTAAGCAAATTGGAGTGGGTCTAGGGTGTCAGGTAGGGTGGAGGTGATATGGTCCTTGACTAGTCTCTCAAAGCACTTCATGATGACGGAGGTGAGTGCTACAGGGCGGTAGTCGTTTAGCTCAGTTACCTTAGCTTTCTTGGGAACAGGAACAATGGTGGCCCTCTTGAAGCATGTGGGAACAGCAGACTGGGATAAGGATTGAGTGAATATGGCCGTAAACACACCAGCCAGCTGGTCTGCGCATGCTCTGAGGACGTGGCTGGGGATGCCGTCTGGGCCTGCAGCCTTGCGAGGGTTAACACATTTAAATGTTTTACTCATGTCGGCTGCAGTGAAGGAGAGTCCGCAGGTTTTGGTAGAGTGCTGTGTCAGTGGCACTGTATTGTCCTCAAAGCGAGCAAAAAAGTTATTTAGTCTGTTTGGGAGCAAGACATCCTGGTCCGCGACGGGGCTGGTTTTCTTCGTGTCATCCATGATTGACTGTAGACCCTGCCACATACCTCTTGTGTCTGAGCCGTTGAATTGCGACTCTACTTTGTCTCTATACTGACGCTTAGCTTGTTTGATTGCCTTGCGGAGGGAATAGCTACACTTTTTTGTATTAGGTCATGTTTCCGGTCACCTTGCCCTGGTTAAAAGCAGTGGTTCGTGCTTTCAGTTTCTCGTGAATGCTGCCATCAATCCACGGTTTCTGGTTTGGGAATGTTTTAATCGTTGCTGTGGGTATAACATCGCTGATGCACTTTCTAATGAACTCCCTCACCGAATCAGCGTATTCGTCAATGTTGTTGTTGGACGCAATGCGGAACATATCCCAATCCACGTGATTGAAGCAGTCTTGAAGCTGGGAATCAGAATGGTTGGACCAGCGTTGAACAGACCTGAGTGTGGGAGCTTCTTGTTTTAGTCTCTGTCTGTAGGCTGGAAGCAACAAAATGGAGTCGTGGTCATTTAGACCGCTGCGTCACTCGGGAGGACCATCTTCTTGACATATTAACTTAGATCACCTGACAATTATCGGACACATGAAACCTGCCAGGAAGGACCCCTCTGTCACTGAAGTTGCCAAGATGATGAGGAATGTAGTGGGTGATGGCCTGGTGATTGACTGCAATAGCACCTGTATTTAGCTTTTTAACTAGGCAAGTTTTCAGTTAAGAACAAATTATTATTTACAATAACGGCCTAGGAACAGTGGGTTAACTGCCTTGTTCAGGGGCAGAACGACAGATTTTTACCATGTCAGCTCTGGGATTTGATCTAGCAACCTATTGATTATTGGCCCAATGCTCTAACCACTAGGCATACCTTGTTGATCTTGTGAACTTCACACGTGAATGCAGAGCCTCTCAGTCAGGAAATGTGTGCAAGTACTTAAACTTTGCAAACATAGTGTTGTCAGCTAGAGGTCAGTCAGTGAATGAAACATGGCAAAAACTTGCTCAGGTGATAGTGGAGAAGAAATCAGACCTGCTTGATAGAAACAGTCTTAACTGTATTTTTGGACGAAGGTAGTACTGGTGTTGTCAATATGGAAAATGGTTATTGTTCATGTAACACCAGTAGCTTTGGGCAAAATTGTGTCTGTCAAAATGTTTATCACATGATAACAGAGGAGCAAACTGAGCATGAGGTAGCTACATCAATCGAAGCTGAACCACCAAGCACTTATTTTTCAGCAACATGCCCACCACTGCTACACACACTGACCACTGCTACAGATACTGACACACAGACCATGCTTGCTGAGCTTCACCAGTGGAGCACCTCTTCTCAGTACATGGAGACAGAGTTGTGCAACTCTGTAGAGAGAGCCTACATAATTCCCTCTTGCGCATCAGCCCGCAGAATCACACCTCCACATCCATACAGATGGAGAATACATGGACAAAACACAGCAGGGTAGTCAGAGAAGAAAGGCAGTCAAGAATGTTAACACTGACACGGTGTTTGTTGTAAGATCAAATCTCTGAGCTGACAAGGTAAAAATCTGTTGTTCTGCCCCTGATCAAGGTAGTTAACCCACTGTTCCTAGGCCGTTCATTGAAATAAGAATTTGTTCTTAACTGATTTGCCGAGTTAAATAAAGGTAAAATAAATAAAAGAAATGTGTGAGGACTGTAAATAAAATGTCTATGCGTTTATTAATGTACATTATTGTTACTGGTGTAGAGAGTAGGCAGGAGGCAGTCGCAAGTTTAGAACTACCTGCATACAAGACCCCTGGGAGCCAGAAAGAGGGGGTCAAATACTTATTTCCCTCATTAAAATGCAAATCAATTTATAACATTTTTGACATGCATTTTTATGGATTATTTTGTTGTTATTCTGTCTCTCACTGTTCAAATAAACCTATCATTAAAATGATAGGCTGATCATTTCTTTATCAGTGGGCAAACGTGCAAAATCAGCAGGGGCCAAGGTGAGTCCAAAAATGTATTGTATGCTACTGCATAAATCATGCAATATGCAAGGGAGATATGTATACTGTAGCTGAGAAAGTAATACTAAGTGTATGTTGTGTAGCAAGCTGTTCGTAGCCCATGTGCCTCACCCTAATAATTTAGTCTATTTTCACCAACGTTGTACTGTAAACACATCGTTCGTCGCTGGTGTGTGCTTATTTGCCTATTACCTGTTTTAGAGAAATGTAATCATCGCATATTGTAAGAGCTTTCATTGTCTGTTTGTATGTAAGAACGGCCCGTGTTCTGACTTCTGTCGCGGTACATTTCAAAAGTTCTGAACAAATTGTTATACTGATTACGTGGGGGCAGGTAGCCTAGTGGTTGGAGCGTTGGGCCAGTAACCGAAAGGTTGCTCGATCGAATGCCCCGGCTGATTTGCCCCTTAAGCCCCCTAAGTACCCAGTGTTCCCCGGGAGCCGAAGGCGTGGATCAGCCTCCCGCACCTCTCTTATTCAGATTTTAGTTGAATGCATTCAGTTGTACAACTGGCTAGGTATCCCCCTTTCGTCCGTCGTCTCTCGCTCATTAATGACTGAAATGAAATTACGGATGGCCTCTTATCCGCTTGTCGTCCCCTTATGCCATAGTTTGTACATCTCAATTGTAAGTAGGAACCACATTTGTTTAAGCAAGTCAGCCATATTAGCTATTTTTTTGAATGCATTAAAATGAGGCAGAATTAACAGTAGCAGTGGTAAGGTGTTGGGACTGCTGTTGGAACAGCTTTATGTAGGCACCGTCTGTCACCGTTATAGTGCAATTAATGTATTGTTTAGTGTTGTGGCTTTGCTGGCATGCATCCCATTTTTTTGTTTGCCCCGACAAGATTTACATACTAAAATCGCCACTGCATATATCTCAATGTATTTTTGAGGTAAATCTATTTCGCACCACCAGCGGGATTCCCTTTCAGGCTCAACAGGCTGGCGAAGCGAGCCAATCAGAAGAGGCTTTACCAGCGCTGTGAACTGACCAATCAGCGAAGCGTAGTAGCAGCATATTTTAATTTCAACTAATTTATGCCCGATGTCCACAAATTGAATATATCCGTCCTTGCTTCACATGTGTCTCGCAAGGCTGCAGAATCGATAATGTCATTTTCGCTGTGTCTGGGTTCGACCAAAGCGTCGATTTCTACCGGGATCTCCATGCTAAAAATGTTGCATGGAGACACATTGCCAATATGATTGGATTACCTGGTTAGTTGAGTTGAATGTGAAATAATTAGCTGGAAAGTGGAAGATAGGTGCTGGCAATTAGCTAAACGATCTAGCAAAGTGGTTAGCTGGTTTGGCTGTTTTATGAACGTCTGAGTGTAACAAGGCACGAGTTGAAAATACGGAATTCTTGCGGTATACAGAACGCACCGCAGCATCACCAACCCAGCGTTGCGGACTGCTTCATTAACAATACGACTACAGCCGGAACACATAGTTTGTGCAACTTCTGGACATGAGGCTTTATGCGATTCTGCAAATGTAACGAAACAGAGGAGGACCTACCTAAATGTGTCCAATATAAACGTTCCAAAACGTTTTCCGTCTGGAGTTAAACGGTTGCTACAGACGAAACGATTTGCAACAGAATCGGCGTAATGAATACACCCGAGGTCTCATTCGACACTTCCGATCTTGAACGAAAGGGGTGGCGGCAAATAATCACAACAAAGCGGGGTATGCAACGGGCAGACTCCCTGGTGAAACATATTTCTGACAGCCATTGCTACATAAGCCTAGCAAGACAACCAGAAACACTTAGACTGGATAACTAGCTTTATTTTTTAACTAACTTACACAAATGCCATTATGGCAACGAAGTCCGACCAACTTCTCATCGTGGTGTCCATTCTTGAAGGTAACGTTTGGTCAAAGTCAATCCATCATGTATTTTATTTATTTATCTAAACATTAGTACTACAATATTTACTAAGCGTATGTATTGTAGCTAACGTCAGCCAAAAGATACTGGTAGCTAGCTAGCTAATTTTCTCACTGTTGTTTCTTCAACGTTAACGTAGCTAACTAACGTTAGCTAGTTAGCTATCTTGTAACTTTAGTTAGCGAGCACATTATGGTAATGTTTAGTTAACGCCAGCTAGTTAACTGTTGAATCTAGCTAGCTACATTTTGCTAGTTGATAAGCTTCTTATTGAAGTGGTTGGTTAGATGGCTAGCCATGGTGTACATTTAGCTAAGCACATTCTTGTGTGTCACATAGAAGCTACAAGTCTGTTTGAAATATTTTTTTGCTCGACCCAGGTCGTCAATTCCCAAAGAGCCAGCGCCACAACCTTATAGTACATGCAAAGTTTGATGGAGAGCAGTTGGCTACAGACCCTGTTGATCACAAGGAGCAGCCTCAGTTTTGCACAGAGTTGGCCTGGGAACTTGATCGCAGGACCTTGCACCAGCACAGGTCATTCATAACTACATACCTTCTATCTAGATACTATTGATACCCAGTTACTTATTTTTACTTTCATGATGGTTCATTTCCCTGCAGTTATGCACTTTGATTGCTGATGCACAAGGCTACTACTAGTACACATGCATGCAACTGAAGATTGTAATGTCAATGTTTTGTACCCCCAGACTCCAGCGCACACCCATCAAACTACAGTGTTATGCTGTTGATACAACCACATCTGTGAAAGAGTGTGTTGGATATATTATTCTTGATTTAAGATCTGTGCAAGAAATCAAACAGGTGAGCTCCTCCGGTGTTCTCTGAATATTGCTATTCTGCAATTCAAGATGTTAGCTATCAATGTACCGGCTTTTTGCTAATTACGATTCATACATTGAAGATAAGTTCAAATTTGATCTGTCACATGCTTAGTCAACAACAGCTGTAGACTAACAGTGAAATGCCTACTTATGGGTCCTTTTCCAACTATGCAGAGTTGAATAAATAGAAATAGTGACTAAGTCCCCAGACAATAACGAGTAAATGTAACATGGCTGTACACAGGGAGTACCAGTACCGAGTCGATGTGTAGGGGTAAAAGGTAATTGAGGTAGCTATAGGTATGGGGTAAGTGAGTAGGCAACAGGATCAATAATAGACAGGAGCAGTGTATGTGGTGTGTGTATGGCGTCAGTATGCATATGTGTTGGGATGTGAGTCTGTGGGTAGAGTCCAATGTGTGTTCCTAGTCAGTGCAAAAGACGGTAAGTCCAGGTAGCCATTTGATTAGCTATTTAGCAGTCTTGTTTAGTAGTCTTATGGCTTGAGGCTATAAGCTTTTCAAGGTCCTGTTGGTTCCAGACTTTGTGCACTGGCACAGCTTGTTGTGCGGTAGCTTGGGTGACTGGATTCTTGGACACTTTTTTTGGGGGGGGCCTTCATCTGACACCACCTGGTTTAGAGGTCCTGGATGACAGGGAGCTCGGCCTTAGTGATATACTGGGCTGTGCTCCGTACCCTCTATAGTAGAGGTCGACCGATTCATCGGAATGGCAGATTAATTGGGGCAGATTTCAAGTTTTCATAACAATCGGTAATCAGCAGTTTTGGACACCGATTGTGGCCGGTTACATTGCACTCCACGAGGAGACTGCGTGGCAGGCTGACTACCTGTTATGCGAGTGCAGCAAGGAGCTAAGGTGCTAGCTAGCATTAAACTTATCTTATAAAAAACAATGAACATAATCACAAGTTTACTACACATGGTTGATATTACTAGTTTATCTAGATTGTCATATAATCTATGTGGTGCATGTTAATTTATCATTTATCAATTTATCATTTCCGCATCCACGGAAAAAGCACTGTTGTTGCACCATTGTGTACCTAACCATAAACATCAATGCCTTTCTTAAAATCAATACACAAGTATATATTTTAACCTGCATATTTAGTTAATATTGCCTGTTAACATTTATTTTAACTCGGGAAATTGTCACTTCTCTTGCATTCTGTGCAAGCAGAGTCAGGGTAAATGCAGCCGTTTGGGCCGCCTGGCTCGTTGTGAACTGTGTGAAGACCAATTCTTCCTAACAAAGACCGTAATTAATTTGCCAGAATTGTACATAATTATGACATTGAAGGTTGTGCAATGTAACAGCAATATTTAGACTTAGGGATGCCACCCGTTAGATGAAATACGGAACGGTTCCGTATTTCCTTGAAAGAATAAACGTTTTGATTTTGAAATGATAGTTTCTGGTTTTGACCATATTAATGACCCAAGGCTCGTATTTCTGTATGTTATATTATAATTAAGTCTATGATTTGATCGAGCAGTCTGACTGAGCGGTGGTAGGCAGCAGCAGGCTCGGAAAGCATTCATTCAAACAGCAATTTCCTGCATTTGCCAGCAGCTCTTTGCTGTGCTTCAAGAATTGCACTGTTTATGACTTCAAGCCTATCAACTCTCGAGATTAGGCTGGCAATACTAAAGTACTATTAGAACATCCAATAGTCAAAGGTATATGAAATACAATTGGTATAGAGAGAAATAGTCCTATAACTACAACAAGGGACTGGGAGACCAGCCACTGAGGAGTGGCTTCTGTTTGGCCACTCTACCATGGAGGCCTGATTTTAATGGAGTGGTGCAGATATGGTTGTCCTTCTGGAAGGTTCTCCCATCTCCACAGAGGAACTCTGGAGCTCTGTCAGAGTGACCATTGGGTTCTTGGTTACCTCCCTGACCAAGGTCCTTCTCCCTGGATTGCTCAGAGCAAACTCTTTCCATTTAAGGATGATGGTCACTTTGTTCTTGGACCTTTAATTCTGCCAAAACATTTTTGGTACCCTTCCCCAGATCTGTGCCTCGACACAATCCTTTCTCTGAGCTCTATGGACAATTCCTTCGACCTCATGGCCTGTTTTTTTTTCTCTGACCTGCACTGCCAACTGTGGGACCCTTTTTATATAGAGCTGTGTGTGTGCCTTTCCAAATCAAGTCCAATTAATTGATTACACCACAGGTGGACTTCAATCAAGTTGTAGAAACTTCTCAAGGATGATCAATGGAAACAGGATGCACCTGTGCTCAATTTCGTGTCTCATAGCATAGTCTGAATACTTGTGTAAAGATTTTTTTTAAATTACGTTTTCAAAATTGTTTTAACCTGTTTTTGCTTTGTCATAGTGGGGTATTGTGTTTAGATTGCTGAGAAATGTTTTATTTAATACATTACAGCCTTATTATAAAATGTGGAAAAAGTTGAGGGGTCTGAATACTTTCCTGACTGCACTGTGTGTGAGATGTACAGTATCAGTCAATTTTTTTGTTTGTTGGTACTATTTTCTACATTGTAGAATAATAGTGAAGACATCAAAAATATGAAATAACACATGGAATTGTGTAGTAACCCAAAAAGTGTTAAACATCAATGTTTTATATTCTTTGCTTTGAGGACAGCTTTGCACACTCTTGGCATTTTCTCAACCAGCTTCATGAGGTAGTCACCTGGAATGCATTTCAATTAACAGGTGTGCCTTGTTAAAAGTTAATTTGTGGAATTTCTTTCCTCAATGCGTTGGAGTCTATCAGTTGTGACAAGGTAGGAGTGGTATACAGAAGATTGTCATTTCCCAAATAGGGCTAAGTCCATATTATGGCAAGAACTGCTAAAATAAGCAAAGAGAAATAACAGTCCATCATTACTTTAAGACATGAAGCTCAGTCAATCCAGAAAATGTCAAGAATTTTTGAATGTTTCTTCAAGTGAATTCACAAAAACCATCAAGCGCTATTATGAAACTGGCTCTAATGAGGACTGCCACAGGAAAGGAAGACCCACAGTTCATTAGAAATAACTGCACCTCAAATTGCAGCCCAAGTAAATGCTTGACAGAGTTCAAGTAACAGACACATGTCAACATCAACTGTTCAGAGGGGACTGCGTGAGTCAGGCCTTCATGGTTGAATTGCTGCAGAGAAACCACTACTAAAGGACACCAATAAGAAGAGACTTGCTTGGACCAAGAAACACAAGCAATGGACATTAGACTGGTTGAAATCTGTCCTTTGGCCTGGAGTCCAAATTTGAGATTTTTGGTTCCAACCGCTGTGTCTTTGTGAGACGCAAAGTAGGTGAACAGATTATTTCCGTTTGTGTGGTTCCCACCTTGAAGCATGGACATGTGGTTGTCCTTTGCTGGTGACACTGATTTATTTAGAGTTCAAGGCACACTTAACCAGCATGGCTGCCACAGTATTCTGCAGCGATACTCCATCCCATCTGGTTTGGGCTTAGTGAGACTATTTGTTTTTCAACATGACAATGACCCAAAACACCTCCAGGCTGTGTAAGGGCTTTTTGACCAAGAAGGAGAGTGATGGAATGCTGCATCAGATGACCTGGCCTCCACCATCACCAATTTGAGATGGTTTGGGATGAGTTGTACCGCGGAGTGAAGGAAAAGCAGCCAAAAATTGCTCAGCATATGTGGGAACTCCTTCAAGACTGTTGGAAAAGTATTCCAGGTGAAGCTGGTTGAGAGAATGCCAAGAGTGCAAAGCTGTCATCAAGGCAAATGATGGCTACTTTGAATAATCTAAAATATATTTTGATTTAACATATGGAATCGCGTAGTAACCGAAAGCGTTATTTCATAGTTTTGATGTATTCACTATTCTACAATGTATCTGAACTTTTCACTGGTACTGTGTGTCTCTTTGTTTGTTTTTGTTTTTTTGTGCCAGCACAATTTCACCCAGTCAAATTCCTGTACATACAAATGTATCTGAAGAAGTGATTCTGATGAGACTTGTTTTCATTGTGTCCCCAGGCTCCTAAATGGTATCCCTTACTAAGCAGCAAGTACACTAAGTTGAAGCCAGCCATTCTGCTCACCATTGCACTGGAGAATGACACCAAACAAACAGAGTTGTCACTAGAACGATTCAAGGCCAAAAAAGCACCACCAAGACAAGGTGAGGAGTGTCTAGGATATGTCCCAAATGACACCCTTTTCCCTACATGGTGCACTCTGGTCAAAGGACTCTCATCAAATGAAGAGCACTATATAGGGAATTGGGTGCCATTTGGGATGCACAAATTTGAGATGGTGACTTGCAAAAGTATTCACCCAACCTTGGCATTTTTCCTATTTTGTTGCTTTACAACCTGGCATTAAAATTTATTTTATCATTTGATTTACACAACATGCCTACCACTTTGAAGATGTAAAATATTTGTTGTGAAAAACAAACAAGAAATAAGACAAAAAAACCAGAACTTGCATAACTATACACCCCCCCCCCAAAAAGTCAATACTTGGTAGAACCACCTTTTGCAGAAATTACAGCTGCAAATCTCTTATGTCCCTTTTATGAGGGTATGTCTCTATAAGCTTGGCACATTTAGCCACTGGGATTTTTGCTCATTCTTCAAGGCAAATCTGTTCCAGTTCCTTGAAGTAGGATGGGTTCTGCTGGTGTACAGCAATCTTTAAGTCCTACCACAGATTCTCAATTGGATTGAAGTCTGGGCTTTGACTAGGCCATTCCAAGACATTTAAATGTTTCTCCTTAAACCACTCAAGTGTTGCTTTAGCAGTATGCTTAGGGTCAATGTCCTACTGGAAGGTGAACCTCTGTCCTAGTCTCATATCTGTGGAAGACTGAAACAGGTTTCCATCAAGAATTTCCCTGTATCTCCACCTTGTCCCTGACCTGTTTGGAAAGCTCCTTGGTCTTCATGTTGCCGCTTACTGGTGTTGCAGAATGTGGCCTTTCAGAACAGGTGTGTGTGTGTGTGTGTGTGTGTGTGTGTATATATACCTACTGAGATCATGTGACACTTAGATTGCACACAGGTGGACTTGTTATTTAATTTATTGTGACTTCTGAAGGTATTTGGTTGCACCAGATCTTATTCAGGAGCTTCATAGCAAAGAGGGTGAATACATATGCACGCACCACTTGAGTTTTTTATTTTTTGGAACACGTTTTTCCATTTCACACAAAATAGTCCAAATTGGTGAGGTATGTCCATTACATTAAGTAAAAATCTATTTAAAGCTATAAAAATATATTTAGATTGTGATGCAACAAAATAGGAAAAATGCCTAGGGGGATGAATACATTTGCAAGACACTGTAGATAAGTTATAATATATTACTTGAACACGTTTGGGAGATTAGGCTGTATTTGGTGTTTTAACAACTGTCACCTGTTTTTGTAGGTTCTCCTGTGTTGAGTAACCTTTTGCCAGAGAAACTAGAGGCTGTTCTGAAAGAGGATGAAGGATATCACCAGATTGGACATCAAGATTATTGCACTGACTTGTTTGTTTTGTCTGTTACTGTGGCCTTTGCTACCAAGCTTGAACAGGTAAAGTGCTTCTTCACAAGCATTGTGTAAACATGTATGTAGTAGTTACTTTTCAATAGCTAGGTTTCCATCCAGTTGGCAACAGATTTTCATGTAGATATTCTATAATCCGCATAAAAACAGTATGCACTTTTTCCCACCAGAGATGTTTCCATCAAATTTACTTGTTGCTGTGCGTGATGGTGTAGTGCACATAAAAATACATTTTGTGGTTAAATTCCCATGTATCAAATAAGAAATACAAGTTAAATAGGTTTCCGTCACATTTTCAACTACTGATGGTTTCTCACAAAAAAATGTTGCTTTATAGACCGAGTGTGCCCGCTCTGGTATTGGCATGTGCGCTCTAGCCACCAGTGGTATCTGCATGCTGTTGGCTATAGCACATGTGTAGCCTACACAATAATAATAATGATGATGATGATATTATTATTGACAAAGAGCAAGATAATTTCTTTGGTGTAACAGCAGCCAAGCAATGATGATCGTGTCACCAGAATAGTGTGTTTGTGTGAAATGTTCATGAAAAGTCTTCTTGCTTTCCCAAAGACCTTTTTCAATTAAACGTTAACTTCAAAGTTGCCTATGCTTCCCTGGCACAATTTTATGATTATTTTTATCAATCCGGTGGGTATTTGTTTAGCAAATTCTACTGTAATGTGTGCTATAAGCACTGCTAAACAGCAGCCTCTTGCTAGGTGTGAATTAAAGGGTAACTACACCAAAATATCAGCATTTCTCAGATTTCTTCCAGACCTCAAAAGCGGTCTACTGATGTGGTTTAAGTATTGTGAACTTGGATCATCATTTTTGGTTTTCTATAAAAAAATATGTAAAAAAATTGAAAGTGGGATTTTGAGAGCGAAAACCTGAAACAAATGGTTAAATGGAAACCTTATTTTTCAAGATAATGTTGGCTATGTGCTTTTTTTCTGTTTTACCCTCTTGAGCTGGCAGCCTTGGGGCGATATTTACATACATTGTCAATGCCTCGATAAAGTATGAAGAGGGCCATGAAGACTAGACTAGGCTCTCGAGTGGTGCAGCGGTCCTAAGGCACTGCATCAGTGCTAGAAACATAACTACATACCCTGCTTTGATCCCGGGCTGTATCACAACCGGCTGTGATCGGTAGTCCCATAGGGCGGCGCACAATTGGCCCAGCGTCATCCGGGTTAGGGGAGGGTCTGGCTTTGGTAGGCCGTCATTGTAAAATAACTGACTCGCCTAGTTAAATAAAAATAGGCTACCACCTTCTGCTACTCTATATACTTGTGGAAAACATTGAGGATTCAAAGATGACCGCAATGTACACTAAATGCTGAAAATATTAACCTAAACATTAGTCAAACTTGACCCCAGAATTTGTATATAAACTCAAAACGATAAGTAATGTCTTTACGAAGGATTGCCTGCTGCATTCAAACATAACCAACCTACAGCACTAGTCTAAACTTGACTTGTGTCATCTGTTATCACTTGGTATTAAGGGATAAACATGGTAATGCTTTCACTGATTGTATATAAAGGAAGATAGTTCCTAAATGATTGTGCTTGCTTTGTTATCCAACTGATCTTGTTCTTTGTCGTCCTGTGAACACCGTTCATTGCTGCTCGCAGCTAGATTTAAATATGTATTCTGTAGTTCATGCCGGTATTGCAGGTGTGCATTGACAGTGATTTGTTTGCTTGTGTGTTTCAGTTGATTCCCAGTACGATGAAGCTGGTCGGTGAAGGGTCTGAGTTTTTCTTCTATTATACCCTGCTGGGTAACGACATCACCAGTGAACCTTTCCAAAACCTGATTAGCCCCAGCTTTGAGCCAGAGAGGGCCTCGGTCCGAATCCGCAGCAGTGATCCGGTTCTACTGACCTTTCTCAGCCTGCAGCCCAGTCTTCAGGTGCTGTGCTGTCTGTCATGCTCTCACGTGCTAACGTGACGCAAGTAGTTGCTTTGCTGGAGAGTCAACAAAGTCTGGTGTCGTCATCATTTGATTTTTAATCAGATATAACATGATTCCAATAAAATGGTGACAGAAATATTGCAAAAAAGTTTCCTCCTTGGCGTCAATGGAATCCGTTACACTAGTGTTTCATAATCGTCTCTGTGTATGTTTTGTCACAGGTCCACCTCTGCTGTGGGAACCACTCCCTTGGCAGCACAGAGGTCTCCCTAGCTGGCCTGGCTAAGAGCAGTGTGGACCTGGAGAAGCAGGTGGCCACAGTGGAGGGGGCCTTCATTCTCCAGCCTCCTAACCGAGCCAAGCAAAGCTTGCCTCCTATCCCCATGGATCTGCAGCCCACTGTGGGGGTGTCCGTCACACTCAGGAGAGAGGCTCTCACTACTCCGGTAAAGAAAGGCCTACCTGACACATTGAGCTAATCACGGTTACTAACCTACTGATCTGATGGAATAGAATGTTTAATACCCTACTGCTGTAGGGCTCAATTATTTGGTTACTGTCTCTGGTGTTGGTTGTCTCGATTTTGCATCATTGCAAATAACAGGAGAAACTTTGACAGAGGTGGTTTCTCTCTGTCTCTCTCTGTGTGTTGGTAGGTGGGAGCTAATGCAGAGGGAGATGGTCCTCTGATTCCACTGAAGACCGGGACTGTGGAGCACGTCCTCCCTTCATCTCCCCCTGCTGAAAAGTGGCCCCGAACTCCCTCACCTGGCATAAAGTCCCCCATTAAGTCTCCCACGTCCCTAGCTGAGTCCCCTCCCAACCCCCTCACAGAAAGCGAGGCTAACAGCCTGCAGGTAGAAGCTGCCTTGCTGGCTCAACCTCTCCCAACTGGTAGGTGTTTGTTTGAGTGGGCTCATTCACATTCATTTGGACATTTTAGACCATTTTACCCATTTTTATTGGTTCTGAAGTTAAATCTCTGGGAGACGCAACACAAATGCGCCCCATCTCAAGGGTTTGGCAGTAAAACCTGACCGCTTTAGTTCCACTTTTGGGGAACAACACAGTAGGCACACCCACCACACTTCCTCTAAAGGCTTTTATCACAGCATTTTTCCTAGCCCTCAGTTAAGCCCAATAATTAGTCCATTTGAAAAGCCTCTGAACAAGAAAGCCAGGATGAAAAGCACTAACATGTCTGTGGTTGTTTCTGTCTGACTCGGGCCTCCAGGTTCGGTCCTTGCACCGTGCCAGGTGGAGGACGAGCCTGAAGGAGGCCTGTCCTCGGTCAGCGTCTCTGCACCAAAGATAGCCATCCCCTCCTCGGCACATCACTACTGTTTCTCCATGGACCTGCGCAGCGTCCGCAACCTAAACCTGGGCTTCCCCGTCAGCTGCACACTCCGGTAGAGTGATCATCACAGTTTTTGCTCTGTACTGAAAATGCTGTATCCTGAAAACTTGACTGCTGAAATGCACAATTTTCTAGGATTGTATTAACAGTGGACTAAAATATATTTGTGTAGTATTCCTTTAACAAGCCTTTGGTTTAGTCCAGTTATTCCCCCCTTCTTGGCACATTTGAGGTCTCGTTTTATCTCTTTATTTTTCTTGAAGTGTCCACTTTGATTCAGCTCGAAAATGTACATTCCATTCCTCCAATCATTCTTTCATACCACAAAATGTAAGCCACGTTACCATGTGGGTTATTCCAGCAATTCGTTACCTTTTTGGTCAAAGAAACGTTTGCTTTCACAAAATGTTTACATTCTGGGCTCTATTTTAACAAAGCCCTACAGCAACGGTAAATCTTAGTGCTGGTGGTAGCGTTATAGGTTCAGGGGTGCGTCAAATATTTTAGCTATTTTCACAACTGGAATTATGGGCACAGTAGCTGGCGGTGGTGTGAATAAGCTGGGTTTTGATGAATTAACAAGTTGTGGGTATGTCGAGGCTTGGCCCCTCACTAGCCAATCCGAACGTGCTCAATGGCGTAATACAGTTCTTTCAGAAAGTATTCACACCCCTGGACTTTTTCCACATTTTGTTATGTTACAGCCTGAATGTAAAATGTATTACATTTATATTTTTTTTGTCACTGGTCTACATTGAATGTCCCATAATGCCAAAAGTGGAATTGTTTTTAGAAATTCATATACAGTGGGGCAAAAATGTATTTAGTCAGCCACCATTTGTGCAAGTTCTCCCACTTAAAAAGATGAGAGGCCTGTAATTTTCATCATAGGTACACTTCAACTATGACAGACAAAATGAGAGAAAAAATCCAGAAAATCACATTGTAGGATTTGTTATGAATTTATTTGCAAATTATGGTGGAAAATAAGTATTTGGTCAATAACAAAAGTTTATCTCAATACTTTGTTATATACCCTTTGTTGGCAATAACAATGGAGAGGTCAAACGATTTCTGTAAGTCTTCACAAGGTTTTCACACACTTGCTGATATTTTGGCCCATACCTCCATGCAGATCTCCTAGAGCAGTGATGTTTTGGGGCTGTTGCTGGGCAACACGGACTTTCAACTCCCTCCAAAGATTTTTCTATGGGGTTGAGACTGGCTAGGCCACTCCAGGACCTTGAAATGCTTCTTACGAAGCCACTCCTTCGTTGCCCAGGCGATGTGTTTGGGATCATTGTCATGCTGAAAGACCCAGCCACGTTTCATCTTCAATGCCCTTGCTGATGGAAGGAGGTTTTCACTCAAAATCTCACGATACATGGCCCCATTCATTCTTTCCTTTACACAGATCAGTCGTCCTGGTCCCTTTGCAGAAAAACAGCCCCAAAGCATGATGTTTCCACCCCCATGCTTCACAGTAGGTATGGTGTTCTTTGGATGAAACTCAGCATTCTTTGTCCTTCAAACACGACGAGTTGAGTTTTTACCAAAAAGTTCTATTTTGGTTTCATCTGACCATATGACATTCTCCCAATCTTCTTCTGGATCATCCAAATGCTCTCTAGCAATCTTCAGATGGGACTGGACATGTACTGGCTTAAGCAGGGGGACACGTCTGGCACTGCAGGATTTGAGTCCTTGGCGGCATAGTGTGTTACTGATGGTAGGCTTTGTTACTTTGGTCCCAGCTCTCTGCAGGTCATTCACTAGGTCCCCCCGTGTGGTTCTGGGATTTTTGCTCACCGTTCTTGTGACCATTTTCACCCCACGGGGTGAGATCTTACGTGGAGCCCCAGATCGAGGGAGATTATCAGTGGTCTTGTATGTCTTCCATTTCCTAATAATTGCTCCCACAGTTGATTTCTTCAAACCAAGCTGCTTAACCAATTGCAGATTCAGTCTTCCCAGCCTGGTGCAGGTCTACAATTTTGTTTCTGGTGTCCCTTGACAGCTCTTTGGTCTTGGCCATAGTGGAGTTTGGAGTTTGACTGTTTGAGGTTATGGACAGGTGACTTTTATAATGATGACAAGTTCAAACAGGTGCCATTAGTACAGGTAACGAATGGAGGACAGAGGAGTCTCTTAAAGAAGAAGTTACAGGTCTGTGAGTGCCAGAAATCGTGCTTGTTTGTAGGTGACCAAATACTTATTTTCCACCATTTGCAAATAAATTCATTAAAAATCCTACAATGTGATTTTCTGGATTTGTTTTTCTCATTTTGTCTGTCATAGTTGAAGTGTACCTATGATGAAAATTACAGGCCTCATCTTTTTAAGTGGGAGAACTTGCACAATTGGTGGCTGACTAAATACTTTTTTTGTCCCACTCTGTGTGTGTGTGTGTGTGTGTGTGTGTATATATATGTATGTCTATATATATATATATATATGAGCTTTTCATTTGTAAAAAAAAATATGTCTTCAATTATTCAACTCCTTTGTTATGGCAGGCTTAAACATTTGCTTAACAAGGTGCATGGATGGACTCTTTGTACAATAGTAGTGTTTAACATGATTTTTGAATAACTACCACATCTCTGTACCCCACACATACAATTATATGTAAGGTCCCTCAGTCAAGCAGTGAATTTCAAACACAGATTCAACCACAAAGGCCAGGGAGGTTTGCCAATGCCTCAAAGAAGGGCACCTATTGATTAAAAAAAAGAAGACATTAAATATCCCTTTGAGCATGGTGAAGTTATTAATTACACTTTGGATGGTGTATCACTACAAAGATACAGGCGTCTTTTCTAACTTAGTTGCCGAAGAGGAAGGAAACCGCTCGGGGATTTCACTATGATGCCAATGGTAACATTAGAACATTTAGAGTTTAATGGCTGAGTTAGTGTTATAGGACATTGTAGTTACTTCACAATACTTACCTAATTGACAGAGTGAAAAGAAGGAAGCCTGTACAGAATAAAATATTCCAAAACAAACACTAAGCCACTAAAGTAATGCTGCAAAAATGATGGCAAAGCAATTAACTTTTTGTCCTGAATAGAAAGTGTTATGTTTGGGGCAAATCCAATACAAGCATAGTGGTGGCTGCTTCATGTTTATTCGTATGCTTGTAATCATTAAGGACTGGGGACTTCTTCAGTATAATAAAAAAAACATAATGGAGCTAAGCACAGGCAAAATCCTAGAGGAAAACCTGGTTCTGTTTGCTTTCCACTGGCACTGGGAGATTAGCAGGACAATAACCTAAGACACAAGGCCAAAACAACCCTGGAGTTGCTTACCAAGAAGACAGTGAATGTTAGTTTTGACTTAAATCTACGTGAAAATATATGGCCAGACCTGAAAATGTTTGTCTAGCAATGATCAACCACCAATTTGACAGCTTGAAGAATTTTGAAAACATTAATGGGCAAATGTTGCACAAAGCTGAAAACACAATATTTTTGGTTATTGATAAGATTTTTCCACAGCAGTTTAAATCGTAAAATTATTCTCTACGCTTGCTTTGTCACACAAACTGAAATTAGGCATGCTATTAGAATTTTAGCAACCAGGAAATGGCGGAGTGATTTCTGCAAATTGCACCTTTTTTTAATATAACAGGCTTTTAAAATCTATATTGTTACACAATTTCTACTTCAAATATCAAAGGGACGCAAAAGGCACTTTTTTTTCGTGGAAAGACCCAAGTATTTTCTCTCGTTTCAGGTATGCATACCAGTTTTTCGGGAGTGCCGCCCCCATCATGACCAACCCCCCAGTGGAGGTGAAGAGGAACATGGAGGTGTTCCTGCCCCAGTCGTACTGTGCCTTTGATTTTGCCGCTCTACCTCACCAAGTCCAGGACACCTTCCTCAGGTGTCTTTTCACATTCTAGAGGAATACGTGAAGCATGCACTTTTAGGGGCTTGTTGTGCCTACTTGTTTCATTGTGCCAAAGGGGTGTTTTTGACCTAGCACTAACAAATCCAGAATCGAATCAATTGCTTGATTAGTTGGTTAGTTGAATCAAGTGTGTTAGTGTTAGGGCAAAATCTAAAATGTGCACTCCTTAGGGTCCCCAGGACCAGGGGCCTAATTTATCAAAGGTGCGTGCACACAAAAACACACTCTAAACCTTGCGTTTCCACAAAGGTTGGTATTTATACATTTTGAACTTGAGGAAAGTGTGTGTATCTCCATGTACAGCTCAGGCCTGTTAGTAGTGGTTGATCAATTGTATTGCAAGCAAATATTATTATTTTGGGGGTAATGTATGTGTTTGATGCCTTTGAATTATAATGATGTTAACGGATGCATTTGCCATTGGTAAGGAGATTGCATAGCAGCATGTTGTCTAATATGTTTCTTTTACTTGTATTATCTAGGCCTAAATCATAATCATATTGCAGGGCTGGTTTATTCCCGCTACACAACAAATATTAGGCTATCATTTAGCCATTGCTCATTCAATAGCTAAGCATGCTACCATTTAGCCATCGCTAAATAAATCATTAAACTGCATCAGTAAAATAACAATGGCGAGGCTATATACAGGGGTTACTGGTACAGAGTCAATGTGTGGGTGCACCGGTTACTCAAGGTATTTGAGGTAATATGTACATGTAGGTAGAATTATTGAAGTGACTATGCATAGATAATAACAGAGTAGCGGCAGTGTAAAAGAGGGGTCTGGGTAGCCCTTTTGATTAGCTGGAGTCTTATGGCTTTGGGGTAGAAGCCTAGAGCTAGACTTGACACTCCGGTACCGCTTGCCGTGCGGTATCAGTGAGAACAGTCTATGACTAGGGTGGTTGGGGTATTTGACCATTTTTAGGGCCTTCCTCTGACCCCACCTGGTATAGAGGTCCTGGATGGCAGGAAGCTTGGCCCCAGTAATGTACTGGGCCGTACACACCCTCTAAAGTTCCTTGAGGCCGAGCAGTTGCCATACCAGGCAGTGATGCAACCAGATGCTCTCGATGGTGCAGCTATAGAACATTTTGAGGATCTGAGGGCCCATGCCAAATCTTTTCAGTCTCCCGAGGGGGAATAGGTTTTGTCGTGCCTTCTTCACGACTGTCTTAGTATGTTTAGACCATGGTAGTTCCACTGCAGCCCCGTCGATAAGAATGGTGGCATGCCGGGTCCTCCTTTTTCTGTACTCCTCAATCATCTCCTTTATCACGTTGAGGGAGAGGTTGTTGTCCTGGCACCACACGGCCAGGTCTCTGACCTCCCTATAGGCTGTCTCATCGTTGGTGTCATCGGCAAACTTGATGATGGTGTTGGATTTGTGCGTGGCCATGCATTCATGAGTGAACAGGAAGTACAGGAGGGGACTGAGCACGCACCCCTGAGGGTCCCCCGTGTTGAGGATCAGCGTGGTGGATATGTTGTTACCTACCCTTACCACTTAGGGGCAGACCATCAGGAAGTCCAGGATCCAGTTGCAGAGGGAGGTGTTTAGTCTCAGGGTCCTTAGGTTAGTGATGAGCTTTGAGGGCACAATGGTGTTGAACTCTGAGCTGTAGTCAATGAATAGCATTCTCACATTGGTGTTCCTTTTGTCCAAGTGGGAAAGGGTCGTGTGGAGTGCAATAGAGATTGCATCATCTGTGGATCTGTTGGGGCGGTATGCAAATTGGAGTGGGTCTATGGTCTCTGGGATAATGGTGTTGTGAACCATGACCAGCCTTTCAAAACACTTCATGGCTACAGATGTGAGTGCTACATGTCAGTAGTAATTTAGGCAGTTTACCTTAGTGTTCTTGGGTATCTGAGAGTATGGTGGTCTGCTTGAAACATTGGTATTACAGACTCAGTCAAGGACAGTTTGAAAATGTCAGTGAAGACACTTGCCAGTTGGTCAGCACTTGCTCGGTGTACACGTCCTAGTAATCCGTCTGGCCTTGTGAATGTTGACCTGTTTAAAGGTCTTACATCGGCTATGGAGAGCGTGAGCACTCAGTCATCCGGAAAAGCTGATGGACTCATGCATGCTTCAATGTTACTTGCCTTGAAACAAGCATAGAAGTAATTTAGCTCGTCTGGTAGACTCGTGTCACTGGGCAGCTCGCAAGCCCTGCCACATCTGACGAGCGACCATTTTTTTCCATCTCGCTCATTCAATATCCAAGCGTGCTCGAAAGTAAATAGACTGGTAACCTATTTTACGTTTTGGGTTGGCTACAGTATTGCTGTTCGATAGGCTGATGTCACTCCTATTTGATCTCAGAGCCAAAACCAAGACAGGAGATAAACATCTGATGAACATAGCATTGTCTCAGTCAAAAGGCTATAACCTATTATTGAACATGTAACTGCTGTAATGAAGCAGCTAATAAAGAGTTAAAGGGAAAAAAACTGGAAAACACTATTGTAAACAGCACACCTAATGCGAGCGGTTCCATATGTGACAGAGATGAAAATCTCAAATGTAGAGGTAAATCTAATAGCAACAATAATTGCCTCCAATTATTTTGGGATTTTGGCTAGGCTACTTTGAAGCAAGTTAAGACATTCCTCATTATGATAAATAAGATACTTTTCTTCATAAAGTCTATGTGAACACCTGCTTGTCAAACATCTGATTCCAAAATCATGGGCATTAATATGGAGTTGGTACCCCCTTTGCTATAACAGCCTCCACTCATCTGGGAAGGCTTTTCACTACATGTTGGAATATTGCTGCAGGAACATGCTTCCATTCAGCCACAAGCATTTGTGAGGTCAGGCACTGATGTTGTGCGATTTGGCCTGGCTCGCAGTCGGCGTTCCAATTCATCCCAAAGGTATTAGATGGGGGTTGAGGTCAGGGCTTTGTGCAGGCCAGTCAAGTTCTTCCACACTGATCTCGACAAACCATTTTTGATGTTGATAAATGAGGCCCCAGGATTGGGAAACACTGGCTAGTTGATGGTTGTCTACTTGTTTCATTTTGGTTGTGTACAGATAAGACAACTCAAGGTTTCTTTTGATTTACAGTGCCTTCGGAAAGTACTCAGACCCCTTAACATTTTCTGCAGTTTGTTACATTACAGCCTTATTCTAAAATGGATTAAATAAAATAAGCAGCAATCTACACACAATAACCCATAATGACAAAGCGAAAACAGGTTTTTTGACATTTTTGCAAATTTATTTAAAAAAAAAAAACGGATATCTTTATCTAAATAAGTATTCAGACCCTTTGCTATGAGACTTGAACTTGAGCTCCGGTGCATTCTGTTTCTATTGATCCTTGAGAGGTTTCTACAAACCTGGAGGTCCACCTGTGGTAAATTCAATTGATTGGACATGATTTGAAAAGGCACACACTTCTTTTTATATATTTTTATATAAGGTCCCACAGTTGACAGTTCATGTCAGAGCAAAAACCAAGCCATTAGGTTGGAGGAATTGTCCGTAGCGCTCCGAGACAGGATTGTGTTGAGGCACAGATCTGGGGAAGGGCACCAAAACATTTCTGCAGCATTGAAGGTCTCCAAGAACACAGTGGCCTCCATCATTCTTAAATGGAAATAGTTTGGAACCACATGTCTCTCCCTAGAGCTGAGCAATCGGGGGAGAAGGCCCTTCAGGGAGGTGACCAAGAACCTGATGGTCACTCTGACAGAGTTCTAGAGTTCCTCTGGAGATTTGAGAACCTCCCAGAAGGACAACCATCTCTGCAGCACTCTACCAATTAGGCCTTTTATGGTAGAGTGCCCAGACAGTTCTCTTGGAATTTGCCAAAAGGCACCTAAAGACTCTCAGACCATGAGCAACAATATTCTCTGGTGTGATGACCTGAATGCCAAGTGTCACGTCTGGAGGAAACTTGGCACCATCACTACGGTGAAGCATTATGGTGGCAGCATCATGCTGTGGGGATGTTCTTCAGCGGCAGGGACTGGGCGTCTAGTCCGGATCGAGGCAAAGATGAATAGAGGAAAGTACAGAGAGATCCTTGATGAAAACCTGTTTCAGAGCGCTCAGGACCTCCGACTGGGGCTAAGTTCAACCTTCCAGCAGGAAAACGACCCTAAGCACACAGCCAAGACAACTCAGGAGTGGCTTCTGGACTAGTCTCTGAATGTCCTTGAGTGGCCTTGCCTGAGCCCAGACTTGAACCTGATCAAACATCACTGGAGAGACCTGAAAATAGTTGTGCAGCAACACTCCCCAACCAACCTGACAGAGCAGGAGAGGATCTGCAGTGAAGAATGGGATGAACTCCCCAAATACAGGTGTGCCAAGGTTGTAGGTTTATATCCAAGAAGACTTGATGCTGTAATCGCCTCCAAAGGTGCATCAACAAAGTACTGACTAAAGGGTCTGAATACTGTAAATGTGATTTCTTTTTTTGAAAGTTTATTAAATTAGCACAAAAAAAATCTAACCGGTTTTGGTTTGTCATTATGGGGTATCGTTTGTTGGTTGGGGGGGGGTGTGATATTTAATACATTTCAGAATGAGGCTGTAACGTAACAAAATGTGGAAAAAGTCAAGGGGTCTGAATATTTTCCCAAGCCACTGTAAATACCCATTAATGTACACCTTTTTAAGAGGGATTTATCTATACAAAATCACATATGACTGAATAATCAGGCCACCATTCTGGTGTGTTCAGACGATCAGACTATGTATGGCCACAAGGAGAAGGGGTGAATTTGCCCCTAATTGCTGATCTTTGGTCAGTTTTCTCCACTAATGGTTGTTAGGATTGTGGGAGGTGAAGCTGATTCTAGATCTGTACCAAAGGGAAACTTCACCCAGGGGGCCCACCAGAGATTCTAGTCCCACTGTGCTTGGGCGGCAGGTAGCCTGGCGGGTAGGGGTTGTTGGGCCAATAAACGAAAGGTTGCTGGATTAAATCCCCGAGCTGCCCCTTAGAAAGGCAGTTAACCCACTGTTCCCCGGACTCCGATGACGTGGATGTCGATTTAAGGCAGCCCTCTGCACACCTTTGATTCAGAGGGCTTGGGTTAAATGCGGACGACAGATTTCAGTTGAATGCATTCAGATGTACAACTGACTAGGTACAGTGCCTTGCGAAAGTATTTGGCCCCCTTGAACTTTGCGACCTTTTGCCATATTTCAGGCTTCAAACATAAAGATATAAAACTGTATTTTTTTGTGAAGAATCAACAACAAGTGGGACACAATCATGAAGTGGAACGACATTTATTGGATATTTCAAACTTTTTTAACAAATCAAAAACTGAAAAATTGGGCGTGCAAAATTATTCAGCCCCCTTAAGTTAATACTTTGTAGCGCCACCTTTTGCTGCGATTACAGCTGTAAGTCGCTTGGGGTATGTCTCTATCAGTTTTGCACATCGAGAGAGACTGACATTTTTTCCCATTCCTCCTTGCAAAACAGCTCGAGCTCAGTGAGGTTGGATGGAGAGCATTTGTGAACAGCAGTTTTCAGTTCTTTCCACAGATTCTCGATTGGATTCAGGTCTGGACTTTGACTTGGCCATTCTAACACCTGGATATGTTTCTTTTTGAACCATTCCATTGTAGATTTTGCTTTATGTTTTGGATCATTGTCTTGTTGGAAGACAAATCTCCGTCCCAGTCTCAGGTCTTTTGCAGACTCCATCAGGTTTTCTTCCAGAATGGTCCTGTATTTGGCTCCATCCATCTTCCCATCAAGTTTAACCATCTTCCCTGTCCCTGCTGAAGAAAAGCAGGCCCAAACCATGATGCTGCCACCACCATGTTTGACAGTGGGGATGGTGTGTTCAGGGTGATGAGCTGGGTTGCTTTTACGCCAAACATAACGTTTTGCATTGTTGCCAAAAAGTTCAATTTTGGTTTCATCTGACCAGAGCACCTTCTTCCACATGTTTGGTGTGTCTCCCAGGTGGCTTGTGACAAACTTTAAACAACACTTTTTATGGATATCTTTAAGAAATGGCTTTCTTCTTGCCACTCTTCCATAAAGGCCAGATTTGTGCAATATACGACTGATTGTTGTCCTATGGACAGAGTCTCCCACCTCAGCTGTAGATCTCTGCAGTTCATCCAGAGTGATCATGGGCCTCTTGGCTGCATCTCTGATCAGTCTTCTCCTTGTATGAGCTAAAAGTTTAGAGGGACGGCCAGGTCTTGGTAGATTTGCAGTGGTCTGATACTCCTTCCATTTCAATATTATCGCTTGCACAGTGCTCCTTGGGATGTTTAAAGCTTGGGAAATCTTTTTGTATCCAAATCCGGCTTTAAACTTCTTCACAACAGTATCTCGGACCTGCCTGGTGTGTTCCTTGTTCTTCATGATGCTCTCTGCGCTTTTAACGGACCTCTGAGACTATCACAGTGCAGGTGCATTTATACGGAGACTTGATTACACACAGGTGGATTGTATTTATCATCATTAGTCATTTAGGTCAACATTGGATCATTCAGAGATCCTCACTGAACTTCTGGAGAGAGTTTGCTGCACTGAAAGTAAAGGGGCTGAATAATTTTGCACGCCCAATTTTTCAGTTTTTGATTTGTTAAAAAAGTTTGAAATATCCAATAAATGTCGTTCCACTTCATGATTGTGTCCCACTTGTTGTTGATTCTTCACAAAAAAATACAGTTTTATATCTTTATGTTTGAAGCCTGAAATGTGGCAAAAGGTCGCAAAGTTCAAGGGGGCCGAATACTTTCGCAAGGCACTGTATCCCCCTTTCCCCTGTTAATGGAGTTTTCTCTTTGGTGTAGGGTGCCCCTAGTGGTGGAGGTGTGGAACAAAAATACCAGCTCCAGAGACATTCTCCTGGGCACGGCCAGCATACAGCTGTCCCACCTCCTGACTGCAGAGAAGAGCCGCTTCCTGGGCCCCATGGGCCAGCAGCACTGGAGGCAGACCTTCTCCGAGAGGATCCCAGTCATAAAGGCCCAAGGGATTTCAGCGGCAGGGACTGGGCATGCTACATATAGACTCTTGGAAGATATTATCATCAGTAGTAGTCATGTGTGGCTGCAGTTCTATGTATGCTTGTTAGATGGCACCCTTGACTGCCTCTTGACTGCTTGGTTGAGCTAGTGTTAGTACGGTGTGAAACAACTTGCGTGTGTCTCCTTTCCACAGGCCCAGTGAAAAGGTGGCTGAGCTGTGCTACGTCACAACCCTGGAGAACCTTGGTTTAGTCAAGGTCCAAGATATTGTCATGTCTGAGTCCTCCCAGGTACAATGTGGTACATACTGTATGTTTGTACACAAGTTGATGCTTTTAGATTTGTGCACCACTAATACTGTAATTCACCATTTGAGCTGTAGTGAGAGACCAAGTAGAATGACTGGGGCACATTCTTAAATCATCTTAGTGGGTGCTGTTCTAGGATCAGGTCTTCCCTGCCCATGTAATCAGATTCATTATAATTTTAAAAGGCCACTACTTCTACTTTGAGATACTTTGTGTATACGGGACTGGTCAGGGCCCATATTTATAAAGTTGTCTCACAGTAGAAGGGCAATTCAGGATCTGTTTGGCCTTTTTAGATCATAGTAAATAACATGATCTTGTATTGTGACAGAATGGGTATTCTGTGGCGCAAAAGACGGTGCCAGCTCTGCGACCAGCTCCTCCCAGCAGTGCAGGCAGAGTCCCCACCGAGCCCCGCGAGACGCTGGAGTACAGGGCTGCCCTGGAGCTGGAGATGTGGAAGGAGATGCAGGAGGATCTCTTTGATGACCAGGTGGCTATACTGCAGTGAATGTGTTATTGTAGCAATTCCATTGATGCCTTTTTGTTTTGGTACAAACGTGTGTGTGTGTGTGTGTGTGTGTGTGTGTGTGTGTGTGTGTGTGTGTGCGCGCTCAACGTCCTCAGCTGAAGAAGAAAGAGCTGGGCCATATGCAGGCGTTGGCCGAGGAATGGAAGAAGAGGGATCGGGAGCGCGAGTCTCTGGTCAGAAAAAGGTACACTGTAATGTATTATTCTAGGAGTTGGTTGACGTTGCCTCTAGATGCTGATCCTGAGTCAGTTTTGCACCCCCAGTAATGGTTAAGGGTTTGATTGGGCAAGGGGAAGATGATGCTAGATCTGTACCTAGGGGAAACTTCACTCCGGAGCATTATACTACTTTTCTTATGGTCGTAGTGTGACAGATGTGCCTTATGTGATGTGTTTCCAGGAGGTAGAATACAACATCTTGGAGGAGCAGCTTCAGAAGATTCTGGCTGACCTTGAGAAGAGAGAGAAGCATCTATGCCATGCAGAAATGGAGGTTGGTTTATTTAATATTTTTAAAATGTAAACATTTCAAGGAGAGCGCAGGACGCACAGTGTAATGCACGGTATGTATAGTCTTAAAAATGTGAAACTGCACATGCGCTGGGTGCAATCTGACTGCCTGATAGGCACCCTGTAGTCACCTCACTGATGAAGCCGGTATCGCTACACTTTAAATGACTGTATTCTACGTAGTGCAACTATCCAAGATATGTAGAGAAGATAATGGAGCTATATATTTTTGACAATTAACAATTCCCAAAATATAAACTAATCAGTCCTTGACAATCTAAAATTCCCAAAATGTCATGTGTGGAGCTCGGACCCAGCTCCGCTAGGGGGCGGAAGAGGACCCCACAGTTTCATGTTCTTCTATAAAAATAGCAAAAAAGTTCAAATGATTGAGTGGCAGGTTGGTGCAAAATCTGTATCTCCCTTCACGGTGTCAGCAAAATGGACAGAGCACCTATGTGTTGGTGGGCAATGGAAAGCCACCGGGGCAGTTAGGTATGACTCCTTTTGGGTTTCCATAAAAAGCAGGAAAAAAACAACCTTCCCTTAGTAGTCGTTCAGGCAATGTCTGAGAATGCGCTGTAGGACTTTTTATGTCTGTGACTCACTAGTTCTTAAAGAAACCCAACAGTGGCTGCCCTGTGCACTGGAGAAACCGTGAAAAGGCTAATGGATCAAAGGTGGGCCGGACACCTCGCTACTGTGTCCGTGGTTGTTTAAAGTTGTGACAGCATTGTGAAGTTCCTCTGACATCGAATGCACGGGTTCGTACAACACAGAAGTAAGACTTGAGGCTACAGGGCTGCTGAAGGCGGTGACCGTGCCAGGCTTGAAGTTTGTAGCCACCATGGTGCACGGTATCCTCAGTCTTCTCGATCCTCCAAACAAATTACTCAAGGCAAAAGCAACGGATCTACACTGGCATCCGCAGTGCGTTGGAGTGCATCGAGAAGCTGAGGTGTGACAGAGTTCGAAGTCATTTGGGCATAGTGCAGTGCAAATGCTGTCATTGGTGAAATGTCAGACCGATTTAGCAAACACAACAGCCAACTGCTGGAGTCTTTCTAGATGTGAAACCATTCGCCTTTTGTTTACTGCGTTTGTTTGGTGTTCATATAAGTAGCCTAAATATAGATTGTGTCATTCCTTTTATCAATCTGATATTTAGTTTACTAGGCCTACTACTTGGTACCGCTGTTTTGTTCTGTTCGCATTTGTTCACATTAGCAGTTGTCTGTATTCTAAGCCAAACTGGAATTCAGTATTTTTGTTGGCTACTACTTTCAGCATTTAGTTTGCATTATTTTGGTAAGACAGCTGTGTGTACGGCTGCATTCACATAGGCTGTTTGTAATTGGGTAATTCACCTATCTATATTCATTACCAAAATGACCTTGCGCTGTCCGTTGTGCTGATACAGCGCAGCGGAGATGGGCTACAGATTTCGTGCCAACCTGTCACTTCTAAAGCACTCAATGATCTCGGAGTCTCAGCATTTGAACATTGTTTATTTTGGTACAGTGTGATATAAGCAGAATTCAATAAGTCCAATGCAGGAACCCCAAAAAATTGTGCCACCCTCGCTGATTTCAACTGCCCCATTAATCACTTTATCCTTGCGCCGAGACTGATGGGGCACCCATTTGATTTTGTTTGAGTCACTCGGATAGCATAAGAGCACGGCATGAGCCATGGCAAAGTGTGGAGCACTGCAGAAAAAATAATTATACATTATTCTATCTGTTTTGTCACATACACTGGATAGGAAACTAGCTTTAAAACTCCACATTTTCTCTCAGCCCCATGGCAAAATGTGTATAATTGCATGGAATTAGCTTCTTTATCTTGTTTAATTTATATTTTTTATTGAAATGTTTTGTATTTTAATTTTTTACCCCTTTTTCTCCCTAATTTCGGGGTATCCAATTTGGTAGTTAGTCTTGTTTCATTGCTGCAACTCCCGTACGGACTCGGGAGAGGCGAAGGTCGAGAGCCGTGCGTCCTCTGAAACACAATCAAGCCGCACTGCTTCTTGACACAATGCCCACATAACCCGAAAGCCAGCCGCCATAATGTGACAGAGGAAACACATACACCTGGTGAGCATGTCAGCGTGCACTGTGCCCGGCCCGCCACAGGAGTCGCTAGTGCGCTATACGACAAGGACATCCCTGCCGGCCAAACCCTCCTGTTAGACCACTGTGTCACTCGGGAGGTCTGGAATTAGCTTTGAAACATTTTCTGTGGCCAAGAGGGGGAGGGGGGCCCTCAAATTGTTGGACGGAGAGAATGCCATTGGCTACGCCCACTACCCCCCCGTGAACTTTGCCACCGCTGCAAAAACAAATCCTCTGGAAATACTGCATCAGGATAGACATTTATTCACCATAGGTTGAAGGTGATCAGTCAGACAGCTGGTTATTATCTTGCATTCTGAGGGATTGAATGTACCTAAACCATACCAGGAAAAAGGACACCATAACACCACACCATAACAGAACTCTCATTTACTTTTTTTGGGCAGTTTGGCTGTTACCTGTACATCCCAATAATACATTTCACTCTGCATACCTTTAGCGTTACGAGGGTGTGGATACTTGCTCAAACCTGTATTATTAACCCCATCACTGCTTGTGCTTTCAGATGCAGCGCTTGCAGAGGGAGATGCGGGCTGAGCACGAGTTAAGCATGTGCAAGCTCCAGGAGAGCGGCCAGCGGCTCCGCGAGGACTGCACTCACCAGGTGGATCTGGAGAGGTCAAGGGTCAGGCAGCTGGAGGAGGAGCGTGGCAGGCAGCAACAGCAGGTAGGCGTCAGGGCGCTGGACTGGGGAAGGAATGCTAGGCTGGCCCGCTCAATACACACCTTGGGAGGAGATGAGGGTCCTGGGGTGACCATTGACCATGAGGTCAATGGGCCATGTCATCCCCCGGTGGACATTGTGAAATGGACAAAAAAAGAGAGAAGAAAGCAGCACGGGTCAGACGGACACCAGGGTTTCGGCCAGGCTTCTTGCCTCTTGCAGTTTCCGGAGGATACCATCAATATCTGACCAGCCGTGACCATCCAACCCCGATCTGCTGTTCTCTCAGGCCTAACACACCCGGTGCATTGCATGATTCTGTAGTAGAACAGACCTGGCCTTTAGCATTTATTAAATACTTAATTTTGTTTTCCCAGTCTCTCAATGACTTACATATTTTGCCTTCATTTAACCAGGTATCTTTATTTCATTACAGAATGAGAGGTGATAGCATGTTCAAGTTCTGGAAAATGTATCACATACTCCCCTGTTTGATTTCCATGTGTCACGAATGTGTTCTGCTCTGTAGTAGATTGTCAAAATGATCATAATAGCGGAAAGAGTTCAGCAGCAGCCATGTGTGTGAACTTCTACATAATACACCTTGAAGAGCAGGCTAAAGCAGGGATTCAAGCTGTGAAATTGGCTCAGTTTTTCTTAATTTTAAAATAGTGAGTTTGATTTAGTCCAGATATAGTCCTTAGTGCTTTTTCAATGTTAAGGAGAGAAACCAGCCCCCCTGCTTTACTCATGTAGGCCAACCTATGGTATGTAGGCTACAGTATGTCATGAGATGTCGGTTCTTTTCAGTCCCACTCCACCCCCCCAGTATGCTCTGGATATTTTACAGTGAAGAAGAAAATGTGCATTATTTTCGCTAGAATCTCTCCCTTGTCCTCACAGACAAACCCACTTACTGAAATAGTTGTCTGCCGTCTCATTTTCCCAGAAAATATCTGGACTCTCCGGCCATAACAAATCAAGCAAAGTAGGTTTCTGACATGCGGAAAGAAGGCAGTGCTGTGAAATCTGCTAGCCAGCCTGCCACGCTGCTCTATATCTTGTCTCCCCATGTCAGGAATGTGTAAACATACATTTGTCGTCCTCTGTCGGCACACACCAGAGCCCGTTTATCAGGCCTGGATCCATCCACCCTGCTTTCCAGCACAGAATACCAGGCATTGTGTGTGGGGTTTGTTGCTCTTCCGCCTGCCTTGTCTAAAAGACCGACAGGATAACATTGAGAACCGCACAATCTCAATTACTCTGGGGATTTAGATGTCAGCAAACACCAGCTAGGCTCCTATGATTTTGAGGAATCTGGCATTTGTTTATTAGTCAGTGGAAGCATTGCATAGGACGCACGGCCATCAATGAAAGTTGTTACAGTATAATGTATTGTTCTCGTTGGTGGGTCACGCTCCTAGCCAAGTCATGAGCTACTCTCCTGTTCTCCATTTAGTCAGAGCAGTTGTAAGGTTGTTAAAATGTAACACTGACAGTTAAGCCTTTGGGTGACATTTATTTTTATGCAAAAATAGCAATCATCATTATCTGTGTCATTAAATGTGAAACTTTTCAACAATTGTGCGGTGATTATTTAACTGGAGTTTAGTAAACTGAGCAATACATAAATAGTCTCTTTATAACACACATTGTTGAAGAGTTTTAAATTAAATCACATTGCGAGATTGAGGTTGAGTTTTGTGGTAAGTTTTGCACTTTGCGCTATAAAAATGTTGCCCTATATGTGTAACACATGACATAATTGGTAGTGATGAGGGATAATCATTTTCTGTTTTGCTCCTCATAGTAAGTTCTTCTGTTGTAGATGCTGGATGCAGAGAACAAATACAAGCTGTTGGAGAAGGAATACCAGCAGTTTCGGGAGCAGCAGAGCATTCGCCCTGAGATCAGACTACAGTCTGAGATCAACCTGCTAAGTCTGGAGAAGGTGAGCACATCAACTTCTAACTCTACTGCTTACATAACCCCAGTTCTCTGATATTATGAGTGACGTATTTCAGTGGGATTTCAGTCCCATAACTCGAAGAAACCAATCACAAGCGTCTGAAGACAGACCTGAAGAGGAGCGACTATGGTGCGCCCTCACCCTGTATAAAGACGCCACTCTCCTGCTCACTGCCACATTTTTTCAAACATGCGTCTTGCGATCAGGGAAGTGTGGTGAAATATTTCACTCATAATATCAGAGAACTGGGGTTGTGTACATAACCTTGTTCTCTTTCAATTACCTGTTCTGTATTTCACGGTGGTAAACTCCGTATCGCAACATGCTCTCCAAAAGCCAGGATATCCCAACACAGAGACCCTCAAAGGTCCCTAAACTGAGGGTGCACGCTCTGTAAAGGCACGGAAACGATTAATGGCAAAGAAGACTGGTGTTTGGCGGGTACTATTTAGTGAAGCTGCCAGTTGAGGACTTCGAAGGCATCTGTTTCTCAAACTAGACACTCTAATGTACTTGTCCTCTTGCTCAGTTGTGCACTGGGGCCTCCCACTCCTCTTTCTATTCTGGTTAGAGCCAGTTTGCGCTGTTCTGTGAAGGGACTAGTACACAGAGTTGTACGAGATCTTCAGTTTCTTGGCAATTTCTCAAATGGAATAGCCTTCATTTTTCAGAACAAAAATAGACTGAGTCTCAGAAGAAAGTTCTTTGTTGTTCTTTTTGAGCCTGTAATCGAACCCACAAATGCTGATGTTCCAGATACTCAACTAGTCTAAAGAAGGCCAGTTTTATTGCTTCTTTAATCAGGACAACAGTTTTCAGCTGTGCTAACATAATTGCAAAAGAGTTTTCTAATGATCAATTAGCCTTTTTAAAATGATACCTTTGGATTAGCTAACACAACGTGCCATTGGAACACAGGTGTAATGGTTGCTGATAATGTGCCTCTGTACGCCTATGTAGATATTTCATTCAAAAATCTGCCGTTTCCAGCTACAATGGGTATTTACAACATTAACAATGTGTACAATGTATTTCGGATCAATTTGATGTTATTTTAATAGACAAAAAATGAGCTTTTCTTTCAAAAACAAGGACATTTCTAAGTGACCCCAAACGTTTGAACTGTAGAGTACATAGAATGAACAAATACGTCTGCTCATTTTTTGTAATTTTTCAATGGTTGCTTCAGGGCGCTCTACAAGCTGCTCATTGAACATCATTCAGCCCGTAAGTTACAACGTGAGAGAAAGTTGGCATGGTGGTTTGACGGTGAGTAGCTTGCCAGCGACACTGTAGTTGAATAAGTAAATAATCAAAGTACACTTCACCAAGCAAGCAGTGGCCCTGTCTTCATCACATGCACGCATAGCTAGCCAATAATGTATTTAGCCTAGCTAGATAGCTATCAATTTGTACTTATATGCGAACACTGGACGGTCGCCAATGTGAACACCTACGCATCCTTGACACAAAATATGCAATCTGCAAAAAAAGCAAGACAGTTGGTGAAGAGCTATCTTTCAAGCCATGTGCTTACATTCATGATGAGATTTGTTTTTTAGCTAGCTAGCTAAATTAGAACGTTTGTGACTGAAATCAGTGCTGCAAACATTTTTCTGCATGGATGTTTTCAGTCATCAGCGCATGCCATTTGTAGCTGAAATATATAGAAAATACATTTTGTAATGAACAGGTAGCGTGTGCTTGTCATTACAAGCTCTCATTGCCAGGTTGTCATAATGTTTCTTTACATGACTGTTTTACGTTGACTGTTGTAAGGCACTGTAGTGAATCTACTCCATACAAATGCTGACATCTAGTGGTGACATTATGGACTGCATGCTACTACATATTTTGAACTTGTCAACAGTGCCGTTTCAGATTTACTTGGAGACTAAGTTTCATTAATCTCATTCAAACCTTGTTTATTTGTGAGCTTGTGGTGCTTCAGCACAAACACTTCTGCATTCGTATCCACTGCCATAGATGAGTACAACTTAAAGATGAGCTTTAGAAGGTAAACCGAACAAGTTTTTTTGTATTTACTTCCTTATTTATAGAGGATACAGTTTTTTTGTGGTTATAATTGTAATATTTAGTTAAGAAATAATCATTTAGAGTATCTGTTAACACTAGAACCACTGGGCCTCCAGGGATCCTCCTTCAAGCTAA
This sequence comes from Oncorhynchus tshawytscha, assembly GCF_018296145.1. Taxonomy (NCBI): domain Eukaryota; kingdom Metazoa; phylum Chordata; class Actinopteri; order Salmoniformes; family Salmonidae; genus Oncorhynchus; species Oncorhynchus tshawytscha. The sequence continues at coordinate 48,228,676 of NC_056432.1, forward strand.
CGAGCAGTCATTCTGATAGCAACGTTCTAACAGTGTAATTAACGCATTTCATGCAGTGCATTCGGAAAGTATTCAGACCCCTTGACTTTTTCCACATTTTGTTACATTACAGCCTTATTCTAAAATTTATTAAATTGTTTTTTTCCCCCACTCATTAATTTACACACAGTACCCCATAATGACAAAGCAAAAACGGGTTTTTAGAAATTTTTGCTAATATATAACAAAGAAAAGTATAACGTTTACATAAATTATTCAGACCCATTACTTAGTACTTTGTTGAAGCACTTTTGGCAGAGATTAAAGCCTCAAGTCTTCTTGGGTATGACGCTGCAAGCTTGGCACACCTGAATTTTGGGAGTTTCTCCCATTCTTCTCTGCAGATTCTCTCAAGCTCTGTCAGGTTGGATGGGGAGCGTTGCTGCACAGATATTTTTATGTCTCTCCAGAGATGTTCCATCGAGTTTAAGTCCGGGCTTTGGCTGGGCCACTCAAGGACATTCAGAGACTCCTGCGATGTCTTGGCTGTGTGCTTAGGGCTGGTCCTGTTGGAAGGGAAACCTTCACCCCAGTCTGAGGATCTGAGCACTCTGGAGCAGGTTTTCATTAAGGATCTCTCTGTACTTTGCTCCGTTCATCTTTCCTTCGATCCTGACTAGTCTCCCAGTCCCTGCCACTGAAAAACGTCCCCAAAGCATGATGCTGCCACCACCATGCTTCACCGGAGGGATGGTGCCAGGTTTCCTCCAGACGTGACACTTGGCATCCAGGCCAAAGAGTTCAATCTTGGTTTCGTCAGACCAATCTTTTTTCTCATGGTCAGAGTCTTTAGGTACCTTTTGGCAAACTCCAAGCGGGCTGTCATGTGTCTTCCGTCTGGCCACTCTACCATAAAGTCCTAATTGATGGAGTGCTACAGAGATAGTTGTCCTTCTGGAAGGTTCTCTCATCTCCACAAAGGAACTCTAGAGCTCTGTCTGAGTGACCATCGGGTTCTTGGCCACCTCCCTGACCAATGCCTTTCTCCCCTGATTGCTCAGTTTGGCCAGGTGGCCAGGTCGATGGAAGAGTCTTGTGATTCCAAATTTCTTCATTTAAGAATGATTGAGGCCCCTGGGATCTCAGGGACCTTCAATGCTGCATATATGTTTTGGTACCCCTTCCCAGTTCTGTGCCTCGACTCAATCCTGTCTCGGTGCTCTATGTAGAATTTCGTCAACCTTTTGGCTTGGTTTTTGCTCTGACCTGCATGTTCAACTCTGGGACCTTACATAGACAGGTGTGTGCCTTTCCAAATCCTATCCAATTAATTGAATTTACCACAGGTGGACTCCAGGTTTGTAGAAACCTCAAGGATGATCAATGGAAACATGATGAGCTCAAGATCGAGTCTCATAGCAAAGGGTCTGAATACTTATGTAAATAAGATATTTTTCTGCTTTAAAAAAACAAACATTTGCAAACATTTCTTAACCTGTTTTCGCTTTGTCATCTATGGGGTATTGTGTGTAGATTTCTGGGATTTTTTTCAAATTAAATCCATTTTAGAAGAAGGCTTTAACTAGGGACGCACCAATATAACATTTTTGGCCGATACCAATGTTTTCCTTGCCAAAAAACCCGATACCGGTAACTGATTATTTAGCTACAGCACACCTCTGGATAACTGCTAGCTAGCTAATGTGTTTCGGCCTTGTGGTTATAGTGTTCTTTACAGTGCTCATCATTGCCAGGCATCAGCCGCAACAACTGATATCCTATCCAAACCGGACCTAGCTCAGCATGCAAGTCCCCACATTCTTGTGTTTGCGGTTCTAAGATTGCAAGAACGGATTCTCTGTGCGTTATAATGCTGAAACACAAGATGATGGCGGTGGATGAATAGCACAACAATGGGCCTTGATCTCGTCACAGTATCTCTGTGCATTCAAATTACTATAGATAAAATGCAATTGTGTTCATCGTCCGGGGCTTATGCCTGCCCATACCATAACCCCACCGCCACAAGGGGTCACACTCTTTTCACATCAGCAAACCGCTCGCCCATACGAGGCCATACACGTGGTCTGCGGTTGTGAGACTGGTTGGACGACACTGTCAAATTCTCTAAAATTACATTGGAGAAGGCTTATGGTAGATAAATGAAAACTCAACAGCACGCTCCCTCCACTTGAGACGTGGCATTGAGTGGGTTTTTATTGTCCCCAGCATAAGGTGCACCTGTGTAATGATCATGCTGTTGAAACAGCTACTTGATATGCTACACCTGTCCGGTAGATGAATTATCTTGGCAAAGGAGAAATGCTTACTAACAGGGATGTGCTAAAAAAAATGTGCACACAATTTGAGAGTGATACGCTTTTTGTGCATGTGGAGCATTTCTTGGATCTTTTATTTCAGCTCATGAAACATTGGCCCAACACTTTACATATTTGTGTGTGTGGTACTGTACAAAAATTTGGACACCTACTCATTCAAGGGTTTTTCTTTATTTTTAAAACTATTTTCTACATTGTAGAATAATAGTGAAGACAGCAGTACTATGAAACACACATGGATTCGCGTAGTAACCAAAAAAGTGTTATACAAATTCTTCAAATTAGCCAACCTTTGCCTTGATGACAGCTTTGCACACTCTTGGCATGATCTCAACCAGCTGTGAGGTGGTCACCTGGAATGCATTTCAATTAACAGGTGTGCCTTGTTAAAGCTAATTTGTGGAATTTCTTTCCTTAATTCATTTGAGCCAATCAGTTGTGTTGTGACAAGGTAGGGTTGGTATACAGAAGATAGCCATATTTGGTAAAAGACAAAGTCCATATTATGGCAAGAACCGCTCAAATAAGCAAAGAGAAACAACAGTCCTTCATTACTTTTAGACATGAAGGGCAGTCAACACGGAATATTTCAAGAACGTTTCTTCAAGTTCAGTTGCAAAAACCATCAAGCGCTATGATGAAACTGGCTCTCATGAGGACCGTCACAGGAAAGGAAGACCCAGAGTTACCTCTGCTGCAGAGGATAAGTTCATTAGTTACCAGCCTCAGAAATTGCAGCCCAATTATATGCTTCACAGGGTTCAAGTAACAGACCCATCCCAACATCAACTGTTCAGAGGAGACTGTATGAATCAGGCCTCCATGGTCGAATTGCTGAAAAGAAACCACTACGAAAGGACATCAATAAGATGAAGAGACTTGCTTGGGCCAAGAAACATGAGCAATGGACATTAGACCGGTGGATATCTGTCCTTTTTGGGTCGGAGTCCAAATTTGCAAACGTGTCTTTGTGAGACGCAGAGTAGGTGAACGGATGATCTCCGCATGTGTGGTTCCCACCGTGAAGCATGGAGGAGGTGGTGTGTTGGTGCTTTGCTGGTGACACCGTGTGATGTATTTAGAATACAAGTCACGCTTAACTAGCGCAGCATTCTGAAGCGATACAACATCCCATCTGGCTTGGGCTTAGTCCGGCTATCATTTGTTTTTCAACTGGACAATGACCAAAAACACAGCTCCAGGCTGTGTAAGGGTCATTTCACCAAGAAGGAGATGGAGTGCTGCATCTGATGACCTGGCCTCCACAATCACCCAACCTTAACACATTTGATATGGTTTGGGATGAGTTGGACCACAGAGTGAAGGAAAAGCAGCCAATAAGTGCTCAGCATATGTGGGAACTCCAAGACTGTTGGAAAAGCATTTCTCATTAAGCATTTGAGAGAATTCCAAGAGTGTGTAAAGCTGTCAAGGTAAAGGGTGGATATTTTGAAGAAATTAAAATGTATTTTGATTTCTTTAACACTTTTTCGGTTACTACATGATTCCATGTGTGTTATTTTATAGTATTGCTGTCTTCACTATTATTCTACAATGTAGAAAATAGTACAAATAAAGAAAAACCCTTGAATGAGTAGGTTATTCAAACTTTTGACTTTTGGCATGTTTATGTAAATACAGTACCAGTCAAAAGATCACCCGGCGCAATGCTAACCTTTGGCTGGAGTGGTGTAAAGCTCACCGCCATTGGGTTCTGGAGAAGCGGAAACGCATTCTCTGGAGTGATGAGTCACGCTACACCATCTGGCAGTCTGACTGACTAATCTGGGTTTGGTGGATGCCAGGAGAACAATACCTCCCCGAATTCAAAGTGCCAACTGTAAAGTGTGGTGGAGGAGGCATTATGGTTTGGTGCTGTTTTTCATGGTTTGTGCTAGGCTCTTTAGTTCCAGTGAAGGGAAATATTAATGCAACAGCATACAATGACCTTCTAGACATTTCTGTGACTCCCTACAGTTTGGGGAGGGCCTTTTCCTTTTTCAGCATGACAATAGCCCCGTGCGCGCACACATACAGAAATGGTTTGTCGATCGGTGTGGGAGAACTTGACTGGCCTGCACAGAGCCCTGACCTCAACCTCATCAAACTCCTTTGGGATGAATTGGAACGCTGACTACAAGCCAGGCCTAATCGCCCAACATCAGAGCCCGACCTCGCTAAAGCGCTTGTGACTGAATGGAAGCAACTCCCCCCTGCAATGTTCCAACATCTAGTGGAAAGCCTTCCCAGATGAGTTGAGGCTGTTATAGCAGCAAAGGGGGGGACCAAATCCTTATTTATACCCATGATTTTGGAATTGGATGTTCGACAAGCGTGTAGTGTATGTATCCATTGTCAGATGTTTGATAGGCAATGCATTTGGTACAGTTTATGATTTGACCAAGTGACAGCCTTATTCTAACCAGCTCGTCAAAACAGTGTGCAAAAAGTATTGTATTAGTAGCTAACTGTATTGCTATAAGTATTCTAGCGTATTGCTATAAAAGTATTCTAGCTAGTGTCCATCACTGATACACGCAATAGTTCCTTTTCCTGGCTCACTACAAAAAGCTTTAGGGCCAACTGTTATATTGGTCACCTAGTAGCCAGCTAGTGGAGAACCTGGTAAACATTACAGCTAGGTCGTTACAGCTGTTGTTTAGTTAGCAAGCCAGGTAGCTAACAAGCTAGCTACATTTCGAGTACAGTAGCTAGACTAACTACCGTAATTTCCGGACTATAAGCCGCTACTTTATTCCCACACTTTGAACCTCGCTGTTTATACAATGACGCAGCTAATTTATGGATTTTTCCCGCTTTCACAAGATTCATGCCGCCAACAAAACTGAGCACAGTCACATAATGTGACGTAAAACGAGCGCGCTCAAACTTCCCATCATTCTGATTACGGTAGTAATTTTGTCACCCTCATCATGGCAAAGACCCGGAGAAATGCATATGATGCAGCTTTCAAGTTGAAGGCGATAAATCTGGCTGTTGGAAAAGGAAATAGAGCTGCTGCATGGGAGCTTGGCCTTAATGAGTCGATGATAAGACGTTGGAAACAGCAGCGTGAGGAACTGACTCAGTGCAGAAAGACAACAAAAGCTTTCAGAGGGAAGAAAAGCAGATGGCCCAAAGTATTTGCAGCCACTCGACATCAGTGTAAATCGTGCATTTAAGGTGGCGCTCCTTGTTCAGTGGGAGGCTTGGATGACAAGTTGGGAGAAATCCTTCACTAAAACGGGCCACAGGCGAAGAGCATCTTATGGTCAAGTCTGCCAGTGGGTCCTAACAGCGTGGAGCATTGTCAAAAAATCCACTATCATCAACGGGTTTCGAAAGGCTGGAATGCTGCGTGTTGAAGGGGCAGCATGAGCTCAGCGGGGTATTTGCCTCCGGATGAAAGTGACAAGAGCGACAATGAAAACGATCCAACATCGGATGAAGCAATTCTGAGGCTATTCAACTCCGACACCGAAGGAGATGACTTGAGTGGTTTCAGTGCACAGGAGGAGGAAGATAGTGACCAATGACTTTCTTGGTAGGCTACTGTTTTAATTTTTGTTACAAGCCGTGTTTCGTTTAAAGGCTGTGTAAAGTTAATTTGTTTCAATGTACCGGTAGGCACCTGCGGCTTACAAAATACATATTTTTTAATAATTCAGTGGGTGCGGTTTATATTCAGGTGCGCTTAATAGTCCAGCAATTACGGTACCTAAACTTTACTCATCAGATATCTTAATCAGAAAAACTGCTGAATGTTAGATAGCAAGCATTGTTACAGGTACTATTTATGCGTTAAACAACATTAGAAACTATCCATATTGCTAATAGTTACCGGTAGCTGGCTGGCTGGCTAGCTAGCTTTATTGGTGTAGGGAGTAGATTTGCTAGCCTCCAGTATTGCTGCTAAACTCTGTATTCATCATCCTTGATTATTCAATTCCTTTGCAGAAGAGGGAGAAGGAGAGTGGATCTCCGGTCTCTTGGCCCTCCCACCACTACGGGAGGGAGCTCCCGCTCTGCCTTGTCCAAGCTCTTCTCTGTCCTGGCACCCCAGTGTTGGAACCGGGTTCCTTCTGAAGCGGAGACATCTGCCCATCTTTCAAAAACATCTGAAGCCTTACCTCTTCAAAGAGTAAATTAAATAATCCTACCGCACCCCTTCCATCTTGTGCATGTCCAAGCTCGGGGCGCCCTTAGCCAGTAAGGAGCTTATCCCACAAACTCTTAGCTTACTGTAGGCAAGCTGGAACTGCAGGTAGCAGTTGTTTTAATGGGGCGGCACTAGTGGGAAGGCTCCTCCCATCTATCCATGAACCTGCACCAGCTGGGCTTGGTCGTGGGGGGCAGAGCCACTGTTCCCTCTGGTGCCTCGGAGGCGCACAGAGCTAATGAGAGAGAAACTTGTTTGAGCCTCTTTGTCAGATTCGCCTCTGTTAGCAACTTGCAGAACTGGAGGTCCTCGTTGCAATCACATGATACATAGAAGGCGAGAATCCTTCCTTGCAATCTTAGAACCGCAAGCACAAGATGTGCTTACTAAGTACCACGTTCATATGTACAAACAATAGTAGGCAAGTATAAACAACATGGGACCACACAGCTTTCATACCACTCAGGAAGGAGACGCGTTCTGTCTCCTAGAGATGAACGTACTTTGGTGTGAAGTGCAAATCAACAGCAAAGGACCTTGTGAAGATGCTGGAGGAAACCGGTACCAAAGTATCTATATCCACAGTAAAACAAGTCCTATATCGACATAACCTGAAAGGCCGCTCAGCAAAGAAGCCACTGCTCCAAAACCGGCATAAAAATGCCAGGCTACGGTTTGCAACTGCACATGGGGAATGTTCTCTGGTCTGATGAAACAAAAATAAAAGTGTTTGGCCATAATGACCATAGTTGTGTTTGGTGGAAGAAGGGGAATGCTTGCAAGCCGAAGAACAGCAAACGTGAAGCACGGGTGTGGCAGCATCATGTTGTGGGGGTGCTTTGCTGCAGGAGGGACTGGTGCACTTCACAAAATAGATGGCATCATGAGGTAGGAAAATTACATGGATATATTGAAGCAACATATAGCTTGGTCGCAAATGGTTCTTCCAAATGGACAATGACCCCAAACATATTCCAAATATTCCACAGTTGTGGCAAAATGGCTTAAGGACAACAAAATTAAGGTTTTGGAGTGGCCATCACAAAGTCCTGACCTCAATCCCATTCAAAATTTGTGGGTAAAACTGAAAAAGCGTGTGCGATCAAGGAGGCCTACAAACCTGACTCAGTTACTCCAGCTCTGTCAGGAGGAATGGACCAAATTCACCCAACTTATTGTGGAAGCTTGTGATGGCTACCCGTAACGTTTGACCAAAGTTAAACAATTTTAAAGGCAACACACTCAATTAGTATTTGCTAGCATGTAAACTTTTGACTCACTGGGAATGTGATGAAAGAAATAAAAGCTGAAATTAATCACTCTCTCCTATTATTCTAACATTTCACATTCTTAAAATAAAGTGGTGATCCTAAGACAGGGAATTTTTACTAGGATTTAAATGTCAGGAATTGTGAAACTTGGTTTAAATGTATTTGGTTAAGGTGTATGTAAAGTTCCGACTTCAACTGTACATACCCCAACCAGAAGCAGCATCCGCACTGAGCTAAAGGCTAGAACTGCCTCTTTCAAAGAGCGGGACTCTAACCCTGAAGCTTGTAAGAACACCCGCTATGACCTCCGAACCATCAAACAGGCAAAGCGTCAATACAGGACTAAGATCGAATCGCACAACACTGGCCCCACGCTCGTCGGATGTGGCAGGGCTTGCAAACCATTAGACGACAAAGGGATGCACAGCCGAGAGCTACCCAGTTCCACGAGCCTACATAACCTATTCCACGCCAGGAGTCTGAAAAGATTTGGTATGGGTCCTCAGATCCTCAAGGTTCTAGAGCTGCACCATCGAGAGCATCCTGACGGGTTGCATCACTGCCTGTTATGGCAACTGCTCGGCCTCTGACCGCAATGCATGAAAGAGGGTATTGTGTACGGCCCAGTACATCACAGGGGCCAAGCTTCCTGCCATCCAGCACCTCTACCAGGCGGGGTCACAGGAAGGCCCTAAAAATTCAGACTCCAGCCACTCAAGTCATAGACTGTTCTCTCTGCTACCGCACGGCAAGCGGTACCGGAGCGCCATGTCTATGTCCAAGAGGCTTCTAAACAGCTTCTACCCCCAAGCCATAAGACTGCTGAACATTTAATCAAAGGGCTTACCCAGACTATTTGCATTGCTACTCTGTTATTATCTATGCATAGTCACTTTAATAACTCTACCTACATGTACATATTACCTCGACTAACCGGTACCCCCTGTATATTGTCTCGCTATTGTTATTTCGCCGCTGCTCTTTAATTACTTTTGTTACCTTTTATTTCTTATTTGTATTTTTTAAACTGTGTTGTTGGTTAGGGGCTTGTAGGTAAGCATTTCACTGTAAGGTCTACACCTGTTGTGTTCGGCGCATGTGACTAATAAAATTGTGTACATTTGCTTTTTTTTGGTGCTTTAAAAAAAAAAGAGTCATTTAGCAGACGCTCTTATCCAGAGCCTAACTGGCCCTGGGGTTCGAACCAGCGACCTCTGAACCGTTAGGCTACCTGTAATTGAAAGAGAACCACTTATAACTTGTTTATAACAATGTATAACCTATTTACAACCACTTATAGTCTGTTTGTAACCACTTAAAACCACAGGTTGTAATTTTTACCTTTTTTTTTGTTGAGGTTGTGCTGCATCTTTTAATCAACTATCTGTTATTCAAGGTGGAACTTGAAAGGACACTGGAATCGACGACAAAGTCAAAACTTCATTACAAGCAGCAGTGGGGGCGTGCTTTGAAAGAACTGGCCAGATTCAAACAGGTAGGCCAATTTGGATGACTACCACTTTGATTCAACAGAAATGTATTTGCCTCTGGTATGCTAATACCAACATGATCAGCATGTTTGTGCTATTCTATAGTTAGAATATGTAGGGGTCATATAGATATATACATTAGGAACAACTGCTCTTTCCATGACATAGACTGACCAGTTCAATCCAGGTGAAAGCTATGATCCCTTATTGATTTTACTTGTTAAATCAGTGTAGATAAAGGGGTGGAGACAGGTCAAAGAATGATTTTCATGCCTTGAGACAATTGACACATGGCTTGTGTATGTGTGCCATTCAGAGGGTGAATGGGCAAGAGCTGTTCCTAATGTTTTGTACACATATGTGCTATACAGTGCCTTCGGAAAGTATTCAGACCTTGACCTTTTTTCACATTTTGTTACAGCCTTATTCTAAAATTGATTAAATGAAAAATAAAAAATCCTCAGCAATCTACACACAATACCCCATAATAACAAGGCAAAAACAGTTTGAAAAATTGTTACAAATAAACAGATACCTTATTTACATAAGTATTCAGACCCTTTGCTATGAGACTCAAAATTGAGCTCAGGTGCATCCTGTTTTCATAGATCATCCTTGAGATGTTTCTACAACTTCAATGGAGTCCACCTGGGGTTAATTAAATTGATTAGACATAATTTGGAAAGGCACACACTTGTCTATATAAGGTCCAATAGTTGACAGTGCATGTCAAAAAAATAGAACTGAAAATAGCTGTGCTGCAACGCTCCCCATTCAACCTGACAGTGCTTGAGAGGCTCTGCGGAGGAGAATGGGAGAAACTCCCCAATATATATATATATATATATATATATATATATATATATATATATATATATATATATATATATATATATATATATATATATATATATATATATATATATATACATATATATATATATGTGCCAAGCTTATACATATATATACATATATATATATATATATATATACATATATATACATATATATATATATATACATAGGTGTGCCAAGCTTGTAGCGTCATACCCAAGAAGACTCTAGGCTGTAATCACTGCCAAAGGTGCTTCAACTTAGTACTGAGTAAAGGTTCTGAATATATATATTTTTTAATAAATTGGCAAAAATTTCCATCTGTTTTTGCTTTGTCACTTTGGGGTAATGTGTGAAGATTGAGGAATTAAAAAACATATTTGCTCTATTTTAGAATAAGGATATAACCCCAAAAAATATTTGAAAGTCAAGGGGCTGAATACTTTCCGAAGGCACTATATATACATACATACAGTGGGGCAAAAAAGTATTTAGTCAGCCACCAATTGTGCAAGTTCTCCCACTTAAAAATATGAGAGGCCTGTAATTTTCATCATAGGTACACTTCAACTATGACAGAAAAATGACAGGAAAAATATCCAGAAAACCACATTGTAGGATTTTTTAAAATGAATTTATTTGCCAATTATGGTGGAAAATAAGTATATGGTCACCTACAAACAAGCAAGATTTCTGGCTCTCACAGATCTGTAACTTCTTCTTTAAGATGCTCATCTGTCCTCCACTCGTTACCTGTATTAATGGCACCTGTTTGAAATTGTTATCAGTATAAAAGACACCTGTCCACAACCTCAAACAGTCACACTCTAAACTTCACTATGGCCAAGACCAAAGAGCTGTCAAAAGACACCAGAAACAAAATTGTAGACCTGCACCAGGCTGGGAAGACTGAATCTGCAATAGGTAAGCAGCTTGGTTTGAGGAAATCAACTGTGGGAGCAATTCTTATGAAATGGAAGACATACAAGACCACTGATAATCTCCCTCGATCTGGGGGTCCACGCAAGATCTCACCCCGTGGGGTCAAAATGATCACAAGAACGGTGAGCAACAATCCCAGAACCACATGGGGGGACCTAGTGAATGACCTGCAGAGAGCAGTAAGTAACAAAGCCTACCATCAGTAACACACTACGCCGCCAGGGACTCAAATCCTGCAGTGCCAGACGTGTCCCCCTGCTTAAGCCAGTACATGTCCAGGCCCGTCTGAAGTTTGCTAGAGAGCATTTGGATGATCCAGAAGATTGGGATAATGTCATATGGTCCTGATGAAACCAAAATATAACTTTTTGGTAACACAACTCGTCGTGTTTTGAGGACAAAGAATGCTGAGTTGCATCCAAAGAACACCGTACCTACTGTGAAGCATGGGGGTGGAAACATCATGCTTTGGGGCTGTTTTTCTGCAAAGGGACCAGGACGACTGATCCGTGTAAAGGAAAGAATGAATGGGGCCAAGTATCGTGAGATTTTGAGTGAAAACCTACTTCCATCAGCAAGGGCATTGAAGATTGAACGTGGCTGGGTCTTTCAGCATGACAATGATCCCAAACACACCGCCCGGGCAACGAAGGAGTGGCTTCGTAAGAAGCATTTCAAGGTCCTGGAGTGGCCTAGCCAGTCTCCAGATCTCAACCCCATAGACAATCCTTGGAGGGACTTGAAAGTCTGTGTTGCCCAGCAACAGCCCCAAAACATCACTGCTCTAGAGGAGATCTGCATGGAGGAATGGGCCAAAATACCAGCAACAGTGTGTGAACCTTGTGAAGACTTACAGAAAACGTTTGACCTCTGTTATATACCCTTTGTTGGCAATGACAAAGTATTGAGAAACTTTTGTTTTTGACCAAATACTTATTTTCCACCATAATTTGCAAATAAATTCATTAAAAATCCTACAATGTGATTTTCTGGATTTCTTTTCTCATTTTGTCTGTCATAGTTGAAGTGTACCTATGAAGCCTGTAATTTTCATCATCTTTTTAAGTGGGAGAACTTGCACAATTGATGACTGACTAAATACTTTTTTGCCCCACTGTACACTACAAGTCAAAGTTTGTTCACATCTACTCATTCAAGGGGTTTTCTTTATTTTTACAATGTTTTACTTTGTAGAATAATAGTGAAGGTGTCAAAACTATGAAATGACACATATGGAATCATGTAGTAACCAAAAAAAAGGTGTTAAACAAATCAAAATAGTGTGTGCAAACCTGTCAAGGCAAAGGGTGGCACCTTTGAAGAATCTCAAATATAAAATATATTTTGATTTGTTTAACACTTTGGGTTTCTACATGATTCCATATGTTATTTCATAGTTTTGATTATTCTACAATGTAGTAAATAATAAAGAAAAACCCTTGAATGAGTAGGTGTCCAAACATTTGACTGGTATTGTACTGTATTTACGCATGTACATACAGTGCATTCGGAAAGTATTCAGACTTTTTTACGTTAGTCTTACTCTAAAATTGATTAAATAAAAATCCTCATGAATCTACACACAATACCCCATAAATCCAAAGCAAAAACAGTTTTTGTTAATTTTTAACAAATATTGCATTTACATATGTATTCAGACCTTTTACTCAGTACTTTGTTGGACTTTTGGCAGCGATTAACAGCCTCAAGTCTTCTTGGATATGACAGTACAATCTTGGCACACCTGTGTTTTTGGAGTTTCTCCTATTCTCTGCAGATCCTCTCAAGCTCTATCAGGTTGGATGGGGAACGTCACTGCACAGCTATTTTCAGGTCTCTCCTGCATCGTCTTGGTTATGTGCTTAGGGTCGTTGTCCTGTTGGAAGGTGAACCTTCTCCCTAGTTTGAGGTCCTGAGTGCTCTGGAGCAGGTTTTGGTATTTTATTAGGATACTCATTAGCTGTTGCAGAAGCTTCATGGGGTCCACACAAAACATGACACATGACATAATACAGAACGTTAATAGACAAGATCAGCTGAAGAACAGAACTACATCAATGTTTTTTTCAAGGCACATGCAGCCTAAATATCAATACATGCACACAAACTATCTAGGTCAAATAGGGGAGAGTTGTGAGATGTATTTGTTTTTTGAAACTAGATTTTCTGTTTATTTGAACAATATGAGATGGAACAGAGTTTCATGCAGTAATGGCTCTATATAATACGGTACGCTTTCTTGAATTTGTTCTGGATTTTGGGACTGTGGAAAGACACCTGGTGGCATGTCTGGTGGGGTAAGTGTGTGTCAGAGCTGTGTGTAAGTTGACTATGCAAACAACAATTTGGGATTTTCAACACAATGTTTCTTGTAAAAAGTGATGCAGTCAGTCTCTCCTCAACTCTTAGCCAGGAGACTGGCATGCATAATATTTATATCAGCCATCTGATTACAATGAAGAGCAGGACGTGCTGTTCTGTTCAGGTCCAGCTGCAGCTTAACTAGGTCTTTCCTTGCAGAACTCGACCACACGACTGGACATTAATCAAGATGAGAAAAAACTAGAGCCTACAGAAATATGCTTTTTGGAATATGGTGTCAAAACAACCATTGACTCTAGCGGGTTCTTGGTCACCGCCCTGACCAAGGCCCTTCTCCCCGATTGCTCAGTTTGGCCGGGTGGCCAGCTCTAGGAAGAGTTTTGTGGTTCCGCACTGTGGTTCTGCACTTTTTCCATTTAAGAATGATGGAGGCCACTGTGATCTCAGGGACCTTCAATGCTGCAGACTTTTTTTGGTCGCCTTCCCCAGATCTGTGCCTCGACACTCTATTCCTTCGAACTCATGGCTTTGTTTTTGCTCTGACATGCACTGTCAACTGTGAGACCTTATATAGACAAGTGTGTGCCTTTCCATATGTCCAATCAATTGCATTTACCACAGGTGTACTCCAAGTTGTAGAAAGATCTCAAGGATGATCAATGGAAACCTGATGCACTTATCTCCTCTAGGGTAGGGGGCAGCATTTGGAATTTTGGATGAAAAGCGTGCCCAAATTTAACTGCCTTCTACTCAGGCCCAGAAGATAGGATGTGCATATAATTAGTAGATGTGGATAGAAAACACTCTAAAGTTTCCAACTGTTAAAATAATGTCTTGAGTATAAAATAACTGATTTGGCAGGTGAAAACCTGAGAGAAATCCATTCAGGTAGTAGGATTTTTTTTGTTTGTTGTAGTTTTCTATTCAATGTCATTACAGTATCCATTGACTTAGGACTCAAATTGCAGTTCCTATGCCTTCCACTAGATGTCAACAGTCTTTAGAAATTGTTTCAGGCTTGTATTCTGAAAAATGAGAGGGTAAGAGCAGTCTGAATGAGTGGACCCTGCCGTGTGACAGCTTTTTCATGTGCGCGACCGAGAGTGTGCCTTTCTTGTTTACCTTTTATATTGACGACGTTATTGTCCGGTTGAAATATTATCGATTTATTTAGGCTAAAAACAACCTGAGGATTGAATAGAACTTGTTCTCCACTTGCCTACCTGGTTAAATAAAGGTGAAATAAAAATAAAATAAAAAATATAAACATCGTTTGACATGTTTCTATGAACTTTACGGATAGTTTTTTTTGTCTGCCTGTTGTGACTGCGTTTGAGCCTGTGGATTACCGAACAAAACGCGCAAACAAAAGAGGTTTTCAGATATAAAGAGCGACTTTATCAAACAAAAGGAACATTTATTGAATAAATGAATGTCTTTTGAGTGCAACCATATGAAGATCATCAAAGGTAAGTAATTCATTTTATCTCTATTCCTGACTTGTGTAACTTCTACTTGGCTGGTTACTGTTTAATGATTTGTCTGCTGGGCTATGTTCTCAAATAATTGTAAGGTATGCTTTTGCTGTAAAGCATTTTTTAAATCTCACACCGTGGTTGGATTCACAAGAAGTTAATCTTTTTAAACCTATGTAAAATAGTTGTATCTTTTCTGAATTTTTATAATGAGTATTTCTGTATTTGAATTTGGCGCTCTGCAATCTCACTGGATGTTGGCCAGATGGGAAGCTAGCGGTCCCACATACCTTAGAGGTTAAGCTCAATTGCGAGTCTCTTAGCTCTTAGATTTATTTCAATTTTTTATACATTTGCAAACATTTCTATAAACCTGTTTTCGCTTTGCCATTATGGGGTATTGTGTGTAGATTGGGGGGATGATCAATTTTAGAAAAAGGCTGTAACGTAACAGTATGGGAAAAGTAAAGGGGTCTGAATACTTTCTGATTGCACTGTGTGATATAGCCCATATCATGCACACCTACGGGGCATAGTGTGGAAATGATAACAAAAGTGCAGGGAATGCAGACATTTTTGGTGGTGTTGAAGTTTGATTGAACAATCAGAATGAAGTTAGCCACATTGTTGCATCCCAAGAGTAATGAACTACTCATGTAGCATGTTTAGAGCTTTTTTTCCAAAACATAAAATACTGTCATACTGTGAAAAACATTTTATGTTATTTTGGCCATATTGCCCAGCCCTAGGCATAAATCATATCTTTGTCCCCCCCACCCTCTGATGTCTAAATATTTTACATTTGTTGCATCCTTGCAGCATGTGTCAATGATAAATAATTAACAGCTGGAGGGATAAGTGTGAATGCAAATAAAGGAAGCCGTGTTAACTTTATTCTACCTTTCACAGCCTCATCATACAGTATATCATGTGGATTAATTTGGTGTGTGTGTGTGTTTACATGGGCCCCCCCCAAAAAAATTCAAAGATCTATTAGACATTGATCACTTTTAAATCAGCACAACCTTATAGTGGGCTTTGAAACCTGTGCTGCGTCTGGAGTGAACCCTTCGAGGGACTGATCCAATGTCAACAACGTCGGCACACTGGGCTTATCAGGCCTCACTAATAACTGTTAAAGACAAAAGCCAGCTGGAAAATCTGAACCCCCTTTTTTCTGGACTTTCTAAGTGCCAGATATATGTTAAGAAAACACAAGTTGATTTATGTTGCACTAAGGGCTTCATAACTTAATGTGAAATAGTCCTATAAATCATGTTTGTATTATGTTAAGCATTAGCCCAGGCGTTAACCATTTAAATGTCACACTTGTTTTTAGGAGTATCTGTCAGACCTGTGCTTGGCTACGCTCTGTGTAGTTAACGTTTGTTTGGTATCATTATTTGTTTCACCTATCAACTCGTCTGCATAATGTTTAGCTACGTTGCGGCAAAGAAATTCTCCCCTCAGGAATAATGCCTTTTCCCTCTAAAATGTCCAGATGGTAAGAATGAAATGCAGTTCTTTAGAAAACTTCTACATTCCTAACTTAGCCCTTAGCCTTATCTTATCTCTTAGTCTCTAATACAGCAGATACGGTCAACTGGTTAATTTGAGCCCAAGTATGCCTCCTACTCCCCTAACTCTGAACCGCCTTGGTATTTGGTGTCAGATAGTGTGAGACCTGAAAAACTGGAGCTTTGAAATCCCCCAGGTGTCTGTCTGTCAGTTGGCTTATTTTCCAGAAAACTGTAGTTGAGGCCCATCTGGGCAGCTTGCTTCACTCAGGCGAGTACCTAGTCTAACCCACTGGATGCAGGCCACTGGGAATGGGGGTCATTCACTGGTCACTCAGTCCTGCTTGTGCTGCCTTTGTCCTCTCTCCCCCCTCTTGGAGAGAACCAGACTCTGGAGGGCTGTGTTTACCAAGAGCCTGTCCTCCATTACTGAGAATGCAGTGGAGTACCACACATCTAACCCCTAGCGTGGCGCTGTTGTCCACTGGAAATACTTAATGCACTTTTCAACCAGCAGTAACTGAGGAAATCCTTTGCCCAAGAGGCCTTACAAAAATCACTGCCTTAATTGTTTCAGTGTTGTTGCTTTGGCGCTTACTTGGCAATGTGCGATCCAGAAATGTTTCTGTGGTTTGTTTTTCTAGCAATTTTGGTAAAATAAATGTATTACAGGCGACTAATGTTCAGTTTTGCCCTGGCTGTGTGAGAAAAAGTAACTTGTCTGTATTTTAATCAGTGATTGTCTGGAAAAGGGAAGCGGTGTCCATATCTGAACCAATAACTGTTAAGTGTCAGGGAACACATGACATGTCCCTAAACTGCTGTTCTTTGAAACTGTCAGGATTCTCTTGGTCAAAATGCTTTTTATTCTATGATCAGCTTTTTATTCCATGGTACCAATGTAAACACTGGTGATTGGGGAAAAAATCTGTAGTTATGTATCGCAATATTGGCAAAATGGCTTAAGGACAACAAAGTCAAGGTATTGGAGTGGCCATCACAAAACCCTGACATCAATCCCATAGAACATTTGTGGGCATTAAACGAGGCCTAGAAACCTGACTCCAGTTCTGTCAGAAGGAATGGGCCAAAATTCACCCAACTTATTGTGTGAAGCTTGTGGAAGGCTACCCAAAATGTTTGACCCAAGTTAAACAATTTAAAGGCAATGCTACCAAATACTACTTGTGTACGTAAACTTCTAACCCACTGGGAATGTGATGAAAGAAATAAAAGCTGAAATACTGTGTGTGTGTGTGTGTATATAGCTATATGTATTTATTTAAGATGGTGTTAGCTAGCGCTAGTCTGCTGTACTTCGCCAAAACGCCAGTATTCTTCATCCTATAGCTTGTTATTCTTTTTCATAGTGAGCCAACATGTTTTCAACACTTATTTCCATGACTAATCAAAACAAATGTTGTCGTGCTCTTGTCTCTCTGCTGCAGATATATAGTGAGCAGTATGTTGGAAACATCATCGCAATAAAATCGCAACATTGAATTGCTATATATATATATATATATATATATCGGGAGTATAGGGATACCCTATTATCGTATTCGGCACCTCGGTATCGTGATAATTTCGTATCTTTTAGGTCCCTGCCAATTCCCATCCCTCAAACACCTGGTTATTTTCCTACTGTGTTTGAGAAAGTATGCTGTGCTGCAGAACAGAGTGATATGATAACAGCCTTCTCTGGTATGTTGTGTTAGAGAGAGCAGGAGAGCGCCATGACACGGCTGAAGAAGCAGCAGCAGGAGCTGGAGACCATGAGGCTGCGCTACCTGGCAGCCGAGGAGAAGGAAGCCGTCAAAAGCGAGAAACACGAGCTGGAGGACATCAGGAACGAGCTGAACAGGTACTAACTACCACATTCTACGCTAGCATTATTTATCTTCCAAGAGCCTGGAAGGTTCACTTAAGACGAGTTAAGTGGAATTTAATTCAAAACAACTATAGTCAAAGGCAAAAGGGACTTTTATGCTCCCTGTATCCCCCCCCAACATTTTATTTATTTATTCATTGACATTCTTATGCCAGCTTTATACTAAACTCGGCAACAAAAAAATGAAACGTCCTCTCACTGTCAACTGTGTTTGGTGAAAATAAACTTAACATGTGTAAATATTTGTATGGACATATCCAGATTCAACAACTGAGACATAAACTGAACAAGTTCCACAGACATGAGACTAACAGCAATGTAACAAAGGGGGTGGGGGGTCAAAATCAAAAGTAACAGTATCTGGTGTGGCCACCACCAGGTACTGCTGTGCATCTCCTCCTCATGGTCTGCACCAGATTTGCCGATTCTTGCTGTGAGATGTTACCCCACTCTTCCACCGAGTCACCTGCAAGTTCCCAGACATTTCTGGGGGGAATGGCCCTATCCCTCACCCTCTGATCCAACAGGTCCCAGACGTGCTCAATGGGATTGAGATCTGAGCTGTATGCTGGCCATGGCAGAACACTGTCATTCCTGTCTGCAGGAAATCACGCACAGAACGAGCAGTATGGCTGGTGGCATTGTCATGCTGGCGGGTCATGTCAGGATGAGCCTGCAGGAAATGTACCACATGAGGGAGAAGGATGTCTTCCCTGTAACGCACAGCGTTGAGATTGCCTGCAATGACAACAAGCTCAGCCTGATGATGCTGTGACACACTGCCTCAGACCATGATGGACCCTCCAACGCCAAATCGATCCCGCTCCAGAGTACAGGCCTCGGCGTAACGCTCATTCCTTCGACGATAAACACGAATCCGACCATCACCCCTGATGAGACAAAACCGCGACTCGCCATTGAAGAGCACTTTTTGCCAGTCCTGTCTGGTCCAGCGACGGTGGGTTTGTTCCCATAGGCGACGTTGTTGCCGGTGATATCTGGTGATGACCTGCCTTACAACAGGCCTACAAGCTCTCAGTCCAGCCTTTCTCAGCCTATTGTGGACTGTCTGAGCACTGATAGAGGGATTGTGCGTTCCTGGTATAACTCAGGCAGTTATTGTTGCCATCCTCTACCTGTCCCGCAGGTGTGACGTTCGGATGTACCGATCCTGTGCAGGTGTTGTTACACGTGGTCTGCCACTGCGAGAACCATCAGGCTGTCCATCCTGTCTCCCTGTAGCACTGTCTTAGGCGTCTCACAGTACGGACATTGCAATTTATTGCCCTGGCCACAGTCCTCATGCATCCTTGTAGTATGCCTAAGGCATGTTCACACAGATGAGCAGGGACCCTGGGCATCTTTCTTTCTGTGTTTTTCAGAGTCAGTAGAAAGGCCTCTTTAAGGTCACAGTTATGAAAACTTAGGACACTTTGCCTACCGTCTGTAAGCTGTTCCACAGGTGCATGTTCATTTAATTGTTTATGGTTCATTGAACAAGCATGGGAAACAGTGTTTTAAACCCTTTACAATGAAGATCTGTGAAGTTATTTGGATTTTTACAAAACATATTTGAAAGACATGGTCCTGAAAAGGGGATGTTTATTTTTTTGGTAAGTTTAATAAATATTTACAGTTTAAGTCATCAATTTACATACACTTAGGTTGGAATCGTTAACTTGTTTTTCAACCACTCCACATATGTCTTGTTAACAAACTATAGTTTTGGCAACTCGGTAAGAACATCTACTTTGTGCATGACACATAATTTTTCCAACAATTGTTTACAGACAGATTATTTCACTCATAATTCACTAGCACAATTCCAGTGGGTCAGCAGTTTACATACACTAAGTTGACTGCCTTTAAACAGCTTGGAAATTTCCAGAAAATTGTAATGGCTTTAGAAGCTTCTGATAGGCTATTGACATAATTTGAGTCAATTGGAGGTCTACCTGTGGATGTATTTCAAGGCCTACCTTCCAACTCTGTGCATCTTTGCTTGACATCATGGGAAAATCAAAATTAATCAGCCAAGATCTCTGAAAAAAAATGGTGGACCTCCACAAGTCTGGTTCATCCTTGGGAGCAATTTCCAAACGCCTGAAGGTACGACGTTCATCTGTACAAACAATAGTACTTGAGTATTAACAGTATGGGACCACGCAGCCGTCATACCGCTCAGGAAGGAGACGTGTTCTGTCTCCTAGAGATGAACGTACTTTGGTGCAAAAAGTGCAAATCAATCCCAGAACAACAGCAAAGGACCTCGTGAAGATGCTGGAGGAAACGGGTACAAAGGTATCTAATATCCACAGTAAAACAAGTCCTTATACATAACCTAAAAGGCCGCTCAGCAAGCCACTGCCCAAAAACCGCCATTAAAAAAGCCAGACTGGTTTGCAACTGCACATGGGGACAAAGATAGTACTTTTTGGAGAAATGTCCTCTGGTCTGATGAAACAAAAATGGAACTGTTTGGCCATAATGACCATCGTTATGTTTGGAGGAGAAAGGGTGAAGACGAAGAACACCATCCCAACCGTGAAGCACGGGGGTGGCAGCATCATGTTGTGGGGATGTTTTTGCTGCAGGACGGACTGGTGCACTTCACAAAATAGATTGCATCATGAGAAGGAGAAATTATGTGGATATATTGAAGCATCATCTCAAGGCATCAGTCAGGAAGTTAAAGCTTGGTTGCAAATGGGTCTTCCAAATGGACAATGACCACAAGCATATTTCCAAAGTTGTGGCAAAATGGCTTAAGGACAACAAATTCAAGGTATTGGAGTGGCCATCACAAAGCCCTGACCTCAATCCTATAGAACATTTGTGGGCAGAACTGAAAAAGCGTGTGCGAGCAAGGAGGCCTAGAAACCTGACTCAGTTACTCCAGCTCTGTCAGGAGGAATGGGCCAAAATTCACCCAGCTCATTGTGGGAAGCTTGTGGAAGGCTACCTGTAACATTTGACCCAAGTTAAACTATTTAAAGGCAATACTAC
Source organism: Oncorhynchus tshawytscha (assembly GCF_018296145.1). Classification (NCBI taxonomy): domain Eukaryota; kingdom Metazoa; phylum Chordata; class Actinopteri; order Salmoniformes; family Salmonidae; genus Oncorhynchus; species Oncorhynchus tshawytscha. The sequence goes on from NC_056432.1 coordinate 48,249,901, forward strand.
TTGAGTGTATGTAAACTTCTGACCCACTGGGAATGTGATGAAAGAAATAAAATCTGAAATGAAACATTCTCTGTGTGAGTGTGTGTATACACTGCTCAAAAAAATAAAGGGAACACTAAAATAACACATCCTAGATCTGAATGAATGAAATATTCTTAAATACTTTTTTCTTTATATAGTTGAAAATGCTGACAACAAAATCACACAAAAATTATCAATGGAAATCAAATTTATCAACCCATGGATGTCTGGATTTGGAGTGACACTCAAAATTAAAGTGGAAAACCACACTACGGGCAGATCCAACTTTGATGTAATGTCCTTAAAACAAGTCAAAATGAGGCTCAGTAGTGTGTGTTGCCTCCACGTGCCTGTATGACCTCCCTACAACGCCTGGGCATGCTCCTGATGAGGTGGCAGATGGTCTCCTGAGGGATCTCCTCCCAGACCTGGACTAAAGCATCCGCCAACTCCTGGACAGTCTGTGGTGCAACGTGGCATTGGTGGATGGAGCGAGACATGATGTGCTCAATTGAATTCAGGTCTGGGGAACGGGCGGGCCAGTCCATAGCATCAATGCCCTCCTCTTGCAGGAACTGCTGACACACTCCAGCCGCATGAGGTCTAGCATTGTCTTGCATTAGGAGGAACCCAGGGCCAACCGCACCAGCATATGGTCTCACAAGGGGTCTGAGGATCTCATCTCGGTACCTAATGGCAGTCAGGCTACCTCTGGCGAGCACATGGAGGGCTGTGCGTCCCCCCCAAAGAAATGCCACCCCACACCATAACTGACCCACCACCAAACCGGTCATGCTGGAGGATGTTGCAGGCAGCAGAACGTTCTCCACGGCGTCTCCAGACTCTGTCACGTCGGTCACGTGCTCAGTGTGAACCTGCTTTCATCTGTGAAGAGCACAGGGCGCCAGTGGCAAATTTGCCAATCTTGGTGTTCTCTGGCAAATGCCAAACGTCCTGCACGGTGTTGGTCTGTAAGCACAACCCCCACCTGTGGACGTCGGGTCCTCATACCACCCTCATGGAGTCTGTTTCTGACCGTTTGAGCAGACACATGCACATTTGTGGCCTGCTGGAGGTCATTTTGCAGGGCTCTGGCAGTGCTCCTCCTGCCCCTCCTTGCACAAAGGCGGGAGTAGCGGTCCTACTGCTGGGTTGTTGCCCTCCTACGGCCTCCTCCACGTCTCCTGATGTACTGGCCTGTCTCCTGGTAGCGCCTCCATGCTCTGGACACTACGCTGACAGACACAGCAAACCTTCTTGCCACAGCTCGCATTGATATGCCATCCTGGATGAGCTGCACTACCTGAGCCACTTATGGGGGTTGTAGACTCTATCTCATGCTACCACTAGAGTGAAAGCACCGCCAACATTCAAAAGTGACCAAAACATCAGCCAGGAAGCATTGGAACTGAGAAGTGGTCTGTGGTCACCACCTGCAGAACCACTCATTTATTGTGGCTGTCTTGCTAATTGCCTATAATTTCCACCTGTTGTCTATTCCATTTGCACAACAGCATGTGAAATTTATTGTCAATCAGTGTTGCTTCCTAAGTGGACAGTTTGATTTCACAGAAGTTTGATTTCACAGAAGTGTGATTGACTTGGAGTTACATTGTGTTGTTTGTGTTCCCTTTATTTTTTTGAGCAGTGTATATATACAGACACACATACATGTGTATTATTTATATATATATATATATATATATATATATATATATAATACAGCAGTAGGACCGCTACCAATGTAACTCCAAGTTTTTTTTTCTCATTTTGTCTGTCATAGTTGAAGTGTACCTATGATGAAAGTTACAGGCCTCTCTTGTCTTTTTAAGTGGGAGAACTTGCACAATTGGTGGCTGACTAAATACTTTTTTGCCCCACTGTATGCATACACACACACACGGATATATATTTTTATGTATACACACACGGATATATATGTATGTATATATCCGTGTGTGTGTATATACATGTGTGTAGTAATATATATTTATCTATATATGTGTGTGTGTGTGTATATATATATATATATATATATGTATATATATATGTATGTGTGTGTAGTAATATATATTTATCTGTGTGTGTGTGTGTCATTTATCTGATGTGAATTTCCACTCTTCCTTGGGTTGTTTTCTGAATCCATTTGCTTCAACATCTTACCCTCCTCCCCCGCTGGCTGTGTTTTTCTACCGCAGGTTAAAACAACAGGAGGACAAGAAGCCATGGGGCAGCAGCTCTGCCGGCCCCGCCGTGTCTCTCAACGAGAGCGCCGATGATCACCTCAGCCGGCTGCTGGAGGAGAGAGACACTCTGTTACGCACAGGCGTGTATACACATGAAGACCGAATCATCAGCGAGCTCAACAGGCAAATCCAAGAGGCCATGGCACACAGGGTGGACCACTAGTCTAGCATCTCATGCTAATGCATGATAGAAAACCAGCCATCAGACTCATCTAAATGTGAAGTGTTGATAAATTCCTAGTGTGCCAAATGGTCCGAATTGGACTATCAGATCACTTCAAGCTCCAGGGACAGTAGAAAGTTAGCACAAAGGCAGAAAACTTGAAGGAACAAGTGAGAGTGTCTGCCTTTGCAAGGGATTGACTTTGTTTTGTGTAAGTGTTTTTGGTTATTTTTCCATTATCATTTTGGCTTTCTTTGTTACATGTGTTTTTATTAGTGTTACTACTACATACTAATGTTATTATTAGACTATATTATCTGTTTTATACTATGGGCTAATGTCTAGCGCTACATTCCAAATGGATATGGTTTAAATTATTAGAACGAAAGAGGTCACTAGTGGTTGAAGGTTCGTTGGTGTGTTTATACTGAAAGTTGTCTGTATACACCAGGTGGCGCTGTAACATCAGCAAAGCTACATGTAAATTTACCAGCTTATTTTGATTTTTTCAGATCCAGAATTAGTGTGATAATTATTTGTTTGTCATGACTAACATGCATAGACGATTCTTGAATGTATATTGATTTGTGTGTATTAAATAAATTATTTTGGGATTATATGCACCTTCATAGTCTTGTCAGTGAGCTCAGGTTGGTTTTCATCTCTGCACCAGTGGTGGATGCAGAGGGGAGGACGGCTCATGGTAACGGATGGAACGGAATTAATGGAATGGTATCAAACACATACTCTCCTTGTTTGACATTCCATCCACTCCATTCCAGCCATTATTATGAGCTGTCCACCCCTCTGCATCCTCCACTGCTCTACACCAGTGTCAAATCATACTTAATAGTATTCAAAATGGTATCGCATGCATTTAGGTTAAGTCAACTTGTTTGCCATTGGACCCACTTAAATCTAACATCTTAAAAAGGCTTTATAGAGCGTTCATAAGCAGTATAAAACTTGACTAAACAATTATAAACAAAGTCATCGACATAAGTCTACATCTGGTGATTTGCAAAAGGTGCCGTAAGAAGCCATTCTACATAGTTTTATTTGCTAATGAAGGATTTCTTGTAGGCCTTATAAAGCATGAAGGCTTCATTAAAGGGTGACCGCACTTCCTGATTATTTAAATTTGGTCAGCAAGGGAGAGCCGAAGCCAAAGGATTTACTCAAAATCTGTCCGTGTGAGATGAGCACTTTTTTTGGTATGGAGGTCTATGGAAAGTGTTGAATTACATGAGGCTTGTTTGATCAAATATTTCTGTAATGTTTAGGCTGTTACAAATGTACTGATTATAAGTGGATGCACGTGGCATTTCGGCAACTTTGAGAAAAACAACTTAATTGTGCCTGTTGTTGATATGTGTATCTGCCATCTCATTGGCTAGAATGGTCCCACCTGATCTTGCCTGCCTTCAATCATTGAAGACGTATATTCCCATTGTTAGAGTGGTCATCTGGCTATCTTGTCAATATAATAGATATTCTTTGATTTGGTTAATTAAGAAATACTCGTGGCCATGACAATTCAAACGTGAGTTGTTTTTGTGGTTTGGTTTGATGCGTTTCTTGTGTGTGTTCGCAGGTGGGAAAAGTTATCCAAATAATTTTGCCAATTAGCTTCGGCAGGCTGGTGTGCAACCATGGCAAAGTTGTTGGTTTGACTTTAGATAGCTCCATGGCTAGTTAGGCACTATCAATAAATTATAATGTAAATTAGAAAATATTTCATGTTGGATTCTTTTCAGTTTTCTCATGAAATGTTTTTTATATTTGTATATTAGTTTCTACAATTTATAGTTGGTTTGAGGTTTTTAAGTCATTGGAATTTGGCGCTATTATAATTTTAACATCTAAATTACCTATGGTCCCGAACCAATCCCATCGGGATATCCAAAGACAACCCAAATGTACCACAGGTATTACGATTGGGTCGTGTGCAGCTGCACTCCGAATTGACGATTACCTGTGTGCTACCAGCTGTGGGCATGTGGGCAGGATTGAAACAAATCCAACCCAGAGAGGAAGAGGTGAAGCCAGAGGCTCAACTCGGCCCAAAATCGGTCTCCTCCAGCAGGTGCCGTTTTTGCGCCCACCAAACGAGGAGTTTTTGTTTGAAGTTCAATGAGTGTTGAATTTGGTAAACAAAAAATGTGACGTTTTGTAATGCTTAGGTTGTTACCAGTGTACTGATTGATATAAGTATGAAAACGTAACGTCCTGGCAACTGAACAAACAACAACTTTATATCGGAGTTAGTTGTGCCTGTTGGTCACAAGCGTATCGGCCCTCTCATTGACTAGAATGGTCCCACTTGATCTCGCCTCCTCCCCGACTGCCTTCCATCTTCGAGGACTTGTATTTCCATTGTTAGAGTGAGCACTTGATCAGCTGGTCAATATAATAGATAATTTGTGGTCATTCTTAATTTACGTTGTGGTGCAGTCACAACCACAAGCCTCACAGACGAGACTGACTTTATGACCAAAATTGACCTCTTTACAATTTGTAGTACATTTTGATGGTAGAATACATGTTTCAGACTCATATCGATGCCACAAGTTCGTTTTTAGAGTTGCTCTTCAAGCCTTAAGTTACACTTCATTTAAAGTTGATGAAGTGCTGTCTTTATTTGGCCTGGTAATTTCTAAAGATGTATGGAGTGTAGTTGGCATAATATCCGATTACAGTAAATGACTCCAGTCCCTAAGAGTATTCCTCAAAACACATCCTATGGTATAGCAGAGGGAGCACCCCCCTATCCACATCGATGGGACAGCAGTGGAGAAGGTGGAAAGTTTTAAGTTACTCGGTGTACACATCATGGACAAACTGAAATTGTCCACCCACACACACAGTGTGGTGAAGAAGTCACAACAGCGCCTCTTCAACCTGAATTTGGCTTGTCACGTAAAACCCTCACAAACTTTTAGAGATGCACAATTGAGAGCATCCTGTTGGGCTGTATCACCGCCTAGTACGGCAACTGCACCGCCCTCAACCGGAAGGGCTCCCCAGAGGGTGGTGCGGTCTGCACAACGCATCACCGGGGGCAAACTACCTGCCCTCCAGGACACCAGCACCTGATGTCACAGGAAGGCCCAAAATATCATCAAGGACAACAACCACCCGGGCCACTGCCTGTTCATCCCGCTACTATCCAGAAGGCGAGGTCTGTACAGGTGCATCAAACCTGGGACCGAGAGACAGAATCTGTTTTTCAATCTCAAGGACATCAGACTGTTAAACAGCCATCACTAACACAGAGACTACTGCCTACATACAGACTTGAAATCATTGGCCACTTTAATAAATGGATCACTTGTCACTTTAATAATGCCACTTTAATGTTTACAAATCTTGCATTACTCATCTCTTCTGTATATACTGTATTTTATACCTATTGTATGTTCCATATCCCGCTCTGTCATTGCTCATCCATATATTTATATAGACTTATTCCATTCCTTTAATAGATGTGTGTATTAGGTCATTGTTGTGGAATTGTTAGATTACTTGTTAGATATTGCTGCACTGTCAGAACTAGAAGCACAAGCATTTCGCTACACTCGCAATAACATCTGCTAACCATGTGAATGTGACCAATAAAATGTTATTTGATTTATATCCATTGTATCTGTCATGTCAATGGCCGCTACTCTACCACTCTGACACCGCACATATGTTTGATGTTAAGCGCCTCTATTAATCACTCTTCTTTTTAATTTTTTTTTTAAGGTTTGATACTCAAGGATTTACAGATGGATTCTAGGGCACCAACCCAAATTCCACATTAACAAATGATAGAACAATGTAATTGAATATTGCAAGATGGGTTGATGAGCTCAATCTGCTGACCTGCGGGTGCAGGAGTGTGATAGCTTACACATGTAATCACATGTTGAACATGTCTTAACACCGCCTGAGTGTGTTCCCATGCGTTCTGTCTGGTGGTGGTGGGTGGTGGATGGCTTGTGTTGTCATCTGGGCTGACAGTGTGCAGACGCTCACAGCTCATCCGTCTGGTGGCTGAAGTAAAGGGCTGAATTCCTCCTGGCTCTTTATCTGGCTGGCGACGAGCAGGGCCCAGGGCCTGCTGGAGACTGCTGTCTGTAAAACCTGGCCCAGCTGATAGTGACGTATGGCTTGTTTAGACACTTGCCCTCCTCGCTGCTTGAACTCCCCCGTACTTATGAGGACAGACCGTCAGCAACAGCTTACACAGATGACATAAAGACACACTATCAGCATGTTTACCGAGTCACTCACTCCAGGCCCGGGCCCATGTGATTTATTCTCGTTTGAGCCGTGGTGGCTAACTCCGGGCCTGGAAACACTTTTCTGGGCTTTGATTGCTACCTTTGGCATTATGCATGGGGCCTAACCTGACAATGATAAGTATCTCTGGCATGACTGGTGTTCACTCTGCATAATGTGAACAGACTATTTGTCATGTTGCAGCTAATGGGAGAACCTGGGTGGAATTAATAGTAATTTGTCAGACACGTGAATATGGATCACCATATCATCATCAAGTCCCATGCCATAATGAAATCTCCCTTAGACCATGTTTTACACTGGGAGAGTTTCCATTAAGTGGTGTTAATCAGATAAGTAGAAATTAATCAGGTCATTAAGATTATAGTTAGACCATGTGACCATGATCGTACAGTACTGTGCAATGACCAGTAAGGTGAGGATGATGCGTTAGTGGGGTTTCCCACTCTCTTTCACTTCTGGCTGTTATGTTCCACACTTAAATTGATCCCATTGGATCACAGAATGTGCATGGTGTATGCTCTCTGACATACACAACTGTACAGTAAACTCAATAAAACTGGGGGGGAATCCAGCACTCTGACACGTTAAGTTAATAAACGGTGGTTGTAATTGAACAAGGTCAAGAGAGAACTTTCATTTCTCAGACTTTTTCCCTACATTATGTTTCCAATTAACTTTTTTTTTTTTTTTTTAGAAGTTAGAAAAACTCCAGCTTGATCACTAATTGCTTTTGAAAGTGTGACCCTTGTCTGTTTAATATTTTCCCGAGCAGGAAATTCCATGAAACGCAAACCATTACAGTCCAAACCCCCAGGGCCACTTTCACATGTAGCCTTTCAAAATAATAATTTTTGTGTGATCATTTGTTTAGCCTGAGTGAAGCTGCATTTCACAGGTCCTAGTTCCCATGGCAAAGTATGGTGATTGATGTATGAAATCTTAACTGTATTTGTTTTACAAATTTGTCAAATTCCCGTGAGAATCATTTGTTTAAATCACTCTGAAAGCTGGCAACTTTGTTTCTAGTACTGTAACTTCAAACTGCGATAGTTGCTAAGCATGTGCGGAAAGGTGGTTAAATATGTTTTTTTCTATTTGAGTTCAAGGTAGTGTTATAATTGTTATAACCTTCAAATGTGGTGTGTGCATTGGAGAGCAAGTAAGATTATTACTGGAAAATGGAAACAGCTGGCAAAATATGGCCATTATATGACTAATCCAAACACACTATGACAATACAGGTGATGTGAAGCGCTAAAGTGTCCCACCAGTGGGTGAAGATAAGATGTTTTGTTAAAGTTGACTGCTAGCACACTTAAAGGTCCAATGCAGATGTTTTTATCTCAATATTAAATCATTTCTGGGTAACAATTAAGTACCTGAATGTAATAGTTTGAATGAAAATGTTGAAAAAGAAACAAAAATAGCTTCTTAGCAAAGATAAATAACTCAAGCAATACTTTTTCTAGGACTGTCTGGGAGTTGTCTGGGTAGGGAGGGGAAAACTGGCTGTTATTGGCAGAGCGGTTTGGAACTCTTATTGGTCTATTTACTAATTTACCACCTGGTGATGTCGAAACTCCATCCCACCACAACAGGCTGAAATTTCAGGCAGTCTTTTTAAACAGCTCTTATTATATACACTACCGTTCAAAAGTTTGGGATCACTTAGAAATGTCCTTGTTTTTGAAAGAAAAGCTCATTTTATGTCTATTAAAATAATATCAAATTGATTAACAATGTCTACACTGTATTTCTAATGTTGTAAATGACTATTGTAGCTGGAAACGGCAGATTTTTAATGGAATATCTACATAGGCGTACAGACGCATATTATCAGCAACCATCACTCCTGTGTTCCAATGGCATGTTGTGTTAGCTAATCCATGTTTATCATTTTAAAAGGCTAATTGATCATTAGTAAACCAGAAAACCATACAATAGTCAATTACAACATTAACAATGTCTACATTGTATTTCTGATCAATTTGATGTTATTTTAATGGACACTTTAAAAAAAAAATTATTTCAAAAACAAGGACATTTCTAAGTGATCCCAAACTTTTGAACGGTAGTGTATATATATAAAACACAAGAAAATCCAGTTTTTGACTGCACTAACAAAGATAATGACATTTTGATTCCACTAGGTTGAACACAAAATAATGCCCAACTTAGAACATTAATCCTCAAATCTAACATGTTATTGGAATATGGGTCCAGACTGCTCAGGAACTCAGATCCCATCCTGTCCCAAATATAGCCACCAGACAGTGTTTACCAGCACTAAACCAAGTGAGGAGTTTATAATGCCTTAAAAGACCTGTGTATATGTATATATATATATATATATATATATATATATATATATGTCAATTCCTAACCTTGTCTATTCCCACCAAATAAGATTGGGCAAATTGAGCCAAAATAAGCATTGCAAATCATTTACATGTTCTGTTTGAGTGGCATGGGCAACATGGGAAATGAAAGCAGTTTTACCCTGACTCAGTCATATGAAAGGCTCTCTTTAACAGCAGCACAGGTCTCAGAGCAGCAACACCCACACATTGCTGAAGGGGGAAAAGACTTGTGGATAGGTTTATTGAAAAAGCTGCTTTGAATTCTGTTTTTACTTGACGATTTCAGCCAGGGGTTGAGAAAAGAAAAGGGCCATGCTTGAAAGGTGTATGGACGGCCTAATAAATCAGGGGCGGTGTGAGCAAGCGGAGTTCATGTTCTCCGGGTCAGATCCATAACCTCTCGACAGCTGCCCGCGCACTAGAACCAGCGGCGCTGTGGGACGTGACCTTACAGACACACAACGCAGGGGCCACGGGCAGGGAGCACACCCCGCGGACACACTGATACATCACCGCCTGCTAAGATGAATCTGAGAAAACGCTTTACCGCTATGTCCAACACACACACACAAACACACACAGACTCTCTTTGTAAAGAACAAACATCAAGTGACAGGAAAATCATGGTTGAAAAAAACAGAACATTTCAGACTTTCTGGTTTGTGATGGCTGAAAGTGAGACGATTGCCATTTTTCAAAAACCATGTTAAAAAATCTAATTCAATGTTATTGGTTTTAGATAGTATAGCACATTGTCCTCCATAAAATATCACAGGCATTTTTTTAATGTACTAAAATAATACTAGTAATTCTTAGGGCAACGGTAGGGATATTGCATTGTTCAAAGTTCCATACCTTTACATCTATAAACGGATTATACCTGTGATAGGCGATAAGTGTAATGTTAACACATTAGAAAATATAATGATTGTGATTTGATATACAAATGACAAACATTCACAAAAGTAAAACCGATTAAGAAGCAATGAATTAAACCATCAATAGAAGTATTGATAATATTCAAAACTGGGTCACTGTTTTAATTTCTACAGAGGAATGGTTTGAGCCCTTTCTTATAAAAAAAAGAAGAAAAAAAAGAAGGGATGAAATCATGCAAACAAGAGTCCAAATGTTGAAAAGTCAGAGTTAAACACACTTTGTAGAAGTCTTTCTCATATACCAGGGATCCCCAACTGGCTGGCTGTGGGCGATTTTATTTGACCCCCAAGTTCTGACTTAAAAGACTGAAAGCACCAGCAAATCAGCTCTGTGATTTCAATTTTAGGAATCTGTTCCAAAGTATTCCCCACACGTAATAGATAGATATGTGATCGTATACAAATGTAAGCAAGGTTTGAAATTATTGTTTTAGCTCAATATTATATCTGTTTGGGCTTCTTGCGGTCAATTTGCAGTCTACAAATCATTTGTAATTATGTTCCGCCCCCTGACCCTCCGCTCAAGAACAAACTAAATCGGCCTGTGGCTGAATCTAGTTGATGATCCCTGTCATATACAGATGATTATCATACACGTTTCTTCTTTTAATCTGATTTAAATTGCTTTGCTTATTCAACTCAATTCATTATGTCCATAATAATACAGCAATAAACCAGTTTGATTTGATAAGATTTGCCTCAACATGTCTGATGACTTGGTCTCAAAGTGAATCCATACCTAATGCTCTAATTTCAGGCTCAAACCTCGTTGGGCTTTGTCGTGCTTTTCCTCACCTGTTAGAAGTGTATCGTTATGAGACTATGTACATCCAAGATGAAATCGAACTTACATCGCGTAGTAAAATTAACAAAACAATCACAATAACAATGTAAAAAAAAAATGCAGCACATTTCAAATCATAATGTAGTTTGCCCTTGAATCTTAAAATGAACGTCACCATTAAACAGGTATAGGGAAGCTTACAATTGTGCCTGTGACAAATAGATATCACTGATACATTGAGATTAAGGACAAACCAGATGTTATTTGACTGATTTCCAACCTGGATCTTAAACAAATGCTTGCCCTGAAATACAGTAGTTTCTTAATAGATGCCATGAAAACTCATCTTCCTTTTCTGGACAAAATGTCTATTTTAATCTGTGAACTATCAGTTTTACATTTAATAACAAGAATCTGAAGATGTATAGTATTTTTTTTTTTTTACACAAAATGAATATTCAAATAGTCTCCATTCTTATATTTAGGAGCATCAGATTGAACTGAAACAATTAAATAATCATTATTAAAAGTGCCCGAAGCATGACATGAGAGCAATAGAAGATAAATATAATTTAGTTTTCACAATTCATACTGTGGATAATAGTTTCTTATTTTTGTGGTGGAAACACAGTCCCCTCCTAAATCATGCTTCGTGGTGCAATTTAAGAGAAATTGTGCATTCTCAGTAGAGGCATGTTCTACCCTCACAGTTCCCCCCAACATTCCTTTCCCTTTGGTATTAGGATACAAAGAATAAGACAACTGAGATATAAAGCTACATACAGTGGACATTTTTGGTATTTTTTTGCTGTCCCAGTTTCAGGTCTTCTTTGGGAACCATAACTCCCCAGTCATAAATAAATAATTGTTTCTCCTCCCTTCAACATCCCCACTCCCCCAACATTTCCCTCCCCCTCCTGGTCCCTTTTCTGTGCCAAGATCAATAACTCTTAACATCTTACTTATTTTATTACTGCTTTTGGTTTTCTGGGGCTGATTGAGAGTTTCTCAGAGGAAATCTTTGGTTTTGTTTAAGTGTCCGTGACATTTAATCATGATTTTCCTTGCAGTTTAATTCCGGCCAGTCAATCAGCTAATCCACCTCGATTGATTCGCTGCTCTCGCCGCTGATGGGCTTGCACTCGTTGGGCATCCGCTGGTGTCTGCTGAGCTGGGTGGCCTGCGTGAAGCTCCTGTCGCACCTCTCGCACCTGAACACACAACACAAAACGACTCAGAGAGGCCAGCCGTACATGCCACCTCATCACTCGGCAACCTAATGGCAACTGACACTCCAAAGTGGCTGGGAATCTGACTGGGCCAGAGGGCTGTAATTGGAGCCTAGTCCTCTGGCCTTGATGCCGATGATGGGCGAAGGCCCCAATGCCTCCCAACATTGGGCCCTGTCAATAATCTCAGAGGAGGGGCCCCCCTCAAGGGGCCTGTCTAGATAAGGCACGCATCATTGTCACATCCAGTAGATAGAGAACAAAAAGAGATTTTCGGTAGGCCGGCTATCAAAGAGAGCCTCTCCTGAAGTATTGTGCTTAGCAGCCCAGAAAGAAGGGACCGTGTGCAATGTAGGGGGCTGGGTGCTATCTAATGCACTTGGCTAGGGGGCTTGTTGTCTAGAGTAGTAATTATGTAAGGACAGCTTCTTATGGCATTCTGTTCTACTAACTGTATCGAATCATTAGTTACATCATAGCAATTTGTGAGAATCACCCCTTTCAGTAAACTAGATCCTTCTACTATCAAGTTTTCCAGATTATGTGACAAGGATGCACCCGTTTCTGTCAATCTGCTAACAGTAAAAAGCGGTGGATATGCGGTAATGTCCTCTTAGTTTTACTGAATTTGCTGTTTGTGCCTAAGGTAAAAGTAGAGCCAGTGAAAGGGCCAAAGTTGCAGACTACACGGAATTCGTTTAGTGACGTTTTGCAGTAGAAAACACGTGAGCATTCCTGACTAACAGAAAATGCCAGCTTTAATCTATCAAGCATATCAGCTCAATGAAAATAACTCAGCCCCTATTGATTAGCTAAAGATTACTGTGGTGTATTCATTAATGTCTTTGTGTGCCTCTTCCTCTCTGGAGCATTTGAAGTGCTGATGACACATTTGTGTATCACTGATTGCTTATTAGAAAGCTGATTCGTTACTTGATTGGTCGGCCTCAAATCAGTCACCTTTTCACACCACTGTCCCTGGCTACATGGTGACAATCTGGTGGGATTTATTATCTACATTGATGAGAGGACAGTAGCTGCTGTAAATTACATTTCATCCCAGTTTCATCCCATTTTCAAGCTTGCGAAAAACTATGGATCATATACAGATCATATACAGATAAGTGTTTACTTTATTTTTGGCAGTTGAGTAAATGAGGGATAAAAAGTATATTGAATGCAGGTGCTTCCACACAGGTGTGGTTCCTGAGTTAATTAAGCAATTAACATCCCATCATGCTTCGGGTCATGTATAAAAATGTCTTTTTTTTGGCTACCATTGCTAGAAGAGATCTCAGTGACTTTGAACATAGGGGGTTTAAAGTGTGTGTGTGTGAGAGAGCGTGCGTGTCAGTCACCATATCTCAACTCAATTGAACACTTATGGGAGATTCTGGAGCGCTGCCTGAGACAGCGTTTTCCACCAACATCAACAAAAACATTTTGTGGAAGAATGGTGTTGCATCCCTCCAATACAGTTCCAGACACTTGGAGAATCTATGCAAAGGCGCATTAAAGCTGTTCTGGTGACTCGTGGTGGTCCAACACCCTATTAAGACACTATGTTGGTGTTTCCGTTATTTTGTCAGTTACCTGTATCTATAAGATTAAAATTCAATATAGATGGATACGCTCATATAATGTCAATATTGCTGTCCTGGCAATCATAGAAATGTTGATACTTATATCAAGCAGTCCTACTGTACTCACTGGTAGAAATGGTTCTTACTTTGTTATTGTGTAAGAGCGGAATACAGTATGAAATCATGACATAATTATCTCACTTCATTTAATAGAGTTAATTGCACAGTAATAATGCATTTACAATGTCTTATTATAGGACCGGGTAATATAATATGTGACTGTATTAAAGCTAATGGTGGCACAATAGGGTGTGCTTTACAGTGAACGTTCCAACAGCGTTTGTTTATGATGTTGAGTCAACAAGGTCACATGCATATAACGTCCATTAGATTAACAGAAATCTATTAGCCTGTGTGAGCCTTTAACTTGCTCAATTAATTACATACATCTCCAACAGCATCAATCAGACTGGCAGAGATATGGGGAAGCATCTGGCATGGCAAAGCCCAGTTAACACAGAACATTTTTCATGAATGTCCCTGAAGGTTCTCCTTTGGTTATTTGAAAAAATAACCTTCTTACAACATCCAGGAAACGTCCTCCCCCCCACCCGCCCAAAACCAAAATGGGTTAGCTGGGAAGGATTTCGCTATGTGGACTATGGCAGAACAATAGCTATGCTTTGTGATATATACTACTGGTCAAAAGTTTTAGAACACCTACTCATTCAAGGGTTTTTATTTTTACTATTTTCTACATTGTAGAATAAAAGTGAAGATATCAAACTATGAAATTACACACATGGAGTAACTCATGTAGTAACCGAAAAAGTTTTAAACAAATCAAAATACATTTTAGATTCTTCAAAATAGCCACCCTTTCCCTTAATGACTGCTTTACACACTCTTGGTATTCTCTCAACCAGATTGATGAGGAATGCTTTTCTATCAGTCTTGAAAGAGCTCCCACATATGCTGAGCATTTGTTGGCTGCTTTCCTCCACTCTGTGGTCCGACTCATCCCAAACCATCTCAATTTGGTTGGGTGGTTGGGTGATTGTGGAGGCCAAGTCAAGTGATGCATCTCTCTCCTTCTTGGTGAAATAGCCCTTACACAGCCTGGAGATGGGTCAGGCTGTGTAAGGTGTTGGGTCAATGACCCAACTGTGTTGTCCTGTTGAAAAACAAATGATAAACCCACTAAGCCCATACCAGATGGTTTGCGTATCGCTGCAGAATGATGTGGCAGCCATGCTGGCTAAGTGTGCCTTGAATTCTAAATAAATCAGACTGTGTCACCAGCAAAGCACCCCGACACCATAACACTTCCATGTTTTACGGTGGGAAATACATATGTAGGGATCATCCGTTCACCCAAACCGCATCTCACAAAGACACAGAGGTTGGAACCAAAAATCTCCAATTTGGCCAAAGGACAAATTTCCACTGGTTTGATGTCCATTGTTCATGTTTCTTGTGCCAAGCAAGTCTCTTCTTATTATTGGTGTCCTTTAGTAGTGATTTCTTTGCAGCAATTCGACCATGGAGGCCTGATTCACACAGTCTCCTCTGAACAGTTCATGTTGAGATGTGTATGTTACTTGAACTCTGTGAAGCTTTTATTTGGGCTGCAATTTCTGAGGATGTTAACTCTAATAAACGTATCCTCTGCAGCAGGGGTAACTCTGGGTCTTCCATTCCTGTGGCGGTCCTCATGTGAGCCAGTTTCATCATGGTGCTTTATGGTTTTTGCGACTGCACTTGAAGAAACTTTCAAAGTTCAAGGCTCCTACCTTGTCACAACACAACTGATTGGCTCAAACACATTAAGAAGGAAAGAAATTCCACAAATTAACTTAAGAAGGCACACCTATTAATTGAAATGCATTCCAGGTGACTACCTCATGACGCTGGTTGAGAGAATTACAAGAGTGTGCAAAGCTGTCATCAAGGCAAAGGGTGGCTATTTGAAGAATCTCAAATATATTTTGATTTGTTTAACAATTCTTTGGTTACTGCAAGATTCCATATGTGTTATTTCATAGTTTTGATGTCTCCACTAGTACTCTACAATGTAGTATATAGTAAAAATAAAGAAAAACCCTTGAATGAGTAGGTATTCTAAAACTTTTGACCGGTAGTATATGTGCTGTAGCAGAGACGAGGCTTCCACTTTCAAATACAGCCTTGCCACTGAGATACACTCAAAAAAAGGTGGCAAATATTTCAATTTGCAGTGTAGTTGAAGTGATTTTTTTGTACCATGTAGGCATTGTGAAACCTCTGGCCTCATGTAATAAGTGTCTTCTGGCCCTGTGTGTGTGCTAACCTTAAGTGTATATCAGTATTCAACTATCACAGGCATTTTCAGACACAGTGGGCAATGGTGAGGGCGACAATAGGAGTAGACAGTGTGCCATAAACATTCATTGTGCGTTCTGTAATGGTGTCATTGGAGGAAGCAATGGTACTCACTGTTACTTACTTGAATGGCTTCTCCCCAGTGTGTGTCCGGATGTGGTTGTTGAGAGTGGTGGCTCCTGCAAATGCCCGGCCACAGTAGCCACACTTGAAGGGCCGGTCGCTGGAGTGAGTGACGACATGGTTGCGCAGCTCCGACGGCTGGGAGAAGGACTGGGAGCAGTGTCCACACTGGTAAGGTCTGCAGACACACACACAGAGGGGTAGAGGAGGACACCAAGCTCCCGTTACCATGGCAGCATGACCCTAATCAACCATGTGGCCCCAGTCCATGACTCGGCCATCTATCAATATGTGCACAACATACTGGAAACATTAGGTGTAGTTGGGTTTTTCTGTTTTCTTCTGTCTGTTGTTCCTATCTGCATGTAGAGCTCTAATGATCTTTGCTAATTCTCACAGTGATCCCAATGAATAAGTGGGGCATGATAACAAATCACACATTTATTGACAGAGGCCACAAAGAAATGCTCTTACAGGAGTAATTAGACTAATTGACTATTCAACTGTGCCATCAATCACATGATTCCTTCAGAGAGAAGACATACCTTCCAGGGCAAAGTTATTACTCCCTTTACCAAATGACAATGATTGCATCAATTAGATGGTGTGATTTTAGACAGCCTAGAGTTTAACAGCACATGATAACACCAGAAGATAACAGTGTGCAGATGTTAGGAACAATGTTCTTTATTTTGTTGTTAAATAGGCAATATAAACCTTGCATATTCTGTGAATCTGAAGCCATAGCTAGCGGTATTATGTGGAGGAAAAGTGAAAGTAATTAGAGCAAAATAGTGTAATATAATGGAAAATTTCTCACTTGCAGTTTTCCACATAAAGCTGCAATTCCATGGGGGTTCTATTCATTTATCAGCCCCATTCTATAAAGTATGCCTCAGTGACTTAGACCACAATTTATTTTGAGGTTTTTCTATGAGAAGGTGCATTGATTGTGAATACTTTAATGTGATTAATGTGTGGATATAATTTATTAGGGCCGCGCCGTGTGATTAATGTCAGGTTATTGTTTATTACAGCAGTGAGCCTGGGAGAGCCCCACAGATAAACACCTCCATCACCAACACAACACAGGGAGCCTCTGCAGGGCCACGCACGCAGGCACATATGCACAATAACGAAGGAAAAAATACATGTACACAAATACTTGTATGAAAGTAATTGTTCAGGTTTCTAATAGATTAACAGGTCACCGACAGCTTGATATTCAATTAATTGCTTATGTAAATAATGACAAATCTGTTGATAATGTGTCTATAATCTAAAGTCTTTATAATAACAACGCAAGATTATTTGGAATAATTTGGATCAAATGATTTACTTCTTGGGATCTGTTTTTGTGCTATCAAATTTCTTGATAGAGACATATTTATTATTTCAAAATAATACAGGACTATGTAAAGCTCTTTGTCGACTCAGCAACTAACTGTTATTCTCCACTGAGACAATTTACATTTATAAGAGGAAACCCCTTTGGCATTGCAGCTATATGTCTTGGTTTGAACAATACATATATCAATGGTTTAGAAAATCACTCCACAGAAAATATCTACACTACACACACACACACACACAGTATTCGTTTCCATTGATCAATCTATTACATTCTAGTGTTGAGATAATGGCCCTCGTCAACCAATCATGGTAATCAAATGAGCAGGGAACAAAACAAAGACCTCAATATTCTATTGTATGGTATTCCACCAGTTGAAAGCTTATTGGGTTTATGAGTGAAGGATAGGATTTAGATGATAAACTAAATTGGTGGATGAGGACAGCTCTTTTTCAAAGTCTAACCATTATGTTGTGCCAACTGTTCCAAAACATGACCCAATGGAAAAAAGTAGCATCATACTGTTTGCATTGAAAAGATTAGTGAGTTCAGCATAATTGCAATGATTCAAGTGACTCGTATATCCCTTGTTATCAACAAACAGACAAACCGGAGCGAAACAACATCTGTAGGGCTCTTCTGAGCTTAAAAGGTGTGGGGTGAAGTTGCCCCTAGATGCTGATCTTGGGTCAGTTTAGCATTTCCCCCACTAATGGTTAGGATTAGGGAAGAGGAAACTGATCCTAGATCGGAACCTAGGGGATACTTCACCCCGGAGCCCTCTGAGAGTAGTGGTGGTGGGGACTGTTTGACAAATAATATCTCTCAATGACAGCAAGGATCACGGCCCTTATTCACAAAGTGTCTCAGAGTAGATGTGCTGATCTAGGATCAGTTTTTCTGTTTAGATCATAGTTAATATCATTACATGGACAGGGCGGACCTGTTAACAGATCATGAAACATGGTCATCATCTGGTGGGATGAAACTACGTTTCTGCACTATATAAATATATCAATTTTTGAGCTATCCCCACACTCCAGGTCAGTAGGGGAGAATGGGTTGGTTGTCACACTTTTGGTTACTATATGATTCCATGTGTGTTATTTCATAGTTTTGATGTCTTCACTATTCTACAATGTAGTAAAATAAAGAATCCCCTTGAATGGTGTGTCCAAACTTTTGAATGTTTCTGTATGAAAAACACAAATTCCTCTCACCTGAACGTCTTGTCACATGAATAAACCAGGTGGATGAGTTTTTTTCAAAGAATTCACACGCTATCCTTAAAAAATATATATATATATTTTTACCTTTATTTTACTAGGCAAGTCAGTTAAGAACAAATTCTTATTTTCAATGACGGCCTAGGAACAGTGGGTTAACTGCCTGTTCAGGGGCAGAACGACAGATTTGTACCTTGTCAGCTCGGGGATTCAAACTTGCAACCTTCCGGTTACTAGTCCAATGCTCTAACCACTACGCTACCCTGCCGCCCAAATGATTACACAGCGCCATTTCGATTGGGAGTAATAAGCACTGTGACAACCAGCCCCGGTCTCCCTTTAGGGATGGAACGTCATTTACATAATTGATACCTGGAGGAAAATAGGGAAGGGTCATGCTTTTTCAATTTCAGTCAAGGGTCCGGGTTTAGTATTTTTTTTTAAGTCTAGTCCATGGATGGTCATGTAATTGATAAAATGTCTACATTTCTCAGTGTTTTAGAATTAGTTTCTTATTAGGCTACATACCGATGTGTGCCCGATGCCACCCCTCATTTCTGATTCTCCTCTGGGCGGGCAATATCAAGTACACCTATAGGTTATTTACTGTGGCCTCAATCAAATGATCCATAGAATATAGGCTACTAAGTGCAGACTAGCCTATAGCCTATGTTCTGTTCAGTGTGAGAAGGAGAGCACGAAGATGAGGATTACTGGAGGTCAACTTGGATAGCTTGCTACTACTATAATACATTTTTTATTAAAAACAACATGTTTTTTTGCCCATGATGTAGACCTATATCCATAGGTTTTGTCGGTCATTTCCTCCACCCACCATGCACTCTTTAAATATCCTACATCCATGTCAGTGAAGGGCTATTAAGTTAAAACCAAGACTCAAATTGAGGGGGTATGAGAGGGTATGCCATATGCCTACTTTTTATTAAAGAAAATGGCAAAAGCTTAAGATTGAGGAAAATAAAATGGATCTGATTATATAAAGTTATCTATAACAGCACTTTGGTCTGCAATGCTTTATGCCCGTGAAAGACGTGACTCCGATGCATATGGGGATATCATTGTTTCATTTCTTTGACATTCAGAGGCTGAGCTACAACCTATAGCCTAGGAGACCATTTTTTTCTTCTAATTATGTCAGATTCAGACAAGATGTTTAAACCCAGACAGCTTTTAGGGAAACACTTGTGACCTTCTCTTGTTGAGTTAAGCCACAGAAGAAGAGTAGCCTGCAGTTAAAGCTTACATTCTTCTGCTTTGGTAGGCCTACTCTGTCTGGGGTGGAAAGGTAGGCCTACTCTGTCTGGGGTGGAAAGGTAGGCCTAACCCTTGGAAGTACCATGCTCAGATTCCTAATGATATCTCAGATTAAATCATTTGTAAACAGGGACAGTTTCATTGCAAACAAGTCACACTGATTTTGCATCGGAGAAATAGGATAAGATGAACACAGGCCTATCATCTCTGTCCATTCTTAACCTGTAATTTTGGTGGTATTAAAAAAGGTTCTACTAATATGTCAAATAATTGCATGACCTGTTTATAAAAATAAAAAAATTCTCTAACCTGAAAATACAATGATTGATTCATGCAATGCTTAAAGGAGATATTTTCACCTCTACTCTTGCCCACGCTTGTCTGCGAACCCACAACCTTCTGGCCCATAGCCCTGTGCACTATCAAAATTCCTGCGTTGCCCTGTAATGCTTACAGGACAAAGAACAGCTTTAAAACTGCATATCTAAAGCTCTGGTCTGTCCAAGAAGTTAGGGTAAACAGTAAACATGTTCTCTGCCATCCACTTTGTTTTAATTATTATTTGGGGTATAGGGACTTGTTTTTTTTCAGCCGTTCAGGGATAATTTAGGTAAAATATATTTTGCTGAATGGAGGGCCATCCATTTTCATTTCAGAGAGGTCCGATTTTCTTCATGTAACCCTTATTATAAATAATGTTACCTTACTGGTTAGGGTTGAATAAACATGCTATTTAAAGTTATTTTGCTTTCAAGTAATTGTATGATTATTACAATTCAATTAATTGAGTTTTACAATTCAGGAGATGTTACATTTATGCATAAATAAATATAATATTTTGTCTTACAATCTTGTTACTCCCAGTTAGTGGTAGACGTCTCAGCATGATCTAAATCTACAACTAAGGGTGCTTCACAAGTGGCACCATATTCCCTATACTGTACAGTGCACTACTTTTGATCAGAGCCCAAAAGGGTCCCATTTGGGCCGCATCCACTATCTACATAGCCTACATACTATATATCAATGCTCTTGATTTTCCATAGCAATCCTTAGCCCTCAAACCAGTAGAGCATCTGTGGTTTTAGACTCAAGAGTTATCAACAAAATAACTGAATAATCTTATGTGTCAACAAAGTCAGGAGTGTACACATACGTAGTACTAATATAATATAAGCCATTTAGTGGACACTTTTATCCAAAGCGACTTACAACAGTGAATTAATACATTTTTATATGGGTGGCCCAGCAGGAATCGAACCCATGATCCAGGCATTGCTAGCTCAATGCCCTACCAACTGAGTAACACAGAACCACACTAGAATATCAAGTGCTCATTGCTGATTAGAGTATTGAAACGTTATTTACTGAGGTAGAGGCCCTTCTGTGCTACACACCACCACTTCTTTCCCATTTGAAACTCTCAGTAGGGCGATCCCTGGCCTTTTCGCCCTAAGAACAGAAAAAACAAAGCCTGAGCAGTAACCACCCTATCGTTCATTGGAAATGCAGAAGAACAAACATAATATCCTTCAAAATGAATGCTCATAGTTACTGCACACCTTATTTGGGTAAGTGATAGACTATCCTCAAATGCTTAATTTCTTAAAGGAATACTGTACAGTATTGTATTGTTCTGTTAGATATTCAATATTAATAAATACTATTGATACATACTGAAGGCTGAATACTAAATTAAAGGATAAGTAGCAAAGTAAACAGAAACACAACAGGCTTTGTTCCTTGATCTACTATATTATCATAAAGATACGGTATTTCTTTAAAATTGAGGGATACATTCCAAGTGACTAAAAAAAATAGGAAAAACTTCTCGGGCACTCCTTTGTAGGATCTCAGCTAAACAGGTAAGCAAAATGATTTTTCTAGTGCTGATATACTACAGCAATTCATCTTTCTCCCAAATGTACATATAAACTAAACATCAATAAATATGTATAAGCCAAAACCCATAAACCACAGCCGAGAACATTTTAAACAGATGCATTGGGTAATTTACTGGGTGCAAAGGCTGTGCATCCAAATATCAACAGATCCAGATTCCCTTGTTCAGCTAAATTTTATCTGCACCCCAGGGTCATAAAGTTGAGTATTGACAAACGCTCATATTGACTTCAACTCCTGGGTATCCAGGCAACATTTTTCTTCTGTATGAATATTAGTTTATTGAATAAGTGGCATCTGTTTTCCTCCGCATCACAGTTAGGGTAGGTATTTCTTTGTGACGGCTGCAACTGATTTATAGGTTTGTATGCTCTGAAGAAAAATTGTGCTAAGCAAAAATGTCCAATACACCCCCCACTGTATTTAATTAAGTTGGGAGATGTTACACACTGGATTTGAACCCTGAAACCACTGTGAGAGAGAAAGACCACATGTATTGGCATGCAAATTACTGATAGGAACAATGAATTGTATCTGATACAGCATAGGGGAGACTCAGAGGTTGGTTGTCACAGTGCTAATTACTCCCAATTTTAAGGTTCAAATGTGTGAATTATTTGAAATAACTCATCCACCTGGTCAATTCATGTCAGCATGACAAAACATTGAGGTGAGGGGAATTAGAGTTTTTCATAGGTGAAAGTAAAAAATATATATTGGTATTTTCTTTGTAAATGTTTTAATTTTGGTAACATCTATGATACCGAGGTCAAGCCATGTGGTAACTACCATTTGAATTAGCATTGGGGGGCCTCCCAAGTGGCGCAGCGGTCTAAGGCGTCACTACAGACCTGGGTTTGATCCCAGGCTGTGTCGCAGCCAGCCGCGACCGGGAGACCCATGGGCGGCGCACAATTGGCCCAGCGCCGTCCGGGTTAGGGGAGGGTTTTGCAGGCCAGGATGTCCTTGTCCCATCGCGCTCTAGCGACTCCTGTGGCAGGCCGGGCACATGCACGCTGACATGGTCGCCAGTTGGACAATTTTCCTCTGACATTGGTGCGGCTGGCTTCCGGGTTAAGCGAGCAGTGTGTCAAGAAGCAGTTCAGCTTGGCAGGGCTGTGTTTCGGAGGATGCATAGCTCTCGACCTTCGCCTCTCCCGAATCCGTACGGGAGTTGTAGTAATGGGACAAGACTGTAACTACCAATTAGATATAACGAAAATGGGTAGAAAAAAGGGGTACATTTAAAAAATATATATATAAATATATATATATATATATATATATTAGTATTTTTAGGGGTCTGGACTGGACAAGATCTGTACCAATCATATATGTCTATGTTTCACAGGTTTGGTCATCACAGTAGAATTCAGCACAATACAGTGAATTATACTGTACTCTAGTGTTCTCCACTGTACTAAACTCTACTACACTGATCTATACTGTTTTACAAGACCCCTTTTCCATCTGTTTGACCAGGAATCAAAGCCTGCTTATTCCACATTTTTGGGGGATGGAAAATTGTTGAAAAAAATAAAGTTGAAGTTGGTAGTTTACATACACTTAGGTTGGAGTCATTAAAACTCGTATTCAACCACTCCACAAATTTCTTGTTAACAAACTATAGTTTTGGCAACTCGGTTAGGACATCTACTTTGTGCATGACACAAGTAATTTTTCCAACAATTGTTTACAGACAGATTATTTCACTTATAATTTACTGCATCACAATTCCAGTGGGTCAGAAGTTTACATACACTAAGTTGACTGTGCCTTTAAACAGCTCGGAAAATTCCAGAAAATCATGTCATGCTTTAGAAGCTTCTGATAGGCTAAGTGACATCATTTGAGTCAATTGGAGGTGTACCTGTGGATGTATTTCAAGGCCTACCTTCAAACTCAGTGCCTCTTTGCTTGAAAAAATCCAAATAAATTAGATTGGGGACCTCCATAAGCCTGGTTCATCCTTGGGAGCAATTTCCAAATGGCTGAAGGTACCATGTCCATCTGTACAAACAATAGTATGCAAGTATAAACACCATGGGACCACGCAGCCATCATACCGCTCAGAAAGGAGACGCGTTCTGTCTCATAGAGATGAATGTACTTTGGTGCAAAAAGTGCAAATCAATCCCAGAACAACAGCAAAAGACCTTGTGAAGATGCTGGAGGAAACAGGTACAAAAGTATCTCTATCCACAGTAAAACAAATCCAATATTGGCATAACCTGAAAGGCTGCTCAGCAAGGAAGAAGCCACTGCTCCAAAACCGTCATAAAAACGCCAGACTATGGTTTGCAACTGCACATGGAGACAAAGATCGTACTTTTTGTAGAAATGGTCTGATGAAACAAAAATAGAACTGTTTGGCCATAATGACCATCGATATGTTTGGGGGAAAAAGGGGGAGGCTTGCAAGCCCAAGAACACCATCCCAACCGTGAAGCACGGGGTGGTACCATCATGTTGTGGGGGTGCTTTGCTGCAGGAGGGACTGGTACACAAAATAGATGGCATCATGAGGCAGGAAAATGATGTGGATATATTGAAGCAACATCTCAAGACTTGAGTCAGGAAGTTAAAGCTTGGTCACAAATGGGTCTTCCAAATGGACAATTACCCCAAGCATACTTCCAAAGTTGTGGCAAAATGGCTTAAGGATAACAAAGTCAAGGTATTGGAGTGGCCATCACAAAGCCCTGACCTCAATCCTATAGAAAAATTGTGGGCAGAACTGAAAAAGCATGTGTGAGCAATGAGGCCTATAAACCTGACTCAGTTACACCAGCTCTGTCAGGAGGAATGGGCCAAAATTCACCCAACTTATTGTGGGAAGCTTGTGGAAGGCTACCTGAAACGTTTGACCCAAGTTAAACAATTTAAAGGCAATGCTACCAAATACTAATTGAGCGTATGTAAACTTCTGACCCACTGGGAATGTGATGAAAGAATTAAAAGCTGAAATAAATCAATCTCTCTACTATTATTCTGACATTTAACATTCTTAAAATAAAGTGGTGATCCTAACTGACCTAAGAGGGAATTTCTACTAGGATTAAATGTCAGGAATTGTGATAAACTGAGTTTAAATGTATTTGGCTATGGTGTATGTAAATTTCCAACTGTATGTATGCCTTCATTTCTCAAAAATATAGCCCAGACTATTTATTAGCTTTCATTTGACATGAAATTAGATTTGCTCCTATGTTAGTGCTCATTGGGCCTTTCATGTCAAATCAAACCAAATGTTATTTGTCACATGCGCCGAATACAACAGGTGTAGACCTTACAGTGAAATTATTACTTACATGCCCTTAACCAACAAAGTACTTTTAAGAAAAAAAGTAAGAGATAAGAAAAACAAATAATTAAAGAACAGCAGTAAATAACAATAGTGGGGCTATATACAGGGGGTACCGGTTCAGAGTCAATGTGCGTGGGGCACAGGTGTTGAGGTAATTATGTACATGCAGGTAGGGTTATTAAAGTGGCTAAGCATAGATGATAACAGAGAGTAGCAGCGGGGTGGGGGGGTGCAAATAGTCTGGGTAGCCATTCAGGAGTCTCATGGCTTGGGGGTAGAAGCTGTTTAGAAGCCAATGCAATCATATTGTTCAGCTACATTGCCATGGCCAGTATCCAGTAAAAATCACAAGCTCTTTTGTGTTTGTGCTATAAAGAGCTCACTTCGTTGCCTCCCTCTTCCACACATATTGTCTGTCACACACCCACACATACATGTGCAAACACATGCATGCACACAGAAATGTACTCAAAATGGCACGTTATTTACGAGGCATAAAATGCTGAATTGTGTTCGAAATAACATTTGATCAAAGAAAGGCTATTTATAAGACTGTATGCTATATTGCTTCACTTCTTGTTACAAAAGGAATAAGCTACTAGCAAACAGTATGTAAACCAACCCCATACTGTGTGACAACCAACCCCACGATGGGGCTGGTTGTCACAAGTGGACCGTGTGTTTGATGGCTTTTAATGGCATGTTGGAATAAGATGTGAGGATAAAAAGGGTCCCCATTTCAACCCCAGACCTTGGTCTTTCTACTAATATTGAAGAGTCTTGTAAGATATACTGGTGCTGAGAAATACACTCGAGTAAAAAGTGTGACAACCAACCCCATTCATCACTACACTATATAGAATAGCATGGCAAGTGTTTGTTTTTTGTTTTTTCCCCAATGAACCCCATGGAAACAGAACTTTCTGAAATTAAAAATAGACTCAAAGCAAGAAAGAACGCCTAAATGTCTATAAGAGTCTGAGACTACTAGGATATATCAAGCATTATGATGATTCATTTTATGAGATGGCTCAAAGGCTGTTACCTTACCTGTCTGGGTTCTGTGTGCACACATGCATCTGGAGCAGGATGCGTTGCGTGAACGTCTTAAAGCACTGGCCGCACTTCCAGAGGTGCCAGTCACTGAACTCGGTGCTCAGCTGGCTGGTGGAGGTGGGGCTGGCTAGGACTCGCTGGTTCTTAGAGCTCATCTGGTTGAAGCCGGAGTCCGTGTGCCCACCTTTGTCCATCAGGGAGAAGCTTCTGGAGCAGGGCGAGTGGGGGAAGACCATGGAACGCAGCAGGGCCACCGAGAAACCTTTGCCCGTTTTACTGAGCGGCTGCAGCGTCTCTTGTCTGCTCATGGCTTCCATAACTGTGGTTGGTACATTCACTAAAGGAGGAAAACAGTAGAAAACATGGAACATACAGTCATGTAAACCACTATCAGCATGTGATGTGAGGATACCGTTAGTATGTTGTGCCTTAGCACCCTTATACAACTGGAATGGGGTAACATTCATTCTAATTCACAAGGTCAGAGTTTTAATATGGAAAATAAAGACATTGGAAAAATATTATGCTTTGAAGCTTATGCATCCTATTTGTATTATCACAAAACCTTTATACTGAATAGATTTCCATACATACATGTTTCCCTAGCTACAGTTAATAGAATACTGTCATCACAATTCATTAACTAATTTAATCTTTCCTCATTTCACTTCGGCTAAATGCAACAGGCTAAATTTCGACTTATTTTATCTTGGTTCTGAGTTTGACTGTCATTGACTATCTTGTTGTTGTTTTTCTTACCATGTGGGTGAGTTCTAGTCATGACCAAAACATAACAACACAGATGAGATCTATTCTCTCTCAGCTACTGGATCACAGAAAAGAAAAGCTGCAGTCTTTGTGCATCCTAAGCATAAACAACTTGATGCAAGAAAGTTTCATTGTTGTTATAAGAAACATATGATGATTCTTCATCACTACACACTGATCTCTGACTGCATTCAAGAAGTCAGAGCCATAATAGCTCATGGGTGGACAAACCACATCCCACATTCTTTGTATTGCAACACGCTGTGTACATAAACACAGATTTACACAACTGTAACGTGATACATGTGGGAATAGGGCTAGGCCTTTCTTATTTAATAAAACTTCAATTTTTCTGGGCATTGTTTTAATGTTAGATCTCGTAACGCTGTTCAGTATCGGGCTAAGGAAGTGTGATTGAACCTAACTTGTGAACATGTACATAAAAACAATTGTGAGGTGGTTCTGAAGTTGTACATGTTGTAGACGAGAGCATTGACTAGTTAAAGGGCAAATTCATAGTACTGAACCTCACCAATCCAGCAGCTTTCATTTGCTATCACATGCACACACTAGTCCTTCATGTGGGTTGTATTAGGGGAAGAGGTCTATTTCTGTGTAACCAGGCTTCAGTGTCTGTAATGGGTAGATTCTCCTTTAAGAGAGCTATACTAAGATATATTGATTCATGCAGGGTATGCTGATTTGCAAGGAGTTCACAGCACTCTCCCTTCTCGACCTCTCCATTGTTTGCCACGTTTTAAGGCTGCAATACTGCATCTATCAAATTATACTATACACTTTTAAAACAGTTTATATGAAAAGGCACTTGTCTAAACAGGACTCCAACTAGACTGAAGTAATAAAATGTTGAACATGTAAACAGTGAACTGTCAGGCCCTGTCGGTTGTCCAAGACCTCCAGTGGCCAGTGAGTTCCAAAGAAACCAGACAGAGCAGTATGGGGCAAAATGCTGGTTAAGACAGAAAATAGTCATTCATTTTCCCAAATGCTCCTACAAAGACTGTTAACAGACAATCCCTCAAAAATGTCTGGGGGAGATAAATACTATTGTTTCAATAAACCTAACCGATTGTCTCTTCTATGAGAGAACAGCTTAGAAAATAGAAAATTGTGATACGTAACTAACGGGTACTGTCCGTTGAAAATCAACATTGAGTCATTGGTTTAATTTGCCACAATATGACAAAATAATTTTTTATCCTGTTTGCACTGGCAAGGTTTGTTTGGTTCAGCCATATAAATCAGGCTTAAGTAAATTTAAGGGTCCACTATTTGCATCAGTTTTTGTGGCT
Source organism: Oncorhynchus tshawytscha (assembly GCF_018296145.1). NCBI lineage: Eukaryota > Metazoa > Chordata > Actinopteri > Salmoniformes > Salmonidae > Oncorhynchus > Oncorhynchus tshawytscha. The sequence goes on from NC_056432.1 coordinate 48,278,197, forward strand.
TGGCACAGCTATGCCCAGTCAAATGCTTTTTGTCTTTAATAAAATTACACACTGAAATCCAAAGTAAATAATAGCATTTTCATTAACCTACTACTTTTGGACAGTAGTCCTTTTGCAAATATGCTTTGGTGGGTTATGTTAGGCACCAGATTTTTTTTACGTCTGTCATTAAGTCTTATTCATGACATGTTGTGTACTATATCATTCTAGTATTCTTACATGGAAATACTAGATATCTTTATAGGAGTCATACTATATTTGGATATTTTTTTTAAATGGTTTAAAATCAGTACATGCTGATGGCTGTATGTGGATCATATCCCTTTTGAATGTTCAGATGAAATAGGGACAACAACAACAATTGCACACCAACCCAATGGCCCAGCACAGAGTAATGTACTGTATACTGTATGTATGTTTTTGTCTTATTTCCTGTATATGTTAACTGGGACAGAAGAATGAAACATATTAGTTGAATATAGAAAAACAGGAGAGAGAGAGATGACTAGAAGAGATGAGAAAGGAGAAAGAGATGCTTACAGTTTTCATCCTGTGCAATGCACTGTAGAGGGATGCCAAAGAAGGAGGTGTAGCTGTCATTGTACCAGACAAGGAGTTCTGTTCCTCTTGGAATGTCCATACATGCCCGGTAGAATATACATGATCTGTGCAGTAGAGAAAACAATGCTGTCAATTCATCGACCCACTTGGCACAAACTGGTTGTTTCAATGTAATTTGTCAACGTATTGTGATGTGGAATCGACATGGAAAATACATTGGATTTGAAAAAAAGTTGTTTTGAGGGTGACGTTTCAACCACAGAATTATGCCATCATGGTAACCAATTTTCAACATAGATCAAGCTTGTATAAAATATGTTGAATATGTACCTTTGAAACAGTATCAGATTTTCTACATTATAGGCACTATCAGTAAAAAACAATAGGCTGGGCAGCACCTCCTACTGGAAACATGATCTATCTACAACGAATCCATCCATGGTATTAACCAAGCCCAGGACTGCTTCGTTTTGATATTTGTCACTGACGACTACCAATGTGCTATCATGAGAATGAATAACTAAATAGATTCACTGTTGCTATCAAAGTCATTCCAAAGGAGGTTCAATAGAGCAAATGAAATGTAACCATACTTTAAAAGTCATTATCTAATAGGCCAATATAGCATTTGCGAAATCAACAGCTATTGTTTCAATTCAACCCAGGGTTCAACAAAAAAATGGATTTCAAATGTAATCTTCAAGTTAATAATTAATATGTTGGATTTACGTTTCCATCTTAACCAGAAATGTAAGTTAAAGAATAGGACTTCATCAAAAACGTGTTCCTGCATTCACAGGGACTTAATTCACGGTAAACACTGCATATGTCTGTTCAATCGAAAAATTACCTTTACATTTCAAGCGAGCTATAGCGCTGAACTTTGGCTATACGGATTGAATTGAGCCCTAAACCAAAAATCTGACATTGTTTCTCCATTAGAATTTGTGCTTTTAGATGTTTGAAAGCATAGAGATAACACTTTGAGAATTCAACAAACTTCTGTATTTTTGAGTGGGTGAATAAAGGTTGAAATCTCATTGATCAACGTCTCAACCAAATATTACCCAAATTTTGATGTTGAAATGTGGTGTGCCCAGTGTGTATGTGTGAACTGCTCACAACACAATTTCATGTACAAACCATGTACGACAGTAAATGCAAACAAAAGCATTAGAGGCCCTCAGTATGCCTTTTGCTTTGTGTCTGACAGAATATATAATCACGTCCAAGCATCACATCCAATTTCCTCTTTGGCGAGTTGAAAAACTCTGCATGTGACAGGCTGAGGTTTTACAAGAAGAAACATGGCAGCTGTGATGCAATGCTTATTTAATGAATCAGTTTCGAAATGAATAGGCATTATACTGTACATTTCCATGGCAGTGGGATATGCATTACTTTGTCACTATCTTAAATATGCCCCCATGCTGACATTCCAGGATTTTGCTTCACTAGCAAATAACATATCCATATATTTCAAATAATTAGGTAAAAAAAAAAACTATAAACATTTGACAGAAATGCTTCTTTGGTCTCGGCCTAGCTGGTGAAGCCTGTGAGTTTGTATTAATTCCTTCCACCACAACATAAATATGAAGCAAAGCCCATAAATCAAATACATCTTATAACCTGAGAAAAGCACAAGTATTCCATGTATTTTATACCCTTGTAATGTTCCGTCTCTCAGTTTGGCCTCACTTAACATAAACACTGGAGCACACAAATAAATGTACTGGGACTAAATGACTCAGTTGGCTGCTGACAGAGGGCTGTTTTCTAAGCGATAGGTGGTCTTGCACACTTTGAGGCGGGTGAAAGAGTGTAAATGTAAACCATTTCTTACAAGCCTGCTGTCACTTTCAAAACTTGTGCAAATCTCAGCTCAGTGGAGCACATCAAAGGCATTTTTTCAGTTTTGGATAATATTTCCCTTGCTGACATGTATTTAGTATTGTGGTTGGATGACTCATAAAGACAACGGCGGGACGTCCCAGTGCAGGCAAAGTGAAGCACATGCCAATGGACATTATTGTCAGAGCAAAAACAAAACAGCCATCCCAGGGTCAATCAATCACGAGCTGCTTTGAAGAGAATTCCATTTAGATATTGCAAATCATAACATAAGGAATTCAAACCAGCTGACTGCCTGTGGAGGACATCCCCACACGGCTCAGAGGAGGGAAACAGGAGTGTCTGCATTAGGAGTACATGTATATGATGATGTGGAACTAAGTCTCAAAGGTTTTCACTAATCATAGCTCTCTCATAGTTATGGACAAGGCCTGTTTTCACAAAGCAGGTTCCCTCTGTCCATGGAATCCTATTTATTATGATCTAATAGGCAAAACTTATCCTAGATCAGCAATCCTACTCTGAAAAGCCTTATGGATATGGGCCTAGTTTGGTACAATCATGGGTCAAGACAGCAAAACTATTGGATCTAGTCCACAGATCATCAGTATTAAGTTATTCCACTTCATAGTCTTGGACTACTTTGTATATATACACTACCGTTCAAAAGTTTGGGGTCACTTAGAAATGTCCTTGTTTTTGAAAGAAAAGCAATTTTTTTGTCCATTAAAATAACATAAAATTGATCAGAAATACAGTGTAGACATTGTTAATGTTGTAAATGACTATTGTAGCTGGAAACGGCAGATTTGTTTACGGAATATCTACATAGGCGTACAGAGGCAGATTTATCAGCAACCATCACTCCTGTGTTCCAATGGCACTTTGTGTTAGCAATCCAAGTTTATAATTTTAAAAGGCTAATTGATCATTAGAAAACCCTTTTGCAATTGTTAGCACAGCTGAAAACTGTTGTGCTGGGATCGGTGTCCCTCCCATGGGACGGTTGAGCTAACGCTAATGCACATTAGCTAATGCTAATGTGATCAGCATGAGGTTGTAAGTAACAAGAACATTTACCAGGACATAGACATATCTGATATTGGCAGAAAGATTAACAAGAATTTAAGCTAACTGCACTGTCCAATTACAGTAGCTTTTACAGTGAAAGAATACCATGCTATTGTTTGAGGAAAGTGCACAATTTTGAACATGAAAAGTTATTAATAAACAAATTAGGCACATTTGGGCAGTCTTGTTACAACATTTTTAGCAGAAATGTAAATTGTTCATTGGATCAGTCTAAAACTTTGCACATTCACTGCTTCCATCTCGTGGCCAAAATCTAAATTGCATCTAGCCTGGAATAACTTTCTCTTGCATTTCAAAGATGATGGTACAAAAAAATACAGAAGAATGGTTTGTTTTTATCTTTGTATTATCTTTTACCAGATATATTGTGTTATATTCTGCTACATTCCTTTCACATTTCCACAAACATCAAGGTGTTTCCTTTCAAATGGTACCAAGAATATGCATATTCTTGCTTCAGGGCATGAGCTACAGGCAGTTAGATTTGGGTGTCATTTTAGGCTAAAACTGGAAAAAAGGGGGTGGATCCTTAAGAGGCCAGAAACAAAGGACTTTCTTCTGAAACTCGTCAGTCTATTCTTGTTCTGAGAAATTAAGGCTATTCCATGCGAGAAATTGCCAAGAAACTGAAGATCTGGTACAACGCTGTGAACAACTCCCTTCACAGAACAGCGCAAACTGTCTCTAACAAGAATAGAAAGAGGAGTGGGAGGTGCACAACTGAGCAAGAGGACAAGTACATTAGAGTGTCTAGTTTGAGAAACAGACGCCTCACAGTCCTCAACTGGCAGCTTCATTAAATAGTACCCGCAAAACCCCAGTCTCAACGTCAACAGTGAAGAGGCAACTCCGGGATGCTGGCCTTCTAGGCTGTCGAGTGTCTGTGTTCTTTTGCCCATCTTAATCTTTTATTTTTATCGGCCAGTCTGAGATATGGCTTTTTTCTTTGCAACTCTGCCTAGAAGGCCAGCATCCCAGAGTCACCTCTTCACTGTTGACATTGAGACTGGCCAACAGTGGTGCTGTTGTAGGGGTTGATACATTTTTTTGTTAGGGCAAATCAAGTCTGACATTTTTAAGCGGAAATTACAAACTTTAGGAGCCTTTTCAAACCTCAAATAGACTTCAAGCTTGAATTCCCTGCTGTGCAGGAATATTCCTACAACAACATGATGATCAAATTAAGATATGGCATCTGTATGGTAAGCCTGCATAGACTGCAGCTGACAGTGTCAAATTTGCTGTGTGAATAATAATTGATGCCTGAATACATAGTGTTGATCGCATGCTGTACTCGCAGTTGGGCCTACATGGTATGGAGTGATATTAATGTTAATACAATTTCTAAATGATTAAATTCCTGGTGGAAGTAACATGGTACTTTCCCACCCACATTCCATGCAGTCTTTACCTGTACTGGACCACCATCATGTTTTGCTCGCCACAGTGCCGTGCACAGCGAATGTATCTCATCCAGCTCGACTTGCTCGGCTCATTGCCGTCAATAAAGTGCTGTAACGTCCCTTCCTGGTCATAGATCTGGAAGGCAATGGGGGTTTATGTAGTTAGTCTTCCTACAGATACACAACAAGCATGATTCATTAAAGCACCCTTTAATTGTTATCTACACAACTTTCAAAAATGACGCACACAGGAATTAGGAATGTGATGGACTGCCAAGCTCCACATGTTGTTGTAAAATGTATACAGTGTACATGTGAGAGCATTGTATAAGTATAAACATGATTTACCCGAGAGCAGGGCTCTCCAACCTTGTTCCTGGAGTGCTACTGTCTTGTAGATTCACTCCAACCCTAACCTAGCACACTGATTCAAATAGTTAACTCGTCGATAAGCTGAATCAGGTTAGTTACAACGGGGGTTGAAGCAAAAACCTACAGGAGGGTAACTCTCCAGGAACAGGGTTGGAGAGCCCTGCCCTAGAGTATCGTTCAAGTATGAAAATGATTTGCTCTAGCTTAACAGCATCTAAAGTTGATGATGTGAGTTAAAGCTGGAATCCTTAATGGTGAAACTGCCATGTCAGTTTGCAATATTACAACAACAAAGTTGCTGCAAACAACATTGCACGTGATAGAACAACAGCATAGGTAATGAAATTTGTTTAACCTCCACCTCTGCTTTGTAAAAAAATTATAATAACACCGGCCGTGAGGCCGACAGTGGCGCTTTTTCCGCTTATTGCGGATTCCATCTTCAAAAGGATGGCATACAATTTTGGTTTCAAATATTTGAGTGGCTTTCCTTCCTCTCTCTAGCCCCATTTATACCAGGTTCTAACATGCGTCCTCTGTCCTGATTGTGTCCACATTCTGATTGTGCCCACATTTTTAGATGGGTGTAGACGATGATCAGATTGTGATCCGATCTTCCGGCCCACCTCCGGAGGTAGTCGGGCACGCATTGTGTCTGGATATTTCACAAGTGTAGACATAGGGTAGCAGGGAGTCAAACTCATTCCATAGAGGGCCTAGTGTCTGCTGGTTTTTGGTTTTTCCTTTCAATTAAGACCAAGACAACCAGATGATGGTAGTTCCTTACTAATCAGTGAGCTTAATTCATCAATTAAGTCCAAGGGAGGAGCAAAACCCACAGACACTTGGCCCTCCGTGGAATGAGTTTGACACATGGTTTAGAGCATTCAAATACCTGAGCCGACAAAGTGAAAAATCTGTCGATGTGCCCTTGAGCAAGGCACTTAAACCTAATTTGCTCCAGTGGTGCTATGGCTGACCCTGTAAAAATAAAAAATAAATAAAACATTTCACTACACTTACAGTATCCTGTGTGTGACAATAATAAAACATCTGGACAGTGAAACCATTTAAATCATCATCATGATCACTTTTAAAATCATTGACAGGTGGTACCATTGACTTATGACATCGATATGTGTAAATTCATCATATTTTTAAAGAATATCTGTCAAATAATTTGCATACAGTGAGGGACCAGGAATTTTGGTCACAATGTGGACACAGTGGATAGATAAGAGACACATTTTAATACCATGTGTAGATGCATATCGGAAAATATAGGCACAATTAGAATGTGGACAAGATCAGGACCAAGTATGCATTTTAGCACCAGGTATAAACGAGGCTTCTCGCTCTCTCTCGCTCTCTCACTCTCATTTAAAGCTCTGTTAACATATGTGCCCCCAATATCAGTCACTATATATCAACCAACCAATCTGAAATAGCCACACAATGAGAAAACAATATATATTTATTTGGCCATTTCATCATGTTCATGGCAAAAAAAAGCTACTCATATTGGAAAAGCTGGTTGACTAATATGTACATTGAAGTGAAAACATAGAGACATAAATATAAGATGTAAGGACCGTATCTAAGAAATATAATAATTTCTGAATAAAACTTTTTAATTGTTTATTTTGGAAGATATTTTTGTCGGGGATAATCATGGATAATAGTGATGTACAATGTCCTACTCTTCGAAATGTATAAAACAGCTATATCCCTGTCGCAGTTCATTCAGTTTGCATCTAGGCAGTAAGGGGATTCGAGCCTTGTCACTGGCCACCAGCAAAATGGATGAGATTTCAAGACCCACTGACCCCATTGAATCTCTGACATCTAGTTTGTCGGCTGTGATTCCCCTTCCTTATGCCATTCCATTCTTATCCTTGTGGCTTTTCTGGTGAACCATCTCTGGCTTTGACAGCATGATAGAATACTTGAAGGGATAGTTCACCCAAATTACAAAATTACATATTGGCTTCCTTACCCTGTAAGCAATCTAGTTTCCACATTCCACATGCTAACATTTTAGCATTTTATATGAGCTTTCTTTGCACAACATGTCAAAATCATCCGAAAGTATGTCAAATTGATTGTGAACCTCAACAAAGTCATTTATCGATCATTTGAACATGATGCGCAAAAAAATGCTAATATCAGTCCAGTGACTTGAATGAGATTTGTGCCACAGATGCTAAAACGTTAGCATGTGGAAACAGTGCCCAGAAAAATCAACTTTTACAGGGCAAGGAAACCAATTGTGATTTTCTAATTTGGGTGAACTTTCCCTTTAAGGTATTACTTATACTGGAGATGTTTGTTACACAAGCACAAGACAGGTCCTCCAGCTGCTTTATCTAAATTATCATATGCATCTTGAGACAAGAGATGATTGTGCACTGTAGATAGACATTAATAAGAAATTAAGAAAATTATACTTTTATTTACTTATTTCCTTTTTTTCTATTCAACAGCTGACATTTTTAAACTAGTTTTCCCAAAATCTGGACTGAGTCACAATTTAAACTAAGTGGTGAGCACTTAATAATAGACATGCGTTATGGGAAATACAAAGTGGAATCTTACATTTGGTCATTTTCAGTAATACAAATATAAATGGCAAAAACAATTGCCAGATCAATGTCATATCACTGCCATACAGCAATCATGGAATTGGGATTTTTTTTCATCGTATATTGCAATGGGAACAGAATGTAGTGACATTCAACATCAGATTATTGTTATTTGGAAAGAAGCAGGGTGAAAAAGTGACATTTTAAAAATCGTATTTGGATGGAGAAGGCAGCCTGTCATCTTTACTATAGTGCTTATAGATCCCACAGGCCGATGAAGCAGTGAGGAGAGCAGCCTCTCATCAACAGAGCCTGTGCTGTGATCACAAGCAGCAGCCACTGAACCCTTCACTGCACCCCAACATATTTTTTTTTGGTCCACTTGAAAAAGTCCTGACAGTCCATTCATTTCCCTGGCCTGTGGAGCAGCACACTGTTTGACTCGTCTGATCCAGACACTTTGATGCTGGAGCTCTTCCAGGGTGTCCCGCTGAGTACAAGCTCCTCTTCCCAAATCCAGGGAAAAAATAAGTAATTGTCCGTCTTTCTAAGTGAGAAATATTCTCACTGTTAAATGTTTTTTTTTTCTCCTTTTCGTCTGTCCAGCTGGACAACAGCAAGTGATGTTTACAGATGTGATATTTATGTTGATATTTTTTTGTGTTTCCTTTGCAGTATCCAAATATCTTTTGGAGTGGAATCGTTTTTCACTCCTTTTGAGAAGATAGAAGGAAGGAATACAAATTAATCTATCAGCTTTGCCGAGTCTCGGGTCATGTTGTTCCAACTTGTTATATTAGGCCGATAACAAACACATGGAGTACTGTCAGCATAAATAATTATCCATATTTTTCTGTGTGCCTGGACTAAAAAAATCATCGCATGTCGCATGAAGGTGTAATGATTGACAACATATGCATAACGTTATCCCAAAATGCTGCATGATATTTTTATGGCCTTCGTGTGACATTGGATTTGATATAACACAGTATTTATGCACGATACTTTGGAAATGCATAACAGCCTGCATTAAGCAGGGTTTATGGCACTTTTTGAATGCTTTATGAACTTCTAATGTACATTGGGACACATTTACGAAGCCACTGATCCCTACAATACGTATTAGGCCCCAATCTCCTCCACATAGTGTAATATGGGTCATTCCACGAAGTGAGTTCCTTAAGCATCCCTTTGATATTTTCTGAATAAATTGTGCACCAATATTGAATTTTAAAAGCCTTTTATATTAAATTAGTGCCCTTTAATATAGACCACATGGAAAATTCAATACATCTGATTTTTAATATGAAAAAAGTTTTGCTAAAAGGGCCAAAATTAATCATTAATCATATCCCTCCGTCAACCATGTGTAACTTCAAGAAATATTTTAACCCACTTAATCCCCAAATTTCACCATCATTGTAAAGCCATAGTTATTTTGTTGCTTTGACAAAAGTAATTTCTGAAGATTTTTTTTTATTTCATGTGATTAGTGATAAATTTACATCTGTCCCTCATTTTAAGATCAACCCTGTTATGTACGTGAATTGCACTCTCATTTTAATATGGTGAAACCTGTCACGACTTCCGCTGAAGTCGGTTCCTCTCCTTGTTCGAGCGGCGTTCGGCGGTCGACGACACCCGTTTTCTAGCCAACGCCGATCCACCTTTCATTCTCTATTTGTTTTGTCTTGTTTTCCCACACACCTGAGTCCCTCATTATTTGACGTGTATATAACCCTCTGTTCCCCCCATGTCTGTGTGTGGAATTGTTTGTTGTAAGTGTTTTGTGCATTTCTGACTGGTTGGCGACAGGTTGTTTCAACCCGTATGTTGCTGTTCTGGGTGCTGTTTGTTTTTGCATCATTAAAGGGCTGTTACCCATTTCTGCTCTCCTGCGCCTGACTTCCCTGCTGCCAGTTACGCACCGCCTACAAAACCCTTCCTTGTTTTTCCTAAAGAAACATTGAACATTATCTACATTGAACAAAAATACAAATTGAACATGTAAAGTGTTGGTCCCAGGTTTCATGAGCTGAAATAAAAGATCCCAGAAATGTTCCATACGCACAAAAAGCTTATATCGCTCAAATTGAGTACAAATTTGTTTACATCTCTATTAGTGACCATTTCTCCTTTGCTAAGACTATCCATTCACCTGACAGGTCTGGCATATCAAGAAGCTGATTAAACAGCATGATCATTACACTGGTGCACCTTGTGCTGGGAACATCAACACAATGCCACAGATGTCTCAAGTTTTGAGGGAGTGTGCAATTGGCATGCTGACTGCAGGAATGTCCACCAGAGCTGTTGCCAGATACATTAATATCTCTACCATAAACTGCCTTCAACGTTGTTTGAGAGAATTTGTCAGTACGTCCAACCGGCCTCACAACTGCAGACCATGTGTATGGTGTTGTGTGGGCAAGCGGTTTGCTGATGTCAACACTGTGAACAGAGTGCCCCATGGTGGCATTTGGGTTATGATATGGGCAGGCATATCTACGAACAACGAACACAATTGCATTTTATTGATGGCAATTTGAATGCACAGAGATACCGTGATGAGATCCTGAGGCCTATTGTCGTGCCATTCATCTGCCGCCATCAACTCATGTTTCAGCATGATAATGCACAGCCCCATGATGCAAGGATCTGTACGCAATTCCTGGAAGCTGAAAATGTCCCAGTTCTTCCATGCCTTGCTCACCAGACATGACACTCATTGCACAGTTTAGGATGCTCTGGGTCGATGTGTACGACAGCGTGTTCCAGTTCCTGCCAATATCCAGCAACTTTGCACAGCCATTGAAGAGGAGTGGGACAGCATTCCACAGGCCACAATCAATAGCCTGATCAACTCTATGCGAAGGAGATGAGGCAAATGGTGGTCACACCAGATACTGACTGGTTTTCTGATCCACGCCCCTACTTTTTTTATTTAAGGTATCTTAAAACTGATTTAAATTGACTGATTTCCTGATATGAACTGTAACGCAGTAAAATTAGGTGAAATCAAATGTTTGTTTTTGACCAAGTCACACTTCTCAAAAGACACCGAATTGAACGACCCACATACGACAGGGCAGCCCAGAAAACACACACTGATTAATAGCCCTCATTGTACTCTAGTCTACACAGAGGGTTACAAATGCAAAGCAAAGGCAAAGTGTGCGTCTGCAAACTCAACGTCAGTGAAAACAGCATTTAGCATCTCGAGCAGTGCTGTGTCTCTCCCGTGTTGTGTATTTTTCTCCCGACAGGATCTGACAGCACAACACACACACATATGCACACCCTGTTGTATTTCTTCCCATCATGTCCAATAAACACCACAGCATATGACTTACCCTCTGTATGCTATCAATGTCAACAGTTCAGCCCCTCCATTATTATACATTTCCCTGCATACGTGACCTTCAGTTCTCTCTGCATGCTAAACAAGCCCTGGTCGTAGTGACATCTCACTTTATTGAGGAGCGGCCTGTTTATTAGGGCGGTGAACCCTGTCAATAGCATTGCTGAAATCTGTCTATAGCTCACTGGAGCAATCAATTTTGTAAATGATTGCGATAATCAAGGAAATTGCCAAATTTATAAATCTCTGTATACAGCATTTTAAAGGCCACTTTACAGTAACTGCTGATGCTCTGAAAGCAAAGGGAATTGTTTGTATGTGTTGTTGTGGGATTGGGATTTTACTGATGTGTTGAGCAAATAAAAGGAGAAATAAAGATAAATCATAAAATGAGCAGAAGAGCTTTTTCTTCAAGGAGTTGTTTAATCTAACTGTTTAACTATTTATCTGTACATGGAATTGTATTTATTTATTTATACTTTTTTTCTAATCTTTACAGGAAAATGCCACGGGCACTATCAGATATGTGGAGACATTTCATTGCAGCTAATGTAGAAGGAAAAGCTGTGTACATTTGCAAATACTGTGCCAAATCATATGTGAAGAATGCAACAAAGATCCAGAATCATCTGGCCAAGTGCATAAAGTTCCCTCAGTGCTCACAACAAGCAACCTCTGACAGAAGTCCCTCTACTTCTATTTGAGGTGAAAATGATGAATCAGACACCTTATCGATAGCAACAACTCATGGTCCTCATGGAATCAAATGTTTTTTTTTACTCAATGGAGGAATGTAGTCAGAGAAATGCTGATGAATGTCTTGCTTGAGCTGTGTATGCAACTGGTTCACCTCTGATGCTCACAGGAAATGTGTATTGGAAGATAATTCTGAATGTTCATTGCCCAGCATACACCCCTCCAACCAGACATGCTTTATCTACTCATTTGCTGGATGCAGAGTTCAACAGAGTTCAAGTGAAGGTCAAACAAATCATAGAGAAAGCACTGTATTGCTACCATCTCTGATGGGTGGTTGAATGTTCGTGGGCAAGGAATAATTAACTACATAATCTACAACCCTCAACCAGTATTCTACAAGAGCACAGACACAAGGGACAACAGACACACCGGTCTCTACATTGCAGATGAACTGCAGGCATTCATCATTGACCTTGGACCACAGAAGGTATTTGCACTGGTGACAGACAATGCTGCGAACATGAAGGCTACTTGGTCTAAAGTGGAGGAGTCCTACCCTCACATCACACCCAATAGCTGTGCTGCTCATGCATTGAATATGCTCCTCAAGGACATCATAGCACTGAAAACAATGGATACACTCTACAAGAGAGCAAAGGAAATGGTTAGGTATGTGAAGGGTCATCAAGTTATAGCAGCAATCTACCTCACCAAGCATCAGGAGGAGATTAAGAGCACCACATTGAAGCTGCCCAGCAACACCCGTTGGGGTGGTGTTGTCATCATGTTTGACAATCTCCTGGAGTGGAAGGAGTCTCTCCAAGAAATGAACATATATCAGTCTGCCGATATGGACAGCCCCATCAAGAGGATCCTCCTGGACAATGTATTCTGGGAGAGAGTGGTAAGCAACCTGAAACTCCTGAAACCTATAGCAGTAGCCATTGCACAGATTGAGGGAGAAAATGGCATCCTGTCTGATGTTCAGACTCTGCTTGCAGATGTAAGAGAAGAAATTCGTACTGCCCTGCCCACTTCATTGTAGAGGCAGAGGAAACTGCAGTTCTGAAATAGATCAAAAAGCGTGAAGACTTCTGCCTGAAGCCCATACATGCCGCAGCCTACATGTTGGACCCCAAGTATGCTGGCAAGAGCATCCTGTCTGGTGCAGAGATCAACAAGGCCTATGGTGTCATCACTACCGTGTCTTGCCACCTCTCATCGCCTGGATGAGAGCAAGGTTCTTGGCAGTCTGGCAAAGTACACTTCCAAGCAAGGGCTTTGGGATGGATAGCAATATGGCAGTCGTGCCAACATATCTCATGAGCCACCTGGTGGAAGGGACTTTGTGGTTCTGAGGCTCTTTCCCCTGTTGCCTCCATCCTCCTCCAAATCCCAACAACATCAGCCATCTCAGAGCGCAACTGGTCCTTGTTTGGGAACACACACACCAAAGCACGCAACAGGCTGACCAATACAAGGGTTGAAAAATTGGTGGCCATCCGGGCAAATTTTAGGCTTTTTGAGCCTGACAACGAGTCATCCTCAACAAGGTTGGAAAGCGACAGTGAAGATGAGGACCCAGTCTGATGTTCTCAGAGTCTGATGTTCAAGAGGTGGACATTGAGGAAGTCCAGGGAGAAGACATGGAAGCCTGAGAGGAAGACAACCAAAGCTTTAGTTTCTAGACTATCATTTTACAGATGTTGAAAACGTTTTTGGGAGATGCGATGGATCATTGGGGATCATTCAATATTCCCTTTCTTTTGTTGTTCAGTGAAATCATCCCATATGAGGAGTCAACTCATTTAATTAAAAATTCAATTTGTAACTAAATTGTTTTTTGAAAAAAATGATATTGGAAGGATTTAATCATTTGCGATTATGTCTACTTATGATAAAGTAAAAGGTTTATGTTTCTGTCTCCATATGATATGGTAAAAATATCCAATGCAAAAAACATCTATATTTAAATGTGAATAATATTAATTTGCAAAAATATCCATTAATTTCCATATATTCCCGTTAATTCCCATATATTCCTGTTAATTCCCACGGAATGTTTCCACCTCTGAATATTCCCCAAAATGTGCAACCCTATTCACACCCATCTGTCAACTGTGTTTAGATAACAAACAAATCATTTCAAAGCCAAGTGGACGAAGTTTACCTACACCATGATGAAGAGACAGACAATAACTGCCAGGTCTTGCCATGTCAATCTAGAAGAAAAAGAAACGCACACCTATTTAGGCGAGGTGCTGGCTAGCAGAGTAGAAAACTTGAAAATAAAAGAGAGCCGCACACTCTAGGAGCTCAGATGCAAAAATGTAATTACCAACGTTTCGACAGCCAAGCTGTCAAATATTAAAATGTCATACAAAGAACAGCAAACAAACAACAAATGGATAGCATACGATCATAAGTTCATTTGACTACACAAGCTTACAAACAATTGCAATGGCAAAGTCACAATAATCACAAGAATGGCTTCAGATGAAAGTCTACTTAGAGACCGAAGGGCGCAAGGGTCTTTAAGTTAAAGATCCAGGCAGCCTCTCGTTTTAACAATAAATTATCAAGGTCACCCCCTGACATCTGAAGCCATTCTTGTGATCATTGTGACTTTGCCATTGTTTGTCGAAACGTTGGTAATTACATTTTTGCATCTGAGCTCCGAGAGTGTGCGGCTCTCTTTTATTTTCAAACTTACCATGTCAATACCATAATATGTCCTGTGTTGGTATAACGATGTCAGAATTACAATAAAACTCAAATATAATTAAAAAATCTTCATGGTATCTAAAAAGGACTATAGAAATTGCCTATTTAGTTCCAAATAAAGTGACAGGATTGGCGATTTCTTCTTCAGACATAAATCCCCTTGTGACAGGGGAATAGGAGGTTGTTTTGTGCAACAGGGAGTGGCAATTGAATACAAGCTTCACAAAAACATTTAATTGTTGAAACATTTCTAGCCTGTCTATCTATGGGTAACAGGATTGACGTGCTTTTACTATATGAATTGACTATTAGATCAAATGTTTCTTTTGAAAATAATATTTAAAAAGGAATCGTTTTTCAATATTAAAAAGTGAGTTCAGTTCACGTAACAGGGTTGACCTCAAAATTAGGGACAGACGTAAATTAATCACAAATGAAATTATATTAAAAAAAGAATCTTCAGAAATTACTTTGTCAAATCAACAAAATAACTAGGGGTTGACAATGATGGT
This sequence comes from Oncorhynchus tshawytscha, assembly GCF_018296145.1. Classification (NCBI taxonomy): domain Eukaryota; kingdom Metazoa; phylum Chordata; class Actinopteri; order Salmoniformes; family Salmonidae; genus Oncorhynchus; species Oncorhynchus tshawytscha. Next base: position 48,293,357 of record NC_056432.1, read on the forward strand.
GAAACCTAGAGAAGTTTGGGGATGAAGTGACACAGGGTTAGCGGAGGGACATGTCAAAACGAAGAATTTTGGCACTTTAGAAAGCCTTTTTTCATATTCAAAATCTAACTTATTAAATTCTCCATTTCTACTTAAAATATCAAAAGGCACTCATTTAGTGGAATGACCCGTGTCAGTAAATGTCGAATTCTCCTGGCGCCACACAGAACTGATTTTAACTGCAGAAAAGAAAACATAATAATGATTTCTTTGTAAATAGAAGTACTATACTCTAGTAGTACTATATACGTCCCATACATGATAATGATGGAGCATTGAGAAGGGGGAAAATTACATACAGTAAATGTTAAGAAGAGGAAGTCAGAAATCCAATAACGTGTCAGATATCAAAAACTTATCCAAGAACATATAACACCCATTTATGGTCCTCATGTTTCCTTTTCCTGGGTCTGGTAAGAAGGTGCTGTGGCTTACAGTTAGTTCTCAGTAGCCCCTCAGCCATTGATCTGTCTCCCAGTGTCCTGTCACTGCTTTAGTTACTGCTCAATCTCCCTGGGCCGACATTTACGGCGCGCTGATTGGGCCCTGTCACTGTCCGGGCTGTAAATCGTCCTGGAACAGCTGTGTGTTGATGCCTGGCTGGAGGAGCAACCCCAAAGGCTGCCTGATAGTCGTTTGACCTCCTGGCCTTATTACATCAAGTAAATCAGCCTCCGAAGCCATTAGACGGAGGCTGGGAGCTGGGGAGAGTCCCACCCGGCCCACTCAGGGATAGCACAGACCCCAAGCAGGCAGGATTACCCACCACCATCTTATCTGCCGAAACACTTAACGGCCATGTCCCAAGCGATGCTGGCATGTAAATGGGTTACGTGGATCAGTTATGCTCCATATGATGGATTCTTCAAATGAGATACTCGAGCCGCACTGTATCGGTTCAATGGTGTGAACACACCTAAAGTGAACATGCTCAGTTTCAGTTCATTGTATTGTGTGCAGTTCAAGGCCAAACCACTCATTCAATAATTACCAGTTAGCAATAATTACCATTTAGCATTATTACCAAAGGATGATGACACAGCTAAATAAACTTTTCTGGAGCCAGTGTTAGTAACAGCGGCGATTAAAGAGACGTTCCGGAACTTTGGCGAATTTGTCAGTATTTTTTTAAACTCCCACTTTGGGCTGGATGTGTCAGTGTATTTGAAAGTGACTGTTTTCTGGAAGCTGTGTGGCACCATTGTCCCTATTCAGGGAATCTACACATATTTTGGTGACATAATGCAAGCTTGGCACACGGGGGCCAGCCCCCTAGCCAATGAGCTTCAGCCCCTTGTCATTTGAGTGACAGTTAGCAAGATGCACATTGACGAGAGGCAGACAGTAGTTAGCTAATAGAGTTGTCGCATGGATTGTGTAAATATTTTCAACATGTCAGCTGAAGAGGCAAGGTATACAAGCTATAGACAGTGTTTTTATGAACACAGATTTACAAACAGATGTATTTTATGACAACATCGCCGGTTGTCAGTCGAGCTAGGCTAGTTTGTTAGTTACAGCTAGAGCCATATATTGAGCCATGTATTTTGAAACAGGAAATAAAAGGCTCTGGCTATAGCTAGCTATACTTCACAGTACTCCACATAGTGGATATGTAGCTAATGAACATTTTATACTAATAAAGCTACAGGATTAGCAGTACCCATTCATAACTTAATTAATTACTTTTTATTACTTACCATTAACATATGAAATCTAAAAACCACAAGACTATTAGAAGCTTCCCATATTGACAATCAACGTATACAATGTGTTGCTCGTCATCAGACTAGCCGAGGAAGAGGACATGGTCCACAGATGAGAGGAGGACAAGGACAGGTTGTACAAGGTGCGTGTACCCCAGGGCCAGGCTCGAGCTGCCCAGGGTCCAAGTCGAGCAGCGAGGGCTGGAATAGATGCTCTAGGGCCGAGAACTGAGAGAATGAGGGAGCAAATGATACGAGGTACGAGGTGCATTTGCAATAGCGCTCAGCATGCAAAATGTCAATGGATATTTCATAGGACTAATTAATTATAAAAATGCATCACTTCTGAACATAACTCTCTTTCCCACTCTAATGCAGGGATATTTGATAGCATGAATAAACAATATTCAATATAATTCCAGTAACCTATTAAACATTTTCTAGCACAATAGCCCATCCTATTACACCTGTATAACTGTGCCACGTATGGTACTTTCGAAAGGGTCTCTATGAATCAAAAGTATTCTTATATGGGTACTGCGGAAACATGTAACTAATATAAGTGGACTATATGTCTTATATGAAGTAGGCCACATTCATAAACAAAATATAGAACTACACGGTGGCAGTATATATTGTCACATATGTAAGAAACACAGGAATTGTATAAGAATAATGTGTTGTGTGTTTTCTTATCGGAAGCAAGCCATAATCATATGATTGGCCTTTAAAAATGTGTATAAATAATTGACAAGGTTATTAGAGCTTACAGCCATAGCTTTATAGGTAGGTCTAGGTGCCTTATGAAAATCCATGTTGACATTTGTTTATGTGTGAATTTATTAGTTATTTGTGAAGTTCAGAAGTCCACTGGTTGTTTTTTGAAAATAAAGTTCCAGAAAAAGAACATTGTATGTGTGAATAGTAATATGTTTCTTGCTTGGTTATTGCAACTCCAGTGTGGTAAGGGGATTGCCAAGGCCACAGGAAGGTCAAGGTGTGGTGGATGTGGGCCTGCTGATGTCCATCTCCTGCACATACAAAAAGTCTTTAGCATACAGAAATGGGTTACATGTCAAACAAAATAAATTCATTTGTGCAGAGCCTTTCAAAACGTTATGACACTAAGAGTGGGAATTTGCACACAGTGACAGCCATGAACATAAAGCTGTGCACCTGGTTTACCAACATGTAAACATGTAGATATTCTGGTTTTGTTCTCAAACCTGGTCCTTTGCTCATGTTAAACCTTAAGTAGATTTGGCTATGAGTGTGCTAGTGGATTTGACGTTTGTGTGATATGATCAGTCACTTTAAAACCACACAATGCTGAAAACATAGATGAGTCAAGTAAACGCTACACTGCTGTCACTTCTACAGAATCGATGATGAGTCATCACATAAACTCAATTAGAGACAGCTATTATTTAAAAGCGGCTTTGCATCAGCTGACAATAGGCTACACTGTATTGTAATATGTATAACTGCAAATTCTCGGTATGGAATAACAGGCCGTCTAGGGAGATGGTTCCAGCCATTTACAAACATCATGTTTGGCCTAACTGGTACACTTCCTGATGGGTCAGACCCATTGTTTGTAAACTGCTGGAACCATCGTCCTAGCCGCCATCCTACTTCTTATTCCACAGGGCAGAAACCAGAGAGACATATTCCTTACAGACCATAAGAGTGTTGATGCCAATTCATCACATGACCTACATGCATGCTTATGTGATGATTCTCACAGTATTCTAGTTTTACACAAAACTGTAGCTACATTACAGGGAACAGAGCACAGTTATATTTACATTCTGTTGTGAATGTCATTGATCTCATCCTCATTCAAACTGCCATCATCCTCATCAGCAATACTCATCTTGCTCATTCTTCAAATCGAAAACACAACAGGTTAAATGGCCAGAACATGATGAAGCTAGGCTTGTAAATCTTATCATATATGACACAAATAACATGGGAAACATTCCATCAACAAATGACAGCTAGTCCAAATCAAACCTTACCTGTCGCCAAGAGCCTCTTGCATGTTTGATCATCTGGCATGTCTGAAACCAGCTCTGCTATTCCTTGTTCTTCTATCAGTAATTCTTGTCTGGAAAATGACCACATTACTTACAAAGGATACTAAAAAGTCAAACTAACACACTGACACTGCATCAGGGGCTTGGCTTCAACTGGGCAGCGGATCAAAATATGAAATCGAGCTGCAGAGAGTGAAAAAGGTACTAGGTATTCCCCATAGAGAATGATAGAGGACTCATCTTTGTATATGTACCATTATAGAGTCTCTGACAGGGCTGTGAATATGAGGGAATCTCCATTTTTAAGAAGTATATTTTCTTCTTCACTATTGGCAGATCCCTCCTGATGACCCGGATGGACATGAGTCATCAGGAGGGTTCAGCCAATGAAGTTGGAAACCCCACCCAGTTGATTACATTAAAATGGTGGAAGCCATCAATGGCGCTGCCCATGCTAAAACAGCCTTTTGGCCACTAGAGACCTCTATCATTCTTTATCGTGTAGCCTAATAATAACAATATAGCTAGCACCGAAATATACTGTTTCATATAGTTACAGATAACCAGTTGTAAACATAGCCGAGCCACTTAGCCTGCTAGCTAGACACTGGTAGCTACAAACAACAACAATGTCCACCCTTCTAGCCAGTCAACAAGAGATTCTATGCATCTACAAAAATACACAGCATACATTAGTAGAGTGATTTCATGTTTTGAAATGTGTTTTAGTTGGCTAGACAGACAGTATGATGTTCCCTAATATGCATTTACCATGTTAGCTAGCTAGCTTGCTACGATACCTTTTAAAGTATACTATGACACAGAGAGACTGTTGGCTAGCCTAGTTAACTGAGACAGAATAGTTCCTCTTTACATAAACACTCAAAATAGGCTTCTAACTGAATAAAATATCAACATGGTTTCTAATGCTAAAGCTTAGTCTCTTACCTTTCGCCCGAAGATTACTTTTATGGATGTCCAACACTGGATGAGGCAACAGTGTTTCTCTTCCTTGAGGCCATCTCGGAAAAGCATCCAATATCTATTATTTTGCCTTCTGGCTTTGTCTTTCATGAGCGGCCCTGCCATTCGACATCTGGATCAAGTTTTCTCTTCTTGGGCCTGACATCATAAGTATCAATAGCATCCAAGTTTTTTCGCACAATTATGACTGAAGTAACCTTCCTCTATGGCTGGCTTGAGGTAGTGAGTGAGTGAGTGCGTGAGAGAGCTACATGCAATGACATTTGTTTTTTCCAATGAAGACACTATCATGTGGTCAGGTCCAATGAGGTTGCACAGTGAAAAAAGAAGGCTGGCCCAGGCCTGCCCAGCATTATCCAATGAGGTTGCAGGGCAGGCCTAACGGCTCAGTGGAAACTCCATGCACATGTACACAGAGCAGCGAGAGAGAGCGAGTAAGCACGTGGTGCATATAGTACACACTTTTCGGGGACCACTTTTGGCTCATGAGGGCTAATTTTAGAACTACTGGCAAAAAAAGTATACAAAAGTTCCCGGGAGATCTCTTTAAGCTCACTCAATGTAATTAATGGCAGAGGTATAAAGGCAGACACAACTGAAATCTGTCATCCTGCCCTCACCCAGAGAAAACGCCTGTTGAATTAGGGTTAAGGACTTTTCAGGGTGACTATCACAATTAACATATGCCACAAATAGATTCTGCAGAGGTAGGTAGCTACAGTACAATACACATATTGTGGCAGCTTTAAAATGTCACACAAAAAATATATCAACGCCTTACTAAACCCCTGGTTGAGACTGTAAGTGCAGTGGAATATAAACGGCTTTGGACATTACATGATAATTAGTTTTAATGTTTCATATAGGGCTATCAGTGATTAGGCTTTAGATATTTTTTCATGCATCTTGCTCTCTCTTGGTGATGGCAAATATTATTTGAACCTAAATTGTTACATGGCTTTCACACTGGCTGCTAAGTAAAAGCAGTCTTCTCAATGATACTGTATGATTATAATTTAAAATGTTAGGTTTACTGAAGGTGAGTGCAGTGGATCTGTTTACCTTTCTTCAAAACCTTCCATAATCTACCTAGCACAGGCCTTTTCCAAAAGAAGTGGAAAACTGGTGCTGAGACGCAATCAATGACTGTTGGTCCACTTTTACAGCAAATCAATGTAAGTTCAGTAATTTATCAGTTCTCTTAATCTCCACTACTTGTTATTCCAGCTCATTGCCCTGAATGTGATCAGAGGACACAGACACAGATTGCAACAATGCCATACATTGACTACCTATAGTATACCAAACTACTGATTGTATTCATTCTAATTGATCAGTAATGTACGCCTCACGAGGCATTGGAAAACCTCCCTGCTCTTTGTGGTTGAAATTCACTAGTCGACAGAGGGACCTTACAGATAATTGCTTGTGTGAGGTACAGAGATGAGGTAGTCATTCAAAAATCATGTTAAACACTATTATTTCACACAGACTCCATGGAACTTATGTGACTTGTTAAGCACATTTTTACTCCTGAATTTATTTAGGCTTGCCATAACAGAGGGACTGAATACTTACTGACAAGACATTTCACTTTTTCATTATTTTTCATAAAAAATACACACAGTACCAGAAAAAAGTTTGGACACACCTACTCATTCCAGGGTTTTTCTATGTTTTTACTATTTCCTACATTGTAGAATAATAGTGAAGACATACAACTGTGAAATAACACATATGGAATCATGTAGTAACCAAAACAGTGTAAAAAAGTGTAAAAATATGGTATATTTCAGATTCTTCAAAGTAGCCACCCTACACAATGATGACAGCTTTGTGCTCTCTTGGCATTCTCTCAATCAGTGTCATGAGGTAGTCACCTGGAATGCATTTAAATTAACAAGTGTGCTTAGTTAAAAGTTAATTTGTGGAATTTATTTCCTTCTTAATGCGTTTGTGCCAATAAGTTGTGTTGTGACAAGGTAGGGGTGGTATACAGAAAATAGCCCTACTGTAAAAGAACAAGTCCATATTATGGCAAGAACAGCTCAAATAAGCAAAGATGCTCAAATAAGCAAAGACAAATGACAGTCCATCATTACTATAAGACATGAAGGTCAGTCAATCCGGAAAGTTTCAAGAACTTTGAAACTTTCTTCAAGGGCAGTGGCAAAAACCATCAAGCACTATGATGAAACTGGCTTTCATGAGGACCGCCACAGGAAAGGAAGACACAAAGTTACCTCTGCTGCAGAGGATAAGTTTATCAGAGTTACCAGCCTCAGAAATTGCAGCCCAAATAAATGCTTCACAGACTTCAAGTAACAGACACATCTCAGCATCAACTGTTCAGAGGAGGCCTTCATGGTCGAATTGCTGCAAAGAAACCACTACTAAAGGACACCAAGAAGAAGAAGAGACTTGCTTGGCCCAAGAAACACGAGCAATGGACATTAGACCGGTGGAAATCTGTCCTTTGTTCTGACGGGTCCAAATTCCAGATTTCTTGTTCCAACCGCCGTGTCTTTGTGAGACGCAGAGTAGGTGAAAGGATGATCTCCACATGTGTGGTTCCCACCTTGAAGCATGGAGGATGTGTGTGATGGAGTGGGGGTGCTTTGCTGGTGACACTGTCAGTGATTTATTTAGAATTCAAGGTACACTTAACCAGCATGGCTACCACAGCATTCTGCAGCGAAACGCCATCCCATCTGGTTTGCTTTTAGTGGGACTATCATTTGTTTTTTGACCAAGAAGGAGAGGGATGGAGTGCTGCATCAGATGACCTGGCCTCCACAATCACCTGACCTCAATCCAATTGAGATAGTTTGGGATGAGTTGGACCGCAGAGGGAAGGAAAAGCAGCCAACAAGTGCTCAGCATATGTGGGAACTCCTTCAAGACTGTTGGAAAGGCATTCCAGGTGAAGCTGGTTGAGAGAATGCCAAGAGTGTGCAACGCTGTCAAAGGGTGGCTACTTTGAAGAATCTAAAATCTAAAATATATTTTGATTTGCTTAACACTTTTTTGGTTACTACGTGGTTAAATATGTGTTATTTCATAGTTTTGATGTCTTAACAATTATTCAACATTGTAGAAAATAATGAAAATAAATAAAAACCCTTGAATGAGAAAGTGTGTCCAAACTTTTGACTGGTACTTTACATAAATAAATCCACTTTGATATTATGGGGCCAGTGACAAAAAAAAATCTAAATTGAATTAATTTTAAATTCAGGCTGTAAGACAACAAAATCTAGAAAAAGTCAAAGGGTGTGAATACTTTCTAAAGGCACTGTAGGTATTAGCAAATTAATGTATGTTCTTTACTATCAAATAGACATGCTTGACTATGGTAAACCTGCTTTTTGTCATTAACTAAAAACACTAACAACCATAATATTTACAGTGCCTTCGGAAAGTACTAAGACCCCTTGACTTTTTCCACATTTGGTTACGTTACAGCCTATATTCAATAGTTTTTTTGACCTCTTCAATCTACACACAATACCCCATAATTACAAAGCAAAAACGTTTTTTTAGAAAAGTTTGCTAATTTATTACAAATAAAAAATGGAATTATTACGTTTACATAAGTATTCAGACCCTTTATTCAGTACTTTGTTGAAGCACCTTTGGCAGTGATTACAGCATTGAATCTTCTTTTTTAAATAAAAATAATAATATATATTTATTGAATATTCGAAACATACAATATACTTGCAGTGAAGCCGCTCAACACCTACATCATACCAGTCATCCAACAGATTCCCATTCAGAGCGACACACAGAAGCATCCAGGGTCAATGCCCTGCTCAAGGGCAAGTTGACCGATCTACCACCAGGCTGAAAAACGTGAACCCGAACCCTCCAAGATCCCCCCCACAGTTTCCCAATAGCTGTCCCTCAACCATTCGTGACCCCTCCTACAGCCCCCCCCCAAGGAGAAAAATAAAAAATACAATTAATTCCATTCCCCACCCCCAAGAACCCCCCACTGAACCAACAACCAAGAGAATGAACTAAAGAGAAAAAAGGAAAAGACAGAAGAAAACAGCAAACAACAATGCAAAAAAATTATAAAACAAAATAATACATTTAAAACAAAGGACATCAAGGACAACTAAAATCATAACAGCAATGCCAACTGTATATATGTTTATGTGCATGTCTGGCACTATTACATTTATGTGTGTGTTCTTGTACGTGTTTATTTGAATGAGAGTGTGTATATGCATGTGTACAAACACCTGCACGGCATCAGCCTTAGGCAAGCCGGCATTAGTTGTAAAAACACTGCCCCTCAGTGTCATTCAAATATACTTTTTTTTTCTACTTTTATCTTTAACCATCATTCTATCTCCCACACAGCAACTCCACTCCCACTTGTCTCCAATTCCACATCCCAACCCTCAGCTTTCCTCAGCCCATCCCATCTATCTCTGCGGGCCACCCACTTCGGGTTTCTACGCAACACATACCTTTCAACTATGCTGTGATGTTCAATGTACAATTTCAATCTATCTAATCGAATAGAATCTACAGATTGCGAGTTGAAGATACATACTTTACTAAGAGTATTAGATTATTAGTAATTGACTGACCCGGTCTCTCCAGATCTCCTAACAGTACTATTTCTAGGGTCAATTTTAGATCAATGTTATGCATTTTCAGCCATTCCTGAACCTGAGACCAGAAACAGGCTACCTGAGGGCAATACCAAAATAAATGGTCTATTGATTCTGTATCCTCACAACAAAATCTGCAGAGCTTTGATGACTTTATGCCCAAAATATTCAACATTTTGTTGGTGGCAAGAATTCTATATAATCATTTTAGTTGAAAAGCACAAAGTCTTAAATCTTGCGTTGTTTTATACATCAACTCATACTCCTTGTACCATGGGATCGGTACATCAAAAATCTCTTTCCCACTAATTTTGCAATCTGTATGGCACAGTTGTCAACATCCTGGTCCTCAAATGAAACGGGCATACTTTCCTATTTATGCTATTTGTATTCCTCCGCCAGTTTTGATCCTTTATATTGGGCAGACAGACCAGTTCCCTACCTCCTCCCGCTGCCACCTGCCTCCTCCATTTTTGGAGTAATGCTGTAATCAGTTGGTTGTACTCTTGGATTGAGCAGACCTTCCCGTACAATTCTGATAACTCCACGAAGGACAAAATACAATTTTCAAACATCATTCTCATAAATACAGGTTTTTTTATCAACCAGCACATTTGAGTTCAGCCATAATATTTGTTGTAATATTTGTTCTATCATTTCAGGGGGAGGAAATTGAAATTGTAGCCATGTTTGTTTGAAAAAGAGAAATAGTTTGAAAAAAGTATCACTTTCAATTAATCCAAAATGAGACATGGCAATCTGCACAAAGGCAAAAATTACATTTTTAAACAATGGATGAGCTTTATTTAGTAATCTACTTGAGAACCATTTAGGGTTCAAATGTAACTTTGAACGAGTGAAGCTTTTAGAGAGAGGTTTAGTGCTTTTATAATTAATAATCTCAACCCAACCCAATTCATATTCATTATATAGATAGGTACGTTTTATTTTGCCATGTTTAGCGTCCCAGATAAAGCTAAATATTTTTTGCTCATGTGATTTGAAAACTAATCATCAGGAGTAGGCAATGCCATAAGTAAATGAGTAAACTAAGATATGACTAAGGAGTTAATCAGCGTTTTCCATAAATAGACAGGTATTTACCTCTCCATGGTTGCAGGATCTTGTCTATCTATAGTTTTCTATTGAAATTCATTGTGGAGGGCATATTTACAGTGGGGCAAAAAAGCATTTAGTCAGCCACCAGTTGTGCAAGTTCTCCCACTTAAAAAGATGAGAGAGGCCTGTAATTTTCATCATAGGTACACTTCAACTATGACAGACAAAATGAGAAAAAAATATCCAGAAAATCACATTGTAGGATTTTTAATGAATTTATTTGCAAATTATGGTGGAAAATAAGTATTTGGTCACCACCTGTTTGAACTTGTTATCAGTATAAAAGACACCTGTCCACAACCTCAAACAGTCACACTCCAAACTCCACTATGGCCAAGACCAAAGAGCTGTCAAAGGACACCAGAAACAAAATTGTAGACCTGCACCAGGATGGGAAGACTGAATCTGCAATAGGTAAGCAGCTTGGTTTGAAGAAATCAACTGTGGGAGCAATTATTAGGAAATGGAAGACATACAAGACCACTGATAATCTCCCTCGATCTGGGGCTCCACGCAAGATCTCACCCCGTGGGGTCAAAATAATCACAAGAACGGTGAGCAAAAATCCCAGAACCACACGGGGGGACCTAGTGAATGACCTTCAGAGAGCTGGGACCAAAGTAACAAAGCCATCAGTAACACACTACACCGCCAGGGACTCAAATCCTGCAGTGCCAGACGTGTCCCCCTGCTTAAGCCAGTATATGTCCAGGCCCGTCTGAAGTTTGCTAGAGAGCATTTGGATGATCCAGAAGAAGATTGGGAGAATGTCATATGGGCAGATCAATCCAAAACATAACTTTTTGGTAAAAACTCAACTCGTCGTGTTTGGAGGACAAAGAATGCTGAGTTGCATCCAAAGGACACCATACCTACTGTGAAGCATGAGGGTGGAAACATCATGCTTTTGGGCTGTTTTTCTGCAAAGGGACCAGGACGACTGATCCGTGTAAAGGAAAGAATGAATGGGGCCATGTATCGTGAGATTTTGAGTGAAAACCTACTTCCATCAGCAAAGGCATTGAAGATGAAACGTGGCTGGGTTTTTCAGCATTACAATGATCCCAAACACACCGCCCGGGCAACGAAGGAGTGGCTTTGTAAGAAGCATTTCAAGGTCCTGGAGTGGCCTAGCCAGTCTCCAGATCTCAACCCCATAGAAAATCTTTGGAGGGAGTTGAAAATCCGTGTTGCCCAGCAACAGCCCCAAAACATCACTGCTCTAGAGGAGATCTGCATGGAGGAATGGGCCAAAATACCAGCAACAGTGTGTGAAAACCTTGTGAAGACTTACAGAAATCGTTTGACCTCTCCATTGTTATTGCCAACAAAGGGTATATAACAAAGTATTTAGGTAAACTTTTGTTATTGACCAAATACTTATTTTCCACCATAATTTGCAAATAAATTCATAAAAAATCCTACAATGTGATTTTCTGGATTTCTTTTCTCATTTTGTCTGTCATAGTTGAAGTATACCTATGATGAAAATTACAGGCCTCTCTCATCTATTTAAGTGGGAGAACTTGCACAATTGGTGGCTGACTAAATACTTTTTTGCCTCACTGTATATACTGTATTTTGTGATATGAATACCGAATATGTCTACTTCACCATCAGCCCATTTTATAGGTAAACTGCAGGGTAATGAAATTGTATTTTTTAAAGATCCAATACGTAAAATTGTACACCAGTCATAATTAGGTTTTAGTCCAGAGATCTTCAATGAGACATTGCAGGGATCTATCTTGCGGACTTAATATTAAACTTGAGTCAACGGCATACATGGACACCTTTGTTTTTAAGCCATGTGTTTCTAATCCTTTAATGTTGTTATTGGATCTGATTTTAACAGCTAGCATTTCGATGGCCATAATGAATAGATATGGTGACAGCGGACACCCTTGTTTAGCATTGAGTCTTCTTGGGTATGACGCTACAAGCTTGGCACACCTCTATTTGGGGAGTTTCTCCCATTCTTCTCTGCAGATCCTCTCAAGCTCTGTCAGGTTGGATGGAGAGCGTTGCTGCACCGCTATTTTCAGGTCTCTCCAAGAGATGTTTGATCGGGTTCAAGTCTGGGGTCTGGCTGTGCCAGTCAAGAACATTCAGAGACTTGTCCCGAAGCCACTTCTGTGTTGTCAAATCAATCAAATCGGATGTTATTCGTCACATGTGCAGAATACAACAGGTGTAGGTAGACCTTACAGTGAAATGCTTACTCACAAGCCCTTAACCAACAATGCTTTAATAAGAAGTTAAGAAAAAATAAGTGTTAAGTAAAAAGTCTTGGCTGTGTGCTTAGGGTTGTTGTCCTGTTGGAAGGTGAATCTGAGTGCTCAGGAGCAGGCTTGCTCCATTAATCTTTGCCCTCGATCCTGACTAGTCTCCCAGTCCCTGCCGCTGAAAAACACCCCCACAGCATGATTGTGCCACCACCATGCTTCACCGTAGGGATTGTGCCAGGTTTCCTCCAGACTTGACACTTGATATTCAGGCCAAAGATTTCAATCATGGTTTCATTACACCAGAAAATCTTGTTTTTATGGTCTGAGAGTCTTTAGGTGTCTTTTGGCAAACTCCAAGAGAGCTGTCATGTGCCTTTTACTGAGGAGTAGCTTATGTCTGGCCACTCTACTTTAAAGGCCTGACTGGTGGAGTGCAGCAAAGATGGTTGTCCTTCTGGAAGGTTCTCTAATCTCCTCAGAGGAACTCTCGAGCTCTGACAGAGTGACCATGGTCACCTCCCTGACCAAGGCCATTCTCCCCAGATTGCTCAGTTTGGCCAGGTGGCCAGGTCGAAGGAAGAGTCTTGGTGGCTTCAAACTTCTTCCATTTAAGAATTATGGAGGCCACTGTGTTCTTGGGGACCTTCAATGCTGCAGAAATGTTTTGGTAGCCTTCCCCAGATCTGTGCCTCAACATAATCCTGTCTCGGAGCTCTACGGACAATTTCTTCGACCTCATGGCTTGGTTTTTGATCTGACATGCACTGTCAACCGTGGGACCTTATATAGACAGGTGTGTGCCTTTCCAAATCCAATCAATTGAATTTACCACAGGTGGACTCCAATCAAGTTGTAGAAACATCTCAAGGATGATCAATGGAAACAGGATGCACTTGAGCTCAATTTCGAGTCTCATAGCGAATGGTCTGAATACTTATGTAAATAAGGTATTTCTGTTTTTATTTTTAAGAAATGTGCAAAAAAAAATGTAAAACCTTTTTTTACTTTGTCATTATGGGGTATTGTGTGCCGATTTGTGCCCTTGAGCAGGGCATTGACCCTGGATGCTTCTCTGTGTCGCTCTGAATGGGAATCTGTTGGATGATTGGTATGATGTAGTTGTTGAGCGGCTTCACTGCAAGTATATTGTATGTTTCGAATATTCCATTTTTTAAAAATTAATACATTTATTTTTAAAGACTCAATGCTGTAATCTCGGCCAATGGTGCTTCAACAAAGTACTGAGTAAAGGGTCTGAATACTTATGTAAATGTAATAATTCCACTTTTTATTTGTAATAAATTGGCAAACATTTCTAAAAAACTATTTTTGCTTTGTCATTATGGGGTATTGTGTGGGGTATTGATGAGGTAAAAAAACAATTGAATCAAGGCTGTAACGTAACAAAATGTGGAAAAATCAAGGGGTCTGAATACTTTCTGAAGGCACTGTATAGCTCATATACATACCAGAGGAGGCTGGTGGGAGGAGCTATTGGAGGATGTGCTCATTGTAAAGGCTGGAATGGAATTAATGGAACAGTATCAAATACAGGTAGAACTATGTTTCATTAATTCCATTCCAGCAATTACAATGAGCCCGTCCTCCTATATCTCCTCCCACCAGTCTCCACTGATACATACACTGTAAAAGTGAAGCAAAACACTGACATCAAGTCAGCTACCTGCTATAGTATGGTATGATGTAACAGATAAGTATGAAAATGTTTGAATTTGACCAACTTTATGGTGAAACAGTTTTTAAATGTTGGATTAGGAAACCATACATTTCAGTTGGCTCAAGTGGGCAATTGACCAATAAAGTGATTTTAATCTTAATTTTAATAAATCATTCCCAGTGCAGTCAGAAATGTGACATTTCTTGTGTTTTATATGTATTTCCACACTATGAGGTGGGAATAATACTATGAAATTGTGAAAATTATGATAATGTCCATTTAGTGTCAGAATTGTTTGAAAAGACTGCATGAAATGTCAGACTGTTTTGGTGGGATTGAGTTTTGGCCTGCCTGGTGACATCACCAAATTTAAATTATTTAATAGACCAATAAGAAAGAGATTTCCAAACCTCTCTGCAATTAACAGCTAGTTTTCAGTTTTCCCCTCCCTACTCAGACCCCTCCTATACAGTATGAGCTAAATTCTTGCTTGAGAAATTGCTCTTTGCTTAGAAGCTATTCTTGTTTCTTTTAGACAATTTGAATTGACACAGTAAAATACTTAATTGTTACCTCGAAACGATTTGATATTGAGAGAAAAACAGCTACACTGGACCTTTAAAAACCCAACCAAGAAAAAATTGTCTGCTGTTTGACATACAGACTAAAAACATAAAAATGCTCACTTGAAACTGTTTCAGCACTCACATTTTACAACTATAAAATAAATCAGGGCATTATAATTATCCATTCAATCAGCCAATGTTTAGATAATAGACAGAGGGTTCTACATGAAACCCAAAAGGTTTCTACCTGTGGGGAATGCCAAAGAACCCTTTTGGAACCCTTTTTTTCTAAGAGTGTAGATATGCTTTCTCACACAAAGGAGGCCAGGAATCAGAGGGGAAATGGACCATAAAATAAATTAAATTACAAATGATGTTGCTTTCTGAGTCAGTGAACCAATGTTAAACATGTCACCTCCACACTGGCTCATGCAAAATACAAATAATTATCCTGGCCTGTGGCCTAAGCAGCATATTATTCCCCAAGAACACCCGCTGGTGCAGTTTCAAGGAATGATGTCATATAAGTCTACTAAATCTGAGTCTCATGAAGATAGGCAACTAAAAGGCCCAGCCATGGGCCTCATCACTGTGCTACTTAGCAGTACAGCTTCCTTGCTCACACGTCCTTACTGGTACTTGATCTTGTGTCCTCTGCCTGGCCAACACACAAGAACACGCTGCTTGACAATGTAGTAACCAGTTGCACCACTGAAAAGGCACTCATCTGGCAGCACCATTGGCAACCTTTCAAGCAGTAGAGTGAGTTTAAGGCACAAACGTACCTCTGTTACACTCCCCCCTCTAAACTCACACCACAGTGACCCCAGCCATTGAGGTGAGCACAACTGTGGTCATGGCACCACTGTAACAAACACCACTGAGTTACTTAGCAGTATAGCTTCCTCACTCACAAGTCCTTACTGGTACTTGATCTCGTGTCCTCTACATTGCCAACACATGTGACCGTTTTGTTATAATATGTTTGCCACATTAAATCACGTCTACGGTGATTCATTTTAATCTCAATACACAACATTCTTCACATTCTTTTCTCCTTTTGAGGAGATGGCTTGTGTATGGCTATACTGTAGTTGTTGTTGCATAAGTTATATCCCTTCATTCTTATCCCGTTATGAGATGTTATTTCTTTATGTTCTATGGCAAGCACATGGGACCTTCTTGAACCCTGGACATTCCAGCGTCAGAGTGGACAGTCTTAACACAAGACCATGCTACACGTCCAGTGGGAACACTGTGGGAAAGTCAAATGCCGGCAGTCTGTCCGGAACTTACTGTTCCGTCAAATTAGGTCACTCAATTCCTGAGTGTCTAATAGGAATGGTGCACAACCACAATCACTATGTGTCAACCACAGAATCTATGGCCAAGGTGGCCTACATTTTCCACAGAACCAAACAAATAAACAGCGGCAACACCGTTGTTGTTATTATGCATACCTCTCAATCATATATAGATATTTGTTTACATGACATCCATTAAAATACAAACAAAAACCGACTGCAAAGTTAAGCCTATGTTAAAACTGTATGGCCCTATTAATTGAACAGGCCAAATGCTGCATTTCAATCTGGGCTGTGTAGGGTACCCTGAACATATAGGTGAACCTATAGATGATACAACATAATAATTAGTTCATAAGTGACCTTAATCCTGCCATATTCCAACTCATGATGACATCACCCTCCAGAATTTACAGGGCTGCTTTTCTATTCCCAGACCGAAAAACATGTTCATTGGAGATTCTCCATCGACAATGCTTTTAAGTTTATGAATAGGCTAAGTCTGGGTCTAGAAAAAAAGATGAATCCCATCTTCCCCAAAGTAATTGCGGCAGACTTCCAGAGAATAGTTCTAAAATCCATGCTATCCCATTTTATTGCAGCGAAGAATATGCTTATTGGACATTGGCATCAAGTGGCTTGACTGAACACTTGAAAAGTGTAGAGTAGACAACACAGAGCAGGTATTGAGGAGAGTATATATCGGTGCCTGTTTTTCTTTTTATCAATAATGATTGGAGAGTTTAACACTTACTGTGTTTCGTGAAGACAGAGGCCCTGCAGCCAAGGGTGGATTGGAATATTGGATTCTCTTTCTGAGTTTTCCCTCCCTCCACCCACCTCAGATCTGTTTAATCTATTGGAATTTTTACAGTCCTCTCTGGCAGAGCCAGTGTTTAAAGCTCTGTCACACAATACATATATAAGCAGTAATAGTGTTCTATCCTGCCTCAGGGTCCTTTACAACAGCCAGTTTGTGGGTGAAGAGCCATGACGGCCAAATACCACAATGTTCTTTAATTATACACCCCCCACATCACATGTGAACTCCGAAGACTGTTTCTTGAGATCATATTTCTGCGCAGATATACACTACATACACTACCGTTCAACATTTTTGGGTCACTTAGAAATTTCCTTGTTTTTGAAAGAAAATCACATTTTTTTGTCCATTAAAATAATATCAAATTGATCAGAAATACAGTGAAGACATTGTTAATGTTGTAAATGACTACTGTAGCTGGAAACGGCTGATTTTTAATGGAATATCTACATAGGCGTACAGAGGCCCATTTTCTGCAACCATCACTCCTGTGTTCCAATGGCACGTTGTGTTAGCTAATCCGAGTTTATAACTTTAAAAGGCTGATTGATCATTATAAAACCACATTGCTAATATGTTAGCACAGCTGAAAACTTGTTGTTGTGATTAAAGAAGCAATAAACCTGGTCTTCATTATACTAGTTGAGTATCTGGAGCATCAGCATTTGTGGGTTTGATTACAGGCTCAAAATGGCCAGAAACAAAGACCTTCCTTCTGAAACTTGTCAATTGATTCTTGTTCTGAGAAATGAAGGCTATTCCATGCGAGAAATTGCCAAGAAACTGAAGAGCTCGTACAATGCTGTGTACTTCTCCCTTCACAGAATAGTGCAAACTGGCACTAACCAGAATAGAAAGAGAAGTGGGAGGCCACAGTGCACAACTGAGCAACAGGACAAGTACATTAGAGTGTCCAGTTTGAGAAACAAACGCCTCACAAGTCCTCAACTGGCAGCTTCATTAAATAGTACCCGCAAAACACCAGTCTCAATGTCAACTGTGAAGAGGCAACTCCGGGATGCTGGCCTTCTAGGCAGAGTTCCTCTGTCCAGTGTCTGTGTTCTTTTGCCCACCTTAATATTTTATTTTTATTGGCATGTCTGAGATATCGCTTTTTCTTTGCAACTCTGCCTAGAAGGCCAGCATCCCAGAGTAGCCTCTTCACTGTTTATGTTGAGACTGGTGTTTTGCGGCTAGTATTTAATGAAGCTGCCAGTTGAGAACTTATGAGGCGTCTGTTTCTCAAACTAGACACTCTAATGTACTTGTCCTCTTGCTCAGTTGTGCACCGGGGCCTCTTTCAAAAACAAGGACATTTCTAAGTGACCCCAAACTTTTGAACGGTGGTGTATATATTTAATGGTGGTGTATACCATTTAATGCGGTAAAAATTGGCAGTGATAAATCAACTATTGATTTAAGTGACAAACTGATAGAACACCATTCAAACCAAATGCCATTCAAAAACATCACACTTCATTTCTTTGTAATTTTCGTATGTTAGGGGGAATTTTTTTTTTTTGCGTCAGTTAGTTTAAAAAGGCACCTCTTTTGGCATGTACACTGTATCGTGGCCTGCTCCCGTGCTCTGAATTCTTAGCCTCAAATATCCGTTGATGTGGTTAACGGGTGAGAATGATCATTGGTCAGCTGAGGAAACAGTGACCTTTATCACCACTACCTCATGGGAGTTATCTATCAATTTCACTTGCCACACAAAACCGATTCAAATCATTAGCATACCGCCAAATGCTAATGCAGGTATTCATACTTACAGTATACAGGACATTGAATTTTCCCTTGAACTGTATACATATTGAATCACTTTCAATCAGTGTATGCAGCACTTACATCATGACATTATTCCTATACTGAAACACTTCAGGGTCATTTCTAGTACCCATATCATGGGGCCACACTTTAAAGACAAAAACCCAGTGGATGTGTCCACAACTTCACAACCCAATCATGGTCATCTGTACTGTTAAAGTACCTGGAGTGATGTTACACAATTTTAATTTCATCATCATGAACCATGAACTTACCTCCCATAAGTGCCTTGTGTTCCGCACCCCTCCTGACTGCAACTTATCCAGGAGGAGGGGGACTCCCGCAAAGGGGCCGATCCAGGTGCCCTGTGGGATACGCTGGGCGGCACAGATGCCGTAGCCGAGGCCGGGCACAGTGCTGGTGCAGAGGCACACCTCACGGGGCAGGTCCCGCAGCCAGTCAGGGACATCTGGGGGCGGCACGGCCGGCGCTGCACTGCTTGTCCCCACCAAGCGCCGCAGCGAATGCAGGGGCCCGTGCATGGGGCACTCTCCGTTACGGTTATCTGCACACATGTCACACCCTGCAGGGCACAGCAGGTAGAGGGGGTTTACCAGCAACTCATCTCACATGGTACACATGGGTTACTATCACATGTACTAACACTTTGACCAGGGAAAAAATACATGTGTAATAAGTATAACTTATTTGCATTTTGATATATATGTATATATATATATGTTTTTACTTTATTTTACTTATATATATATATATATATATATATATATATATATATATATATATATATATATATATATAGTCATTGGCCAGGAGGAAGGGAGGATGTACACACATTTTTAAGCAATCATTCAACATAAGTGTTTTGTGACATGTTTTGAAAACATTTTCATGCAAATCTTCTGCATTGTTTGAAAATTATAATTTGATTATATTGCTCATTTAAGAGGCCACAATAATGTTTATGCATAACCAAACATAATTATGTTAAATACATGCCTAATTGGGTTTACAGAGGGATTGAAAAACATTGCACCTTCTGTCACCAGATGAAGAAAAAAGCTTTGTCTAAATCAACTTAAGAATAGTGCGCGACTGTGGTGTGGCCTTGCTCATTGCTGTCATAGCGGCATGAGTCATGGTACTGGGGGGATTCATTTTGGAACTGAAAGAGGTGTGCAACTCAAGTCGAGACCATACATATCCCACCGATGTTGTCATGTTGTTGATATGTTAATTTTGGCGATAAATTGGGGCTGTTTTACAAACATTAATGGAGTAAACTGGAATCGTAGGCTACTCCCAGATTGTTCCCCATGCAATGCGTAATGAATTTCATTTAAATAATAAAGTTTAAAAAATGTAGGCTACTTGCCTATATGTTACAGTCATTCAAATACCTGAACAGCACAAGCAACATGCTTCATAGGTCATGCAGTAAAAAAGTTACATTTCAACACTGACGAAATATTTGGAGAAATGGCCTAAGGACAAACCAACACCTTTTTGACTGATTAATATAATCGTCTTCAAGTGTCAAGTACCCCAAAAAGTCCTATGTTAGGGCTTCTGAGCTAGAAAAAACAGTTTAGCCTAATAACAGGTTACACATAGCCTAAACTCAAGTAGGGCCTACGCATTAAAACCTATCTGGCTGTCGGTGTAATTACACAAATTATGAAGTAAATGAAATTGTATGTTTCCTTGTGTAATACACACTTCAGCTATTTTATAAATTACCGACATTGCATTGGTTTGAAATATGGGGGAGAGAATACCGAATGTAGATAAAGCAGTCTCGCTGTCCCCGGGAGACTTCCATATACCATGTTCGGATGATGAATAGCGGCCGATGGAAAAGATCGATCTCTGATCCACACTCAGTCCACTCTCTTCTACAAAACTATACAGCAATTAATTGTGGCTTGTCCCCCCATCCCTCATCTCCTTGTGGCACATATCGATGGAGATTACTGCTGATGGGCCGTTTTATCACCTTAAATAAACACCACCATTTCAAACTTCGCTTTAATATAGAGAGGGTTGTCCTCGACGTCTATTTCCATCCGATAATGTAAAAGCAAAAATTCTTCAAGCAAAAAATAAAATAAAAGACTGATGAAGAACGCAGACTGAATTTCTGATGTCAAAATCAATTGAATAATACATATACATAATGTGATGTTGTTTATTTGAACAAAATGAAAAGAGAAAATGATTGTTTTATTGGGCACTAATAAGAAAACAAATTGATAAAAGCGGTCATTGATTTAAAAAAACTTTGCCTAAAGGCCTAATATTAGCCTATCAATGACGAGCTCAGTGTTATTTCTTATTTATCATATTTATCAGAATATGATTATTTGTGGAATCCCTTTAACTGTCTATAAATTGGAATTATAGGCAAATAAGGACATGTGGTCTATATCAACGGTTGTACATGGGCTATAGCTATTACATTTGCCGCCCTTGCAAGTTGTGCTGCAGTTGAACACATGAAAAATACTATATTTGTTCATCAGTGGTATAGGATATGCATACATTGGTGTGAATATAGATGATCAGAGTTAGTGAACCATGCATACGCCTAATTGACCCATACTACCCATACACGCGCGGGGCACCTGCTGATGGTCAGTGCTGAGAAGCATGACTTTCATGGGGCAAAACAGAAGTTTGGTGTGCTCGAGGACAAGGCAATAGAAAGCCTCGTCTAGGCCTAGCATAGTTTATATTAGCCCATAAAGTCTGATTATGAGTGATGGGGAGGAGCGAGATTAAAATTATTGACGTGTTTTGTTCAATTGTGAGCATAAAGTCAAATCACATTTTCTTATATGCCTAAAATGCGGTAACCTTTTAACAGCTGGATATGCTCGTTAAATAATGCCCCCTTTAAATAAAGGGAAAACAATATTTCCACTGGAATAGTATGTGCCGTGGAATTCATACATACGATTGTTGTGGTCGCCGGTGTGATTGTTCAATGGGATAATCTCCATTCTCTGCTGTCCGTAGAGGTAGTAGTCTAACTCATCGGAGGTCAGTTTAAATCTGGACCCTTTGTCATTCTTAAAGCTGGAGGATATACAAAGTTCTTTCGCTTGGAGGTTGGTGTTGTCTGACGAGACAATGTCAGAAGAGAGAGTTTGTCCAAAAAGTGCAATTTGTGGCACAGATAGTTGAGATAAACCTGCCAATGATGAAACGGATGGAGTCGATGAAGATGTGGAGGAAGGTGTTAAAGCCGACGATGATGATGTGGAGGAGATCAGGTTCGGCCGCTGACGGAGACTTTCCACCGGAACAGCTACCCTGTCCGGCGGCTGCAGCTGCGTAATGCCTCCATTCTTCAACTGGCTTTGAGGGAAGAGCTGCTGCCAGTGTTGCATGTACGTCGGGTCCACTTTCAAGAAAGCAGATCCGCTAGGGTCACCGGGTTTTAACATCTCAAACAGGAGCTAGAGGAGACAGTAAGCAGTAGGCCTAACTTAGTCTACTTGAAAGAGACAAGTTGAGCATTCAAATTATGTGGCTTTGAAATAAATGAATTATTACACAATACAACATATGTAAAAGAAGCAAAGTATCTAACAATCGCACTTTACGCACAGTTTACGCACAGTTTACACATTGCATGAACATACGTAATCAATTTTGATAGTAAAATAAATTAATACAGCGAGTTGATCTGATCAAAAGCATTTTACCAGTACAAACACTAAAATGGAAATGGAAATCAACCTCATTAGCCTTTCAGGTCTGTGAACCTCCCATCACATAGGCTACTCATCCTTGCGCTAAGGCAATGGTAGACAGTCTGCTACTTTTCAGAGTTTACGAGCAATGTTCTTTTCAACGAAATGGCAAGTGGGAGCATCGACCTAACAAGACTTACTCTGTTGCGTGAAAAAGGGGATTGGTCCTCGGAGGTGATTCCAATAGTATTTCCCAGACTCTCACACCATAATAGTATGACTTCGGATACGCGGCGTATGTTTCAAGCTCTATGTCTGAAGTACAATATTATCTCCTCCCGCTCTTGCCCCCTCTCCTCTGAGCACTCGCAGGATCAGAGCAACTGCACGTGGGTTTTACGACAGCATAAAACACAGGGGACGAAAAAGTTCACACTGGCCCGAAATTGTATTGCCGCATCTCTTTGCCAAAACTATTCTTGGACTTTAGGCTTGAAAGAGTTGAAAGTGGGACAGTTTTGAGTTAAATTAGAAATTCAAATAGATAACGCCCATGACCAACAGTATTAGCATATATAGCCTATTAGGGTGCGTATTTAACTTATGATCTGAGGCATGCAGTCATGCACCTTTTGATTTATTTTCAACCACATGAATAAGGAACACACATATTATGCTAATGATGAATACGAACGTTTGTTAATCATGTTTTGAAAGTTTTAATTTCATTGGGGTTCAAGGTGTGCAAAGGCTACTATAGCATATGTATTCATATATACCTTTCCCTTTTTCATGACATTTGCCGACTTGATTCAATAAATAGGTGCACCTCAAGATAATGTAGACTGCCTCATGGTATTGTTCCTTTAACTTGTTATCCAGCCCGTGTTTCCCACCGTTTCACATGAGCTTGAGAAAGTTATTACTGTTTGTACAGTGTCTGTATAGCCTATCTAAATGTAGGGCATTTTACACAATTCCTTCCAGAGGGGTGGTAAAATGTTTTGACTGGCGTGATTTTGACAAGGCCATTTGTCATCTCGAGCCCTCTGTAGATTGATAACGAAGAAAAACACCAACATAATCGTCTGAAAATGAACTCTTGTCTACAAAAGCGCAATTTCACTGTAAAAGAATGTGAAAAATAACACAGCCCTCCAAACGGACTGATTGAGGGATTTCTTGAGGGACGAATAGCCTAGCTCATGTAGGCTATACACACAAAAACTGAATCGAACCTCAACCCCTTATTTTTGCACACCAGTAGGCTTATTTACCTCAACTCCAATCATCAAACTCAACTTTACAACATGGGAACAAGTCAGTTATTTATGCATCAATCAGGTTTTGGAGCTTATAAGCCCTCTCAAGCTCACTGAATCACTCAAACCTATCAATACATTTAACAGCCATTCAAAATATTATTAATGAGGTGTTGCATGATTAAAGGGATATTATTAATATTATTCATAATAATAATCATAATTACTATAATAATTATAAATAATAATAATGAACACATGTTATAAGCCTATTCAATGGTTATTATGTAGGCCTGTTGTTGTTGTTTGCTATAAGCATGACCAAATCATTGATATTGTCCTATGTTTGGATTTTTAATTAAGCTACAACGTCGTTTCTAGAGCAAAGCGTAGCCTACACAAGGAGAGCATTGGTGTTTTCATTCATTGATTAATGCTTCCTAAAGTAAAGCACATTGGAGTAGGGGCTCGGATCAATAAATTAACTGCCAAAATTAATCATGTTCTATGACAAAAGCTAATTATTAAGACATAGGCCTATAGAAAATATTATTTATATATTTGTGTAACCTTGATTTGAAAGCAGGCTATAGCCTACTTAAATTGTTGTGCTCTCATTTGCATAGTGTATTCTGTTTGACATTCAATTAAAACGTTTACATTTCTTGTTAATTAATTCGCCTGATGAATGCAAGACAAATGGACGGCTGTCTTTGACAGAAGTCCGATAAAGAATTCAACAACCTCTCCCCATGCCCCAAGTGTCTCCTGATCTTGGCTCTAAGGTCACGGGTTGCTGAGTATATAATTAATTAATATGGACGTATATTCAGATGGGAGTTAGTCTCTTTATTTCAACTTATTCTACACCCAAGCAGGCCTATAAGTGTTTTGAGAAATGTGTAACTGCTTAATATTTAGGACGACTAAATTATATAGCCAACATATAGTGATGAAAATTATGCTATTTTGAATTATTGGACATTAATGCTAAAGGCAGTATAAGAAAAATACCGCCAGTTGAAAAAACGACTTTCACTCAACAACAAAAAAAAACTGTCAATTAAACGTGCAAATAGTGAGATACTTGTCTGTGACGTTTCAAGCAGGGAGATAACCTAAATGGGCATGTCCTGTGTCATCATCTCGTTTCCGATTGGAGAAATGCAAGGTGTTATAATTGCCCTCTGTTACAATTTCCCACAGCCTCCCCATATTTATAGTATTTCTTGCAAACCTGTATACTTGAAAGTGCTAATTTGTTTCAATGAACAAGCTCTGCAGTCATGACACAATACACGATTTGAGTGCTTGCTCTTATTGGTGGTGTTGCCTAGGCTATAATTTCCCCTAGGCATTACTTTCAACATGGGAAATGTAGGAGAAAGTATTTTCTTCATTCATGCTTTTGGATTTCCACGTTTAGATATAGGAAGGCTATTTTGATTATGGCCTATTGAATCCATCTCAGATGGAACTGGAGATTAGTTGAAATAAGTTTGATAATATTGGTCTTCATGGGCATAAAAACATAAACACATGTATTCTGTCAATATCAAATAGCCTAAATAGCCTAAATAGCTCTCCATTTGTTTGTACACAGGAAAATAAAACAATAGCCAATATACCTATAGTATACCTAAAGTCTCCAGTATACTTATAGTCTCAATTCAAGGGCTGCAGATATTGGATGTGTAACCTCAACCGCAGAACAATTGTGATGTCCCAAAAGTTGCAAGAGAGCGCAATAGTTGCCTGGTCCAGACTAGGGTTGAATGGCACGAACCAGGTTTCCAAGATTTACCGGAATTTACCGCCCAAAACCACTCCTTTTTTCTGGGATAAATAACTGTGAGAAACCGGTCAATTATAATAAATTATTTATATGACCTGTTAAATGATATGCTATGTCTAAATCTGGCTTCTCTACGGCCTCTGCATGAGAAATCATCAATGTTCAGGGTGGGGACAGACAGCCCATCTCAGTATGGAGCGTGGTTCACAATGCATGTAGATCTAGCATCTCATCATGGTAACTTTTGTTCTTGTGACAGGTAGCCTGCATTTGCTGCAGCATAGTCTATGCTATGGTAATATAATATAATTTATCCATCTCCATCTGGCTTCCAGGGGTTACCTTTTTTTATTGTAATGATTTATTAAATGTTTTATTGCAGCTGCAGAGTTTTAAAACAGCCTATCACTCCAATATCCTTGCTTTAAATCAATACACGCATGAGCACTCTCTCGAAGTCTTTCTCTCTTTCTATCAACTCAAAAAATATATATTGAACAAAAATATAAACACAACATGTAAAGTGTTGGTACCATGTTTCATGTGCTGAAATAAAAGATCCCAGAAATGTTACGAACACACAAAAAGCTTATTTCCCTCAACAAATGGTAAACACACATTTGTTTACACCCCTGTTAGTGAGGATATCTCGTTTCCCAAAATAATCCAGCCACCTGACAGGTGTGGCATAAGAAACTGATTCAACAGCATGATCAGTCCACAGGTGCACCTTGTTCTGGCGACAATAAAATGCCACTCAGAAATGTGCAGTTTTGTCACACAACACAATGCCACAGATGTCTCAAGTTTTGAGGGAGCGTGCAATTGACATGCTGAATGCAGGAATGTCCATCAGAGCTGTTGCCAGAGAACTAAATGTTAATAACTCTACCATAAGCCGACACGCCTCCAACATTGTTTCAGAGAATTTGGCAGTACGTCTAACTGGCCTTACAACCGCAGACCACGTGTAACCACGCCATGCCAGGACCTCCACATCCAGCTTCTTCATCTGCAGGATCGTCTGAGACCAGTCACCCGGACAGCTGATGAAACGGAGGAGTATTTAGGTCTTAATAAAGCCTTTTTTGGGGGAAAACGTGTTATTAATGGCTGGACCTGGCTCCCCAGTGGGTGGGCCTATGCCCTTCCAGGCCTACCCATGGCTGCGCCCCTGCCCAGCCATGTGAAACCCATAGATTATGGCCTAATTAATTTATTTCTAATTGACTGATTTCCTTATATGAACTGCAACGCAGTAAAACAGTTTATTATTGCATGTTGCTTTGATATTTTTGTTCAGTATAGATAATCCGGTTCTAGATTGATATAGCCCTAGATGTCTTAGTCTACCTCTTTCAGGTAATACATTAAATGCAGTATTAGCCTTATATTTAGCTAATTCATGATGGGTTGGTTATGCATAGTAAGCTTCTAACTTGTAGCCTCTGTCTCTTGAACAATACGCACGGCACCAGTGCTCCTCTGGCCTATCTCCTTAAAAATTGCTCCTTCGCTCTTGGAGTCCCATGCAGGAAAAATTAGACTAGAATAGCTTCTGGATATGACTTTTATACCATGTCTTATACAAATAGCCTATGTGAAGAGGGACATAAGCCCTAGCTTGTTAAATGTTAAATAATGCAGCCAATAGAACTTACAAGTAGTTTGAAAGAAGAGCGAACATGCGATGGTGGTAAACTATTGCAGTTAGGCCTATTTCATCAGACCCATAACCATTCAATCTTCGTACAAGAGATGGTAAAGCCTTCTGCATCAATTTCCAGTCCAATATTATTCAAGAATGTCATTCAAATGATGAAGATAAGAACAACACAACTTATTTAATTTAACTGTTGAAAGCGAGGAACGAATGAAGCAATGATAGAAAGAGAAAGAGGAGGTAGGCTAATAACATTAGGGGAAATATTATAAAAGACATATATGCATCAGCCTACTAATTATACAAATAGGCCTGATTATATTTTAAAATGTGTGTGAAATGTTAAATGTCAGAATAATAGTACAGAGAATGATTTATTTCAGCTTTTATTTCTTTCATCACATTCCCAGTGAATTAGAAGTTTACATACACACAATTAGTATTTGGTAGAGTTGCCTTTAAATTGTTTAACTTGGATCAAATGTTTCGGGTAGCCTTCCACAAGCTTCCCACAATAAGTTGGGTGAATTTTGGCCAATTCCTCCTGAGAGAGCTGGTGTAACCGAGTCAGGTTTGTAGACCTCCTTGCTCGCACACACTTTTTCAGTTCTGCGCACAAATTCTCTAAAAGATTGAGGTCAGGGCTTTGTAATGGCCACTCCAATACCTTGACTTCATTGTCCTTAAAGCCATCTTGCCACAACTAAGGGGGTATTCTTGTGGTCATTGTCCATTTGGAAGACCTATTTGCGACCAAGCTTTAACTTCCTGTCACATTCTGACCTTAGTTCCTTTGTTATGTCTTTGTTTTAGTATGGCCAGGGCGTGAGTTGGGTGGGTTGTCTATGTTCGTTTTTCTATAATTTGGGATTTCTGTGTTTGGCCTAGTATGGTTCTCAATCAGAGGCAGCTGTAAATCGTTGTCCCTGATTGAGAATCATACTTAGGTAGCCTGGTTTCACTTTTGAATTGTGGATGTTTGTCTTCCGTGTCAGTGTTTGTTACCACATGGGACTGTTTTGTTTATTCACGTTTATTGTTTTGTTCCAGTGTTCTGTTGTGTTTGATTAAACATTATGGACACTTACCACGCTGTGCATTGGTCCTCCGATCCTTCTCGCTACTCCTCCTAAGGAGAGGATGACGAGATCCGTTACACTTCCTGACTGATGTTTTGAGATGTTGCATCAATTTATCTGAGGAGGAGTAGCGAGAAGGATGATGCCACCCCTATGCTTCACGGTTGGGATGGTGTTCTTCGGCTTGCAAGCCTCCCCTGTTTCCTCCAAATATAGCAATGGTCATTATGGCCAAACAGTTCTATTTTTGTTTCATCAGACCAGAGGACATTTCTCCAAAAAGTACGATCTTTGTCCCCATGTGCAGTTGCAAACCGTAGTCTGGCTTTTTTATGGTGGTTTTGGAGCAGTGGCTTCTTCCTTCCGGAGCAGCCTTTCAGGTTATGTCGATATAGGACTGGCCACCCCTCATAGCCTGGTTCCTCTCTAGGTTTCGTCCTAGGTTTTGTCCTTTCTAGGGAGTTTTTCCTAGCCACAGTGCTTCTACACCTGCATTGCTTGCTGTTTGGGGTTTTAGGCAGGGTTTCTGTACAGCACTTTGAGATATCAGCTGATGTAAGAAGGGCTATATAAATACATTTGATTGAAATTTGGTTGATATAGGACTCGTTTTACTGTGGATATAGATACTATTTTACCTGTTTCCTCCAGCATCTTCACATGGTCCTTTGCTGTTGTTCTGGGATTGATTTGCACTTCTCGCACCAAAGTATGTTCATCTCTAGGAGACAGAACGCGTCTCCTTCCTGAGTGGTATGACGGCAACACGGTCCCATGGTGTTTATACTTGTGTACTATTGTTTGTACAGATGAACGTGGTGCCTTCAGGCATTTGGAAATTGCTCCCAAGGATGAACCAGACTTGTGGAGGTCTACCATTTTTTTCTGAGGTCTTGGCTGATTTATTTTGATTTTCCCATGATGTCAAGCAAAGAGGCACTGAGTTTGAAGGTAGGCCTTGAAATACATCCACAGGTACACCTCCAATTGACTCAAATTATGTCAATTAGCCTATCAGAAGCTTCTAAAGCCATGACATCATTATCTGGAATTTTCCAAGCTGTTTCAAGGCACAGTCAACTTAGTATATGTAAACTTCTGACCCACTTGAATTGTGATACAGTGAATTATCTGTCTGTAAACAATTGTTGGAAAAATGACTTGTGTCATGCACAAAGTAGATGTCCTAACCGACTTGCCAAAACTATAGTTTGTTAACAAGAAATTTGTGTAGTGGTTGAAAAACGAGTTTTAATGACTCTAACCTAAGTGAATGTAAACTTCTGACTTCAAGTGTAGCTAGCTACATCTATTGGCTTTTATGTTTTCCTGTCGTGGGTCATGTGCAGTAGCCTGTATCTTATATGTATTCGATAACAGCACAATCATTTGGTCTTGGGCTCATTAAATGTCTCTAATGTAGAGCTTATAAACTGTATTTAATGTATGGCTCATCAGGCTGCAGAAGAATCAGGCTTTAATTTTCGATCAAGGCTCTAATCAAATCCAGACATAGGCCCATTTATATGCTTTATAATGCTTTTGTAGGACACTTCTGGTTTTGGTGGGAAATACCGGGTTACCCAGGAGAAAGTGATTTATTCTCGAGGGGGGTGGGGGGGTCAGAAGTGTCAGAAGCGTGGATGTAATTGGACATTATCTTCAATCAAAAATGGAGGGAGAAAAAAATTCCAGTAGCTAGCTGCATGAGTGAGAATGTGGCCTTTGCCAACAGACTACTAAATGCTATTGGATGTGAGTGAAACAAAAATACTTTGATATGAGCAGCAATGCAGTCATTTACATCACCGAAAATTGGTGGAAATGGGAACAAGACTGAACCTGTTTTACATAGCCAGTGGGCTAAATGACAAGCCGGTGGAAAATAGCAGTTTTTCTACACTGCATCGGCGAGGATGCGATGGAGATCTACAACATTTATCCCCTTACACTGTGTATAAGACAGTAGTTTTTTGGAATTGTTAGTTAGATTACTTGTTCGTTATTACTGCATTGTCGGAACTAGAAGCACAAGCATTTCGCTACACTCGCATTAACATCTGCTAACCATGTGTATGTGACAAATGAAATTTGATTTGATTTGATTTGATTTGACATGATGGAGATTCCATATGCTGATCCACAGCACAAGAAAATGGCAGAGGTGAGCAAGCGTTTGAAAAATATTGTGCAACACGGAGGAATACTGTTGGGAGAGAACAGTTTTAGGAACACAAGTTCAATGAAAAGCAAGTATTGACAAGTTTATAACCGAACTGAGGCTGAGAGCACGCAACCGTGAGTTCAGAGACACTGAGGATCTAATGCTAAAGGAGAAAATTGTGTTTAGCACCACAGGCAGTGTTAGCAGACAAATGTACCAAGTAATTCAAATTAAAAAAGATTGAGACTGTATTCATATCCCTTGGAGGGACCTGCATAAAACCAAATGGCGTAATGACATTGCAAGTGCACACTGCACAAACAAGCTAAAGTTCTATGTTACAGATGCATCTGACTACTTGGCAGAGAGGTCTGTGTGCAGCTTGACCTCATCAGAAAAGTTGAAACAGTTGCACACCACGGTCCGCAAGCGCTACGCATCTGTGTTCAAAGGACTATGTGAGTTTCCAGGCCAGCACCACATCTACATTGATTCAAAAGTCTCTCCTGTTGTTCATGGATGTAGGAGGAAAATCCCATATGCTGTGCTTGACAGGCTGAAAGAGACATTGGACATGGAGCAGAAGGGTGTGGTCAGCAAAGTAACAAAACCAAAAGCGTGGGTGAGCAGTCTAGTCAGAACTGAAAAGAAAAATCTCTCTTAGAGTATGCTTGGACCCCAAGGACCTGAATAAGTCCATACAGCATCAACACTTCTCCATACCCACGCCAGAGGATGTGCAATGCAAACCAACAAGAAATAAGGTCTTCACTATTCTAGATGAGAAGGATTGGTATTGGCAAATCAAGTTGGGTGCGGAATCAGCTGCTCTCTGCACATTCAATAAACCATAGGGGAGGTAACAGTTTAATCGCTTATCCTATGGCAAAAAAAGTGCCAGCGAGGTATTTCAGCAGATTAACTCAGATCGTTTTTTAAAGAAGAGCATAACCGCATTCTACAGCAGGCAATGGACAGAGCCATCCGTCTGAATGTGAAGTTCAATGATGATAAGATACAGTACACGGTGAGCGAAGTGAAATACATGGGGCACATCACCAGCACAGATGGGGTTTAAGCAAGGTGACAGCAATCACAAAGATGCCCCCACTAGAAGACAGAAAATATCTAGAGGCTACTGGGCATGCCACGTTTCCTAACTCAGTATATCCCAGATGAAGCCACTCAGAATCTTCTTCAGGAAGGACATGGCATGGCAGTAGCACCCAGAACAACAACCAGCACTGGAGATTGAAAAAAAAGCCATCTCCACTGCGTGTGACACTCCTGAAATTATTCAACCCACAGGAAGAGATTGAAATCAAGTGCATTGACAAACTGAAAACTCAAAGAACACGACAAACTGAAAACTATAAATAGCTCTCTTCAAGTCGTTTCATTAAAACACATCTCTAGGCCTAATAAGCAGGTAGACATGTGAACAATAGCCTAAATAACGAATGTGTAATAAATAACCTAGAGATAATGACCATGGCTGAAGTCCACTATAGCCTTCCACCTTATAATGCGTAAAATTATGGTTTTGTAATGCTCGAAATTGCACAGGATGCATTGTCGGGGTGTAGAGCGCTCGCTCCTGCGCATCTATCTTTCCGCTATTTCTCATTGAGCTGAAGCGTGTTGGTCTACATTCTAGGGCTGTTTATACCCTACGGAGTTAGACCCTACGGAGAGTAGCGTAGTGTCGCAATGTCGTTCACGTCACAAAAGGGGCGGCTACCTGTAGTGTCTTCAGACATTCGATGTACTCCTCTGTGCAACGTTTGTAACGTTTGTAACGCGCACGTTTGTAACGGGCCATATCATTCCTTGCGTAGCAGTGTTGTGTAGGCAATTAAAGCTTGCTTGGTTCCATGATCTGATCTATACCCACTGGGCAAGGGAATTTCGTATCTGATTATTTCACACGGCTATGTGGGAAGCTAATCAACTTCAAAATCACCTCAACTTCATGATTGCTGTCTTGGTTTAGCTTGGCATTCAATAAGAAGCCTATAAAAAATGAATGCACTCAACTACTGTAAATCTGCAAATGACTAAAAGGTAAATGTAACATTTTCCATTGATAACCAAATATAATCTCTAACAATAAACCAAACAACATTGTAGCCTTATTAGAATGCCCCCCAAATTCATTTTGTTTAGAAGTAATAACTACCTGATTGACTACCTAAAAACAGCCCCATGCCATGTGCTTTTTGTGAGCAAAAATTATGGCATTCTATTTCTAGCTGATATGGGAGTGAATACATTCAAGCTGCATATTATACTGGGATAATGTTATAGGTTACATTGGCAAGTAAAGAGTATTTGCCGGGCCATGCCAATTGATTCAATTAGAAATCGGGTTATTTCACAAGTGGGAAGCTAAAAGGCCAGCTCGCTTGCTGTTTTTAGCCAGATAGCTAGCAAACTGCTAGCGGCATAGCCTACAGTCAACTGGCAGGCACACAAGATAATGTAAAACAAACCTAAACTTTCAATACATGTAGCCATTATTCAAATATGCAGTTGGTTTTCATTTAAATAAGCTAAGAGTGGTGATGATGTTTTAAATGTGATTATTTGCTTTTACCACAAATGGGAAGACAACAACAAGAAAATCTCTGCTATCGCCACCTTGTGTATGTTAATATTTGGAGGATTTGGAACACATGGACCTGCGAGGGTATCATGTTACAAAAGGTGCATGTCGCTCAAAAGAAATCGGACTCTACCCAAGAGGATGCATGCACGTAGATCTACACACACAAACACAGGCTTGCCTCAAGGTGGAATTTGATGGAAGCCTTCATGAACGAAAAGCTACTGTGTTGAATACATACTGGTACGAGAGTCAACGAGAGTCTACATTTTCATTTTAATTATTTGAAAAAAAAATTACCTTTATTTAACTAGGCATAGTTCACAACATGTATAGGGCAATAACAGCACATTGCATTCATCCCATTCTAACATTGAACGTCTTGGTACATTTATCGACATATCTTGTGTCACTCCCTGATCTGTTTCACCTGTCCTTGTGCTTGTCTCCACCCTCCTCCAGGTGTCGCCCATCTTCCCCATTATCCACAGTGAATTTATACCTGTCTTTTCTGTCTGTCTGTGCCAGTTCGTCTTGTTTGCCAAGTCAACCAGCAGTTGTCTCTTAGCTCCTGGTTTTTCCCCAGTCTCTCTTTTTCTCGTCCTCCTGGTTCCTACCCTTGCCTGTCCTGACTCTGAGCCCGCCTGCCTGACCACTCTGCCTGCCCCTGACCTGGAGACTGCCTGCCTCCATGTACCGTTTTTGGACTCTGCGCTGGCTATGAACTCTTGCCTGTCAGCGACCTGCCTTTTGCCTACCCCTTGGATTATAATAAATATCAGAACTCAAACCATCTGCCTCCTGTGTCTGCATCTGGGTTTCGCCTTGTGTCGCTATAGTTTGAACTGGCCATGACTGACCCAGCAGACTTGGACCAGCTCAGTCACACT
Source organism: Oncorhynchus tshawytscha (assembly GCF_018296145.1). Taxonomy (NCBI): domain Eukaryota; kingdom Metazoa; phylum Chordata; class Actinopteri; order Salmoniformes; family Salmonidae; genus Oncorhynchus; species Oncorhynchus tshawytscha. The sequence continues at coordinate 48,327,415 of NC_056432.1, forward strand.
GTCTCCATGCAGGGAGCAACCATTAAGAGACAGGAGGAGCTACTTCAGAACCTGATGGAAGGGCTCCCTCCATCTGACGGCAACACCGTCATCCTGACGGTAGTGGATAGGTTTTCCAAGGCCGACCATTTCATCCCTCTCCCCAAACTACCCTCTGCCAAAGAGACGGCCCAGCTCATGGTGCAGCACGTCTTCCGGATCCACAGACTCCCAGTGGACATGGTCTCCGACCGGGGTCATCAGTTGTCGTCTCAGTTCTGGATGGCTTTCTGCACCGTTATTGGGTTGTCGGCCCGCCTGTCCTCCAGATTCCATCCCCAATCCAACTGCCAGTCGGAGCGAGCAAACCATGACCTGGAAACAACCTTAAGATGCTGCGTCTCGACCAACCCCACTACCTGGAGCCGACAACTGGTCTGGGTGGATTATGCCCGGAACACTCTTCCCTGTTCGGCCACTGGACTCTCCCCTTTTGAGTGCTCCATGGGGTATCAGAGTTTTTGGACTCTGCCCTGGCTATGAACTCTTGCCTGTCCCTGACCTGCCTTTTAGCTATCCCTTGGATTATAATAAATATCAGCGCTCAAACCATCTGCCTCCTGTGTCAGCTAGCATTAGGTCACTGGAGATGGATCTCAAAATAGCCTATTTTTGTAATACACTAATATATTATATTCTAATCTTCTCTTTTTAGTCTGTGGTTCACACCATAGAGCTCCAAGACACAAATGACCGAAACCTGCCCTATACAGTGTGTCATTGTCAACAGTGGGAAGACTGAAGTCAAAAATCCATTTATTGTGGAGGTGGAGGGATGGGAGGGTTATCACTACACTTTCGCTAGAGAAATATTATACAGTTGTTGTTTATGTTAATTTATTACTAGAGCATATCCGTGGCTCTCTAATGGGTATACTAACTATTAACTAAATAAATACTTAATTCATGAGAAGATGTAATTTATAATGAATATGTTAAAACTGTTGGGTGTAATTTGTTGTTTGTTCTACACTAATTGTCAAATGATCAGTATGTCATTTGCACTATCCACTCAGCACTTTGTCATGCTAAGCTGAAACAACTTCTTTTCTCTCACATTGTTGATACAATTAAACAATGTATGTTAATGAGGTCCCCTTTGTGAATAAAGTATGTTGTGTTGTCATGGTCATAATATTTTTATATTCTCTATGAGAAATCAAATTTTCAGGATTAATCAGGAAGATGTAGTAGTTAGCAGGCTGCAAAAATTATGAATATAAGAACAATATTGTGCACAATTTCATTAGGCAATGTTCCTATTAGGTACCTTTGAGGGTTCAGTGAGACGTTATCCCACTGACGTTCAGAGAAATTTCTAGGAACATTAAAACCTCAGGACCATAAGAGGACATCCTTTGTCCCTGGAACAAAACGGTAACTAGACAAAAACCGCCAGGGAACTATGACACAACAACCACATAACATTCTAAAAATCTTCCTCAAAGATGTCCCTGGAACAAACCGGGAACCTCCAGGGCACCATGACACAACATCCTGAACACTTTAGGAAACCATTTCATGACATTCTGGGGATGTCTTGACGGCACATTTTTGTTTGCAGGGAAGTACGCCGCGTGATGGTCCCAAGGGAATGTTCTCTGGTGGACCTTTGTGTAGTTCCCTGCAAGTTATTGTAGTGGACATGAGTTACTCATGGTTGCTCAATGTCATGTGATGGGTAACCCCACCTGTGACTTCAAAATCAGTGTCGGCCCTCAGACCAAAAGGGGAATTTCCTATTGGTCTATTGGTTAAGATGTTGGTTTCTCCCAAGGTGGACCAGGATTCATATCACACATGTTACATTAACAGGAAGTCATTGAGGACCATGTTAGAACATTTGTCAAAACATTTGTTTTATCAGTTGTCAGGACGTCACATGATGGTCCCAGATGTCCCAAAACATTATAAGTAAAGTAATTAAATGTTATGGGGCTTTTAAGATAAGTGGTATGCTGTTCAGCTAAAATATTGTACATATCTTTAATCAAAGACAATATGATTACATTTGACCTAATCACTTAGTACTGACCTTTCAATGTGACCACACCTGGGATATGAACTCACAACCTCTGGATTTGGGGTACGATGATCTTTCTGCTGCGCCACAAAGTCTGTATCATTCTCAGAAGTCACCTACACATTCATTACCTACAGTGCAATCGGAAAGTATTCAGACCCCTTGACTTTTTCCACATTTGGTTACGTTACAGCTTTATTAAAAAATGGATTTAAAAAAAATCTACACACAATACCCTATAATGACAAAAAAACAGGGTTCAAATCCAGGCTCTGGCTGGGCCACTCAAGGACATGTCCCAAAGTCACTCCTGCATCGTCTTGTCTGTGTGCTTAGGGTCGTTGTCCTGTTGGAAGGTGAACCGTCACCCCAGTCTGAGGTCCTGAGCGCTCTGGAGCAGGTTTTCATCAATCATCTCTCTGTACTTTGCTCCGTTCATCTTTCCCTCAACCCTGACTAGTCTCCCAATCCCTGTCGCTGAAAAACATCCCTTTGACAGCTCTTTGGTCTTGGCCATAGTGGAGTTTGGAGTGTGACTATTTGAGGTTGTGGACAGGTGTCTTTTATATTGATAACAAGTTGAAACAGGTGCCATTAATACAGGTAACGAGTGGAGGACAGAGGAGCCTCTTAAAGAAGTTACAGGTCTGTGAGAGACAGAAATCTTGCTTGTTTGTAAGGTGACCAAATACTTATTTTCCACCATAATTTGCAAATAAATTCATTAAAAATCCTACAATGTGATTTTCTGGATTTTTTTTCTCATTTTGTCTGTCATAGTTGAAGTGTACCTATGATGAAAATTACTGGCCTCTCTCGTCTTTTTAAGTGGGAGAACTTGCACAATTGGTGGCTGACTAAATACTTTTTTGCCCCACTGTAGACAGGTGTGTGTGTGCCTTTCCAAATCACATCCAATCAATTGAATTTACCACAGGTGGACTCCAATCAATTGTAGAAACATCTCAAGGATCATCAATGGAAACGGGATGCATCTTAGCTCAATTTTGAGTGTCATAGTAAATGGTTTGAATACTTATGTAAATAAGGTATTTCTGTTTTTATTTTTAATAAATTAGCAAAAACATTCTTAAAACCTGTTTTCGTTTCGTCATCATTGTGTATTGTGTGTAGATTGATGAGTATTTTTAAAAAAAATCAATTTTCGAATAAAGCTGGTAATGTACCAAAAAGTAGAAAAGGTCTGAATACTTTCCGAATGCACTGTATAACACATCTCTGCATTAAGTAAAAGAGTGCCATCTGCACTTCTATTTTAGTTATAAATTAATGTGACTATTATCTTAATCATTGATTTCATTTACTTATTTACAGAGTTTTCCATATAGTGGTCTAATGTTGGTGGGACATTTTATTCTGTTTCAATGTTACTCCTCAATCACTATGAAAATACAATTGTTTTTCTTGAGTGTATCTTGATCGGCTTGCCAACAGTAACAAGGGGTATAGCTTTTTAATGGGTAGAACGTTTCTTTGCAACCATCAGGTGACGTTCCCGGAACAAAACCTCCAGGAACTATGACAGAATGTTCTAAGAGCATCCTATAAACATTCTTGGTGGTGTCCCGGAACAAACCGGGTACTAGACAAAAACATCCAGGAGACAATCACAGAACATTCCAAGAGCGTCCTATAAACGTCATCGAGGACCACCCTGGAACAAATCTCGTACACTCTTAGGAAAAAAAGGAACCTAAAAGGCTTAGTCAGTTGTCCACATAGGAGAACCATTTGAAGAACCATTTTTGGTTTCAGGTAGAACCTTTTTGGTTCCAGGTAGAACCCTTTTGGGTTCCATATAGAACCCTTTCCACAGAGGGTTCTACATGGAACCCAAAGGGGTTTTACCTGGATCCAAAAAGGGTTCTTCTACAGTTGAAAAACCCTTTTGGAATCCTTTTTTCTAAGCGTGTACTAGACAAAAACTTCCAGATCCTATAAACATCCTTGGGGACGTCCCCGGAAACAAACCCGGAACCTAGACAAAAACCTTCACAAGACCATGACACAATGTTCTGAGAACATCCTAAAATCGTCCTTCGAGATATCCCTTTAACAAACCGGGAACTAGATAAAACCTCTACAGGACCATGACACACCATTCCGAAAGCATCTTAAAACGGTCCCTGGGGATGTCCCGGGAACAACCTGGGAACTAGACAAAACGTACACAGAACCATGGCACAACGTCCTGACGTCTTTAGGCGACCATTTTGTGATGTTCCCGGGACGTCCTAATGACTCATTTCTGTTTGCATGGAATTCATATATGTATCAGAAACAGTCCATCCAATCATAATTATTTGCAATGCAGTAATAGTAAAGGAAAGTGTCAGCAAGGGCATTTTCTACAATAAAATGCTATTGTTAGAATTTCTGTATTTGTACGGGTTGTTATTTTGTTCTCTATGGACCTCAGTCTCAAGTGGTTTTAGTATTTGTTCTAGTGTTTGTTTGCATTGGTATTTTTCCAAACTTAAAATAATTACTGGTCATCAATGAATACAATGGGAATGGGTTGTTCTGCCTTGAAGAAATACTGCAGTATATCAATGAGTCGCTAGGGGACAAATCCATTCATTTGCTAAATATGGTATGTATGAAATAATAACTTCTGGGGGGCCAATAGAAAACCCAGACATTTGAAATGACTGGTCAAGTGCAAGTGTTGGGGTTGACAGGTGATTTGCGTAAGTTGACAACACTGTGAACTAATGAGAACACAGTGTGATATGTTTTCTTCACTCCCATGTCTCCACACTGCCAGGGCTAGAGGAAGAAAACAGCCATGGACACAAAGGTCAGAGCAAGAGGATACATCTCATGAGAACACCATGGAACGCACACACACACACTCACGCACACACACACACACACACACACACACACACACACACACACACACACACACACACACACACACACTCACACACACACACACACACACACACACACACACACACACACACACACACACACACACACACACACACACACACACACACACACACACACACACACACACACACACACACACACAAAGCCTGTATTCTCCATCTCCCTCCAGCTTTCCACTCCAGCTGAAATGAAAAGTTACCATTCCTGAACGGATGGTATCTTCATGTGCAATGACTTATACCTGTATACAATGGCCTCAACACAACAGTGCATCTACATTGAAAACTGTTCTAATGTATTTTTATGTACATCATTCCAGATAGTCATATGCATGATGTGTGTAGTGTATCTGTAGTCTGAACCATATCTCAGTGGTTGGGCATGAAATGAGAGGTCTGACCATGCAGCGTGTCCACAAGAGTGGAAAATGGTCCAGTTCGGTAACTGGGTAAGAGCAGTCCAGAGCTGGTTGGGAATATATGAGAAGATCAATGGGAGATGGGATAAAAGTTGGCTCTCTGTCCATTGCAGGGCTTGGAGAGGCTGTGAAGGGATGACAGGCTTCATTAGCAACAATACTGGGCAGCATGCAGGGCTCCCACAGGACCCTCAGTGCAGGATGATGGGACAGTACGCTAGAAAGGTCAAGCACAGACAAATCAGCATCGCAGAATGAAAGCCTGATAGAACCATAAAACCATACAGACCAGTGCAACTTTCTGCCCGCAAATAAATGGCCTATCAATTATACAGATCTACTTTGTATCTTTTAATCAAGATAGTTAGAAATACAGTACTGTATACTTTCATGTGAAATGTTCACCCCCCTGCTCTAATAAAACCAAATAGTGATATATGATTATATTGTTAAGTTATGTGTGGATTTCACATACCACAGAATTAAAAACACAACTGATTTTGTAGGCTATACTGTAAAGCAGAGAAATGTACAGTATGAATGTCTCTATTATAAGATTATGCCGGGGCCAGATAGTCACTATCATATTCCACAGTCTTCATTCTCGTAAAGCTACTCATATACTATACACATTAGTTTTCACTAACATGTCCCTTCTGTATAACAGTGACATAGACTTCCTGTGAAAGGCCCTTATGGCTAGGTTTCATTTCACTGTGTTGTCAAGCATTGAATAAACTCACTGAGAGTGGGCTATTGAAAAGCTTTTTTTTTATGTCCCTCTACTGATTTCTGACAGTGAAATCATTTACAGATCTCTTCTCAGTGTCAGCCATATTGACTTCTTAGTAATGACAGTGTCTCACCCTGTTATACACTGACAATTATCACCAACCGCTCCTAGTCCACCAGGCTACAATTATGCTCTGTATTATCATATTGACACTTCTGACAGCACTATCAGATAGTATGAAGAGTTACTGTGGCAGAGCTATAAGCATCCGTAAGTACACTTTGAGCAATTAAATTAAGCAAAATTGCAGGTCGTTGTCCCAAGCCTGGGAAAATGTTTTGTCAAGATTCAAAACACCTTTCTGGTGATTCCAGAGCCATAATTTTGTCCACTTTTGTATCCGCTCTACCACTCCAATTGTTCTGCAAGTCTAAGTTATCAAACCTACATAATGGCTCACTAACTCTCCTGGTCCATACATGGACTGCTTTACATGTATTTTTAAGATTATGCAAATGTTTCGTTGAACTATCACTTGAACATATATTGATTTGAAAACATACTTTGTGGTTAAAAAGTGTTAACAACCCTGTGAGTATAAGCATTTTAGCCCCGTTTCCATTAGCTTTCAGTTCACACTGAGAATGTGGCGGAACATACACATAAAATCATTAAGTTTCCGTCTCTTTAAATTGTGAGTAGGACACCAGGTGGACGGCATTGGCAGCCTCTCAGGTTCTCTCAGCACCTTACCACCATGTCACCAATTGTCTGGATTTTTCTCTTTCCACAGTTAAAATTTGGTCACAAATTTACAAAAGGGACTTGTTTCTCTCTTGACCCCAGCGAGGTACCATCACTCGGTGGAAAACATTGTGAAAATATCAAAGGCAAGCGGACTCGACAGGGGAGAGGTATAAACAGCCTAATGATTTCCCCTGAGTTTCTGCCTAGGAGCAGTGTCACAGAAAGCAGCATAAATGGTGACATATCCTCACTTAGGCTCTCGGGGAAATCGAACACTGACACTCCCTTTTCAACTTGGGCTTCCTCATCAGCCAATTACCGCAGTAACGGAAGAGCGCACTCACATCTTGGGATGAGAGAGCCACTAACCTTCTGAGATTATGACTGTGTACAATGCCAAACAGGCCACACTGCACAGACTTCAGGGCCACCATGCCCTGAGGAGCTATTTAGAAATGAATAGAGGATTCTTCACAGCAGCTCCAGATCACACCTCCATGTAATAGGGCTTTTTTGCCAGCTGCCAGACAGAACAAATACCCACAGCCTTTTCCCCCCAACTCTCCAATGGATGGGAATACATGAACAAACAAAAATATGTATTTGAAAAATTCTTCCTGTTTACTAAAAACTTGAATATCTTTTGGGAAAAAACTGAGTTTATAGAGGAAGATGGAGGAAAAATGTTAGGAGGACGATCACTGCGATGTTTAATCATTAAGACAAAAGGTTGGCGCGGGAGCCATTGTGTTAAATTTATGCATCGCGCCACATTTATCATAAGCTGGATTCCAGGCTCAGAATGCAGAAAAGAAAAGCTGCTTAATAAATCAGGAGATACTGAGCTGTAAGTGCTTTCCACTTGAAAGCATTGAGAGAGTAGAGGTTCTCTTCTCCACACCACCACTCACCACTTCACTGATAACCTGTGGGTACAGTGCATGTGTAAACTATCTCAGTGCATAACAGATCACTGATAACCTGTGGGTACAGTGCATGTGTAAACTATCTCAGTGCATAACAGATCACTGATAACCGTGCACAAATAAAACAACAGCAAAGCATTCATAAAATCTAAAGTATCCACAACAATTCTATTACTATTAAAGGTGAATAAATTATGAACAGCTTCTGCATAATTTTATATGGAGTACATAGGACATTTTTACAGACCACATTAACTCCTGCTATATTTTATTTTGGTCCTAACCAGGGATGTATAAGGTTCTAAAAAGGTTTTAATACAACAACATTTGTTGAACACACTGAAACAACCAGTTTATAACAGCCAACTACTAGGACTGAGAATATTCTCTGCATCCTCACCAGAATGGTGCTGCTGCAGTTTTCCGGCAGTATTTGTCTCACTAATGTTTCTGCTCTGCAGTCATACACTGTGTGGCCTGGGCTTGGAGTAAGGAGCCCTCCGCTCCCTCTGAAACTAATTAACTGGGAAGGCAAGGAGGGGAGTGCAGGGAGAAGCGAAGGGCTGGGAGAGGAGTGACGATGAGACACAGAGGGCTGCGGGTGAGCTCTCTCTCAACCCTGGAAGCCCACTCAGCCGAGAGACAATGGATACTCCACTGTGTCCAACCTATCTGAGCATCAAGGCCTCATTACAGCCATATCATTAGAGGATTATTTCCATTCACACTGCTTTTGCCCCCAGATTGCCAATGGAAACTGGTCAATATTCAGATTTAACTGAAACAATACATACTGTATGTTCATAGTTTAGTATGTATTTGATATTACATTAGTGAAGGAGATTATTAAAGGGTAAGATAGTCCTTTCTTTTCTCTGCTTCAAACCACTTTGGAAGAGGTCCATATTTCATCGACTGGATTAAAATACTGTACAACTATCAGAAAAATCTGTCATAACTAATGGATTACATGTGCAAATGATTCTTGCCGCATGGAGGAAGTAGACAAAGATGTACATTATCTCTGCTGTTATTTGCTCTTTTTTTAAAAACCTCAGCTAATATTACACAAGAGTGGTTAGTCTCAGCTCAAACTCCAGTGGATTATGCACTGTCCCGGTATTATTAGAATGGTGAAAGGTGAAGTTACCATCTAGTAGGCTCGCTACGAGCTATGGCTTTAGGGATGGGGGTGAGGATGGGCTAAAACTGTGAAGGTTCAGGCTAAAGTTTGGGTTAGGGTTAAAACAGAAAAAATAAAGTGCCTAGCACCAGGATTGAACCCGCGATGTTCGGAGCCGTAACTCGCGTACAGTAGCCCCTAACCTAGGGATGGGCTAAACTTGGGGAGGGGCTCGCGTAGCCCCTAACCATAAACCGCAAGTTATGGCTCTGAACATCACGGGTTCAATCACTCTGATTTAATGCCTAAACTTAACCCTAGTGCCTAAACTTTACCCTAGTGCCTAAACTTAATCCAAACTTTAACAACTTACTCTGAATGAATGCCTAAACATAACCTTCGAGGTTAATAAACATGGGCTGAACCTGGGGAGGGGCTCGCGTAGCCCCTAACCCTAAACTGCAAGTTATGGCTCTGAACATCACGGGTTTAATCACTCTGAATGAATGCCTAAACTTAATCGTCAAGGTTAGTAAACAGACCGCAACAAACTCCGTAATTAAAACGGCAACACACTCAGTAATCTCTGTTGCCTGCAGTTATGACAACTCTCTCAGTTTGCCTTAGAGGTTGCGTTGCGTAGTTCCATGGTGAACTATCATGGCAACATTTCAATTTCTGCTGTGGGTTGGGTGTGATGGCCCTCTGGTGCCCAATGTCAATGGGGAAGGAGGAAGCCAGGCCAAAGTAATTGTGATTTCACACACCTGTCTCTTCCTGGCCACATATATCGTTTTTCTAATGAAAACTTTGTGAGAAATAGTGAACTTCCCCCCTGTTGTTTCCCTTTGTTTAGCTGGCTGTAGTCTATGGGAGGATATCAGTGGGGATGGAGGGGCCCAGTATTGGTGCCCGCCCAGCCCAGACTGCCCCCCACTCGCCTGCAGGCCTCAGATCAATAACAGCTGAATGCCATCTGCTTGGGGCAGCAGAATGCCACCAGAGGTCCACGCCATGCATCTTCCCCTATTGAAAGGTTATTTTTATGCGAGTAAACAATTCATCCTCTGGCCGCATGCTTGATGCTCGTTTACCGCGCCCGATCAATACATTATGCAAAACGGGGGGGGGGGGGGGATTTAATCCTAAGAGCAAACCTGACGCCCAGGTGATGGCAAATCGATTCCCCCGACCACTAAACTCTGACATACAGTCAGGGTGTTTTATAGCCGGAGATGCAAATTATGCTCAACTCCAAATGTTGAAAATGTTTTGTCATTCCGAACATGCCTTAAACCTGCAAACAATGTAGACCAACGTGGAGAAGATGAAGATGTATTGCATTTCATAGAGATACGCTACAGACAAAGAGCAGAGTGGTAATGTTTAGGTATTACAAAAACAAAAATTGTCCCCTTTGGAATTAACTTCTCTATCTCACCTTTGCTTTAGCAGTTCCATGGGCCAGTGGCACCATTCGGCTGTCTGTCTGGTGGTGCTTTAATCCCTGCAGGGTTACAGGGGAGGGGGTTTAGTAAAGAAACAAGCGAGTGAGCGGCATGACGAGATGATGCGTGTGTTTGGGGGCATCATCGCTGTGATCTTGCCTGTCTGACACACAACACAGGCGTCGAGGGAGACAGATATTTCCAGCACACGCTCTGCTGGCCACACTGAACCTGTTACAGCTCCACAGGGGATTGTTCGCCTCTTATTAGATTTTCTACAGCACAGCCATTAGTGATAAATGTACTGGTGTATTCACTGTCAAGTTAATCAATGCTGCCAAAGTTTTGTTGACCTAACAGCAATCTATAAAGCAAACCGGCTCTTTTTTCTCCCCCACTATGACAACTCTGTCCACCACGGGGTCTAAACAAGGCTGATTCCCCTTCAAAGGGGGTAGTACAGTTTGAAGTACTGTCTACAAATTGAAATACTGTCTTTAAAAGCACCCAATTGCTGTGACGCCTCGCCTGTCCAAGAAATTGTTTAAAAACCAGGGTCACTCAAATAGATCCAGTTTGATGGTTAAAACACTGGCAAATCGATAACTTCACAGATGATAGAACGTTGTCAAGTAAGAGAAAAAAAATCATGCAATTGTCTTGACAACCAACTCCTTATTTCCAGTGGCGATAGCTGTTAAAAAGGAAAGGCGTTAGGTCAGGGGGTAGGCAGAATGGAGTATGGAGTAGAAATAAGACCTTGTTCTCCAGTCTCCATTGTAACCCACTGGGCACAAACTGGTTGAATCATTGTTGTTTCAATGTAATTTATCAACGTATTGTGATGTGGAATCAACGTGAAAAATACAATTGATTTGTAAACTGTTGTTTAGAGGGTGAAATTTCAACCACTGGATTATGTCATCATGGTTAACCAAATTTCAACATCGACAAACATTGTATAAAATATGTTGAATTTGTACCTTTAAAAGAACGTCAGATTTTCAACAGTACATCCAATATCAGAAAAAAAACAATAGGCCGGGCAGCACCTCCTACTGGTGAATTGATCTAGCTAGAGCTACCCTCTTGTTTCCCATCCAAGGTTTTAATCAAGCTCAGCCATGGGTCTCTGACTATTACCAATGTGCTATCGTGAGAATGATTGTTGAGAGATCTCCACTTAAAAACGAAATAGATTCACCGTTTCTATAGAAGTAATTTCAAAGTGTAGGGTTAACAGAGCAAATTAAATGTGACTATACTTTATTAATCATCAATGATGCTATTTGAGCAAAAACTGGTTAAATCAATGTTGTTTCCACATCATTTCAACAAAACAAATCAATCTGATGACATTGAATCAGCATGGAAATCTGATTCGATTTGCAAAAAGCCATCAACGTAGGGGAATTTCAAATTTTTTTCACCAGACTATTAACCTAAATCCAATGATATGGTGACATTTTTTGTTGATTTCACATTGAATTCCCGTTAGTTGACAACTCAACCAAATGTATATCAAAACTAGACAATGAACTGATGTCTGTGCCCAGTGGGTAGCATTTGCAAAGTCATCAACAGCAATTCTTTGAATTCCTCCCAGAATTCAACTGAAAATAGACAATACAATAGACTAGGGTTTCCAGCACTGTTTGATTTCAAATTGAATGTTATTTAGGGATATTGAATTGTGTTTGGTTGTCAACGCAACCAAATGTCAACATTTGAAGGAGATGTATCTTCTGCTTGGATAGTTCATACGTGCCACTTACTTAGCATGGCTTTAATTCCAGTTTGGCTTCAAATTAATAATTGATATGTTGGATTCAGGTCTCCATCTCAACCAAAAAATCTAAGTAAAAGAATAGGAATAAATAAAATCAAACTTTATCTAAAGTGCATTTAAAGTTTGATTTGATTTAATCCTATTCTTTAACTGAGATATATAATATATATATACAGTATATTATACTTTTATGTAATCATATAAAACATGCATGTTCAAGATAGCATGCAAAGGTCATGCCAGGTCTGTGGAGATCTTTACAATTGCTGTAATAATCTTGCAGAATCTCAAACTGCATTTATCACTTGCAACATGTAGGCTGTTTTTATTGTAATCTCAACTTCGATCCAGGTCATTTGGTTCTGCTAGTAGAAGAAGAACCGTGATAAAACATTAATCTGTTGTATAAATAAACAAATTATCTGACATTGTATTCCCATTTGAACTGCTGTGCTTTTAAATGGTTGAAAGCGTAGTGATAGACACTTGTTTGACAACTAAACCAAAAATCAAACACTTTCATTGGAATTTTGTTGTGCTTTATTACAATTATGTTGTACTTGTAGCCTATTCTCTCCCCAATTGGTAGTTACAAACTTGTCCTACCGCCGCAACTCCCCTACGGACATGGGAGAGTCGAAGGTCAAGAGCCATGCACCCTCCGAAGCATGACCTTGCCAAGCCGCACTGATTCTTGACACACTGCTCACTTAACCCAGAAGCCAGCCACACCAATGTGTCAGAGGAAACACTTTCAGCTTGCAGGCGCCCGGCCCACCACAAGGAGTCGCTAGAGCGCATTGGGACAAAAAAATACCGGCCAGCCAAACCCTCCCCTAACCTAGACAACGCTGGGCCAATTGTGCACCGCCTCATTGATCACGACACAGTCTGGGATCAAACCCAGGGCTGTAGTGATGCCTCAAGCATTGCAATGCAGTGCCTTAGAGCGCTGCGCCACTCGGGAGGCTTTATTGTGCTTTTAGATGGTTGAACATATAGTGATAACACATTGGAAATGCAACTAACTTTTTGCTGTCTTTTTGAGTGGGTGAATATAGGTTGCAATCTCATTGATCAATGTCTCAACCGAATATTACCCAATTACTCACGTTGAAATGGCGTAGTGTGCCCAGTGGGAAGGCCAGCCAGATCACCTGTGATATAAGTCAGTATTCGACGTCCATCCATGTCTGAGGACGTCAGGAGATGACGTGAAAACCGGCCACTAGGGGCAAGAGTAAGCGCTGATATCTTCAAGTAGGTTTCGGTTTTGTTAGGGCATTGTGGACTGGGATGGGTATCCGATTCTAAAGGTTGTAAGTTCAAATCCAACGATAGGAAGTTATATTTGTTTTTATCCCAAACTTTAACCTTTGCCTTAAAAAATGGAAGTTAATGCCTAAGAATTAGAGTTAAGGCCTGAACTTAACATTAACTTTGAAATAGGACGTTGGGAACAACTTTGAAATTTGAAGTTTTAGAAACATGGATGGCCGTCTAATTTTGACGTGAGACTGTGAGAGCACCTTCCAAACCAATTATAGATTTCTCTCATGGTCATTCTGTTACTTGTATAAACATTAAAATAACCTCTCTGTATAAATTGTGAGGGAGAGCTGACAATATTTGTGATTTTTGTTCTGTATTTTTGCCCTTAGTGAGAAATATAATCTCTGTGCAATCACAGATAATTAGTTATGGCTGGTCTGCAGTGAAGCCTTGCTCCGCTTTCCTTGCCGGTGAGGCCCGGGTTGATAGGGGGCGCAGAGAGGCACAATTACTCTGGAGAAAAGAGAGACCACTATAACCTGGCTGGAGAATACTGATTAACCTTTTTCACGCTGTTGACAAATGAATTGGATCAACGGTGTAAGACTGCATTTATCATGGACCTATCTGCACTTAGGCCCCCATTCAGCAGAGGAAAAATAAAAACGTTCTGCTAATAAACCCAACTAGCATGCCACAACGCATTACACTGTCATAGACCTCCCAGTGTCGCATCGATCTTCTTTGATCGCCCACAGAAAACCAGCAGACTGCTGTATTGACCAAACACATTACAGAATGTTGAATTATTACTGCATTTGTTACCAACATAGCTAGATATTAAACATTCAATACAGTACGTATACCATACTATATATCATTGAAAATGTCCTGTGTCTATATTGTACTATATAGTAGGCCTATAGTTTGTGTGAAACATGACTGTTTTCGGTGGTTTCTAAGATAGCACTTGATATACATTCTAGGAGTCTGTAACTGTATTGTAAATTGAGCATAAAAAATAGTTGGATGTTTTCTATATTACAATGTGGTCAGCAGGACTAGCTATGATATGTTTATTTATTTTTATTATGCACTCTTGGGAAATGTCTAAGTATTAGTTGCAACTATCATTTCAAAGCTACTGAAATGAGCCTGTGAATCTGTCCTTCTTTCCCGCACAAAGGTGGCCTTCTGTGGCAGGTTACAGTGCCATTTGCATTTAAGTGTACACTCTATTGACCTTCAGTTGCAGTGTCCTGACTGCATGCCATTAATGTGTTTCAGGCTGTGATGTGTTCACTCAGCAGATGTAGCACAGAGGGTCAATTAACCATGCTTGCTAATTGCACATCCATTCAGCACCCTTTCCCTTTGCCATTCTGCTTGCTTTACAAATTAAGAACAATTGGGAGGGTGGTGTTAATTTGGTCTCTCTAATGAGTCATCTAGAGGAAATAGGCTCTGCAAATGATGATACAACTCTCACCGAACAATGTCCTGCAACACTCATCCATTTCCCCCTTTATTAACTAGATTTGTTTTCAGGGTATCTGGCCGGTTTGAAAGTAACAGCCCACCCGGTAACGAGAACAAAGCTTTCCCTCCTCCTTGTCTGCACTCTGGAATAATTTCAGAATAGCAGGCGAATCAAGAAGAAGAAGGAATTATTTTTCTTTATTAAGTGACCCGGGTCCCTTGGGGGACAAAACAAAGCAAACAATTAATCTTTTCCTATTGGTTCTGTGTTGGGGCAGCTGTGGCGCTTGGTTCAAGGCGGCCCATACCTCTGGCAGGCCAGGCAGAGTAATTAGACTTGGCCTGGGAATAAATGGACTCGACTGAGCGGCCATGCTCTGCAGAGATTTTACGTCCAACAGCGAGCTTACCCTTCTAGTAACATCACCCTAGCAACCATCAGTGAAAATGACCAATCAACAAGTGCATAATCAAGCAGGGCTGGCCATATTAGATGCGGCAAGCTTTGGACAATTTTTTCTGGAGAACATTACATTAATTGCTACAAGTAACAAAGTGTTTAATAAGATAAAAGCAAGCCCCCCCTGTTCACAGTTGGCTTGGCAGCAAAAACCTCCTCTGGTTCAGAACAAAGACTCCTGTGGTTCAGTGACCCAAAATATCAATACAAGTGTTGGGCAATACTAGTCAAATGGACTACTGTTTTGCATATACCGTATGTCCCAAAATGTTGTTTTCTTTTTGATGAACTGCAGAAAAATAGCGATCTAGTTTTTCATTCTTTCTTTCAATTCAATCGTTTTCCAATATCTGTTTTGGATCCCAACAAATAGTGGGATACCTGTAGGATTGTACACAGAGAGGATTCAAATGATGAAACTGGACAGGTATATTGGAATTTATACTGAACAAAAATATAAAACGGTTTGCTGATGTCAATGTTGTGAACAGCGTGCCCCATGGTTGCAGTGGAGTTATGGTATGGGCAGGCATAAGCTACGAACAATGAACACAATTGATTTTATTGATTACAATTTGAATGCACAGAGATACCGTGACAAGATCCTGAGGCCCATTGTCGTGCCATTCATTCACCGTCACTTCATGTTTCAGCATAATGCATGGGCCCCATGTTGCAAGGATCTGTACACAATTCCTGGAAGCTGAAAATGTCCCAGTTCTTCCATGGCCTGCATACTCACCAGACATGTCACCCATTAAACATGTTTGGGATGCCCTGGATTAACGTGTATGACAGCGTGTTATAGTTCCCGCCAATATTCGGAAACTTCGCACAGCCATTGAAGAGGAGTGCGACAACATTACACAGGCCACAATCAACAGCCTGATCATTTCTATGCGAAGGTGATGTGTTGCGCTGAATGAGACAAATGGTGGTCACACCAGATACTGACTGGTTTTCTGATCCACACCTTTTTTAAAGGTATGCATATCTGTATTCCCAGTCATGTGAAATCAGCAGATTAGGGCCTAATTTATTTATTTTAACTGATTATTGCAAGTTACATTTATATTTTTGTTCAGTATAATTTCACTTTTCTCCTTGTCCATTGCAAGTACAGGATATAGGGCCATGGCAACTATATAGTTTCACAGCCCATTGACAAATAATAGTCCCGTCTGTGTTGTCCTACATTCCTGGGCCTGCCCGCTCTCCAAAACCTGTGGACTCGGGAGAGGGAGAGAGCCCGGGCCTGATAGAAACAGTGATGGATTTCAGTTATTAGCAGATCAAAAAGATGGATGATGCTCTGCTTCTTCCAATCAACATCATCATCTAGATCTATTTAAAGATAGTGGGTGTGCTAATCAACTTATTTAAGCCTGTGATAATATCAGGCAGAATAATCTTCTGTACTGTGCTGCATTCCCCAGTGATCGATAAAATCACTTGAGCCGGTACAAACCGAGGTAAGTAATGACTATCCCGGTCATTAATATTATTTAACACTCTTCTCACAGAGCCTAATGAAGAAGAAAAACTGTGTGTTCCTCTCTGCTCACTGTGCTTCTGTTCGAAATGGCACCCTATTCCCTGTGTAGTGCACTACTTTTGACTAGGGCACATAGGGGCAGTGCACTACGTAGGGAATAGGGTGCCATTTGGGACGTATCCGTGTGTAATCTTACCGCTGCCTCCTCCAGACCCATCCACACATCCTCTCAAGTTCAAATACAGGACTGTTGTATAATATCTCATGGAAGTTTTATTGGGGAGAAACTAAAATTATAGTTAAAAAAATATAACGCTTCATCATTGGGACAAACATTGCTTCTATAAGAAAGGCAAAAGGTTGTAGCACAGACAGAATATGTTGACTACATTTAATAAAATGAAAGAAGTTTCACATAAAAAGGAAATTCATAAAACACAACAAATTAACAGACCAAAACTAGTGACATGCGTAATAGATAGTGCTGGTACAGTATGTTGAATAATTTGAAAGCAAAAAACTACCAACCAATTTTTGTGTGTGAAATCCTTAGACATGAGATAATAACATGTCTAGCCGGATATCTAAAAGGTTGCATCTTGCTACAGATCTATAAAGATGGGTACCCTAAGACTGGACTAGGGTACTATATGACAAAGACTTGATGTTCTCTTGTCAGTGATAGGGATCAGCACTCTCCCATCATTCTGTGAAAATGTTCGTCACATTTCTGTCAGTTTCTCCCGCTTCACCAAATGACGGGGTCAGCTCCTCAGCTCCTCAGAAAACCTCCGATTAATGCACCTTTAAAACCATGACAGCTGAAAAACCCAAGTTTGATTCTTAGAATGTCTATATCTACATAAGGTCAGACACACCAGGAGCTGTGCCTTGGAGAATAATGTCTGCTCATCCTCTCAATTGATCACTATATGGAGTACCCTGGTTTAAATAGCAGGTTGCAAAAATCCCAATAAAGGACAGGCGCATAGAGCCAGTTTCCCGGACACAGATTAAGCCTAGTCCTGGACTAAAAAGAATGTTCAATGGAGATTTTCCATTGAAACAGGTTTTCAGCGCAGGACTAGGCTTAATCTGTGTCTGAGAAACCGCCCCACAATGTTGCATGGTTATGGCTTTCTCACCTTAGGTTGTATAGGTTGTATAATTTACATTGTCAGCCTGGTTAATTTTCTGTATTTTCCACCCACTTTGGCTACGCTGAGGTATCTGGACAGGTAGTGTGGCCGGTGACAGTCATTAACAATGGCTGGTGCTGAATGAAGACAAACGGTAGACAAGGCCAGTTTCCAGTAGGGCTAAGCTGCTTACAAGATAAATACTCACAGGGTGACCCTTCAGTCCATGATGAACAACCTCTTGTGCTCTGCACAGCCTCCGCCCACCACCTCCTATAGCCAGACCAGACGCTGGGGGAAGGGGCCACTATGAACTCACCTTCTTTAGCCCTAGATGGAATGTACCATAGTAGCTCATTAGGATACCTTCAGGTGAAAGAAATGGTGGCAAAAAAAGAAAAATAATATCATAGACTGGCAAGATTCTGTCCCCAAGAACGACTCAAGGTATTGAGCTACTTCAATTCCATCAACTCGCCAATCCGGTCATAAAGCAAGGACGAAAATGGATGTAAAGCAGCAGATTTGATCTCCCTTTTCACTTGTGATTGAATTACTTGGGCACTCTGGATACCTACAGTACACACTACAAACCCCAATATTTTCAATATTTACATTTAGAATATTGTATTACAAGGATGCTCCTGCCTGTTTAAAAAAAACGACTCATCAACTAAATGTTATATCAAGTTGGGCAAATGCTAGGTTTAAAGCTGTTTTTGAAAAGAGAAACACAATGCACCCCCTGCTCCTCCATGTAGTTACATCTAGAGGAACAAGGGCACTATTTTGGATGGTTTTCGACACACCTTGCCAATTAAATCTCAAAGAGGGATTCTCTGCTACAGTAGCTGTAATGTTTGTGGTTCCTGTCTGTTCGGGGACCAAGGTCAAGATAGGAACCCCTAGGCCACCCTAATTATGACCCAAAGCCATGCCACTCAAGAGCCACTGGGGTTGCAGGGTCAGAGGTCAAAATCAGAGTGGGGGTGCCTAGAAAGGGATGCAGTCCGCACCTATTGTCCATTGATGTCTAGTGCATACCTCTCTGATATACAAGACTTTGGTAGAGGTGTTTATCATTAACTTGTAAGATAGTGATACATTGATGTTGATATCTGGTGCAGATTTTCATGAATCAATGTCACACACACAGTCAGTGTATTCAATGACTTCCTGATTTGATTAGTTTAGATATTGGATTAACTTCTGTTCCATTGAATAGTACTTATAAGGCCTATATTCTGAGTACTTTGTGTACTTGATCTAATATCAAATTGTATTCAAATCGATATCGCAATAGATCCTTAGATTTAAGGATCAACAATGTTTAAAGAGGAAGGCAAGACGTCTTTTTTTTTGTCTAAAAAATTTAATTGGTTTCATTTTAAATTGCTACTGTATCGTCTGATCTCTGGGTGCTAGCTAGGTTGCCATTAAGAGCTTTTTCACAAGATTTTGCATTCCCCATACAGCAACTATCTTAACACCTATATACTCCTGCATATGTTGTATATCACTTGTCATGATTGAGAAAAAGAAAACCCTCGTATCATTTCTGTAGATGATCAGCTTCACTTCTTCCTCAGTATGAAAACTATTTTCCTACTCTCTCCTACTGTAGAATCTAAAAATAAGTCAATAGTAAAGGTTCCCTGCTTCCCGCCAGCTTCCAGACCCCCAGCCCTTAACCTTTCCCAAAGTTGCAGATGAAATGTCAGCGGCAGACCCTCAGGTATAAGTTAGAGGCCTAACCGGACAGCACCATGGTATGAATCACTGTCATTCTAAATGTGGAATCAGCAATTCCAGACCCATCCTATCTGGACATTTAAAAGGGAAAAGGGCTGCTCCAGGAGCTTTGGTATTGATTTTTTCCCCGAACAAAGAGACTTTCTCTAATACATGATACATCATAATCACTTAATTTGTAACCTTGCCACAACAGATGTACAGGAGTTTCAAAACAGACATTTACCTGTAAGGGTACGGACCGACTCTTGTGTCTAACAATGACACACTGAGAACAAAAAGTATGTCGGCCCTAATGTATGGAGTATCTACAGTATATCCTCTATTGAAATTGTTTACACAATGAAAATGTGGGTCTTTATTTGGTCTGTTCATGTCCATTTTCCTTTTCTCAATGAATTTGACATGATTGTAAGTCACAATGTACTGTCTATCTGCGTTTTGTCTTCAGTGTGTTACTGGTAGAAAAAAATACATATCTGAAAATGATGGATGGCCTCCAAACAAAAACACTGTTTGAGGAAAGAGGGACAGTGACATATCCATAACTCAAAATCGTAGTGTCTGTTTTTGTTACAGCATATTATAATATTGTATTTATTATTTTCTGTCCTTTGTCCAACATTCTGAAGTAGAAAATGACTATAATTTATCCTTGTCGATTGTATATGTTTTAAATGTTTTTTACATGTTTTTCTGATATTTATTGTAAAGATGTGGGAATTTAAGCTTAAGACAGGGTTCCCAAACTGGCAGCCTGCAGGCCAAATATGATTTTATTTGTCCCCCCAAGTTTTCTGAGCAAACAAAGATAATATATATATATATATACTTTTTAAAATTAAAATAACGTTAAAAATTAAAATAACTTACGTTATAAAATAACGTAAAACCAGCAGCGAATCAGCTCCAAATAATTTCAATTTGGGAAATCTGTTTCAAAGTATTCCCAAACATAATAGAGAGATGATCATAAAGAAATGTTAGCAAGGTTTGAAATGATTATGTTTAAGTCAGATATTATATCTAATTGGGATTATTGAGGTCAATTTGCAGTCAATAAATTATTTTTAATTATGTTCCATTCCCCCTGACCATCCGTTCAAGAAAAAATCGTCCCGCGGCTGAATCTAGTTGATGATCCCTGACGTAAGCTATCATTTGCCAATAACTTAGTTCATTATTAATAGCCAGAGAAATGCACTTTCTTAACAACCACATTTACATTTTCATTTTGATTTCTAATAGGAGAATCATCAAACAAAAGGTTCAATCAGCCCCCCTCCTCCCACCCACCCACCGACACACCCCACCCACCCTGAACACTTTGCAATCTGGGCCAAGATGAGGATGGCGGCCCTTGAAGTGGCTCGGTGAACGATGTGAGACACACACTGATGCCTCCTCTGTCTGATCTGCACTGAATCTCCTCTCCTCCTCTCCTGGGCGGCGAGCCTCACAGCAGATGCCACACTGCATCAGAACCAGTTTGCCTTCCTCTCTCGGACAGTCTAAAACACTTTTCCTGATCTCTTTCATCTTGATGGATTGTCAATATATGGATTGTCTTGCTCTCTAATTCAGTGAAAAAATCTAGTTTTCCATTAGTCTCTGCCTCTCTAATTTTCACTACAGCTTTTCTAAGTGTAATTATTAAAGGCAGATTCAAGAAAGCAATTACTGAACTAGTGTTCGTATCTTTGAAATCTTAATAAGCAGACAGAATGGGGTGTGGAGAACACAATACGATGGTACAATTCCCTGCTAGCCTTGTTATCACCTGGCACTATCAATTTATGTTACTCAAATTTAGCGTTTAAGGGTATTTACCAAAAAAAAAAAAAAAATTCAATACTAAGCCAACCGATGATGTGAAAGTAATAGCTATATTACATTGCATGACGCAGAGATTCATTGGTCAAACATTTACAATTAAATGTTACTGTATGAAAGGATAAACTCAGACTGGCATCTACAGATTACTGCAGTATTGAACTGCAAGAGATGCAAATTCATTTATTAGAACAACATGTAAAAGTATTGCAAAAAATCAGGGATGGACAGAGACCAGAAATGGTCTCTTTTTTTTACGAAGCATTGTCATCGAAGTATACAACTGTATGTACAATGCGATTTATGCGCCAAGACAACAGAACATACAACACTTCCAAACTAAATGGGTACAACAAAAACATCATGAAAAGAAAAAAATCCTGAGACAAGACAAACAAAAATGTAAAAAATGTGTTACCCCTGAACCCCCTCAAGTTCAAATCAAATCAAATGTATTGGTCACATACACATGGTTAGCAGATGTTAATGCGAGTCTAGCGGAAAGTTCCTCTGCTGGTCAGGTCCAATCTCCTGATGAGTTGAGGTGGTCTGAGCATGGTTCTTCTTCTGACCCAGTGGGCAAAACTGGTTGGAATGACACCATTTCAGTGGGTCTTCAAGTCTTTGACATGAGACAGTATTGTTTTAGTCAATACAGTAGGGATGATACCATGAAGCTATCTACACCACAGTAAACTCAAGCTATTGTACCACATTCAAAATAGATGCTTGGTACTGCCCTGGTCCTCCCTGCAAAAATGTATACATCTTCTCTCTAGACCACAAGTCTCATCTATGAGGAATGGTAGGCACTTTATGTTGACGACAGCTCAGCTTTTCATTTATGATATTACGCCTCTCAATATACATCATTCACAACATCACATTATTCATGTACTGATACTGATGTAGACATTTTCATACGCTTTATGTGCAAGGTGTTGATTTGTCATGTCGTGCACTTCTAAGAACTTTGCTGCCATCGACAGAGACTACCCACTGGGCACACCATGTCATTTCAACGTGGACAATTGGGTAATATTTGGCTGAGACGTTGATCAACAACCTATATTCACCCACTTAAAAAGACAGACAAAAAAGTTTGTTGAATTTCCAATGTGATATCAATTCTAAAAGCACAACCAAATTCCGATGGAAAAACAATGTCTGATTTTTGGTTCAGTTGTCACCCAAATGTCTTTCACTCTGCTTTCAACCATTTAAAAACACAACAAAATTCAAATGGGAATACAATGTCAGATATTTTGTTTATTTATACGACAGATTAATATAATAGCAGAACCAAATGACCTGGATTACAGTAAAAGTACATGATACGAGTGATCAATGCCATTCGAGATTCTGTACAGATTAATACAGCAATTGTGAAGATCTCCACAGACCTGCGATGACCTATGCATGCTATCTTGAACATGCTTTATACGATTACATAAGAAGAAATGAATAGTTGCAAGTAACCTCAAAATTTAGCCATGGTTGTGTTACTCATCTTAAGGTTCATGTCACGCCCTGGCCATAGAGAGGTTTTTATTCTCTATTTTGGTTTAGGCCAGGGTGTGACTAGGGTGGGCATTCTATGTTCAGTTTCTATGTTTTTTGGTCCACACCTTCTTCATACGACGACCGTTACAGTTCAATGGTATATTTGTTTGTAAAAAAGCTTTCCCTTTAGGCTATTTATTGTATTTCAAAAGCGATATTGTGTTTGGTTGTCAACCAAAACTAAGCATTTGAAGGAGATTTATCTTCTGCTTAGAAAGTTTAAATCTGTGCCACTGACTTAGTCTGGCTTTAATTCCAGTTTGTCTACAAATTAATAATTGATGTGTTGGATTCACGATCTCCATCTCAACCAAAAATCTAAGTCAAAGTATTGGACTAATTCAAATCAAACTCTGAGATGGAGATATATAAACTACTCATTTGTAGACAAACTGGATTAGTCTACAACTCATTCAAATGTTGATATTTGGTTGAGTTGACAACCAACCACAATTCAATATCACTAAAATCTCTTACAATTTGAAATCAACCAGAGCTTGAAACCCTATACCGATTGTATTGTCAATTGTTTGTTGAATTCTGGGTGGAATTGAAACAAAAGCTGTTGATGACTTTGCAAATGTTATATACAGTGCCTTCAGAAAGTGTTCAAACCCCTTGACTTATTCCACATGTTGTTGTGTTACAGTCTGAATTCTAAATGGATTCAATTCCTTTTTTCTCTCAACCATGCACACACAATACCCCACACTGACAAAGTGAAAACATGCTTTTAGAACTTTTCGCCAATTCATTGAAAATAAAATACAGAAACATCTCATTTACATACAGTAAGTATTCACACCCCTGAGGCAATACTTTGTAGAAACACCTTTAGCAGCGATTACAGCTGTGAGTTTCTCTGGGTAAGTCTCTAAGAGCTTTCCACACCTGGATTGTGCAACAGTTGCCATTATTCTTTTCAAAATTATTCAAGCTCAGTAAAATTGGTTGTTGATCATTGCTAGACAACCATTTTCAGGTCTTGCCATAGATTTTCAAGTAGATTTAAGTCAAAACTATAACTCGACCGCTCAGAAACATTCACTGTCTTGTTGGTAAGTCATAACCACCATCGATAAAAGACAGTACTGTGCAGCTGTCTTCATCGACCTGGCCAAGGCTTTCGACTCTGTCAATCACTGCATTCTTATCGGCAGACTCAACAGCCTTGGTTTCTCAAATGACTGCCTCACCTGGTTCACCAACTACTTCTCAGACAGAATTCAGTTTGTCAAATCAGAGGGCCTGTTGTCCGGACCTCTGGCAGTCTCTATAGGGGTGCCACAGGGTTCAATTCTCGGGCCGACTCTCTTCTCTGTATATATCAACGATGTCGCTCTTGCTGCGGTTGATTCCTTGATACACCTCTACGCAGACGACACCATTCTACATACATCTGGCCCTTCTTTGGACACTGTGTTAACTAACCTCCAAACGAGCTTCAATGCCATACCACACTCCTTCCGTGGCCTCCAACTGCTCTTAAATGCTAGTAAAGCCAAATGCATGCTCTTCAACCGTTCACTGCCCGCACCCGCCCACCCGACTAGCATCACTAATCTGGACGGTTCTGACTTAGAATATGTGGGAAACTACAAATACCTAGGTGTCTGGCTAGACTGTAAACTCTCCTTCCAGATTCATATTAAACATCTCCAATCCAAAATTAAATCTAGAATCAGCTTCCTATTTCGCAACAAAGCCTCCTTCACTCACACCGTCAAATATACCCTAGTAAAACTGACTATCCTTCCGATCCTCGACTTCGGCGATGTCACCTACAAAATAGCTTCCAATACTCTACTCAGCAAACTGGATGCAGTCTCTCACAGTGCCATTAATTTAGTCACCAAAGCCCCTTATGCCACCCACCACTGCGACCTGTATGCTCTAGTCGGCTGGCCATCGTTACATATTTGTCACCAGACCCACTGGCTCCAGGTCATCTATAACTCTATGTTAGGTAAAGCTCCGTCTTATCTCAGCTCACTGGTCACGATAACAACACCGACCCGTAGCACGTGCTCCAGCAGGTATATCTCACTGGTCATCCCCAAAGCCAACACCTCCTTGGCCGCCTTTCCTTCCAGTTCTCTGCTGCCAATGACTGGAACGAATTGCAAAAATCACTGAAGCTGGAGACTTATATTTCCCTCACTAACTTTAAACATCAGCTGTCCGAGCAGCTAACCGATCGCTGCAGCTGCACATAGCCCATCTGTAAATAGCCCATCCAATCTACCTACCCCATCCCCATATTGTTTTTATTTACTTTTCTGCTCTTTTACACACCAGTATTTCTTCTTGCACATCACCATCTGCTTATCTATCACTCCAGTGTTAATTTGCTGAATTGTAATTACTTCGCTACTGTGGCCTATTTATTGCCTTACCTCCTCACGCCATTTGCACACACTGTATATAGACTTAATTTTTTTCTATTGTGTTATTGACTGTACGCTTGTTTATTCCATGTGTAACTCTGTGTTGTTGTTTGTGTCGCACTGCTTTGCTTTATCTTGGCCAGGTCACAGTTGTAAATGAGAACTTGTTCTCAACTAGTCTACCTGGTTAAATAAAGGTGAAAAAAACTCCAGTATAGAATGGCTTTGGATTTTAGGTTATTGTCCTGCTGAATGGTGAATTAGTCTCCCAGTGTCTGGTGGAAAGCAGACTGAATCAGGTTTTCCTCTAGGATTTTGCCTGTGCTTAGCTCCATTCAGTTTATTTTTCATCCTGAAAAACTCACCAGTCCTTAACAATTACAAACATACCCATAACATGATACAGCCACCACTATGCTTGAAAAAATGTAGAGTGGTACTCAGTAACGTGTTGTATTGCATTTGCCCCAAACATAACACTTTGTATTTTTGACAAAAGTTCATTGCTTTGCCAATTATTTTTGCAGTATTACTTCAGTGCCTTATTGCAAACAGGATGCATGTTTTGGAATATTTGTATTCTATACAGGCGTTCTTCTTTTCACTCTGTTAATTAGGTTAGTATTGTGGAGTAACTACAATGTTGTTGATCCATCCTCAGTTTTCTCCTATCACAGCCATTAAACTCTGTAACTGTTGTAAAGTCACTATTGGCCTCATGGTGAAATCCCTCAGCGGTTTCCATCTTCTCCAGCAACTGAGTTAGGAACGATGCCTGTATCTTTATAGTGACTCGGTGTCAAAGGGACATTCAATATTTGCTTTAAAAATATATATTATTACCCATCTACCAATATGTGCCTTTCTTTGCGAGGCATTGGAAAGCCTCCCTAGTCTCTGTGTTTGAAATGCAATGCTTGACTGTGGGACCTTACAGATAATTGTATGTGTTGGGTACTGAGATTTAAAAATCATGTTAAACACTATAATTGCAGACAGAGTGAGTCCATAAAACTTATTATGTGACCTGTTAAGCCAAATTTGACTCCTGAACTTATTTAGGCTTGCCACAACAAAGGGTTCAATTTGAATTAATTTGTAAACATTTTGAAAAACATAATTTCACTTAGACATTATGGGGTATTGTGTTTAGGCTAGTGACAAATAATCACAATTTAATCCATTTTAGATTCAGGCTTTAAGACAGCAAAATGTAGAACAAGTTAAGGGGTGTGAATACTTTCTGAAGGAGCTGTAGGCCTAAATAGCATCATTGATTATATATGAGTCATAAAGCATGGTCACATTTAATTGATCTATTAAACCTATACCCTTTGGAAAGACTTTGATAGCAACAGTGACCCTATTTAGTTTTTAAGTGGTCTAATTAGTTCTCAGTCATTCTCATGATAGCACATTGGTAATAGCCTGTGACAAATATCATAGCTGGGCTGGGCCTGGTTAAAACCCTGGATAGAAGACCAAAGGGTGGCTGTAGATAGATCATTCCATTCGCTCCTTGCCAGCCATTATTATGAGTCGTCCTCCCGTCAGCAGCCTCCACTGGTGGTTATAACTATGAAGATCTGACGTTTTTTAAATGTACAAATTCAACATATTTTATACAAGGTTTGTCTGTGTTGAAATTTGGTTACCATGATGACATTATCCTGTGTTTGAAATGTTACCCTCAAAACCACAATTTACTTTTTTTCAAATCCAATGTATTTCCCATGTAGATTCCACCACCACAATACATTGACAAATAAACGTTGATTCAACTAGTTTGTGCCCAGTGGGAAGGAACTTTGTGTTTGAAAATGACCTCCGCAGTAGCCGTCAACGTTTGAGTAATTTCCAAAGTAGCAAAAGGAAAACTGTCAAGCTAGTTTCTGACATAAATTTCCATCCCTCAGTGTCAAGTGACACCAGTGAAAGGCCAGGGGAAACTGTTTATTGATCCGTGTAAAACTATTCAAGGGAGCAGATGAGGTTATATCTGAGATAGGCACTTACCAACCAAGACATTATGCTGCCCACCAGAGTGCTTTAAAGAACACAACTTCATTACATCACGCCACTTGTATTTATATCATTTTAAAGACCCTGCTGATTGGTTTGTATAGGTGTTGATGGGAGCGGCTTCCTAGCACGTCAGAGCTATTAACTGATAATCGTGCCCATTCATAATCTCCTGCATACTAAATGCTTGGATGTCACAGTGCATTTACAGGGCCAGGAATTGGAACGTGGCCAGTTAATGAAATGGGAAGAACTCCAGCCCAAGCCATTTGACACTGCCAGCTGCACCCTCTCACAATTAAATTAATTCCATTTGCAATTCTGACCTTTCCCCGAAGCGAACAAAGAAAATAGGCAGCAGGAGACTCGATTTTGGACCGCTCACAATGAGGCAAATGATCTTTTCTCAACGCATTCATAATGGCTTTGATTGTTGGTGACATTAATAAAAGCACTTGATCAATATCTTAAATCAGATTCTCAAAGAAGTTCCATTAAAATAAAATAACAAACTGAATTTTATAACATCTGCACTCTATTGTTTTGCCATTCATTTCAATGGAAAGAGCGGAAAAGCAGTTAACTGCTCGTATTGCCATGAGTAGACAGTGAGGGAAAACTGTCAGAGTCCATAAAATGCCCATCACAAATGATAATGTGCTGTGCAGGAGTCAGCACCACAGCTCTCAAGATGGGAAAATATTGGCAAGTGTCAGATAGCCAATAGATTTATGTATGCAAATGCGCAGGATCAATATGTCTGCCATTGCTGAAATTCACAATGGCTTTTGTGGTTCTCAGGAATATTTTCTGTCAAATAAAATCAAGTCGCAGAAAAAACTGAATATGAAAGGAAAACAGTCCTAACCCGGAGGAAGAGCAGAGATATTGTGAAAAGGCCACTGTCAATGTTCCACAAGGAATTTCAGCATGATTAAATCAACAATGAATGTCACCAAAAGGACAAGGGAGAAGTATAGCTACATCACTAAAGCATTTACATTGTGGTATTGAAATTCACTTTGTGTCCTTCAAAAACATTTATTACATTAAATAAATATCTCTCCTCCTCCACGTGTCCTACAAAATGGTACACCCAACTACTTTACAAATAAAGAACTGAATAGATAATATGAACGAGAAATAAAAAAACAAACTAAGCACAAGGGGACAGACATGCTTGTAACAAGACAGTGGCATTGGTACCCATGGGAACTCAAGTCAAACGTAAAGGTTGTGGTATCTGCATAATCATTACCACTTGGACAGTAAGTCATTCTGTGAAGACAATCAATGTTTTTTTAAGGAATCTTAAAAACAAGGGAGAGTGCTTTAACGAAGATCTAGTGGTCATGTAAATGGCCAAGTTGACAATATTGCTAT
Source organism: Oncorhynchus tshawytscha (assembly GCF_018296145.1). NCBI lineage: Eukaryota > Metazoa > Chordata > Actinopteri > Salmoniformes > Salmonidae > Oncorhynchus > Oncorhynchus tshawytscha. Next base: position 48,356,365 of record NC_056432.1, read on the forward strand.
AAGCAATTGAGAAGTAATCTGAATTCACATACATATTCTAGTTTGTTAGCAAACAAAATACTATTATATTATTCAGAGTGGCTGCACAACCTTTGTTCGACCCACCCCTAAGGCTGCTTTTCCCTCATTTTGAAACCTCCTTTT